>NC_062544.1:278544933-279157074 GCF_016906955.1 Phacochoerus africanus | reverse complement strand
AGATCTAGATATAGCTCACATCTTCTTGACCCATTCATTTGTTGATGGGCACTTGGATTGCTTCCCCACATCTTGGCAATTGCAAATAATTCTGCTCTGAACATTGGAGTGCTGTATCCTTTTGAATTAATGTTTTCATTTTTTCTGGATATATACCCAGGAATGGGATTGCTGGATCCTCTGGTAGTTTTAGTTTTTTGAGGACCCTCCATATGGTTTTCCATTATGGCTGCATCAATTTACATTCCTGCTAACATGCTCCCTTTTTTCCACATCCTCGCTTACATTTGTTATTTCTAGACCTTTTGGTGATAGCCCTTCTGACAGATGCGAGGTGATACATAATTACTGTGTTGATTTGAATTTTTCTAATAATTTGAAATGTTAAACATCTTTTCACATACCTGTTAATCATCTGTATGCTTTCTTTGAAAAAATCCCTATTCAGATCTGTTTTGTTTGTTTGTTTGTTTTGACATTTGAGTTGTATGAGCACATGCAGATTTTAAATTCTCAACTGTGAATGCAGCTAAAGTCAAATAGAGTTGGTAGAAAAGCCAGTTCAGAAGTCACCGCATGAGAAGTGACTCATTCTCCTCTTACTATTTTTGTATTTTGCAAGTTCTATGTTTTTCTAAATATAAGGTTTTAATTCTAGTCCCTTAAAATCACAAGAGGTATACACCAGCTGGAAGTTACTGTCTCAGTAATTTGAGAGTTAATTGCTCACAGGATATGACATACATGGGAAAAAGCTTAAAAACTTTATTTTCTCTCCACATCTACACATGTGATGGGAAATACATTTATTTTGTAGTAACAAAAGGCAATATGTCCTCCAAAGATCTTCTAATATTTGTCTTCCTTCTTGATCTTTAGATTATTAGCAGCATGCTAAATTTCCAGATATTTAGAGACTTTCCAGATATCTTAGTGCTCTTTGTTTCTAATGTAATTCCATTGTCATTAGAGAATATGTTCTCAGAAGTTTACTGATCTTTCTTGGTGAATATTTCATGTGCATCTGAAAGAATGTCTATTCTGAAGTTTTGTACTTATTATTGGGGTCAGATAAGTCAAATTGTTTGAAACCGTTATTTAAAACTTCCTGATACTATTTTTAATTTTTTTGGTCTAGTTCCATATTTTCTGAGAAAGTGATGTTATTTTTTTAAAGTTTGATAAATTTAAAAAAATTTTGAAGTATAGTTAGTTGATTTGCAATGTTGTGTTAGTTTCAGTTGCATAGGAAAGTGATTCAAAGTGAATGTTATATATGTTTTATTTTTTATTTTGTATTTATTTTTATTTTTTGTCTTTGTGCCTTTTCTAGGGCCGCTTCCGAGGCATATGGAGGTTCCCAGACTAGGGGTCTAATTGGAGCTGTAGCCGCCGGCGTACGCCAAAGCCACAGCAACACGGGATCTGAGCCACATCTGTGACCTACACCACAGCTCACGGCAACGCAGGATCTTTAGCAAGGCCAGGGATCGAACCTGCAACCTCATGGTTCCTAGTCAGATTTGTTAACCACTGCACCATGATGGGAACTCCTATATATGTTTTATATATATAATATACATATTATTTTCTAGATTATTTTCCATTATAGGCTACTATAAGATATGGGGTATAGTTCCCTGTGCTATACAGAAGCTCCTTTCTGGTTATCCATTTATACATGGTACAGTAATGTGCATTGTGTTATTCCCAGCCTCCTAATTTATGCCCTTCCCCCTCTTACCCCTTTGGTAGCCATAGGTTTCCTTTCTATGTCCATGAGTCTTTTTTTGTTTTGTAAATAAGTTTGTCCATATCATATTTTAGATTCCATATGTAAGTGACATCATTTATTTGTCTTTCTCTGACGTATTTCATTGGTATGATAATCTTTAGGTCCATCCATGTTGCTGCAACGTCATTTCATTCCTTTTACGGATGAATAGTATTACATTATATATCTGTATACACACACACACACACACATATAAAATATACATATAAAATATATATACATATAATTTATATACATATAAAATATATGTATATATATACACATATATGTATATATATAAATATATGTGTGTATATATATACATACACACACATATATATGCATCATACACAGACACATATATACATTATAAACAGATGTGTGTGTGTGTGTGTGTGTGTGTATATATACACACACACCCCCATATATATGTGTGTGTATATATATTATATATATAAATAATACATCATTTTTATCCATCTGCTGATGGACATTTAGGTTGCTTCCATATCTTGGATATTGTATATAGCGCTGCAGTGAACACTGTGGTGCATATATCTTTTTGAATTAGTTTTCTCTGGATAGATGCCCAGGAGTGGGATTGGTGAGAGAGAGGGATATGATATCATACGATATGAGAGAGGGATAGTCAGTTTCCACCAAGGAGAGTGGATTTATCTCTGTCTCCCTTTAATTCTGTTGGTTTTCATCTGTTGAGCTACTGCCTGTAGCTCTGATAGCACTGCTCTGTAGCACTGATATGGGACAGCAGAGAGGGAGAAATGACTGGGCCTTTGGTGGCCACAGGACAACACAGGAGTCTTTAATGGCCAGGGAGACTAGTAAGATTAGGGGAAGTCAAAGCTTGAAAAAAGTTCAGTGAAGTCCAAGAACATAATAGGCATAGTACCCGAGTTAAGATGCAGATGGAATCCTGGGGGCAAAGTACAGAACAGCAGGCAGATACCTCCCCAGCTGGGAACTGACCGTTAGCAAAACTGGAGTCCTGGGGATGGTGAGGAAGATCAGTGCTCTAGCCTCCCCTCCACGTGGCCCTGTGAGCGCAGAGTGCAGGAAGCTACAGCATGTTCTAGGTGGGGAAGCATCTCAGTGCAATGAGTTTGGTGTCTCATCAGAAAGGCCCTGGATCTCCCATCTCTAATAATTTGGTACAGTTTTTCCCCCAGTCATTCCCAATTTTGTGTTTACAATTCTGTATGATTTTTCTTAAAGAGAGTCCCCCAAACTGTATAAACTTCAGGCCCCACCAAGCCTGGATTCATCTCACCCTCCCTCACCACCTTCCAGCTGTGTAACTTTTGGTAAGTGATTAAGCTCTCTGGCCTAAGTTTCCTCCTCTGTGCAATGAGGCTAATGATAGTACCCACCTCAGAGGTCTATAGGAGATCTAATTAAATGAGGTAATAGGTATAAAATCAATTACAGCAGTGCAGTGTGCATGATGATGCTCTAAGAGCTTGTTAAATAGAAATATATATAAAAAACATGGTTGTTTAGGCATTTTAGGTTTTAGGATAGTTCAAACTAAAATTCTAGCTGTGACCACTGTGCCTTGAGTCTCAGTCTTCTCATTGGGAAAATGGGGATATTATGATTTTCAAGCTCTTAAAATTCCAGGCACCTGGTAAATTCTGTTGTTTGACTCACCATCTGCCAGGAGTGGAAAATCTTAGCACAAAGAAATATGTTGCGGAATCATCACGTTCTGCATTTCAAAGCAAAATCTGACTTTGATAAAAAGTATCCATAGCTGTGTCTTAACATTATTAACATGAATCACAGAAGACTGGCTATAGTTTGTTCTTTCTTATTCACCATTAAACTTGGTTTGGAGTTAATTTCTAAAAATACTTGGCTTAATTGTTAATGGAATTTTTATGTATGTTTCTATGTGGGTATATGCAGAGTACAAATACATAACTATTTCATTTACAATCAAGCCAAATATACACACATAATATCATTTCCTTTCTGGGAAAAAAAAGACTTTTGACTAATTACAGACTTTTGACTAATTTGGACTTTGTGAAGTGTTGGGACTGGCTTGGGAGTCATGTTTTATTTTGTTATGTGAAAGTGGTGTCCATTTGCAAAATAATTTCCAAAGTTGAGGGAGAATTCTTCTAATGATCAGTTGTTTAAGGTTCTGCTGCTGTGTTCCAATGCCATTGTTACAATATTCCATTTCCTGAGCATATCCCCTCCACTCCGAGCCTAGGGTGCTCACATGTACGTGAGGGATATTTCAAGTGAAGTAACTGACAGGTCACGGTGAGAGCTGCTTCAATGTCAAATACATCCTGTGTGTCATGCTTTAGCACCACCTACACTTCTGCCCTTCAAACCACTAATGGTTCTTTAATATATTAAGCAAGGATGCCAATAAGCAGCCCTGATGGTTGTTTAAATTTTATTTTAAAGGCAAAGAACATGAAGGATTTGACAGCCAAGTTTTCAGTTTCATTATTGATGACAGATTTGTTTAGTTGCAGTCTAGAATGTCTTTATAGAGCAAAAAAACCCAGTAATACTCTTGAACAGCAACAACATACTCCCTGTGGATGTTAGAGAGAGAGAGAATAGCTAAGTTATTACCTGAAACTTGTAAGTTTAAATGATAGGCACTGACCCAAGAAATAGCAACAACAACAACGACAAAATAAATAAATAAATAAATAAATAAATAAATAAATAAATAAATAAATAAATAAATAAGGAGTTCCTGTTGTGGCGCAGTGGTTAACGAATCCGACTAGGAACCATGAGGTTGCGGGTTCGGTCCCTGCCCTTGCTCAGTGGGTTAACGATCCGGCGTTGCCGTGAGCTGTGGTGTAGGTCGCAGACGCGGCTCGGATCCCGCGTTGCTGTGGCTCTGGCGTAGGCCGGTGGCCACACCTCCGATTGGACCCCTAGCCTGGGAACCTCCATATGCCACGGGTGCGGCCCAAGAAATAGCAACAACAACAAGGACAAAAAAAAATAAAAAAAATAAAAATAAAAAAATAAAAAAATGATAGACACTGAGTCCCCATGCTGTACAGTGGGGGGAAAAATAAAGTGTGTTGGGGGAAGTAACAATAAAAAATAAACAAAAAATGATAGGAATTTAAAATGATCAGATATTTGTCCATGAAACAGCACAATGACTTGGATTAATGCACATTTCCATGGGCCTCAGTGGTCTGATCTGAAAAATTGTCTCCTTAAACATCCTTTAGTCATCGATGATTTTTTTACAGTTTGCACCAGCTAGAGGAAGGTTACATGTGAAAGGCAGGGATAGTCATGGTATTGCAGATGGAGAAATTGAGAATTTTTGGAAGTGATTTAAGTCCACGTCTTACAAGCTAAGCAAGATGACTCCGGTAACTCCTGTGTGCGGTGCTTTATAGCGTCAATGTCTTCCTACCCTCTTTGGTTCTTGAACCATAGTATTGCGACACTCTACTATCCATTTGCAGGTCACACAGCTGAAGTTCCTACATGTATCAGTGTTGGAGCTACAACTCACCACATCTCTGACTCCCAATCAGGTGCTCTTTCCTCTAAGCTGCTGCAGGTGGCTGGGATGGCAAGGAACTGATTTCAACCTCTGCTGAATACTTTGTATCTCTCATCATCTATTGTTGGGGAATCTACACATTTGCTATCTCACAAGGATTTGAGGGCCTGAATAACAAATGGGGGGCAATTGCCAGGGGAGGAATATCTACCTTACCTACCACATGTTATATTACAAACCTGATGTAATGGGATGCTGGTGGACTGTCTAGTAGAGAGGGGAAGACAGTTACAAGCAAAGTCCCTAGGACTTTGACAGCCAGGGTCCAAGTAGCCTGTGGAGCCAACCAGAGGGTCTTATGAAGAGAGGGATATGGTGAGACTCCTAAATGGTGCCTAGGGGGAAAGGGAGATTGAAGAACACAGCATTCAAAGAGACTAAACACATTCAAGGACATTTTAAAACATTAGGGTGTGAGACATCTGGCTGCGTGCTCCACGTGGGTTTGTGTTCATTGTTGAACACGAAATGAGGTCTATAAATAAGAACTGGAAAATCCAGTCTTGTTTACACATCTGCTATTATATAACCTTGTAATATATAAATGGAACTGTGGGAGGCATGGGCTAACATTTATTGAGCATCTGCTATATACCAGGCCTTTTATGTACATTTTCTGATTTAATCCTCATGACAAGTCAATGAAATTTTTATAGACTTTTCACAGATGAGGAAGCCGAGTTCAGAAAGGTTAAGAAATATGTCAGTTAGATCATGTCTTAAACCAAGAGCCCACACATGGGAATTATTGCCTGTTCCTGCACCATGGTGGCTTGAAAGGGAGGCAGTGTTTTCTGACAGGGGCTCATCCTTCATCAACATTTTAGGAAAACAGCAATTCAGGGAAAGGTACAAGTTTGCATAGAGATGAAGACATGAGCATATCTTTAAAAAAATAATGTTGGAGTTCCCGTGCTGGCTCAGTGGAAACAAATCTGTCTAGTATCCATGAGGACACAGATTTGATCCCTTGGCCTCGCTCAGTGCGTTAAGGATCTGGTGTTGTCTTGAGCTGTGGTGTAGATTGCAGACACGGCTAGGATCTGGTGTGGTTGAGGCTATGGCATAGGCCAGTGGCTACAGCTCCAATTTGACCCCTTGCCTGGGAACTTCCATATACTGTGCGTGTGGCCCCAAAATGACAACAACAACGACAACAACAAATCAAATTCCTAAAGCAGTGACTTCTGTGGACATCAGTTCAAGTTATTTTCCAGACAGGGGCTTCATATCCCTAAATTGTTCCATAAATCCCCCCAATACAAAATAAGACGTGATTTTGTACTTCAGAGTAACCTGCTTTTCACTCATCCTTTTTTTTTCTAAATAGCATCTTAAGAAAAAAAGTGCACTGTTATTTAGTATAAAATATTCAAGTCAGTTCATTTGACATTGGGTGACATTTTAGAGTTTTCTATTTTTTTTTCTTTTTTTTCTTTTTTTTTTTTTGTTTTTTTTGCTATTTCTTTGGGCCGCTCCCGCGGCATATGGAGGTTCCCAGGCTAGGGGTCGAATCAGGCCAGAGCCACAGCAACGCAGGATCCGAGCCACGTCTGCAACCTACACCACAGCTCACGGCAACGCCGGATCGTTAACCCACTGAGCAAGGGCAGGGACCGAACCCGCAACCTCATGGTTCCTAGTCGGATTCGTTAACCACTGCGCCACGACGGGAACTCCCCATTTTAGAGTTTTCTGATAGTCAATGGTCATTCTGTAATATATGAAAAAACTAAATCAATATGTTTTACACCTGAAACTAATATCATAAGTCAGTTATACTTCAATAAAAGAGAAATACTTTTAAAAAGTCAATGGTGTTCATGCTAGGATTTCACTTGAAGGAGTCATAGTCAATTTTTCTGACTGTGAAAGTTTTCTTATGGAAGGTGTTGATCAAGTTATAGAAAGTGGAGTTCCTGTCATGGTGCAGTGGAAACAAATCCGACCAGGAACCATGAGGTTGTGGGTTCCATCCCTGGCCTCTCAATGAGTTAAAAATCCGACATTGCCTTGAACTGTAGTGTAGATTATAGACATGGCTTGGATCTGGCATTTCTGTGGCCAGTGGCTACAACTCCAATTAGACCCCTAACCTGGGAACCTCCATATGCCATGGGTGTGGCCCTCTAAAAGACAAAAAAACAAACAAACAAAAGTTATAGAAATTTGAAAAGATGTCAAAGAGAGAGTTATGGGAAAATGGGTGTATATAATTGATTTTTTTCACTTTGAGAAAATCATTGGCAAAAAAAAAAAAATGTCCTGATTGATAAGAACATTTTTTTTTTAACAGTTTAAGGTTGGATTATAAAGTAGAAGGTCAGGAAATGAGAGCTTCAAAGGGGTGTCAGTGGCAAATGTAGCCTGCAGATGCAGTTTGTACCTCAAAAACGCTCAAAACTCTTCTTATGTCTGTTCTCCCAAATAATTGATGCAGATGAATCTTTGCAACTTAAGATGCCATAACTATAAAATAAAACCTATAATTAGTTTATTCTAACTTTACCCAATTGAAGACTACATTACTTGCTTAAAAAATAGCAACTAGTGATTCTTTGGCTATAGCTTTGGTTCAATGAAATTAGGATTTCAAAAGCGGTCAAACATCTGTAATTTGGATTTAAAAGGTGTCAACTTCTTTTTTCTTTTTGCTTTTAGGGCTGCACCCATGGCATATAGAGGTTCCCAGGCTAGGGGTCCAATCGGAGCTGTAGCCACTGAGACATGCCTCGACCTACACCATTGCTCATGGCAATGCCAGATCCTTAACCCACTGAGCGAGGTCAGGGATTGAACCCACAACCTCAACCACAACCTCATAGTTCCTAGTCAGATTCATTTCTGCTGCACCACGACAGGAACTCCAAGAGATGACAATTTCTTTTAACGCATAAAAGTGATGAGAACTCTACCATCTACAAATTTATAGTCACAGTCACAAGGGACGTGAACATTGGTCACCCCATTCTGGAAATGGGGTTGATTGAGCCACTCAGAATTCTGCTGGGTAGCTTGCAGATGTGGCTGAGATCCTGCATTGCTGTGGCTGTGGCATAGGCTGGTAGCTTCAACTCTGAGTCCACTCCTAGCCTGGGAACTTCCATATGCTGCAGGTGTGGCTGTAAAAAGGAAAAAAAAGAAAAAGAAATGAAAGAAAAAAAAGAAAGTCAGATCAGCGTGTTTGGTTCCAAGTTATATGCACAAAGCAGGGAAAAGGCGAAGATGTACAGTCTACCTTCTGATCACTTCTCTGTGTTTGCTGGAGGAACTAAAGCATCCATCACATGTGTAGACAAAAGTCCTTGCAGCAGGTGAGGAGTGTTCATTCGTTCTTCTCATATGTGGTTATCATCTGCTTTATTATTCATCTGGTACTGTTCTAGGCTTTGTGAATAGAAGGATAAACCAGATGGATGAGGCTCCTGCCTCTTCGAGTGACATTTTTGTGGCAGGACTTAGAGGAGGTCAAGTAGACAAATGTAGGAGAGTGATATTGTTGAATGAGGTCTATGCAGAGATTAGCAGGGATGGGACCATGACTGGGGGTTCCTTCAGTCTGTGTGTGTAAGAAAGGCCTTCGAGGAGAGGATGTTTTAACTGAACTCTTGAGTAGCAAATGCAGATGCACAATGCCCAGTTAAATTTGAATTTAGGATAAAAAATAAATAATATGTTTGCAGAAGTACCTTTCATGTGATGTTTTATCCCACAATATACCAGGCAACCCTAACCCTGGAGGCACCATAAGAAGAGGCACTCCTTTGAGTTCCTGTTGCGGCTCAGTGGTTAACGAATCTAATTAGCATCCATCAGGACACAGGTTCGATCCCTGGCCTTGCTCAGTGGGTTAAGCATCTGGTGTTGCTGTGAGCTGTCCTGTAGGTTGCAGATGCAGCTTGGATCCTGCATTACTCTGGCTGTGGTATAGGCCAGTGGCTAAAGCTCTGATTTGACCCCTAGCCTGGGAATTTCCATATGTCATGGGTGAGGCCCTAAAAAGCAAAAAAAAAAAAAAAAAAAAAAAGAAGAAGAGGCACAAGGCACCCCTTGAAGGTCAAGAGGAATGATTTTATGCTGCAGACAGCAGGGGAGAAGCTGGTGCAAGGCCCCCAGGGCAAGACACAGGGAGGACCATATTTTGTGGAGAAGCAGAGTGGCTGGTGGTCAGGAGCCTGGGCCCTGGAGACAGATTGCCTAGCTCTGAATTCTGTCTCCGCCGCTTACTTGCCACATGATCCGTGGGCCAAATCATAGAACCTCTTTGCTCCAATTGACACATTTGATAAACAGGAGTAATAATACTAGTACCTAACGCACAGGAGGATTAACGTAGTTCATAAACAGCAGGTACTAAGTATTTGCTATTATTATAGGCAACTCGGCTTGAAAAATTTCCCTTGAACCTCAGAGGTACAGTCAGTAAAAATTTATCCACACACATCGGACATTCTGCTGGCTTCTGAAAGACATCTCTGACAATATAAAACCCATCCACTCCTCACACAGAGCAAAATATGGACTCTGCAAACACCAGTAACTGCAGACAGCCATACCCCAGGTGCCAAGAGGAGCATCTATTTAACCCAGCTATCTGAAGTCTTTCTCAACCTATGGCCAAAGTTTCTGACTTATCTTAGAGTTCCAGGATGGATCATGTCACTTAACAAGGGAACGTGCTAAAACTTCATTCTCTTCAACTGGTCCTAGTAATTTTTAGCTATTTCCAACATCCGGGTTTCATAGCTGTTTGTTATTTTTTTAACTCCTGTAGGAAGCAACTCTTTCATGATACCCAAGTAAAAATGTTACATGACATGGTACTTATACCAAGGGCTTTTCAGGTGATGTTGCCCCTCATGTGCTGGAATCTCTCTTGTGTAACTCAGTGTTCCCTTCTGAACTTCATCAAGCCAAGGCCAGGCCCCACTCACTGCTGTAAGGTGGGATGCTGCAAAGGTGGGAAGTGGATGTGGAGTTGCCACATTCTGCAGAAATCATGGTGGGTGGTGGCTTCCACTCACATGAGTCAAACAAACCAACCCTAGTGACAAGAGCATTGAGGTGCAGGCGGGTGGGGCCATGGAGAGCAAGGGTTCTGATTTCTCACTCACCTCGTGGAGGCATCCATCCTGCTCCATTCCTCTGCATTTCTGTTCCCTCAACTGCAACGTGGTGATAATTTTCTCAAAGAGGTCATGTGACGATCACAAGTGTTTACACATGTAAAATAGCTCTTGGGACTGTGCCAGACGTGTAGTCAATCCTGCATAAATGTATCTTGTATATTTCTAACATAGAAACATAGATATAATATCACTCAGTATAAAATCCAATTATCATCTGTTCATTGATTTTACATTGACCTTGCACCCCAGTTTCCCAGATGCTGCCCAGAGATAATGGAGGATCTTGCTGTGGGAATACACTGTTAAGGAAGAGTGACAGCCAGTGGCTAAATGAATTTTAAGAATACATCTAAATACCAACTATATTATTATTGTTATTGCTCTTGTTTTACGTGGAAGAACTAAGGATCCACGCTAATTTTTAACCAACAAATCTGACTTTAGTTTTCAAAAAAGTTATAGTGTCCTTCAGAACAGCTCCCATTGTTCCACAGGGCTTTGAAATCTCTTTACTGCCTGTGGATTCAAGAGCCCATCTTTTGAATTCATGGATTTTTGATGTCAAGACTGATGAATGAGTTGAATGAACCCATAAGGCCTTATTATCCTGAGTCAAAACAAATGATTATGGAGTTCCCCAGTGGCTCAGTGGGTTAAGGATCTGACATTGTTGCTATAGTGGCTTGAGTTCTATCCAAGTGGTGCGAGTTTTATCCCTGATCCAGGAACTTCTGCATGCTGAGGGTATGGCCAAAATAAACAAGTACATAAATAAATCTTTTTTTTAAAAAAAAAAAAAAACAAGGATTAACTTTAAAAATAGTAGAACTGATTTTGAAATACAAAATTGTCTCTAAAGTAACTTTAAAAGATAAATTCTAACAGCAGTTTTGAGCAATGGCTACAATTTGTGAATACACGTTTCTATGACCATTGTGAAGGGGAAACAACTGTTAATCATCCCTGAGGTCTATATTTTGTATTTTTTAGAGTCTTGCTACTCAAAGCATGTCCCAGTGGACCAGCTCTATCCTTGCACATTAGCATGTCCTGGGAGCTTGTTAGGAATGCAGAAGCTTAGGTTCTACTCCAGACCTGCTCTGTTAGAATTTGCACTTTAACAAGACCCCTGGGTGATTTGCATGCATATCAGGGTTTGAAAGGCACTGTTGTACCATCTTTCTACATTAATATCATGCCATCTTAAGCTCCTGTTCTTACTTGCAAAGGTTTGAGGTCATTACATCCATTACAATGTAATCTGATTCTTATGACAGTGTGATTCTTTGGCACACTGACCATCAACCCAGGTGTTAGCCAGCTCCTCTGGTATTTATCTTGTATAACTCGTCACACCAAAGAGAGCTGACCGCAGGGGTCACCACTTTACTTTAATGAGAAGACACTGTTGGAATGTCCTAGTTAAGGCAAATAGTTGAGACTGATAACAGCCTGTGGGGTTTGGTGACGGCTCCTGGTCATACATGTGCTTCTGGCTTGTGCCAAACCTCAAATGAGGACATATGGCTCAGTATTACCATGTCTGTGGATACTTCCTCATTGAACCTATCATATTAACAATTCTACCAAAAATGGCCTCAGCTCATCTGCCCCCAGATCATTTCAGCTCAAGTATTTCTGCTTGAAAGGAGGGTGGCGAATGTGTTATTGTTGGTCTTAACCAATCGAGGTACAAACCATCTCTGCTCAGTGGCACTGCCACGAACTATTTGGAGATCTGCCTCTGCCCACAAACTACTTAATGGGAAAAAAGTCATTCGCTGCCAACCCGCTGTCTGATTCCGAGTTTTTATGGCTGCACTTCTCTGCGTGGGAATCTGGTCCCTCTATGGACCCTGTTTCCATCTCCCTCCACCTCCACTTGACCAAAGCACATGCGAGGTTGGACCTTCAAGCTCAGGAAACTAGTGTGTCCATTCTGACTGAACAATCTCCATCCCTCCCACTGCCCTCTGTGAATGTCTCTGTTTATTCTTAGAAGATGTCTGGGCCCCGCCTCTGAGAACTGGAATGGCTCCTTGCCACCCCGGGAGTGAATTTTTGCCTTTCTTACTGACATTTTAAATAGACCACTGGGTGTGGTCTGCTAGTCCATTTCCCAACATGCTGGGTGCAATTACGCTAAAATATTACAAAGCCTGTTTGTGGAAAGGGTGAGGGTTTTGGCTCTAGAACATAAACCTCTCGAGAGGATGGTGTGAGACAGAGCGGTGAACAAAAGCGCTGGCCTGGTGGAGGGACCTAGAGGAGGTCCTCGGAGATCTGGTCAGTCTAGTCAATTCCTGTCAGTGCCTGGACAGCTCCACAGGGTTTCCAGGACTCAGTCGTCCTCCCGAGGAGAACCATGCCACGTGGACAGAGCTTCCCAGAAGGAGATGGCAGGAGAACTCAGGAGAGGTTGACTTTTATTTCACAGTGATCCTTTGGTACAATTCTTGTTCACAGTGACTCTCATTTTGCCACCATGACTTGAAGGTGAAGCTGAAGTTTTCCATGACTTATTTTCATCATTTTTTTTTCCCTTCCAAGTCCGAGTCCAAAGAAGAATGTGGCTCGGGGATGTCCTTGAAAGCAGAGCTTACAAGCTGATGGATGGGCCTGGCTTTCATTCTTCAGAGCTTACCAACTCTGGGTCCTGACTTAAGTATGGAGATTGTTGAATATGGTAATCTGCTCTATTTTAACAACTCGTTTCCATGACGGCTGAGTCCATTATAAGAGCATCTTCAGAGCAAGGGGAAATCAAAAGTACAGTGTGAAAGTGATGGCATGTATTAAGTATGGAAAAACACGTTTCTGGAAAGAGTTTCAAAGATCTGTATCTGTTGCCCTTTAAACTGCTTTCACCCCAGAATATTGTCACTATAGAATACCTGTGTTTGTTTTTTGGTTTTTTTTTTTTTTAACAGTTCTTATTTTTATATGCTTTTTTCTTTTTTATACTATTTTTAAGTCTCTTTCCACTTACAGTTACTACGAAATATTGACTATATAATATTCCCCATGTTGTACAATATACCTTTGAGCCTATCTTACACCAATAGTTCGTAGCTTCCATTCTGCTATGCTTATATTGTCCCCCCTCTCCCACTGGCCACTGTTAGTTTATCTATACAGGATAATTGGTTTTGAGGTAGGCTTGGTTCTACCATGGAAGGGAAAGATATCTTGAAATGCATGGCAAAATTTCCCCCCTGGGTACAGCCCTGACAGAGGGAGTGGGGAATTCTGAAGGAGAGAATTGAAGTTGCTACCATCAAAGAGATAGTGGGGTTTCAAGCTAATGAGAAAATATCTGCCATGTGGATGGAGAGGTCAAGGGAAGAAAATGATTTGGTTCCAAATTACAAGGGCAAGTGTCTGAATTGAGAATTCAAACTATACTGAGATACCGCTTCTCAACTATGGGATAGGTAAACATCAAATGTTTGACAACATACTCTGATGGTGAATCTGTGGGGAAAAGAGCCACTTTGTACACTGCTGGTGGAAAGACAACACAGGGAGGGAAGTCTAGTAAAATACAGAAAAAGAACTTGTGGATTTACTCTTGGAGACAGCAACAATGTATCAGGAAAACAGCCACGAAGATACTGGCACAATCTGAAATGATATTTGCACTAGATTCTTTATTGAAGCCTGGTTTATAATTGTTAAAGTCTGAAAACAGCCCAGATGTCCACTAGTTGGTTGATTGAATAAACTGGAGTATACCCATACAATGAAGCAGAAAAAGAAATGAAAAAGACATAAATGCTTCTAGAGGGAATATTAAGATGAAGAAGAATGCAGGTAGGCCTTTGTATAAGAAAGAAAGAGAAGTACCAATAAATGTTCAAATATGCTTATGCTTACATATATATTTTTTTATTTGAAGAACAAATAGGATGACATGGGAAAAAAAGTAGGGCTGAAGATGGATACCAGACCTTTCTGAATAGAACTTTCATAAAAACACAGATCTGAATTTGGAACTAAGTGAATGTTTTATGCTCCTAAACATTATACAGTAAAATAAAATAACATTAAAAAAATTTATATACACCAATGACCCTAACTTGATGTTAAGTGAATGAAAATAAATCATACAGAAAAAAATATTTTATATGACAGCATGGAAATGTAACTGTACTCACATTATGTTGGAGCTATCCTAAGTAGTGAGCATTAAAAAATTTAGCTGTATTCTGCAGTTTTATTTTTAATAAAAATATCTGTATTATAGTTGCAAAGCAATTATATAGATATACATGTAGACACTTTGTAGCTTAGGGAGATAATGTGACATTAGGAGACCAGATTTTTCAGGACAGAGATCCAAAAGAAAATTAATAAAGTGGGTGAAAGTTCTGTACTTTTCATGTGAATTCAAAATCTCAAATGAACTCATGCTCTGTTTCTCTTTCTAGAAAATACGTATGTCCTATGCCCCTCAAACTGGAAACATCCCAATATCTATCAACAGGTGAATGGATAAACAGTCCATACACTGAGATACTTCTCTGTAACAAATGGAGTAAACAAATAGTCCCGTAGATGAATTTCAAAAACATGTCCAGTGAAGGAAGTAAGAAAGTCAGAACAAAAGACTGCATTTGGTCTGCCTCCATTCATACGCTTTTCTAGAAGAGGCAAAACTCTGATAGAAGGTGGGTGTGGTTGCCTGGGATGGGGGATGGAAAGGACTGAGTGCAAAGAAGCACCAGGGAAGTTTTTGGAACCCTGGAACTCTTTTATATTTTAATAAGGGTGTGAACTGGGGATTGCCATCTGCCTCTACACGGACTGGATAACGAGCCACTCAAGCTGCCGACCACGTAACACACCCCCTGAAAGGAGCTCAGGGTGGAGATCAGGATGAGGTGCTCTGTGCTCTGGGAAAACTGGCAGAACAAATCTTCAGATAGTTTGATGTTTTCAGGAGATTTTATAAGCCCAACTCTTACATCTCCTCGTATCTAGAAAAGCACTGAAACCCTTCGTGGTGATTTCTGCTCCTTCTGACTAGCAGTAACCTTCATGAAACTAGCAGCGATCTTCTGTAAAAATGTGTGCTTGGTTGCATGTACCTCCCTGCCTTCAACAAAATCACATATCTACTGACCTTCTCCCCATCTCATTGGAGCGATTTCTCAGAGCTATCTGAAATGCTGCCTCATTTAGCCCCAAATAAAACTTAACTCTCAACTTATAGGTTGTGCATATTCTTTATGTCAACAGGGTTATGGATTTTCGAGGATATACATTTGTCAGAACTCATTCAACTTTATGTTTAAAATGTGTAATGGATGTATATTATACCTCAAGACATTTGAATTAAACACAGAGGAGATAGGAAAGCCTGAGGGACAGGGCATTGGGCTAGAGGCTGCCTATGCCAATCCTGGGCTCTTGCTGCACAACCAGGAGTGGAATCTGTTCAGTACACAAGTGGGCATGTGAGCAAGAAGCAGAGCCAAGAGAAACATGCACACCCTGTCTGCCATCAAAGGTCAGGTCTGGAGAGTGCTCCCATTGCTTAAGAGTGAGCCATCAGGAAAAAAAGCCACACAAAGCAACATAAGTTCCATTAAAATATGCATTAAATAGGGAAATAGAATGTCATGTTACAAACATATCTTTGGAAAGGTCACTAGAATTAAAAGAAGATGTGAGAAAAGTGTCTGCTTATGGCATAGGAGATGGGGAGACAGGTTTCCTTAAACAGGATCAGGCCACCTTCATGGGGAGAATGGACTGCCTGGCCACTGGCAGGATGAGACACACACATAAGAGCTTGTCCAGGTAGGATTGTAAGGAGCCTGGATGGCAGTTTAAGGAGTGTGGAATTTTTCTTGTAGATGCTGGGTTGATTGATTGACTGATTGATTGATTGATTGAGTGGTTGACTGATTTTCCCTCAAAAGAGTAATGTGATCAGGCTCTTTTAGTTAAGTTTTTGTTTTATTTTTATTAAAATAGAGCTGATTTACAATGTTGTGCCCATTTCTGCTGTACAGTATTTATTTATTTATTTAATGTCTGCACCCATGGCATATGGAAGTTCTTAGGCTAGGAACTGAATCTGAGCTGCAGCTGCCAGCCTTCACCATAGTCATGGCCATGCCAGATCTGAGCAGCATCTGCCCCTACACTGCAGCTTGCGGAAATGCCAGGTCCTTAACCCACTGAGCAGGGCCAGGGATTGAACCCTCATCCTCATGGATATTAGCCGGATTCTTAACCCGCTGAGCCACAATGGGAACTCCCAGTAGTTTGTTTTTAATTGAAGAAGATTATTCTGGCTGTAGTGGGAAGGGTGTTTGTGTTAGAGGGAGGATAGGGGCAAGCAGGATTGTTGGGAGTCATCTGGATGAAAGATAATTTTGTTTTAAGTGGAGACAGTGGTGGTGGGAATGGAAAAATGGGATGCACTTCAGGGAAATTTCTGAGGTCCTATTGAAAGCAACTGTTGGCCAAGGCATCCATGTGTGGGAAGAAATGAAATGGGAGATGAAGAAGGTAGGAGGAATGAGGAAAGAGGTAAAATAATGACAGAAATTATGGTTTCTGGCATTGGAACTCTGGGTAAATGTTGATTCAATCAACAGAGGCTGGAAATAAAGAGGAGGCACAGGTTTGAAAGGAAAAGTAGTGTGACCTGGTATAGAAACTTGAATTTGATCTGTCTGTGGAACACTCAGAGGTTAAACTAGTTGTGTTCTATTAGGCTTTGACTAGTAATTCTGTTTAGGGAGATATTATTAAACTTGTATAAATCCAAGTCTGTATTAGAATAAGCTGTTTCATAACAGACTTCTGCACTTTGCCAAAAAAGTTCCTTTTACTTTTCAACATTCCAAGGATCATCTTGGTGTTATGCCACTCTAGAAAGGGACTTAGCTTTTTTACATGTCTTAAATCTGCAGGTTTAGAATCTCAAAACACTCCTAAAAAAGTATTGAGTGCTTCCTATAGGCAAGACACCATGCTAAATGCTGTGACAAATGCAGAGAAGTGTAAGAACTATAACTACTCTTGGAAATTAGTAACAGGTACCCAAAGAGTTCCCTGCCCAGAGAAAGCAATGTAGGATACCTTTGAAGTGTCAAGACCGACAGGCCCTCTAGGAGCTGAGTTTAGACTTTGCACTCATTCAGAAAGTGGCATGTGAAAGCTGTCTTAGGACTAAGGGTTACCTATGTGCAGGGGCAGATTCTGCAAAGAAGATTTAGAACAAAGAGAACAGCCTGGTGAGCTCAGATTGTTGAAGAAGCTCATTACCCAGACCCATCTCTGTTAATATCAACCTCCTGCAGACTGTCTGCTGAATTCATTCCATTGCTTTGCAAACAATTTTCGTTCTGCTCAGTGGAAGCTTTGCAGATATGGTAATTAAATGACTATTGAGGAATATCCTTTAGGCTTTAGGATCTAGGACTCCTTTCTTAATTGGGAGGTGCTTATTCGGGAAATCCACTCCTTCAGGATGTGATCAGAGAACAGATTTAGCCCTAATGATATTTAATGGCAGTGGCAGGAATTTAATGGGGATGATAATTTCATGTAATTTGGGGGGCCGTCAGGAGTTAATGCTCCTGAGTGGCACTGCATTTGGGCTTGTGTCTGAGTCCAACACGTGCTTCCTGTGTGCACTTCCCCTTCTGAGGCTCTGGTGTAGATGAGAGATTCTGCAGAGCTCCTGGAGTTTGGCTGCTCTGCACTGTGCATCTGCATGTCGCCCTCCTTAGAGGGTTTCACAGAACAGGCACTGTTTTGTAGAGGAGACACCACCCTGATTTAGTCTCAGGCAAAGTTTCCAAGTTCTCTTTTTTCTTTTAAAATTAAAAATCATAAACCAATTTAAGTACTTCTTTAAATGGGTCTAGCATAGAGCTTGTCACATAATACCTGTGGAATGAAACAATTGTAACTGCAGCTAAAACTGAGCAGGATCCTGCAGGTGCTTCCATGTCCCCTGTTTCTTGCTTATAGACCTTCCCTGAGTTCCAAAGGGCAGATTCAAATTGTTACCAATTTGGGAAGTGAGGGAATATGGAAACAAAGGAAAAACAGTCAAGGAACAATAAAGCAGCTATAAAACAGAGTCCTAGTGTCCCCCCACTCCCCCAGTGAATACACTTAACAATCTGATACATATCTTTTGAGTTCTTCTCTAGAAACTAAGGCTCCCTCCCATGTGGGAGATGGTAACTTCATACTGAGTCCAAGACAGCTGAAAGGTCACCTTGTGACCTCACCACCAGCCAATCAGAAAATATTGGCTGAATATTTTCTGATTGGCTGGTGGTATTCATGCATCTTGCAGTCCTCCCCCCTCCCCCCAAATATGCCTTTAAAAAGTCTTTCAGAGAGTTTGGGTCTTTTGAATAAGAGTACCATACTCCTTACTTGGTCCGTTTCATAAATTCCAATGTTTTGGGTTGTTTGGCCTCACTATGCCTCGGGCACACAAACTTGTATTTGACAAAGAAGCTGAGCAGGGCCCTGTGGGGCTCCTGGGCACAAACCTTTCTGTGTCCCCCATTTCTTGTTTTTCGGGAGTAAGATTCAGTCTCCTTGACCTTCCCAGTGTTTCAAAGGGCAGGTTCAAACAGTTGCTTATTAGGGAAGGGAGTGGATGCAAAGAAGAGAGAGAGGAGCAGTCCAGAAAGGATAGAGCAACCCTGGGGCAGGGTCCTGGTTCCTCTTAAAGGAAAATACATAACAATATCTTTGAGTTCTTCTGCAGAACTAAAACCCAATCAATAAAAACGCGGGAGGAGAACCCCAAGAACCAGTCCCGGGGCCACTAAATACCAACTTTAAAGAAGCAGGAAAGCTTACATCTACCCATCCTTATCTGTGGCCCTATTTTCTACTCCCAAACTGTAAAACCAGTTGCTATGCTCTCCCAAGGAGGGCACAGGACATTAACCTGCCGTGGCTTCCATTGACTGGCAAAGCAATAAAACTATTTTTTTTTCTTCTATGCCGAAAGCTCTGTCTCCCCATTTCTATTCAGCACCAGGGGTTAGAGGCCAAGTTTTGACAACAACAGAGCTGCCATGTCTAAGTTAGAATATTGTTGGTCCATGGTGTTACCTTTGTGAATATGATAATAACAGGATGTAAATTATCAAGCTGGCATACAACTAATTATACTTTCTCCTAAGTGTTTGCTTTGGGAAATTCCATCACATACCAGAAGGAATTTTCCCCATGGGTAGAGGAGGAAAAGAAGTGATGCTAACATCAGACATTCACTGGGCTCCGACTTTGTGTCACTTGCATGATCATCTCATTTGCTTGGTAAGATGGGCCTTAGGAAGAGCTGATGAAATCTCTGGAAGAATGTTTTTGTTGAATGAGTTACTTATGCTTTTTTCTCTGTGAAGAACTATAAAACAGTTTAAACAGTTTAAAAAGTTTAACAGTTTAAAAAGTAGAACTGTTCTGAAACTGACAGTGCTAATGGCCCAAGCCTAGCCAGAGCACACATTGGGACTTGAACCCACAGTTTTAAATTGGAAGCACTCACCCTGTGTCTAGACTTTCTTGAGTTCAGGTTCTTCATGCCTCCACACAGAAGGAATTCAGCAAGCGACAAAGTGAGAGGCAAGAAATAGATGTATTAAGATAGGATGCTTGTGAGAGATGCAAGCAGACAGGCAAGGAGGCTCTGCTCCCAGGATCTGGTGGGCTACAGTTTTATCATCCAAAGGGATTGGGGGTCGGAAAAGACCACCTCTTCCTTTTTGAGAGTAGCAGCTCCCTCTTGGTATCCAGTAAGATGTGTATTTGAGCCAGCAGAAGGGTGTTCCTCAAACTCCTGTCCTTGGTCTGGATCTGAATGCAGGCCTCATCCCACCCCCCCACCCAACAACCTGAGGCAATTCTCGCACCTCCACTAGTCAAGCAAGCCTGCCCTGTTCTGATTGCTTCTTGAGCAATTTATTAACTTACAGTGATCTCCCAAAGTCCCCTAGATTTCCCTCTCTGTCTATGATCCTTTATTGAGACTTCTACAGCCACCCGTGCCTACTCCATCCCTATCAGTTCCAACATATGACAACTCTGAATTAGATGGACCTCAGGTGAGGCAAACTTCCCTCCCCACCTTTAGTTGTCATGCTGTGGATGGAATCATCTCCTCTGGGGCCTTCTACACAGCAAAACTGTCCTTTTAGAATTCAGAGGGAGGATCTAACTTACCTTTTGAGTTACGTCAACTCAGTAATCGTGCCTGTCAACAGGTCAATATTTTACATGGATGAAACACCCAAGGCTGGGCCACTGAAGCTGCTGTGCACAGGGCCGAGGGCAGCAGCTGGCTGGTGTTAATGCACTGTCACAGGTTAAATACCGGGATGGAAGTCTGAACGATGTTAATGTCACGACCGAAAAGGTCTAGGATGGCAACCTGTCACCACATGGTTTGCGAGTTTCCTACTTTGTGGTGTCATAAAACCAGAGATGAGCAAGGGTGACTTGCCAATTGCATGGTCAAGCCACCTAAAAAGTGACTGTTTGCTTGCTCTCTGTTCATCCCCTGCTCAACCACCCCTCCCTGGCCTACACCCCACTCTTGTGATGTGGTTGACCTCCCCCTTAGTCATAGAACCTAATCAATACATGCCTGCATACTTGCCCCCTGGCCCCAGCTAGTGACTGTCTTAATCTTTAGATCAGAATGGCACCCCTTGGATTGTCTAACAAAGGGAAGACCTCCACCCCATGAAGGCATTTAGCCTGTAAGGCTAGAAGGGCTGCGCCCCTTTGCTGGTCATCAATGAGCCATCTTGATATGATTTTCTTATAATTGACAATTTCCTCTTCCTCCCAGGAGCAAACTGCCATCAGCCATCCACAGTGGAGTGTCACTCTAGGACCCTTTTAGCTCTAGCTTAAGATCTCCCATCTATTAAACTGCTGATGTCCCTCTTGCTGACTCTGGGCTCTTTCTTGTGTCTTGAGGCTGAACCAGCACAGGGCTTGCAGGCCTGTGGGGTGCAACTCAGCAACAATCTAGGCTTTTCTGAAGCTTAGGGAAGGCCAGAGTACTTTCTTTGGTGTTCCACACAGAAAACATACTGTCTCAGAGTGTTTTACAGGACTTCCATGGGAATCATCTAGTTTTCAAAAGTTCAAGCACCTGTTATCCATCGGTGAATGCCAGAGACTGAATATTTGTGTGTCCCCTAGACTCATCAATGGAAACCTAATCCCCCTTGTGGTGGTACTCGGAAATGGGGCATGTGGGGAGGTGATTAGGTCATGAGGGTAGGACTCTCATAAATGGCATTAGCGCCCTTATAAAGAGACCTCCGAGAGCCCCCTCACCCCTTCGGGCACGTGCGGTCACAGCAAGAAGATGACTCTCTGTGAACCAAGAAGACGGTCATCGTCAGATACAAATATGCCAGCCTCTTCTGTTGGATTTCTCCGTCCTCAGAACTGTGAGAAATGAATATTCATTGTTTAAGTCGCTCTGTCTATGGTGTTTTTTGCAGCAGCTGGAACAGACCAAGACACTGAGGTGATGATAATGGTTGTAGTGGATCATCTGCAAAGAGGCGGCATTTGGTTTAACCACATGTCTGCCCTTAAATTTAAGACTGTTTCAGGAAGGCAAGGCAAGCATACCAATGTTATCGCAGAAGCTGGTGACTCACAGGTGCAGGGCTTTTACCTACAAAGAGGCACAGTTTGTGAGGTGCTTGAAAGTAGCTTCCACTCTCCCGGTCTCCACCCTGTGAAGTTCCTATGGTTCAGTTGTAGGTATAGTAGAAATTCTAACATTAAACTAATCTCATACCTGATAAAACTTTAGGTCAAAATGTTCTCTTCACATCAACAAGATAGCTAGACTATTGGTTCCCCAAGAATGGATCACAGGTCAGGAATATTTGACTGGTAAGGCAAGGTTCAGGCAAAGATTTTGAAGTAAGAGTCAATATAAATGGATAGGGTGTGTGAGAATGTTCTGAAACATAGAAGTAGGAGAAAGGACAAAAAAAAATAAAGACAATAGCAAAGATGCAGGATGTCATCTGTGGATGATAACCTAACAGCCTCAGTGATTTATAATTACTGGGAGCTGCACTGAGTGTTTCATGTGGGTTCTGCCACTTTGTCCCTACCAGTCTTATGGGGTGAGGACTGTTCTTAACAGCATTTTACAGGGGAAGAAACTGAGGTACAAAGAGGCTAAGCATTTTTCTCAAGGTATGCTGCTCTTCAATGCTAGAATCAGGGCTGGTACCCATAACCACTGTCACACCCTACCTTCCAGTGTGAAAATGGGGAATGTTAGAGAAAGGAACTCAAGAGGAGGAAAGAGAGACATAGGAGGGTGAACGTGAAAAAGGCAACCTTTATTGAGATGAAGGATAAAATTAGATTAAGAGGAGGATCAGCAGTTGTTAGTTAAAAAGAAGATGGAGGACTGGACACAGCATAGAGCAAGAATGAGATCCACAGAGCAAGGATGGGGGTCAAGCTTACCTGAGGGGAGAAGCTAGAGATGGATGTGTGTCACATGGATGGAAAGAAATGGACAGGGAAGCCTGAACTCAGATGGAATGAATGAGTCATGATTTTATCCCCACGTGAGGGAAGGGTGTATAAAACTTCCCCTCAGTGAGGGATTGGGGCTGCGGAGACTTGCTGTTCATGAGGACTGGGGCCTGGGGAACGACTCTAAGGTTAACCTTGACCCCTGTGTGACCCCTCATAAGTCATCTCACCCATGGTGCTTACCTGCACAGGTGGTGATGGAACCACCTGACTCTGAGACCCCTTCCTGTTTTGATTTTCTATTCCTTCTCTAAAATTCTACTATTTTCATACCGTTCCTTTCATTTGTATTGTGTAGTTTCTTTCTCAATCCCATTGACCTTATGAAAACAAGACCAATCTGATGTTAGGGTAAAAACTTTGTTGAGTTTTTAAGTTTCTAACATTTCAAAATTTAACATTTAATACCTTAGACATTAAGCATTTTATTTATTTTTCTACAAGAAATCCTTTGTTTTTTGTCTTTTTGACTTTTTCTAGGGCTGCCCCCGATGGCATATGGAGGTTCCCAGGCTAGGGGTCTGATTGAAACTGCTGCTGCCGGCCTGTACCACAGCCACAGCAAAGCAGGATCTGAGCCGCTTCTGTGACCTACACCACAGCTCACAGCAATGCCAGATCCTTAATCCACTGAGCAAGGCCAGGGATCTAACCTGTAACCTCGTGGTTCCTAGTTGGATTCATTAACCACTAAGCTATGGCAGAAACTCCAAGAAATCGATTTTTAAATTATTTTTATTGAAGTCTAGTTGCTTTACCATATGGCGTCATTTTCAGGTGTACAGCACAATGAATATATATGTTCATTATATATATTTATGTATATATTTTCATTTATATATATGTATATGTGTGTGTACCTATATATAAGTTCTGAGCAGCCTCAGTCAAACATGGAACAGTCACCATATAATTCTAACCAACTGTAATATGTTTAGTAAGATGGGGTGAGATCCATGCCAAACAAACACAAAGGCAGTTTGGGGGGACTTGGGGAGGGTTGTGTAAAAATGAACTGAACGAAAAAAGAAATGTAAAATATGAAAGGTCAGAGAGTATATAAATTGTCCAATGTGATACTTAGGGCTGGTCCCTCAGGTTTGGTATCATAAATTCCAGAAAAGGCAAAAAGCCCTTGTGCTAGGCCAAGTGGGAGGAGACTGTGGGTCAGGGTCTCAGTGGAAGCCTGACTCTGCTCTGCAGGGCCCTCTTGGCTCTGGTGATGGTCAGCAGTGAGAGACTGTCCAAGAAGGGCTTAGCTTTTTATGTCGGCTGCCTGTTTACTTTCTTTAAGTATCTACAGACACATCTATCTGATAATTATGGTATCTTTAGAGGCCTTCTGTGTTGTTCTTTGAGTTTGACCCCAGGTAGGTTCAGAAGGAAACTAGGAATTATCCCTTGACTGGGTGGAGAGTTTTGTTTGTTTGTTTGTCTGTCCTTTGTCTTTTAGGGCTGCATCTTCGACATATGGAAGTTCCTAGGCTGGGGTCGAATTGGAGCTACAGCTGTTGGCCTATGCCACAGCCACAGCAAAGCAGGATCCGAGCCACATCTGTGACCTACACCACAGCTCACGCAACGCCAGATCCTTAACCCATTGAGGAAGGCTAGGGATTGAACCTGCATCCTCATGGATACTAGTCAGGTCTGTTAACCACTGAGCCACATTGGGAACTCCTTGGGTGGAGAGTTCTTTGCATGAATTGCGAAGATGTGTTGTGACATGAAAATACTTACAAGATATAGATAAATAACCAATTTAGAGTACAAAAATATGACCAATTAGAGATTAATATCCAACATATATAAACAGCTTATACAGTTCAACATCAGATAAACAAACATCTGGATTAAAAAACGAACAGAAGAACGGAGTAGACATTGTTCCAAAGAGGAGATACAGATGGCCAACAGCCTAGTGAAAAGATGCTCAATGTCATTAAACATTAAAGCAATGCAGATCAAAACCACAATGAGCTATCACCTCACACCTGTCAAAATGGCTATTATCAAAAAGAACACAAAGAACAAAAGTTAGGAGGTGGAGAAAAGGGAATCCTCCTACCCTGTTGGTGGGAATGTAAATGGGTGCCGTCACTGTGGAAAACAGTATGGAGGTGTCTCAAAAAACTAAAAATAGAACTATCATATGACCCAGTGATTTCACTCCAGAGTATGTATTTGAAAACTCAACAACACTAATTAGAAAAGATTCATGTGCATGCACATGTGTGCATGTACACACATGCACACACACACAATGGAATATTACTCTACTATGAAAAAGAACACAGTTGTGCCATTTTCAGTAACATTGATGGACTTGGAGGGTATTAAGCTAAGTGAAATTAGTCAGACAGAGAAAGAAAAATACTGTATGATATAATTTATATGTGAAATCTAAAAAAAAATGCAAAAAACTAGTGAATATCACAAAAAAAGAAGCAGCCTCACAGATATGGAGAACAAACTAGTAGTTACCAATGGGGGGTTAGCAAGACAGAAGTAGGGGAGTGGAAGAACCAACATACTGAGTATAAGATATGCTCAAGGATGTACAGTACGACACGGGGAATACAGCCAATACTTTGTAAGAATTATAAGTAGAATGTTATCAGAGTTCCTGCCATGGCTCAGCAGTTAACAAACCCAACTAGCATCCTTGAGGGTGCAGGTGTGATCCCTGGCCTTGCTCAGTGGGTTAAGGATCCAGCATTGCCTTGACCTGTGGTGCAGGTGGCAAACTCAGCTCAGATTATGCATCACTGTGGCTGTGGTGTAGGCTGGCAACTTCAACTCCAATTCAGTCCCTAGCCTGGAAACCTCCACATGCTGTGGGTGCAGCCCTAAAAAATAATAAATAGTGTTATCCTTTAAAATTGTATTAAAAATAAATTTAAAAAATTATATGGACCCTTTGTTTGGTGATTACAACCATGTAAAAATGCACAAATTACTGGAGGTAGAAAGCAAGTCTAGAGTGTTTGCTTGAACCCTTTCTTGGCTTTTCAAATTTTTATTCAATGGAATTATATCATTTTTCTTAAATATGAAAGGGAGGGAAAGCTTCCTTTCCTCAACCAGCTTTTAGTGGAGGCCAGTGTTTCATAATTTTTAAAATTATTATTATTGTGCCTTTGAGGAATTTTTTTTTTTCTTTTTAGGGCCATGACTGTGGCATGTGGAGGTTCCCAGGCTAGGGGTCTAATCGGAGCTGTGGCTGCCAGCCTACACCACAACCGTAGCAACACAGGACCCGAGCTGCATCTGCAGCCTACCGCGCAGCTCATGGCAATGCCAGATCCTTAACCCACTGAGTGAGGCCAGGGGTCAAACCTGCAACCTCATGGTTCCTAGTCAGATTCATTTCGGCTGCGCTACGACGGGAACGCCATCTTTTTTTTTAAGAAATTTTTTTAGACATTTTTATTAAACTAACCTCATTCCTTGTTTTAATTCATTCGGCTGCTGTAATAACATATCCCAGACTGGGTGGCTTATAGACATCAGACATTAACTGTTAATTGTCTGGAGGCTAGAAGCCCCAGGTCAGGGTGCCAGCACCAAGGAGTAAGGGACCACTTGCCTGGGTCATGGATGCTGTCTTCCTAGGTCTGCCCAAGGTGGAAGGGTCCAGGGGGCTCCCTGAGGTCCCTTATGTGAGCTCTAATCCCTTACGCGAGGGCGCCACCCTCATAACTCATTCACTTCTGAAAGGCCCCACCTACTTTTTTTTTTTTTTTTGTCTTTTGTCTCTTGTCTTTGTTGTTGTTGTTGTTGTTGCTATTTCCTTGGGCCGATCCCTCGGCATATGGAGGTTCCCAGGCTAGGGGTTGAATCAGAGCTGTAGCCACCGGCCTATGCCAGAGCCACAGCAACGCAGGGTCCGAGCCACATCTGCAACCTACACCACAGCTCACGGCAACGCCGGATCGTTAACCCACTGAGCAAGGGCAGGGACCGAACCTGCAACCTCATGGTTCCTAGTCAGATTCGTTAACCACTGCGCCACGACAGGAACTCTTGAAAGGCCCCACCTTCTAATACCACCACCTCTGGGGGTTAGGATCTCAACATATGAATTTGGGGTGGACACAAACATTCTGCACAAATAGAGTAACCCTCCATGAAATTCCAATACCAGAGATGTACCGTATATGAGTTTATGTGCTGTATGTATATCTTTGCTTTAGACATAAAAAAAGTCTTTTTTTTTTTTTTTGCTCTCCTCCCCCCTCACCCCCAAGAACCACTTTTCACATCCCTGGGCGTCTAGAAAGCAATGTCCAGATGGGACAGGATTGTAATTGACAGAGGCCAGGTGATGCAGCGTCATAAACGTCATGAGAGTGGAGGCTAGGACCAGGGGAGATCCCTGAAGGAGGGGAGGCAGCAAACTTTCTGGGTCCAGTTTCAACTTCCAGCCCTCAGTTCAAAGCTCAAATCTAGAACTCACTGGGGGAGATCAGTGGCTCCAGTACACATCTTGTATCAGTTAGAAGCAATCCCTTCTCTTTAAAAAAAAAAAAAAAAAAGGCTCATTTTTAATGCAATGTTAAAGTGCCCTGGCAGACACCAACCAGCCAAGGTGCTTATGCATCCTCTTCGCTACACTCTGTGTCTATAAATGCCATGATGTGTGCTGAGCATGGATGTGACCTTCCTGATTTGAAATCTAACAAGGGATGCTCCTCCCAACAATAATTATGGACCTTCAATGTCTCGCTGCAGTATATCTGGACTAATTATCCCGCACATTTCTAGACTCTCTCATCCTTTCCTTTTTTGCCAGTTTGAAAATGAGGCCCCAAGGGTGTGAGCTAATAATCCACGAAAGAGGAGAAAATATGAATCTTTCTGACTCTTCAAAGCTTTACTGCTGTTTCTTATGAGGAAGATTTTTGGTTCTACGTGTTCGTTGATGTTCTCTTTTCTGCTTGAGAACTGATGGGGTGTAGTGGGAGTACAGAGCAAGATTTTGCATGCCTTGTCATGTAAGTGTTGACAGAATTTAATGAATTTATTAGATGGAGCCAACTCCTGTCAGGAAAAAAATCTAATTGGATGGAATAGAATAGACACAATCCTGAATAATGAATGTGTTGTATATATATATTTTTAGTAATAAAAACCTCAAGATTTTTCTGCCACACAGTGTTTGTTTGGTTCCCCTCACCCTTCCTACTCTTGGCAGAGATTTTAAAGAGGCTATCTTCTGCTCCTAAAACACTGACCAAACATAATTTTACCTTTTGCTAATCTAATGGCACCAAATTGAATCCTCGCAACTTTACCTGAAGAGAACATGTGTTGAAAATTAGAACATACTTTTTAACGTTTTAAATAAGTTGATCGTAGAAATTCTTATTCTGATTCTATTTATACCTATCAATTTTTTTCAATGTTAGATTTGCTTATTTTATCCAAATTATGGGATAGAGAGGCAAGGAAATTAGCTATGCCCAAGCCAATGAGGAATATCTAAAACAGAGAATAGACAGCATGAACCAAATTTTCCCTCCTTGGAGCCTGGCTGGGACTAAACATACAAGTCCCTCTGTAAAACAAAACAAAACAAAACAAAACCAAAAAAAAAACCTTGCTTTTTTTTTTTTTTTTTTTGTGGGAGTGCTGAGGAGAGAGGTATTTAGAATACAGATATAAAAATAACAAGCACTTCTCATCATGGCTCAGCCATTAATGAACCTGGTTAGCATCCCTGAGGATCTGGGTTTGATTCCTGGCCTCGCTCAGTGGATTAAGGACCCAGCGTCACCATGAGCTGTGGTGTAGGTCGCAGATATGGCTCAGATCCCACATTGCTGCGGCTGTGGCATAGGCTGGCGGCTACAGCTGCTATCTGACCCCTTGCCTGGGAACCTCCATATGCTGCAGGTACAGCCCTAAAAAGACAAAAACAAAAAACAAAAAAGCAAATGTTGGTGAGGATGTGGAGAAATGGGAACCCTTGCACATTGTACGTGGGAATGTAAATGGGTGCAGCCACTGTGGAGAACAGTATGGAGGCCACTCAAAAAACTAAAAGTAGAACTACCATATGACCATACAATTCCACTCCAGAGTATATATATATATATATCCAACCCCCTCCACCCAAAAAAACCCAACATTAATTTGGAAAGATTCATGCACCCCAATGTTCATGGCAGCATGACTTATAATTACTACAATATGGAAGCAACCTAAGTATCCATCAACAGATGAATGGATAATGAAAGATGTGGTATATATATCACATACACATACACACATAATGGAATACTTCTCAGTCATAAAAAAAATGATATTTTGCCATTTGCAGGAACATGGATCGACTTGGAGGGCAATATGCTAAGTGAAATAAATTAGACAGAGACAGACAAATACTGTATGATATCACATATATAGAGAATCTAAAATATACAACAAATGAGTGAAGATGACAAAAAAGAAGCCGACTCACAGATATAGAGAACACGCTAGTGATTACCAGTGGGGAGAGGGAAGCGGGGAGGGACAGCAGAGGAGGACGGGAGTAAAAAGTACAAATCATTAGGTATAACATAAACAAGAATACATTGTACAACTTGGGGAATATACTCAAGATTTTATAACAATTATAAATGGGGCATAGCCTTTAAAAATTGTGATTCACTGTATTGTATACCTGTTAACTTGTGTGATACTATACGGAAGCTATATTTCAATAAAATGAGATCTTTCACATAAAAAAGTATGGCTATAGAGAAGCTCTCAGACTGAAAGGAGCAAGTGCCTTACCCAGCCGTGTAGACTGTCCAGCTGCACAACCACAGACCTAGTTACCTAAATCCCTGGCACCTACAGGGAGCCTTGTGTTGCAATCAAAGCAAATGGCTGAGATGCTGATGCCAAGCTTGCAGCCCATCTTTCAGCTTAGTTATGTGTAATTTCTTTGGAGGGAGGCTGCGGAGAACTTTCTGTGTGTTGGAGGTTATCACTCTCTGTTTCCCCAGGTTCTCATTTCATTTCCCTTGGCCGTGCAAGCTTAGCAAGCAAAACTCTAATAAAAGCAGACACTCTGTGGTCTCCCTTCTCATGGTTTTGCCTTTTTCAAACTGCAATTCTGACAGGCTTTAATGAAGAAATATATGATGTCTTGAGAGTATTGGCTGGAACTTAGCAAAAGAGAGCACCAAGCAAGCTCTGTGCCACCCAGTGCTTCTTGACTGAGGCTGCGGCAGAGTCCTAACCACACACATGCCTGGGTCTCAGCCCAGAGAGTCCGACCTCATGGGTTTGGGGTGTGACCTGGGCATCAGGATTCTTCAGAACTCCTGGGTGATGATCCTGCTCAGCTGAGGCTGAGACCCACAGCTCCAGCTGGTGCTCTTCCTTTTGCCTCCAGTGCCAGGCTGGAGCCTATTCGGCGTCCAGCTGATCACGCTCTGGGCAACGTTGTGACGTGTTTCCTCGACTCGGTTTAGTGATTTCGCTCTGGTAGCCTGACATCTGCAGTGGTGGGAGTATTTACACCATGAAAATCTGCAAAGTCTACATATCAGGGCTCAACCCAGCCCCTTGCCCCCCTCACCCATTCCTTGGCCATCGTAGAACTGATTGTTAAGCATTTCCAAGCACTTCACTGACTGCTCCCTGATTTGGGGTGCATTCAGGGAGGAATGATGAAATTCATTTGGCAAAGGTCAGGGTGTCCACACAAAGATGCCAGGTGACCTTCAGGCTGCATGTCTTCCCCACTGACCTACTTGAACAACTTAGCACAGGGCGATTAATTAACTGTACTTTCAAGATATAATTAGAAATAGGGGAAAAACACTTTCTCCAAACAAGTTGTTTTTAAATATGTAGATAAACCTTCTCTCACATCTTTCTTTTTAATTTTTCTCTTTGTTTGAAGGATGCCAAAGAGGTATAAGGAAAAAGTCTTTGTAGAGTCTATTTTCTGGGCATTTCCGTGGTGGCTCAGCAGGTTAAGAAACTGACTAGTCTCCGTGAGGAGGGAGGTTCGATCCCTGGCCTTGCTTAGCGGGTTAAGGATCCTGCGTTGCCATAGCTGTGGTGTAGGTTGCAGATGCAGCTCCAATCCGATGTTGCTGCAGCTCTGATTCAACCCATAGCCCTGGAACTTTCATATGCTGCAAGTGTGGCTCTAAAAACCAAATAAAAAAGAATAAAAAAGAATATGCTTTCTGTTTTCCCTGTTCAGATGACCAAGGAATCATGATGGGGTTAAGGGCATCCAGAGGTCCTGCTGCCCACAGAGCTGTATGTATGGTCTCTATGATCTAGGTTCTACAGACCCACCCATCCTGCTCCTTAAAGGGGACACGCTGGAACTGATGTCACAGGAGAGGCAGAGGGAGGGTTCCAGAGCTGTTCTAGGTCCACAGGTTAGAAAGCCTTCTGTCCCCAGTTGTCCCCAGCTCAGCCAGAACAGGGCAGCGGAGGTGGTAACAGGACAGAGATGTCCTTCTCTTTGGATGGTCTGCACCTTTATGGAGGGTGACTTGCCCCTTTCATTCAGCCAGTCCTTCAGAGGGAGGGTCTGTTTCTTGAGCCAGCCTGTATGCACCCCACAGGAAGGAAAAAGCCCCTCAAAAGGCAGCCATGGCCCAGCAATTCCTCTAGCTTCAGTAGCAACTGTGGAGAGCTCTTCCAACTACTCAAAACCCAGAAAGGTGGCTGCAGGTAACTGTCTCTTAGAAAGAGTTGGTCCTTGGTGCAGGTTCTCTGGTCTTCTGTAGATGGGGGGTAACTTTACCTATTCATGCCACAGGTTCATGGTTGGCGATTTCTTTTTTGTCTTTTCTTTAGGGCCAAACCCGTGGCATATGGAGGTTCCCAGGCTGTGGCCTACACCACAGTCACAGCATCACCAGATACGAGCCGTGTCTACGAACTACACCACAGCTCATGGCAATGCTGGATCCTTAACCCACTGAGTAAGGCCAGGGATTGAACCTACATCCTCAGGAATGCTAGTCAGATTCATTTCCACTGAGCCATGATGGAAACTCCTTTTTTTTTTTCTTTTTATGGTTGCACATGTGGCCTATGGAAGATCCCAGGCTAGGGGTTGAATCAGAGTTACAGCTGGTGGCCTATTACCACGGCCACAGCAACGCAGGATCCAAGTCATATCTGCAAACTATACTGCAGCTCACAGCAACACTGGATCCTTAACCCACTGAGGGGTGCCAGGGATTGAACCCTTGTCCTCATGGATCCCAGTCAGGTTCATTACTGATGAGCCATGATGGGAACTTGATTGGCAATCTTTTTATGTCTTACTCTTGATATCTTCCAAAGAAGCACTTAAACCAAAGACCGAAGCTGGCATTGTAGGGTAACCAGCCATGCTGTCTTGCCCAGGACTGAGAGTGTTATAGGGGCACAGGAAAATTTCAGTGCTAAAGCCAGGAAGGACCTAGGCAAACCTGGACCAATTGGTTACCCCATTGTCAAAGTTCAAGTTGGAGAGTTATTCAGAGTGGGAAGCAAGACCTGTCAATCACACCAATGACCACCAAGGGCATCTGGCTTATTGTGGCTAAATTCCCCTATTGAGTCATAACAGAGACTTCCTTGAAAGTTTGAAATTCCATGTATTGGTTGTTATCTTAGCCAATGGACATCAGAACTCAAAATGACATCCCCTTGATAGATATATAATGGCTTTGAGAACACAAAATGTTGGGGAAAAAGGCAAAGTTCAAACAAGCCAAAAGGAAGAACAGCGACACAGGTGATCTTCGTCAAACAGCTTAGGAAGGAAACTGCAGAAGTGTCTAAATTCTCGCATTGCCTACCTTGAAACCTGTGATTAATAGTAATGGATGACCATGATGTATGCTGTGTTCGTTAAAGTGAAGGAGACAGAATAAGTCACCTGCCATGAATATTTTAGTTACCAATGATTAAAATATTTCACAGCCATCTATCACCCAAAGCTCAGACACTCAAGTGTAGTTAAAAATCAATTCAGAGTGAAAGTGAAAGGAGAGATGTCCAGGAGGGGAAAACACTTTCTCTCTTGCCTCTGGGGTTGGTTTCTGGGTTATTCATCTCCTTTTGTGTGCGAGCCTGGTCTGGTGCTTTGCTCAAGCAGCCTGGTTACATTGGGATTCAAGGGCAAGCTGTGTAATAACAAAACCCTGACAGGCTTTAATAAAGAGATATACACTGTCTGGGATGTATTTGAGGGAACTCTGATGCTTGTGGTTTTGTATACAGTTATGGTAAATAACCAGGCTCTGATTGTTGTGGTCTGGCTTTTGCGGGGAGCGCCGGACCACTGGAGACCCATTTAACCTAAATCTCCCGCACCTACAAGAAAGCCTCACGTTGCAGTCAAAACACACAAGACGGGGGGACTGCCAAGCCTGCAGCCCACCTCTCAACTGAGTTACACGGATGTGTCTCCCTGCAGGAGAAAGGTTTTTTTTTTTCCTTTCATTCTTTCTTTTTTTCCCCCTCTTTGTTGTGAAGTTGACAAGCCGGAGGTGGCAGAGAACCTTCTGTGTGTTGGGGTTGTCACTCTGCACTTCCCCTTTCCTCATGACTGATTCTTGGAGATGCTCTCGGTAAATGAGCCCAAGTGGGAGGAGGAGATGGTGCTGAGACCTGAGCGGTGCCTGCCCTCACGGGGGTAGCAGCCTTCACATCCTGACAGGAGGCGCTCAACCCGAACCAGAGCTTGGCACATCTGCAAATTAGAGCTTGTGCGCCTGGCTCCAGACTGAAACGTATATTTCTTTCTTTTTTTTTTCCCAACTGGTTGATATCTTATCCTTCTAATGGCTACTGTGTATAGAAGAACTTTGGAAGAAATGGAATTGTGGACATCAGCATCCATACAGAGGAAGTGCAAAGCAGATGCTGAAGCTGGTGGGCTTGGTCCAGGTTTAGTGCAAAGAAAGGGTTTGATTCTTGGAGCAACTTGGGACTAGGACTCATCTAGTCCCTGCCCACCATGGGTATCTAGAGGGCTGTGATTCAAAACAGAGAAGATTGAGCTTTTCTTTGATCACATCAAATCCATTAATAAACTAAACATGGAGAAAGATTCTATGGTTGTATTTTCCCAACCCTCAGAAATAAGCAATTTCTAGGATTTCCCATCGTGGCTCAGTGGAAATGAACCTGACTAGCATCCATGAGGATGCAGGTTCGATCCCTGGCCTTGTTCAGTGGGTTAAGGATCCAGTGTTGCCGTGAGCTGTGGTGCAGGTCATAGACACAGCTCAGATCCCGCGTGGCTGTGCCTGTGGTATAGGCCGGCAGCTGCAACTCTGATTCAACCCCCAGCCTGGGAACCTCCATATGCCTCAGGTGCAGCCCTAAAAAGACCAAAAAAAGAAATAAGCAATTCCTATATTTTTAAAGGCAAGAGCGACGTTTTACTTGGAGCCTTTGGCTACACTTTCATTGTCCCTTAAGAAGCGAGGATAAGATGTTTTGCTTTTGGGGCAGCATATGATGGGTCCAAAGACTGCTTCCCAGCCCCCACCCCCTTTTCTGCTCCCGGGCCTGCTTGGAAAGGAGCCTTTCTCCACATCACAGTGGACCCATGACATTTTCCAGGATGAGTGAATACTGCTTCTCCGAACCATGGTTTGGGGCACTATATTGGAGTGTTATGGGCACAAGGAAGGTTCTGGAGAGATGCCTGGCTTTGTCTTCCCCTAGTGCATCTAACATTCACCAGACTCCCATTCTTAGAGGCTTTTTCTTCTCCCACTTTCCCACATATCCACAGAGCACTAAGATGGTTCTGATGTCTCCAGTCCAGAGCTGCTGGCAGAGCTACTTAGTTCTCTACTGCCCCTGCCCAAGGATCAAAAGCAGGAGATGCTTCTGAAGACCAGGCTCCCAATCTTGTGCTTTCTCCATGATTACTTTCTCTGTTTGAGCAATGTCACTTTGAAGGAAACTTGTATAAAATACCCTCTGGATGATAGATAATCCAAGGCACAGAGGTGTTTCCATGGATGAAGTCTCAGAGGAACCCCACTGAGGGAGGCATGGGGAATTTGTCTCAACGCAGATTTCAAGCACTTGAAACTTGATCATAGCTCCCAGCTTCCTGCCAGCAGCCCCCTTTGACGTGTTTCTAGGCACAGTCACTATTTGGCCTTTTTGGTCTGTGGGGCAGAAAGCTCCCTTTGCTTGATGTCTAGTGACGAGTCAAAACTGCGGTCCCTGCAGTCTCCGGGCTTGGCAACCCAAGGGGCGTTCCCTGGCATTGCTCTCAAAAGTCCCTTCTCCCATCCTCCTGTCCTCTGCACCCTGCGACCCAGCCTTTGAATCAGAATTGGTGGCCTGGGACTCGAAGCCTGGGCTGTGAGTTCAGCCAGAAAATTGTGCCCTCAGACCTAGACACTGTTTTTCACTGTGTCCTCATTACATTTCTCTTTCTCCCAGTAGCTATTAGAAAACAGGACCCCTTTCCCTTAATATAAGCGTCAGTGCAATTGCCCCCAAAGGAAGGTCCTGTCCCTTCCCTCCACCCATGTTACAAGTACACCTTTGTGGATCCAAACTCTAGGGTTTAGACTTTTTTTTCCCTCTTCAGGTCGAAGGTCTTTGTGCTGGAGATTTTCTATTATCTTCTCTTCAAACACTCCTTGTATTGGTTTACCTCCATAACAAAGTACTGCAGACTTGGGGGCTTAAATCACAGACATTTATTTTATCACAATCTGGAAGGATAGAAGTTCAAGATCAAGGAAGGGGTCAGCAGGGTTGGTTGCATTCTGAGGCTTTTCTTCTTGGCTTGTAGACAGCTGTCTTCTTCCACTGTCTTCTCGTGGTCCTCCTTTTGTGTGAGTCTATGTCCAGATATCCTCTTTGGACACCAGTCCTACTGGATTAGAACCACCCTAATGACCTCACTTTAACTTCGTTATCTCTTTAAGGACCTATCTCCAAAGACAGTTGTATTCTGAGGTCCTGTGGGTTAGGGCTTGCTTTAGCATATGACTCCTGGGAGCATGTAATTCAGCTCACAACACAATCTAAAATTAAATGTATTTTAATAGAAAAAGGCTTATGCTGGAGAGAATGTGGGGAATGCTGGAAAGGGTGCAGAGAAAAGGGAACCCTCCTACACTATTAGTGGGAATGTAAATTGGTGCACCCATGACGGAAAACAGGGCCTTTCCTCAAAAAATTAAAAATAGTTTCCATATGATCCAGAAATGCCGTGGGCATATATCCTGACAAAATTGTAATTCAAAGAGACACATGCACCTCTCTGTTCATAGCAGTGCTATTTACACTAGCCAAGACATGGAAACAACTTGCATGTTCATTGACAGATGACTGATAATGAAGATGTAGTATTCCAGTATAGTGTGGAATACTATTCAGCCATAAAAAGAATGAAATAATGCCATTTTTAGCAACATAGATGGACCTAGACACGGTTATTATAAGTGGAGTAAGAAAAGGAAAGACAAATACCATATGATATCACTTACATGTGGAATCTAAAATATGACACAAATGAACGTATCTATGAAACAGAAACAGACTCATAGACATAGAGAACAGAGTTGTGGTTGCCAGAGGGAAGCCAAGTAAGGGAGGGGTGGATTGGGAGTTTGGGATTAACAAATGCAAACATATATATATACAGGATGGATAAACAACAAGGTCCTCCTGCACAGCACAGAGAATTTTATTCAGTATCCTGTGATAAGCTATAATGGGAAACAATATGAAAAAGAATGTTCGTATGTGTACAACCAACTCATTTTTATGTATAGCAGAAATTAACACGTTATAAATCGACAATACTTCAATAAAGCAAAAATTTAAAAAGAAGAAAAGACTGATCTACTAAGGATGTACCCCTAATTTACATGTTCCTTAAAATGGGGAAAGAACTGGGGAAACATTTTACAAGTTCTGTTTCTCTCATATTCTTTGTTCGAAAGATATTTATGCACTGAGGACAGAGTTCTATTAATGACTATCTCCTGATTCCTTGCAACTCCCAGGCCACTTGCACGATTCTCTTGTGACCCTTTACTTTATATACTAAGAATACAATTTAAATGAAACATACTGAATTTCAACTCTCTTAACATTTCTACCTATATTAACATTCTACTTGTAATATTCTATGATGTGAGAGAGACAGCAGCTGTGTGCAAGAGGTATGGAGATGAAATCATTTGGGGGTGGTTTTGTATTTTCTTTGGGGTTTAAATTTGTAGCCAGTTCATCCTTATATCAGCACATCCCACTCCCCAACTACACATATGGAGTCTGTGTCTGGTGTCCTTTCTTTTTATTTCATAATGCTCCATCACACATTATCAATTATCCATTTACTCAATGGAGTCAATCTCTTGGCAGTGAGATCCTCAAAGAGCTGTGTCTTAGAGATCTTTGAATCTCTAATACCTGGCACAAGCACAGGTTCTCAAGGAGGCTTAAGATATTAGCTGGTTGCTCAATAAATCTACAGGTGACAGATAATTCACATGTTGTAGCTAAGCCAGAATCCCCATTACTTTAACTCCATCCTCTAACAAATATACTTTTTAAAGTTTAAAAAAAAAAGAAAAAACAGAGCTAAACACAAAGATCAAAACTGACTAGTAGGATGGGCTCTACCCATTCTAACCGTTGACTCCTCTCCCTTCCAGGAAGATGGCATGAAGGAAAACATAATTGATACGCAATAACCCACAACAGTAGTATTCCTGCCTCAGTTCCCAAGCAATAGCTGCTTCCCTACATTAGCGGTACTTCTGATTTCTTTGGGTGAGAGGCTGGGTGCCCACTATCGAATACAGAGAGACCTGGATACAAACACCTGTGCATGTTTCTGCCTTTTCTGAGGTCAGTGAACAAGCTCACTGAAGAAGTAGTTCCCCTTCCATGTGATCATATAGCGAGGAAATAAATACGTATACTGAAAAAAATTGTAGTTTGTCAGAGGATGTGATTGCAAATTGCAAGATAGACTATGTTAACAATTATGTCCAATAGGGCTTAAAATCCAAAGTTATTTTGACTTCTGTCATGGTCATAATATCCATTGATATTATGGTCATGGTCATAATTATCCATCGATAATATCCAGGCAGCTGAATATATCTTACTGGGGTGCACAATCAACATAGTGATAATGAAACAATTTCATTACATCAGATATGACCATTGCTCAAATTTCTTTATGGTCAGTGGGAAAGTTATAGCCATCTAGTCGTAATATTGCTACTATTCATATTTGAAAGGAATTAGATGAATATCTAGAAATAAAATGGATACGAGCAATAATAAAGCATGTATATGCTGGCTGTTGTATTTTCCAAATTATTTTCACAGCATATGGGCTGAGATACAGCAGGCTATGAAATAGTGACCTGGGAATTTGGGTTGGGCTTGACTCCTCTTGGGGCATATCTTAAAGAGTTGGGGCAGATCTCCAAAAGGGTGGTGGATTATTGAGCTAAGAAAAACAAGCTGAAAAATGAAGGGGCACCCTTGAGGGGAGACTTGTTTGGAAAGCCAGTGATCAATTCATAGGTTTCAGGAAGACATTGAAACTGGTTATATGCCAACAACATGCAAACAAGGGCATGTTAAGGGTGGGAAAACTGCAAGAGCAAGTACTGATAGAAATTTACCCTGCTTGAGACTGATGGCACTAATGGCCTGAGCCTAGCCAGAAAACACATTGGGACTTGAACCCATGTGCTGGGACTTGAACCCAGCCTAAAGCAAGATTGGGACCTAAACCCACAGTTTTAAATTGGAAGCACTCACCCTGTGTCTGGACTTACTGAGGTTCTGGTTCTTCATGCCTCCACGCAGAAGGTATTCAGCAAGCGACAAAGTGAGAGGCAAGAAATAGATGTATTAAGATAGGATGCTTGTGAGAGATGCAAGCAGGCAGGCAAGGAGGCTCTGCTCCCAGGATCTGGTGGGCTACAGTTTTATCATCCAAGGGGACTGGGGGTCGGAAAAGACCAGCTCTTCCTTTTTGGGAGTAGCCGCTCCCTCTTGGTATCCAGTAAGATGTGTATTCAAGTCAGCAGAAGGGTGTTCCTCAAACTCCTGTCCTTGGTCTGAATCTGAATGCAGGCCTCATCCCACCCCCCCACCCAACAACCTGAGGCAATTCTCACACCTCCACTAGTCAAGCAAGCCTGCCCTGTTCTGATTGCTTCTTGAGCAATTTATTAATTTACAGTGATCTCTCAAAGTCCCCTAGGTTTCCCACTCTGTCTGATCCTTTACTGGGACTTCTACAACCACCTGTGCCTACTCATCCCTACTCCAGCTGACTCAAACACACTGGGAACAGTATTTTATGTGGTCCCTCCAGTGGCTAGTATAGACATATCCCTGGGACTTCTGGTATACCCAAGGCAGCAGAGTTAAAGTAAGACACAGAACCCATGGAAAGGTGAGGCTCCTCAGGGAAGTTCCTTTGTTAGGTGAGAGAGAGGGTTAATAAGTAAAAGATTTAGGGTGGCGTTTCGAAATACATTGATTTGAGCTAGGTAACCAAGACTATATCACACACACACACACACAAAATTGTTTGCTTTATTTAGTCTATATAGAGGTGTTGCACTTGATAACTGATGGTTTATCAGGGTGCTGGTGTGTTTTGACAAAAAAAAAAAAAAAGACAAAAATTTTGCAATATAAATGCACCCAAGAAATCGTGGCAGTTTAGCGGCCTCTGTTCTCCACAGGGCTTTCTAATAGAGATATATTAAAATTAGCTTAAATAGCCAATAAAATAGGTTCATTAAATTTGATAAACTGCATACTCATGATGGAATACTATTCACCCATAAAGAGGATATCATAAAAAGTTAGGTAATTCTGAGAATTTGTTACCCCACATAAGGAAAAGCAGTTCAAAAAGTAAATTTTATGTTCGTCCACATTGTAAGGAAAGCCTAGAAAAGGTATGCAAATATTAAGTGATTAATCGCTCAGCAGATTATTTTAATATTCTTCCTAATTTTACAAAGAACATGAAAAATAAGTGAAACAAAATTTTAGGCTTTTAAATTTTTTTTTTTTTTTTTGCTTTTTAGGGTCGTATCTGTGGCATATGGAGGTTCCCAGGCTAGGGGTCAAATCAGAGCTACAGCAGCCAGCCTATGCCACAGCCACAGCAATGCTAGATCTAAGCTGTGTCTGCGACTTACACCGCAGCTCACGGCAATGCCGGATCCTTAACCCACTGAGCAAGGCCAGGGATGGAACCCATGTCCTCATGGATTCTAATTGGATTCATTTCCACTGCACCACGAAGGGAACTCCCTAAGTGATTATTGATGGTGGCTACTGTTGATGATAAATAAATAAATCAGATGTGGGGATTGAATGTAGCTCATGCATTCTCAACGGGGCTAATATACCCCCACAGGAAGATAATTACTTCTCAGGGAGCAAAGAACTCCAAGCTATTACAATGGTTTGTGACCTTGCAAACTACCACTGTAAATGACCAGATACATGGTATCTTTGTTGCACCAAAATTTCAAGGAGGAAAAGAGGCAATCAGAAAAAAGAAGAAAAATCTAAAAGACTCTTTTTGGGGGATGATAATGAGAAAAAGATTGAGAAACACTGGCCCAGAATGGCCTAACATTTTTAGGAATAGGGTTGGTAAATTGAGGTACTTGTTTTTTTTGTTTGTTTTTCCTTCCTTAAATTAATTTCTTAAAGGAACTGGAATACCAAGTAAATGATTTTTTTTTATAAAAGGCTCCTCTGGGCCAAGTGACCCAGGCTGACCCAAGCAAGTAGCATGTCATCTTCTGGTTCCCCAAGTGGTCTTCCAGTACCTGGGACACCCAGACGGGTGGTCTGTAAGCTTACCTGTAGCTGACACGCAGCACCAGGGCTGCCAGCCCCTAGCTCTGTCCTTTCGGAAGGCTCTTACAATACGAAGCAGTCAGTTCATCTCATCAACCCTCCTGGGACATTCATCCTCCACTTCCAGAGAAGTGTATTAAAAAGAATGTCATGTGCCCTGTTGGAAACATCAAGTGGAAGACTCTTCCTGATAGGTATCTCTGAGCAGAATGCTGTCCTGGGGCCATGCCAGTGGCGCCTGGCTGTCTCATTTCCAAGGCAGCAATTGAGTGATAATTGCAGGATCCTATTTTGAACAACACTACAGCAGAGCCTGATAAAGTTTGTAACTATTTAGATCGAAATCTAAGAACGCTAAACAATTTATTTACAAAGAAAGACACAGATAGGTTTTAACTACCTCGTAAATCGGCTTTCCTTGACCACAATGACAGCAGATGTGCAGTTCTTGGGGGAATCAATTAGCCCTGGACAGAGATTATTCCCTTGGATGGGCCTTCTTCGGTATACAGCTGGCTTTCATAATTACTAGACAGGCCCAAGCAGTTGCCAGCACTAAGGAAAAGCCCTGGGGCTTCAGTTCAGGGTGGGGATGGGAGTTTTGGGGAACGCTCAGGATGAGCTGGTGGAGGAAACATCCTGAGTAGAGAAACTGGATAAGCAAAATAGAATCCTTAGCCCAGGAACTCTCAGCCTTGGCGCTATGACATTTGGGGCTGGGTCTTTGTTGTGGGGCCGTCCTGTGTATTGTAGGATGTTTACCGGCATTCCTGGTACCCTCTACCCGCCAGACACCAGTAGCACCCCTCCTCCTACCAGCCATCTCCAAATTTTGTCAAATGTCCCTAGGAGGGGTCAAAGTCCAAGCTGCCCCCTCCTCCCCTTTGAGAACCATTGCATGAGGCAATGACATTCCTTGGGGTTTTTAATGCAGTTTTTCAGGGGTTAATTTTTTTTTCCCCAGTGCAGATTGGTATTTGGATATCATTGCCTTTTCTCCCCTCAGGCCTCTTTGAGTGCCCCGCATACGATTACATATTGGCTAATTCTTCCATCTTTAACCTGAAGCTTTGAAAGGAAACGGCTTTTATCGTCTCTGTTACATGGAGGGGGGTGGGAAGGGTTTGACTATATATTGCTTTGTATGCAAATTTTAATCCTTTAATCACCTTCCCACACTTTTCAGGAGAGATGCCGAGACCCCACCAGCCTCTCCAGTCTTGACCTTAGGCCTGTAAACAGACTGGAGGAAGCCTGGAAAGGTCATTTCCTTCCTCCTCACCATAATATCCAGAGTTTAGAGTGAGATAACTTGGGGGTTTTCTCGGTCCTTTAGGTCGGAGAAAGTAAGTGAACGCTTATACTTCTGTCCACCTTGCCTGGGTCCATAAAGTGAAGGATCTTTTTTCACTTATCATTTGCATATTGTTCTCTATGCTCAAATTTCTCTTTGTCCTGGAAAAAAAAAAAAAAGAATTTGTGAGAAGCCTTCATTTGGTGCCAATGATCACTATTTCTCAGGCAGGGTGACATAAAAACAGCCCAGGATTTTGGCAACTTCTGCAATACAATAAAGCAAAAGTATTCTTTTATTTTGAGTAGCAGTCACTCAAAAGAGCCCAGACATTTGTTTTTCCTCCGGGAGCTCTTAATTGCCTAACGGCAAAGGAGAATGGCCTCTCTATCCATGCGCTGTTATGTCTGTGATTTGCACAAGGTCTGTTTCCAAAGCAACTTCTTATCTGGCGGAGATGGCTTTGCATGTTGACTCCGCTCACTGTCAACACTGTGTCATAAATTATGTGGCTCCTGTTTTTTCTCGTAGTCTAACCATTTCTCTGGGAAAAACAGTGTCCTGCTGGGTCTCACCCTTCACAGAATGTGTAGAAGCACATGCCAAACTCCAGCATGACGAGGGACCATCAGCTTTTCCACTCATCTCGGATGAAGCCTTCTACATCAGACAAGGTTGTTTTGCAATGTTTGGTCTCTCTACAAAAGATTTCTCTATGTTAGGAATTGAAACCATGGTAGACATGTAGGCTGAAATGTCAAACTGTGATCATTGAAAATAAAGCACTAAGTGGAAAAAACAGCAATGACAACCTTCATCCACCTTCAGGATTATAAGGTATAAAGACCTAAAAGAATCCCTGATCCACCCTCATTGCATCAAGAAACTGATACTGCAAGAAGAGAAGGGAATTGTTCCACCTGAAACTTTGGCTAATGGCAGCTTTGAGACAAGAACTTAATCATAACTCTGACTCCCAAACTCTTTTCATTGTAGTTTTTGTTTGTTTGTTTGTTTGTTTTTTGCCTTTTCTAGGGCTGCTCCTGTGGCATATGGAGTTTCCCAGGCTAGAGGTCTAATCGGAGCTTTAGCTGCCAGCCTATGCCACAGCCACCGCAATGCAGGATCTGAGCTGCATTCAAGTTCACGGCAATGCCAGATCCTTAACCCACTGAGCAAGGCCAGGGATCGAACCCACAACCTCACGGTTCCTAGATGGATTCATTAACCACTGAGCCATGGTGGGAACTCCGTATTTTTTTTTTTTTTTTAGGATTGCACCCATTGCATATGGAAGTCCCAGGCTAGGGATTACATCTGAGCCATAGTTGTCACCTACACCACAGCTGTGGCAATGCTGAATCCTTTAACCCACTTCACTGGGCTGGGGATTGAACCCTCACCTCTGCAGCGACTCAAGCTGCTGCAGTCAGATTCTTAACCCACAAAGCCACAGAGGGACATCCTTCCCTATGATTCACTACCTACCTGTCCCCAGAAGAAGACTGTGTTCCTGCCTCAGGGCCTTTGCATGGGCTGCTCCCTATGTCTGTAGAAATCTTCCCCCAGGTATTGTCTTCACTTACTTGCTTTATTTTGGCCTCTGCTCAGATGTCCTCTCTTCAGAGATCACATGGTCAGCAATGGCAGCCCCTGCCTGTCCCCTCTTCTCTCTGCTTATCTTGCTTTTCATCAGAGCATTTACCACTACCTGGTATTACATTTATTTGCCAAATGGGGCACCAGAAGCATCTGCCAACATTAGATCATAGGTATTTGGGTCAGAAAAGAAAGACCCAGCTACATTTCTACAAAGCTGCAGTTATAAAGAACTTATAAATGGTTAGAAATGGTTATTCTATTATGACAAAAGGGAATCTCACAAGTGATCAAATACACACAGATAAGTGGATAAGACACAGTGTTCTCCATGACTTAGGGACTCATGACTCTGTGAGCTACATCTGCCAAGTCAATTCTTTGTTGCCTCAAAACTCTCTCCTCTGTGTTCCTGGGACACCACACACCCTGATATATTAGTCAGAGAAACAAACCAATACCATGTGTTTGGAGAGAGAGAGAGATTGGCTCATGTGATTTATGGAGGCTGACAAATCTGAAATCTGCAGGGTAGGCTGGCAGCCTTGGAGATCCAAAGAAGAGGAGATGCTGCAGGTCAAGTTCGAAGGTCCTCTGTTGATGAATTTTTTCTTGCTCATTGGAGGTCGGTCTTTCTGTTCTACTCAGGCCTTCAGTTAATTGGTTGAGGCCCATCCACATTATGGAGAACAATCCGCATCACTCAAATTCCGTCAATGTCTTTTTTCTTTTTCTTTCTTTCTTTTTTTTTTTTTGTCTTTTGTCTTTTCAGGGCCATGCCCAAGGCATGTGGAGTTTCCCAGGCTAGGGGTCAAATTGGAGCCGTAGCTGCCAGCCTACACCACAGCCACAGCCACGCCAGATCCAAGCATTGTCTGTGACCTACATCACAGCTCACGGCAACCCCGGGTCCTTAACCCGCTGAGCAAGGCCAGGGATAGAGCCTGCATCCTCAAGGATACTGGTTGGGTTTGTTAACCACTGAGCCATGACAAGAACTTCCAATTTCTTTTTTGTTGTTGTTGTTTGTTTTTTGTTTTCTTTTTATGGCCGCACCTTCACCTTCGGCATATGGAAGTTCCCAGGCTAGGGCTTGAATTGGAGCTGTAGCTGCTGGCCTTTACCACAGCCACGGCAACACCAGATCCAAGCTGTATCTGTGACCTGCAAGGCAGCTTGTGGCAACACTGGATCCTCAACCCACTGAGTGAGGCCAGAGATCAAGCCTATATCCTCAGGGAGACAAGGTCGGGTTCTTAACCTGGTGAGCCACAAGGGGAACTCTATGTCCACCAAGTTCAACGTTAATCTCATCTAAGACAACCTCACAGAAACATCTAGAATTATGTTTAACCAAATATTTGGGTACCATACCCCAGTCCAGTTGACATGTAAAATGAACTATCACACCTAGTTTTCTTCCTATAACACCAAGCTCCACTGCAGCCCCCTTAACCAAATCCTCCTCCACTAGAGTTAGTAAAATGTCCCATGTTGGGAGTCAGATACTGCAAATAAAATACAGGATATTGAGTTACGTTGTAATTTCAGATATATAACATTTTTCCTAGGTATAAATGTGTCCCAAACATTGCGTGGGAAATACTCACACTAAGGAATTATTCACTGTTGATTTGCATTTTGAAATTAGTGGATTTTCTCACGACCTTAATTGCTCAGCTTTACTGCTTTACTGCTTCACTGAAACATCCAACAACCTGCCAGCAAACCTTCCTGCCTCCATTCTTGCCTCTCAAGGTTCGTTTTCTCCTTAACAAGTAGAGTCATTTCTGTAGGTCTAATCATCCTTTAGTCTAGACCATGTGCCAGATAAAATACATGAAAATCTACTAGACCATGTTACCCTGCTTAACAAAATTCTGCAGAAGTAGCTAATTGTAAATAAAATATATGTTCTCTATGGGAGTTCCCGTTGTGGCTCAGGGGTTACAAACCCAACTAGTATCCATGAGAATGCGGGTTTGATCACTCAGTGGGTTAAAGGATCTGGTGTTGCGGAGAGCTGCAGTGTAGGTTGCAGATGCAGCTTGATCTGGTGTTGCCATGGCTGTGGTGTAGGTCAGCAACTGCAGCTCCAATTTGACTCCTAGCCAGGGAATGTCCATATGCCGCAGGTTCAGCCTTAAAAAAGCAAAAAAGCAAAAAGCAAAACCAAAAAAAAAAAAAAAAACCTGCTCTCCACAAGCCTCTGTGCACCTTGCCCTTGGGTCTCATGGGCACTCTTTACCGCAGGCTTCCTGTATCTCAAGTTCACCAACATATGCTGGCCTCATGCCTTGACATATACTAAGAAGCTTTTCCTTCCGAGAAGATAGCCCCCTGCCCTGACCCCAGCCTCAGCTCAGATGCTATCTCCTCAGAGAAGTCTTCCCCAGCCACCACCGAACACCAGCCTTCATCATCTGACTTCATCTTCAAGGCCTCTGCAGCACCAATGTCTCTGCCACTTGAATATAAGCTTCTTGAGGTCACACAATTTGTCCAGTTTCTTCTTCTTCCCCTTCCCCAACATTCTTTACTTTGTGTTGGTCAACTCTTGCTTTTCATCTTTATATTATCAGGAAAAAAATTTCAATAATGTTGTTAGAAATTAAGTATAATAGGGAGTTCCCGTCGTGGCGCAGTGGTTAACGAATCCGACTAGGAACCATGAGGTTTCGTGTTCGGTCCCTGCCCTTGCTCAGTGGGTTAACGATCCGGCGTTGCCGTGAGCTGTGGTGTAGGTCGCAGACGCGGCTCGGATCCCGCGTGGCTGTGGCTCTGGCGTAGGCCGGTGGCTACAGCTCCGATTGGACCCCTAGCCTGGGAACCTCCATATGCTGCGGGAGGAGCGGCCCAAGAAATAGCAACAACAACAACAACAAAGACAAAAGACAAAAAAAAAAAAAAGTTAAGTATAATAGGCATTCTGAAAAATCTACTGGTAAGAACTTTGCAAAGAACTCAAAATCATTTGGCAGTATATTTTAAGAGTCTTAAAGTGTTCATTTCTTTGTCTCACTGATTAGAAATTTAGAAATCTGTGGAGTTCCCACTGTGGCTCAGCAGATTAAGAACCCGACGTTGTCTCCATGAGGATGTGGATTTGATCCCCAGCCTCGCTCAGTGGCTTAAGGATCCTGTGTTTCTGCAAGCTGCATTTAGGTCTCAGATGTGGCTTGGATCTTGTGTTGCCATGGCTGTGGCATAGGCCCCAGCTTCAGTTCTGATTTAACTCATAGCCCAGGAGTTCCCATATGACACAGTTGTGGTGGCAAAAAAAAAGAAAAAAGGAAAAAAGAGAAAAAAAAGGTAAAAAGGAAAAGAAGAATAAAGAAAAACACGAAAGAAGTAAAAAGAAAAAAGAAATCTGTTCTCAGGACACAATCTACAACATGAGCAAGGACTTATTTATTATATAAAGTAACTAAAAATCTAGCAATAGGGAAATGAATAAAAATCAGGGGGTACATCTATATAATGCAATATCCAGTTTTTACAAATGACAGTTTCCTTCTAGGACTGTTGGCAGTGCCTTATATATCTTTCTCCTAGCACATTTGAGTATTTATTAACATATGAAAATATGTGCAAAAAAAAAAAAGATTTTTGGAGTTAGTAAATGCAAACTCTTACATTTAGAATAATAAACAATGAGGTCCTATTATATAACATAGGGAAATATATCCAATCACTTGTGACAGATCATGATAGAAGATAATGTGAGAAAAAGAGTGTATATATGTATATAACTGGGTCACTTTGCTGTACAGCAGAAATTGACAGAATGTTGTAAATCAAATATAATACATTTTTTCAGAAGGTTTCAACAAGACTGAAAACTAGGACCATGCTTGTCTATTTGCCAGTGTTGTGGATAAATGTCTACCTTTAAACCTGTAAGGAACATCCCATCACAAAGGTGAGAACTACTTCCGGAGCCATGGCTGACACCTCCTTCTGGGTCCCAGGACCTTCAAGAGACGGAAATGGAGAAGCCAGTCCGTCCTGACTGGGAACTGCTTCCTGGAATGTCCTGGGCAGTTATGTCCCTTACAGAGAGGCACACTCTTTTAATGACCTAAAATTTTAAAATATTTTAGGACTGCAGGTCTTCGTAATGTAGCAACTCTTGGAGCTGATGTGAAAAGTGGTGTGTGCAGTGCCCTGAGGTACGGCGTTGAGGATAGAAAGGGCCAGAAAACATCTCAGAAGCTCCCTATTATAAAGGTTGTGGTTTTCAAGTATTGTGTTTGAAAGGGACTAACAACCAACTGAACAGAATAGTTCAGGCAGATCAGCCATTCCAGAAGATAAAGCCCTAAATAAGTAAAGAACATTCTCAATGAAGGATAGTCAGAGAGATAAAGGGGCTGCTGGAAAAATATGGTGGAGATGGGAACTCAAACATCGACACCTCCTTTGTCTGTAGACCAGAGAAGAGTGATGATAAGATCATAGACAGGTGGACAGTAAGAACAGCCACAACCACCCCCAAATCCAGGCTGATCTCCTGACACCACCATCGCTACCCTGCCAGGACTCTAAAGGGTCAATAGTGAGTATGAATGTGCCGACTTAAAAAAAATGCACATGAGAGTTGTGACTTGAGCCTCATTTGGGACAAAATGAAGACTGCAGTCTGGGAGGCAGAGAGCATCTCAAGTAACCCTGAGAAAATTGCTCTGAGAGGCGAGTGGGAACTAGGATAAAGAGGAATTTTATAACAAAGGGCAGATAGTTGCAACAAAAGATTATTATTAATAAAAGAAGACAGGATATCTCAAGTTTCAGGATTTAGTGCTTTTCTATATATGGGAAGATGCAAGGATCTGCGATCACTAAAGTCATTCCTTTGATAGGCACCTCAGCTCTCTGGGCCTGTATCCTGTGTCTGCACACCCTGAGGGCTCCCTTCTGGGAGTGGCTGCAGCCCGGTGGCTGCTAGATGGCAGGTGTTCTTTGTTTCGTTCCTGAGTTCCCTCAGGGCTCATCTGCCTCAAAGGCTGCTGCAATCGCTGATGACTGCGACATCCTTTATGGTGGGCAATGTTTTATTTCTCAACCAAAATAAAGCCCCTGGTATTTAAAAAAATTCTGAAATGTAGTAGATGATAGAGAGTGTATTTGCCCACTAGGGCTGGGTGTCTCAAACAACAGAAGTGTGTTACCTCCCAGTTCTGGAGGCTGGAAGTCCAAGATCCAGGTGTTTGCAGGGCCATGCTTCCCCTGAAGATGACTGGAAGGAGGGTTCCAAGGCTTTCTCCTAGCTTCTAGAAGTTCCTTGGCTTGCGGTAGCGTGACTCTGATCTTTGCACAGAGTTTTCTTTGTGTACGTGTCTGCGTCCAAATTTCCTCTTTTTATAACAACACAAGTCATATTGGATTCGAAGCCCATGCTCCTCTAGTATGGCTTCATCTTACTAATTACATCTGCAATAAGGCCACAGTTAAGGTACTAGAGGTGAGTACACCAACACGTGAACTTGAGAAGGACACAATAAATACATAACACAGAGTTAAAGCATATTAAAATATATTACCTCTGCAAAAAGAAGATTCCAGAAAGCATCGGCTTTGTGTTCTCAATCTAATGGAAGACACTATGAATTACATGACATAAAATTGAAAAGTGGGAATTCCCACTGTGGCCCAGCAGAAACGAACCTGACTAGTATCTGTGAGGATGTGGGTCCAATCCCCAGCCTTTCTCAGTGGGTTGAGGATCTGGCGTTGCTGTGAGCTATGGTGTAGATCGCAGACACAGCCTGGATCCTGAGTTGCTGTGGCTGTGGCATAGGCCAGCAGCTGTAGCTCTGATTTGACCCCTAGCCTGGGAACACGCATATGCCATGGGTGTGGCCCTAAAAAGCAAAAAAAATTGAAAAGTGAGGTGAGGACATAACAGACTGAGATGAAAAGGAATATTGGATTGAGATGGGGCAGCCCTGAGAGGAGAAAAGGAAAAGATTTGCAAGAAAACTAAAAATGGCCAAAGGTCAATTGAAACCCCTGTTGGGAATCCTAAGATACAAAATCAACAGTGTAGGAACCTGAATTGATAGTACAAAATTTGAGACACTTTTCTTTTTAGACTCTTGGGAAAATGCCAAGAAATGAAATAATAAAATAGGTGCAGATGTGTGAATAGATAGAGAAAATAGATTCCTAGGTGCTAAAGAGTTAGATTTCATGGAAGGTGGTAAGTAGGGAGGTGGAGAGATGGTGAAGTGCACTGATCAAAAGATGGATGGGGAGGTGAGAAAGCTGGCCAGATGCGAAAGACGCTACGTAAAGAAATACAACAAAGGGATAATGAGAGAGAGAGGAGCGAGAGAAAGGGGAGAGAGAGGGAGGCAGATATGGAAGAGAAAAAGATGGATAGATACTGAGAATAAATTTTTCTGTGTTCCAGGAGTTCCTCTGTGGCTCCATGGGTTAAGGATCTGGCATTGCTGTAAGCTGTGGTGTAGGGCTCAGAGGCGGCTGGGATCCAGTGCTGCTCTGGCGGTGACATAGGCATCAGATGCAGCTGCAATTAGACCTGTGGCCCAGGAACTTTCATATGCTGTGGATGTGGCCATAAAAAGGAAAAAAAAAATTCTGGTCTATATTCCAAATTCAAGAGGGGAAAAGATTGATCGTTCTTTGGTCATAGGAGGATGTAATCAGCAGAACAAGTTTTAAATCCTCCAACCGTAGGAACCCCTTTGCTTCTGAAAGCCCGAAAATCAGAGATGGTTCCACACTTCTGAAATTCAATCAGCAGGAGCCACAGTCCCCTACCGCTGCTCCAATGGCTGATGATCAGGCAACTCTCCAAATTCTGATTTCTGAAATTCCGACCATTCTGACAATGTTTCTTGAAACCTATAAAACCATTTCAAAAGTTTTATAATGAAACAGAAGTGAATATCTGGCAGACAGATTAGGAAAGAGTTTTCTAAGCATAAATTAATTTTTAAAAATACCAAAAATAGGTAGATAACAACAACAACAAAAAAAACCAAAGACATTTGAGTGTCACAAATACTCTAAACCACATTGTCAGGCAGGCAAAGTAGAAAAGTTACTTGGCTCAAATTGACAGACAAATCAAATTGAGATTAACAATCATCATATTTAAGGAATTTCTAGCACTTAGTAAAGCCATGTAAACCCCAAGAGCACCATAGGCAAAAGATAGGAAGACAATTCATAAAAGAAATACAAATAGCAATATCCCAGTATTGTAAATCAAACTTAAGGAAACCATATCAAAGAAATGCAAATTAAAATCATCCTGCCCTTTTTCGGTACATCAATCATGATGACGCCAGTTTGGGCCCAGTGTGATCACGTGGGCCCACTCGGCCATTGCCAAGGGAGGTGTGAATTGGAATGATGTGAAAGTTTCATCGTGTTCATAGCCAGAGCCTTAAAATAAAGTTCACATCCTTTATCCAGAATTCCCCTACCAGGTCTTTGTCCCTTGGAAGTGACAAGGGGCTCAAAACAAATTTTCAGCACAGATATCACTGTGAAATTTTTTTTTTTTCTTTGTTGGCCACACCTGTGGTATACAGAAGTTCCAGGTCCAGAGATTGAATCCAAGCTGCCTCAGAGAAAATGCTGAATCCTTAACCTACTGCACCACAGTGGGAACTTCTGCTGAGATAGTTTCATTTGTGCAACATTTAGAAAGATATCCATGAACCATGAACATATATTTTGGCGCATCCTTACAATGGAATATTTTACAGTCCCTCTCATGGAGTTTGCAAGAAATTTTTAATCACATGTGAAAATGCTTCTGCTATAGAAAAAAATAAAAAGGAGGATGTAAAACTGTATAAGCTTTATGCTTTAAACATCATTAAGATGTGTGTAAAAATTCAATGGAAAATACATCCTTTTCCCCCCCATAGTTATCTTTAAATAATTTGATTATAGGTGATTATTATTTTCTAAATTCTATGCCTCTTCTCCCACTGGCTGTTTATAAAGCCTCTATTTATTCAGAAGACTTCTAGCCTCTTTCAGATCATGTTCTTTCCTTCTTTTTATTTTTTTTTTCTTAAACATAATTATACCTTTCACTAAAACACATCTTCTGTGAATATAGCAGGGGTACATATGGCATTTTAGCTGCACCCCAGGCATTCCAGCTTCCTGATGGGCTTCGTGGCTCTTCTAGAATTCTCTCTCTCTCTTTTTTTTTTTTTTTTGCTAGTCCTGTCTCATGACTCACAAGTCCAGATTTGTGCAGTCTCAGAGCACAGACAGGAAAGAATAGAGGATAGGATCCCTGCTAGCTGGCGCGGATGTCATCCTCAGGACACCTGCCCTCTGGCTTCCTTAAGAGAGATTTTCACATACCCAGTTCTACGATTCTTCCCCTTCTGCAAACCAACCCTTCACCAAAGCCAGATTTGGGTACTCGTAGATGCTTCTTGTCCTGTCCTAAAACAGAAAGAGATCATCTGTTAGATTCCAGGATTGTATGTGTTATTTTTATAATCACACACATATCACACCAACCACACATATCGCTACAAACAAAAAAATTGGTCATTAAAATGATACACAAAGAAAAGACCTTAGAAGTTGGCAGAGTAATAGGAGCCTCTTTTTCAGTTAGGGAAATAATATGAGCCTCCTTTTTTTTTTTTTTTTTTTTTTTTTTTTAAAGACTGAAAGCATGCATGTCTAAGAGAATTTTACTGGTGTTTCTTTGGACTGTGGGAGGGGAGATTTTTGTTATCTTCTTCATACTTTTCCTGTATGTCTCAAGTTGTCTATGATGAGCCAGAAAAAGGAAGCCTGTTATTTGCAGAATGGGGTGGGATGGGTGGGGTTGGGGTAACAACAGCAAAGACAATTACAGAGTAAAGATCTTAGAGAAAAAAACAACAAAAACTCTCCCCTAAATGAAGATTGGCTTGTGTTTTACATCCTCTGGCAGCCAAGCCCACCCACAGCAGCAGTCAGCTGCTGTGCCCCTGAAGTAGGTTTTATCTGTCCCACTTTGCAAAAGCGAAAACTAAGACTTGGGTAGATCCTGCAGGTTTCCTACAGCCACACATCTGGTGCATGGTGCATGGAGTGGAGACTTTGCTATTATCTGCTCTTCATCCCTCTCCTGGGGGAGGTGAACAGCCACCACTGGGCTTACCTAGTGGATGCAGAAATGGCCTGTGCTTCTTAGCTTGCAGGAAATTTCCCCAGGGGTCAGAACCAGCATTTCTGTGAATGTCACAGGGACTGACATTTTTCCTGCCCTGGAAAATGAAAGGAACCCACTATGTGTGTCAGAACATTCTGAAGGGATTCTTTTCTTTCTTTTCCTTTCTTTTCTTCCTTCCGTTCTTCCTTCCTTTCTTCTTTCTCTTTCTTTCTTTCTTCTTTCTTTCTTTCTTTCTTTCTTTCTTTCTTTCTTTCTCTTTCTTTCTTCTTCCTTCTTCCTTCCTTCCTTCCTTCCTTCCTTTCCTTCCTTCCTTCCTTCCTTCCTTCCTTCCTTCCTTCCTTCCTTCCTTCCTTCCTTTCTTTGTCTCATGCAGTCATAAATCATTTGCTGTGTGGGTTTTCTCCTCCTAGCCTTTCCCATCATCAGATACCCTGGCTCCACCTCTGAATGGCTCTTCAGTTCTCCATGTGCTGGGATCCTGAGAGGACGCGGAATGATTTGGGAGGGAGGAGGTCACATGAACCTGGTTGATCTTCACAGTATCATGGCATCCTTCCCCAAAGCCGTGTTTCCCAGAAGGAGGCAGAATTTGCCTGGCAGCCCCACTGTGGGCAGCAGCCCAGCGGCCCTCAGGCAAGACTGCTGGACCACATTCTGCAGACACCAGCATCCTTTGTTCTTCTGGAGAATGTAGCCTATTGGTGCTCAAAAGAATATTCTAGGAAATCTTGTGACATGGAGAACTTAGGAATGCCGCTTTACTTGGCTTGTGTTGTGCTGAGAATGAAATGCTTCTCTGGGGCTATGCCCTTTATCCTCCTTTTCCATTTCCAACGTTACTTACGTGGCATAGGAGGCTGTGAGCCTGTGCACACATGCAAGGTGAAGCCAGTGTTATGCTTTATTTATGTGATTCATGTTAAAGTGGTCCTTTTGCCTGAAATGATCAGGTAATTGGGAGCAGAGGTACTTTGAGGTTTCCATTCAGTCTGTGCTCAAATTATCTAGGAAATTGCTTCATTTCCTAAGTTTGCATGAGGACAGGGTCTCAGATGAATCACCCAGCCTGATGTGGGGGAAGAAAGTGCAGATATTTTAATTATTAATAGAACTGATTTGACTGCTTCATCCCAAAGAGGCAACCTAAACATGGAAAAGCCTGAGCGAGGCTAGTTCAAGGACAGGTTCTGGGAATGCTGTCAGACTTTTGCCAGGCTGGGAGTGGCCACTGATAGGCAACTGAGTTTGTCCAGGAGGCACATAACCCTCCTTGGGTGCATGTCTGTCGGTGCATGTTCACTCTGACATCCAGAGGGAGGGTTTGGGTGAATGTTTGAAAAATAGCCACCGTGTCAGTGCGCTTCTGTTCCCTAAGGTTAGTTCTTGTCTCACTGCAGAGGAAATTCATAAATGAGATGGAAATTGAGAAAGAAAAGTCAGAACTTATTTAAGTGAGAAATGCACCTCTTAAAGAGAGGCAGGCAGAGAGGCGAGCAGCAGTCCTGCGTTCCTCTGGTGCACTGGTTTTAAGAGGCATCCAATTGCATGGCTGCAATAGTCACTGGGAAGGGGGGCTTGGGGGTCATGTTCCTTAATTTTCATCCCAGCTCCACCTTCCCGAAGGGAGGAAGAATTTTTGTCCTTATTTAGCTTTTATTGGAAGTGTCCGGTGCATGATGGGATGGGTACATCTTATCTGCATAGCTAAGTGTATTATATTTTATTATAACGAGGGCATAATCATAAAAGGTCATATTCCGAGGCTGGAGATTCACCTTTCCCACCTTTCCTTGTCTGCCTCCAGAACACTTATTACCCCAAAATATGTGGTTTCCTGACAGTATGGAGGTTCCTGCTTTTCTTTGCCCATGGACGCCTCTGTATGCATGATGCATGATTTCCTGCCATCTGGCCTCATGCCCCCCTTTTCTGCTCACAGCTAACTATCTGCCTGCTGTAACACTGCCAGGGTTAACTGATCACGCGTTAGCTCACTAATTCTCAGAACAATGCTGTGCAGTGGCAGGTCCTACCTCTAGTCCCTAGATGAAGAACATCCTTGTCCAAAGCAGTGTTTCCTGGAAGGAGACAGAATTCACCTGGCAGCCCCATCGTGGCCAGCACCCCAGTGCCCCTCTGTGAAGACTGCTGGACCACATTCTGCAGATCCCAACATCCTTTGTTCTTCTGGAGAATATAGCCCATTGGTGCTCAAAAGAATATTATAGGCAATCTTGTGACATGGAGAGCTTTGGAATGCTGCTCCATTTGGCTTCTGAGTTTAGTTTCAAAGATGCAAAGGAACACTGATTGGACTTGCCAAAGTTTTATGTCTGCAAGGTGGCATAGACTGTATTCTCAGGATAGATGATGTCTCAAAACTACAACCTTTTTTTTTTTCCTTTGCTGTGGCATGCAGAAGCTTGATGTGGGTTCTCAGTTGCCAGACCCGGGATTAAACCCAGGTTGTAGCGGTGAAAGCGCCATGTCCTAAACACTAGTCCACCAGGGGACTCCCCTCAGACTATCATCTTTCTAAATTTCTTCACTGCCTTTTGGGTTTCCTGACTGAGGTAAAAGGATCATTGGGTCCAGAATCTGATGGAAATATTACTCTGGGTTCAATTGTTCTTCACTTCTCGTGAAAGTAAGAAGGTATATGGGGAAGCATCAGAGAGTCAGCCTTTACAAAGGCCCCTCCTGCTCGGCCTGACCCTGCATTTGATCCACTGTGAGGCTCAGAGACTCCTCACAGAGAGCAGTTCTGGGGCCATCATGTGTGGGTGTTAGGAATGGTTTTTGACTTTGCAAAGCAGGTTTCAGAAAATATACTCATGTCTGGACACCCATACACACACATGCGTGTGCACGTGCACAGACACACACACACACACACACACACACACACCCCTCACAGCCCATTCTTCCCTCCTGTTACGGCTTGGCTGGGACCTCTTGAACTACTCCTACAAGGGAAGATGTGCTTGGTCGCCAGAACTTTCTGAAATATTGTCATTAAGAGGAAGTTGGGTATGATGCAATTGCCGGGGGAAAAAATGGGAAAATTGCCTCTGTGACAATGATTTATTTTTTGCAGCAGCTGAGAGAGGAGTTACAAACCTTGCTCTCCCTGTATTTAAGTTCTAGTCCTTTCAAATAACTGTTTTGATTTCCATTACTGTTCAAGGTTTCCATCCTTTGGTTCGAGTTCAGAAGCCTAATGATGTGTTTAAATGATGGGTTCCCGATTGTCAGGGTTAGAAAATTCCCTTAATACCATGGAGGCTTCCTGTCACCCCTGAAAGTCCACAGCTGGCGGTGAAACAGGCTATGCTTGAATGTCTCTTATTACAAGCTCTCCTCGGTTGAAACTGAGTCAACCCACTTCATCTTTGATCACTTACTCTTTCAAAGAGTTTGTCCTTATATGGAGTTGACATCTTCTCTCACTACTTAGTTTAGATAAGGAGTCAGCTGACTCAGAAATGACCAGCCAGCTGTACAGGACGTGCACTGCTCCAGGGACACCATTCTGTGGACTCTGATGGCAGAGACCAGCAGGCAGGTGGCTGGACCTGTGTGATGCCCGGGCCCTAGTTCGCCATGATGACATCTGCCTTTCATTCTGACTCTCAGCTTCGATCATGTCTGCCTCCTGATAGAGATCTACTCTGTGGGGAGCTAAGTTAGCATTAGAGAGCTTTCGAAGTCCCTTCCTGAACCTGTCTACCTCTGTCATCAAAGCTGGCAACCTCTCACTATTTATGCACCATGGAACTTCATTTCATTCAAGCTCAACCATGCAACTTAGACTTTTTGCCCCAAAGGCAACACGTCATCTGTTGTTTGTCCAACTGTGGCTGAATGGAGAGGAGATGGCAGTATGATGTTCTGTTTAGAATTTTTCTTTGAGCATCCATTTTGTTTCAAAATATGATTTTGTTCTTTCAAAGTTTTCAAGTATCTATTCTGTAACATTGTTAGCAATAAAAATGCCATTTTATTTATTTTTAAGAATGGGGGGGCCTGAAAAAAAAGAATAAGTGGTAAATGCATGCCTTCTGACCAATTTTAACTTAATGATAAAAATACCATTAGTTCCTAAGACAATAGTACGTTGTTTGTATCACTTGGTCAGTGAATAAAGCTTGGAAAACAAAATCAAGTACATTTCCAAGAAATGTTCAAGTTAATTTCCCCACCTCCTAAAAGAATTTATTTATATCATGTGGCCATTATAAGTTCTCCTCATCTTTCCTGTGGATGAAGATTTGTCAGGAACCAAATCGGTCCACATATGGTTAAGATTTTTCCAAATGAAGAATGTATTTCTCTAACAATTATAATGCAGCGTTTATGTAGAATGCTATATAATTACCCTCTAATTTAATATTGACTCTCCCCCCTGGAAATCCAAATTATTGAAGATTTATCATAAGCCAAAAATTATGGATTCCTGAAGCAGGTGATGCTAGAAATAGAATAATTTGGCCCTTTTGGTGTTTGGAGCGAACGATTCTTTCTTTGCCTGATTGTATTTTTGGTAAAGCGGCAGTTTCAATCAAGCCCTGGGTCATGGCGATGATGGAGATAGGCCTGGATGGAAAGGTAGCTGTAGTCTGATGCTCCAGATGAGGTCTTTATTAACAAAGGGTCGCCCCCCCTTCACTTTCATTATTAATTAAACATTTGCAAAAGCCCTCCTGAAAAAAGTTACGTGGGCAGAATTTGTACTGGGACGGCGTCAGCCTCTCATAAAATTGACTAACACTTGGACCAAAGATGCGGGGGCAGGGCTGGGGGGACTCAAAGAGTGAGGGGAAACTCCCAGCTCCCCAGCTGTATGTCATGCTTAAAAGCAGGTTTCACCACTGATGAGTGATGAGGTCAGAGAGCAAGACTAATTCTCAGCCTCTGGACGCAGGCAGGGAGCAAAAATGGGCAAGTGTGCGTGCATGTGTGTGCCTGCGTATGCAGGTGAAGTACATCTAAAATGTATTTACTCTGTTATTTCCAAACACTTAAAGACATATTTTACTCTGCTGGCAAGAAACGATAGGAAATGGAAAGGCTTGGCAGTTTTTATGAATAGCAAGGCTGAAAAGTTATAAGGAAAGAACTCAAGGTGCTTCCCCACTGTATTCCCTCTCCCTAAGGGATTGCGTGGGTTAAGAAATTAATCAAAACCAAGTGCGAACTGCAGTTGAATACAGGGAACTGGTATCTCCTTGGATCCAGCTGTGCATACCGATGTCAAAACAGTAAAAGGATCCAAAAGTCATTTAGGGCTAAAATGAAACTTGGGTCTGTTATTTTTACACAAAGCCAAGGAAGCAAGTCAATTTCAGCTGTGAGGCAGTCTAGGACAATAGTTCTTAAGCACTAATGTGGACAAACAAGAGGTAATAATGAATGAAACAATTGCTGGGACCCGTGTGTCTTCAAGTCACCCTCTCCCTCCCACTAACCGATCCATATACATAAGAGTTACCCTCCCCCAAACACTTCACACACTTCTCCCCCCACCCCCAGAGACCCAGTGACAAGCCACAGGACGTCTATTAGCATGCATTAAAATAAAAAGCATCACTTGGAATCTCTACTTTGGTTGGGGCCAGTCCAGCATCTTTGGGAAGCCAGAATCTGCCAAGTTTATCTCTCTCTCTTGGAATTCAGACATTTAATCAATGACACTGGCTTTGCCAAGGTTGTAAAAAGAAAACAACTCTCAAAGTGCTAACCTTTATTTTGGTCTGGAAAGAGATTCGCATGCTTCAGCTGGTGACCAAAATGTAAAGAACCAGGCTCTAATAGCATAAAAAATAATTGTATGAGGGGGCAGGAATAGGTTGCAAGCATGAGTGGCACAGCTAACTTTAAGTTCCTGGTTATTTTCAAAGCCTGATTTTCTCTAAAACCTCCAGTTTCATATTTATTTACTAAGAGCAGTGGGGTTTTCTATACTTTGTACCTACACTAATGTTTATATATATGCACAGAAACTTTTCTACAGGGCAGCTTTACTGTCTTGCATTCCAGCATTTACATGTTTATCATAAAATTCATAGCACAGACACACAAGATGTCCCCAAGAAATGACAAAAGCATCACAGCGTCTTATATTTCAAAGCTCTCTGCCATCACAGCTTACTCTTGGTGGACAGGGATGGCAAATTGCCTGTGTGTCATGCTCAGCATGCATGAGTACATGTACAAGGGGACTTTACTTGTGGGACATAGAATCCATTCGTCTTAACAGACTCACTGGACATTTTATCATGTTTAAATCTGTGGGATGGGCTATTCCTTTTACGAGAAGATGACATAGCTTTAGGAAAACAGAGAAAGGAAAATGTAAAGCTTAGAAACATGTGTTGTGCCAGCCCAAGAACGGGTTTTGCAGCCCTGCTAGATGTAGACAAGTCCCTGGTGAGCCAGATCCAATGTCTGAAGCCTTGAGTAGGACTGCGGGATGAAAGCCTGTACCGTGTACTCCACCTATGGGTCTTGTGGGTCCCTCAGCCCTGGGTTTCCAACCCTCAGAGTCAGGAGGATGGCTAGACAAAGTAATGGCACTTCTCTCTCCCACTGACTGAGATTAAATGAAAGCAAGAGATTATGAAGCAATATTTGTGATTTTCTTTGTAATGAAATTCAGAGTATTTCTAAAGGTTCTATACTTCAGTATTTGCTCTGGGCAAAAAGAATAACCAAAAATAATAATGATACTACTACTACTAATTTGGAAGATGTCTTGGCGAGACTCTTGGCATGGCTGTGTGTGTGGCTGCTGGGTTTGCTGCAAAGATTCTATCGGAAACCTGCAGACAGTGGTTTGCCCCCAAAGAAGCCCTGTTGTGACTTACACAAAGAGCGGAGGCTTATTTTTCAATTCAGGGGAATTTTTCCAGGTTAAAAAAAAAAAAAAGAAGGTAAGCATATTTTAACTCTGCCTGATATAAAGGATAGGCTTCTTTTGACATTTATAACCTAAAAAAAAAAACCCCACAATTTTCAGTTTATCATAAACTTAAAGGGAAATATTAGGCCATCTCTTTTGTAAGAGGCAACAAACAAAACAAAACAAAAACAAACAAAAAAACAACCAACCAAACCTGAAAGGCCCAGTCAGAGTTTTGTCTCTTAATTTACATGCATTTTCTTCAGCAGAAACCACCTACAGATCCTAACCCAGGTACAAGGTTTCTAGAGCCAACATACCCTGCAGAGAGGTACTGGTCTTGAGTTAACATCTTAAATGGGCAGTGTCACCCATCTGCCTTGGAAGAAGCTTTCCTGATACATGAAACCACATTTTTGTATCAGTTCCCATGAAGACACACAAACGACTGGAAGCTACATCCCATTTGCTGCAGAGGTTTTGCAATATCTCCTCCGTGGAGGGACTCTGTGGATTCGTGGGAGGGAAATAAAAGGAATGGAAGATGTGTGGGAAGTTTGTGTTGGGAGAGGCTTGTCTAGCCCGGTAGTGATTAAAATATTATAAATTGTGTTTTGTCTGAGTGGCTCACATGGTTTTCGATGTTATTCCAGTTTAAGGTTGGTTGCTGATGGTGGACGTGGGAGGCAGAGAAGTCAGTGAAGTTTCTAAGATTACAAAGCAAGTGGCCCTCAATCTGGGTGCAGCTTGCCCTCCTTACTCATGAAATGTGCTTTTCCAGGTTGAGCCCAAGACTGTTCAATGAAGAAGTTTCAGGAGTGGCTGCTTTGGGTGAATGTCAGGGTTTTGGCATTGACTGTGATGCTTTGGCATTGACTCTCTGTGCTGTGATCATTAAGAGTCATGGGTTCAGTCTCTCCTGTTCTATGTGTGTTAACAAGATACAGAGGAAAAATTCACCTTGCTTGTGTTCAGATTGTGTCCAAAAGGGCTGCAACAGGTCATGTAAACCTCTGGCCTGGGAGGAGTGGAATTTATCAAGAGGTGTTTCTGCAACTCAGAAGCTCTGTGCTTGTGACCGCCCAGCAGGCTGGCAGATGCTGCTGTTTGTCTGTGATGATGAGACCAGCAGCATGTGGTCTGTAATGCAGAGAAAACAGGAAATCCTCCTTCTTACCAAGCAGGCTGTGCAAAAGGGTCTTGCTCTCCTAAGCAATTTCTTTCTTTCTTTCCTTCTCAATCTGCTGCCCCTCCTTCCTCCCCAAGGCTTTAGTTTTGTGACTATAATAAGACCAGTATGGTTTAGATTAACTCTCAAACATTACTGTTCCAAAAAAAGAAGGTAAAATGATAATGGCAATCAAGAAAACATTTTGCAGTCTGGTAGTTTCTTGCAAAGTGAAACAGAGTCTTACCATGTGATCTGGCAATGGTGTTCCTTGGTGTTTACCCAAATGAGCTGAGAAACCTATGTTCACACAGATATTTATAGCAGCTCTATTCATAGTTACCAAAACTTGAAAGCATGTCCTTCAGCAAGTGAATGAATAGAGTGCTATATCCATACAATGGAATAGTATTCAGCAATAAAAATAAATGAAATATAAGCCACAAAAAGACACGGAGGAACCCTACATATGTATTGCTAAGTGAAAGAAACCGCTCTGAAAAGGCTAATACTATATGATTCCAACTCAATGACATTCTTGAGAAGGCAAACTGTTGAAAAAAAGACAAGCAAAATATCAGTGGTTGCCAGAGGTTGAGGGGAGGGAGGGAAGGGTGAGTGAATGGAGCACAAGGGGTTTTTAAGGCAGTGAAACTAATTCTGTATGATACTGTCACGGTGGGCATATAACACCAGACAACTGTCAAAACCCATAAAATATACAGCCCTAAGAATCAACACAAATGTAACCTATGGACTTTCGTTAATAATAATGTAATATTTTTAGTTGTAACAAACATACCACACACTAATACAAGATGTGAATAAGAGGGGAATATTGTGGTGTGGGAAGGAGTCCATGGGAACTATCTGTACTTTTTGCTCAATTTTTTTGTGAACCTAAAACTGCTCTAAAAGTAGCTATTAATTTAAAAAGAACATTTTGAGAGGTGAAAGGTGGTCAATACAAATAGTCTTTTTGCCAGGTGGAATGTGAGCAAGGGGCTCTGGGCCAGGAAGTCTTCTTGGAGGAGGTGCCATTTAAGCTGAGACCTGTACTCGTGGGATGGTGGGGTGTGTGAGGCAAGATCATGAAATCACGAGGCTGGAGCTTAGAGCGAGTGAAGGTGAGAGACTCTACGTGGATCTGGAACAGTAGGTTGGATGTTGAGCATATGGGAGCCTAGAGGACATGGGAAAATTTTCGGTTTTATCCTGAGTTGTAAGCAGGGCAGCACATTCCCAGATTGTGAGGACCATGTTGCGAGTGGCAGAGGACCTCAGATCTGAACTGGAAGTGAAAGAATTCAAGGAGTCCAGGAAAATGAGGGGAACAATATTCCAGTTTGGGGGAAACATCAGGATTCAGTTCCTGAAAGAACATGGATTTGGGGGGAACTCAGGCTGAGAGGTTTTATCAGAGTCATCTTGTGCTCAGGTGGTCCTTATTGCACCTAAGATGCAAAATATGGCTGGATCATTAGTTTTGAATAGCTTTTCTATTTTCTTTCTTTTTCTTTTTTTCTACTTTTTAGGGCCACACCCACGGCCTATGGAGGTTCCCAGGCTAAGAGTCGAATTGGAACTACAAATGCCAGCCTACACCACAGCCACAGCAAGGCAGGATCCGAGCCACATCTGTGACCTAAACCACAGCTCATGGCAACGCTGGGTCTGCGATTGTACTGTCCAGTTGTGTGACCATCACTGTTGGACATTTGAAATGTGACGCATCCAAATTGGGATGTGCGGTAAGAGTTTGGAAGACTTTGTACCAACAAAGAATGTGAAATAGCTGATCAATAATTTTATATTGATTCCATGTTAAAATGATAATATTTTTGGATCTGTCGGGTCAAGAAGATGTTAAAATTAATTTGAAAAATTTACTACCCCTCTTGTAGTATGGTGTATTAGTTCGCCAGGCTTGCCCTAACAAAATACCATGAATGAAATACCAACACAGACATATTTTATCACAGTTTTGGAGGCTGCATGTCTGAGATCGAGATACCAGCAGTTCCTTCCATGAGGCCCTGAGTGACTGCAGCCTGGCTTTCTGAAAATGAGGAAAAGACAGCCTCACTCCCTGGGGCCTGTACCTGATGGCCTTGTGGTAAGAGCCACAGCCCCGTCAATCTCTGAATCCTCTTCAGGATCATTCTTCCCTTTCGTTGAAGGATAACATGTGTTCACAGCTGGAACACATAGCTCTGTCGTCCTTGTATGACGGCCAAAGTGCAACCACCTCTCCATTTTGTCTCATCGCTGTCCTCTTTGGTCCAAGTTTGCAGCGTTTCTTCTGGTAGAATCCCATCGCTGGCCCTGATTTCCATGGATTTGACTAATTGCATCCGTGACACACACCTGTAATCTCATTTTCAATCTACCAACCCAGCCACATCCTCGCTCTTCTCTCCAGAGCATGCTTGCTCATATTTTGTGGTGCAGATAAGCTGAGAGATTTCCAAATCTTCGGGTTTCCGGGTTTTCTTTTGCTTAACCAGTCCTTCATCAATTCATCTCTTTCTGGCATTTTACTGTAAGCAGCCCGGGGAAACGAGGCCGTATCTTCAACATGTTGCTTAGAAAACTCCTAGGCTAACTATCCAAGTTCCTGATCCACAAGTTCCTCATTACACTAGACTACAATTCAGCCCAGTTCTTTGCCACTTTGTAACAATGATTGCCTTTCTTCCACCATCCAGCAACATGAGTGTAATTTCCACCTGAGGCCTCACCAGTTTTTCCAGGGCAATCTACACTTTTACTAACATGCACCTCAAAACTCGTGCAGTTTCTACCCACTAGGCAGTCCCAAAGCCATTGTCACAGTTTTAGACATTTGTTACAGTAGCACCTACTTCCCAGAACCAAGGTCAATATTAGTTTGCTAGGAGTTCCCAAAACAAAATGTCACAGACTGTGTGGCTTAAACAATAGAACTTTATTTTCTCACAAGATCAAGGTGTCAGCAGGTTTGATTTTTTTTTTTTCCCAAGTCCTCTCTCCCTGGCTTGCAGGTGGCCACCTTCTTGCTCTGTCCCCATGTGGTGTTTCCTCTGTGCTCACACATTCCTGGTGTCTGTGTGCTTAGATTTCTGACTTTTTTTTTTTTTTTTTGCCATGCCTGTAACATGCCAAAGTTCCTAGGCCAAGGATCAAACCTGCACTATAGCAGTGACAATGCTGGATCCTTAACCATTAGGCCACCAGGGAACTCCTGGCAGGTGTCCTTAAAAGAGAAGGAAGAGGGATATATGGGTACAGAGACACAGAGCAAATCAAGAAGAAGGCCATGTGGTCATGTGATGACAGAGCAGAAGTTCACGTGATGCAGCCACAAGCCAAAGAAGAGGCAAGGAAGAGCACCACCCCCAGAGGCTTCAGAGGGAACATGGCCCTATGACTTGTTGAATTCAAATTTCTAGCCTCCAAAACTCCAGGAGAATTTCTGTTGTTTTTAAGCCATTCAGTTTGTAGTCATGTGTTACAGCAGCCTTTGGACCCTTATACACATCCAGATACCCCACTCCTCAGACACATCCTCTAGGCATGTGCCCACTACCCACCTCTGTCTTTGAAGCCTGGCAGAGAAATTTACAGCAAGGTGCCACCAACCTGGGCTGTCCATGAGTTCCTAAGGTGGCCCCTTTTCCTGTGACCTCCAAGAGAGTTCATTGTCCCACAAAGCACAGCCATTGAAATGCATCCTAGAACCCCTGACCCTCCTTGTCTCTGGGGGGAGCTTGCATGGTGACGTTGCAAGTCCCTAAGTGGCTGCTCTTTGAGGACAGGGCATGAAGCACAGAACCGGAGACCCCTAGGCACTTTCCTTTCCAGGACCAAGCTCTGGCTCTGGCTGGGCTGCCTAGGGAAACATGGGCTTCTTTTACCCTGACCTGATGAGGCCATGTTTGTCTTTCAGGAGCTGTCCTAGGACAGACCTGGATTCATCAGCCCTCCCCCATCCTTGGTAAGAATGAGCAAGTGTGGACAAGGGGCCCATTCCCCTGGAAGAAAACAGACTTTGCAAGAGGGAGCCAATGTCCCAAGGAGCCTGTGAGAATAGTGCCAAGCAAGCTAATGACTGCCCAGAATGATAAATACAGACATGGCATTAAGGAGGGCAGTCCTCAGCCTGAGACTTGCTGCCCTGCCCCTGTAACAGCTCAAGCTCTCCATGGCCAAGCATCTGCCAGTCCCCAACCTGCTTGGTCAGTAACTGCCATCACACATGAACAAGACATCAAGGGAAAAGAGAAGCATTCAAAGTCCCAAAGCCCACCCACTCCTAGGCGCTAGTGGGCAAGACCCATTTGTAACTGGGAACCCACTGGAAACTAGAGTGAATTTACTGGGATGGCCCTTCCCTTGCTGGTGACACATAGAACAGTGACAAGCTGTGGATGAAAGCCTTATGTGCAATTTTGCAGTTTTTAGCAGCCATATGTTATGAGATAAACTGCATCTCCCCAGTTTATGTTGAAACCCCTGGCTCCAAAACCTCAGAACATGACTGTGTTTGGAAATAGGGCCTTTTCAAGAGGTGACTATGTGAAAATGAGGCTGTGAGGGTGAGCCCTAATCCTATATCATCGGTGTCCTTATACAAAGCAGAAATCGGAGATCCCTGGTGGCTCAGTGAGTTAAGGGCCCAGCGTTGTCATTGCTACGGCACAGGTTTGAACTCTGGCCTGAGAAAACAAACAAAAACAACAACAAAGAAATAAAGACAGTAGTCATTAGCTTTAAGGTACCCCCTCCTGAGATATGACTTCATCTTAACATGGTTAAATCTGCAAAGACCCTCTTTCCAAATGAAGTCACATTTATAGGTACTGGGGGGTAAGGACTTGAGCGTATCTCTTTGGGCAACACAATCTAATCCATTACAGCATGTAAGACAAGTTGGAAAATTAGGTAGGAAGGAATCCAGGGATATTCTAATGCTTGCTATGAGCTTGGATGTTGCTTGGGATGAAAATAGGTAAGGCAAGCAAGGAATCGATCCATGGCAAAGTTTGAGATCACACCTTTCTTAGGATTGTTACCCTGGCAACTTAACGTAGGATGGGAGGACTGAGAAAGCTACAGGCTCTTTAGCTGTTGGGAGGTTACGTCCTTTGTTGGGCAGATAGAAGTATGGCCTGACAACGGGGTTGAAAATGGCACGCTCATAGGGGAGTGTGTGTTAGAATCAAGTAAATGGTCATTGATGGGACATTGAGTGGAAGATAGGGATGAAGAAGGGGGTGGGGAGGGAGAGGGAGATGGAGGGGAAAAGAAAGCATGCCCAGGAGAGAAATCCAAGTTATGAAATCCAAGTAACAGAGATAGGAGAGAAAAAGAAGTTAGTTTTCAATATTTGGATTCAGGTACTGGAAACTAATCCACAAAGATTCAATAGAAATTTGGAGATGTGCATATAGAATCTGAGCAGGAAACATACATTGTAAGTTTGTTTACAACAAGAAGAAGAAACGTTATAGCTTCTTCTGAGTTTACTGTTTCTTGGTTTTATTTTGGATGGAGAGGTGAAGGCAAAGTAGGGTTTGAGGAGGCAAAACACTTCCTATTACTTTTTAAAATTTAGGGAATAGAAGCTGACGAGAGAAACTTGGACTAGCTCCAACCCTTGAAAAGCTCAGCAGCAAGAAGACTATCAAAATATTTTCTTAGGAATCAGGGGAGTCAATGGAGGGCCCAGTTCCATCTTGAGTTTATTCACTGCTGCTTCTAGTTGGCATTAAGAAGAGTCAATAATCTTGGTGAGGATCAGCTAGCTGCCTATTTGTTTGGCTTAATGTGAACAAGTCAAAGAATCACAGAAAGAGAGAGAGAGACCAAGACAGAGAGACAGAGATAGATAGACAGAGATGGTGTGAGGTAATAGGTATTTTGCCACATCCATGTTTTAAAATTGAAAGTTTGAGTGGAGCGCCACTCATTGGTACAGTGCTACCTTCGGAGACTAATAGATTCAGTGTGTTTGGGGATAGCAGTGGAATAGCTTGGAGACCATTTCTGGGAACATTGGACATGTGTGGGGAAGTACAAAGGGATAAATGGAGAGGATGAGCTGATTAGAGGATGCAGGTATAAATGCTTTGTGCCTCGGCTTTCTTCCTGTCCCTCTAACTCAGGCAGAGAGCTGCCGCACTTGAATTTATTATGGAATGAATTCTAAAGGAGAACATTCAGCATTTTCTACAGTGGGGACAGTAACAGTAGGAAGTAGTGATGATAAGATTTGGGGAAAAATATATTTGAAAAATATATTTAAAAAAAATGACTGCTGAGATATCTGCTTGTATTCATGATTAGGCTTATTATTTCTTCTTCATTATTGCAAAGGTTGCTCTCTGTTCTGAATTTCTAGGCTTTTATAAAAATATTAATGGAGGTTCCATGTTCATTTTTCAAACACTCCTTCACTCATATGGCTTATGAGGTGAAGTCTCTTGAAAATATTATTTGTGCTAAATATTTGAAAATTTTTTGTTTCTTTCAGTGCATCACCTGAGATTGGTCCTCAGTGCTCTGTGTAATTCAAATGAATGTTTATAAATGAAGTTTGTAAATGTAGATGAGACACAGTCTCTATTTTCAGGAGCTCGAAATTAAAAAAAAAAAATTGGTGTCTTTGCAAATAATTGCAATTGGAGGTGGTGTCTGAGTCCATTCCAGTTGCTATAACAAAATAACACAGGCTGGGTAGCTTACAAACAACTGAAATGTATTTCTTTCAGTTCTGGGGGCTGGAAGTCTGAGATGAGCGGGGCACCCCGGGCAAGTGACTTGACCTCTTCTAGGTGGCAGACTTCTCCTTGCATCTTCATCTGTCAGAAGGGATGAGGGAGCTCTGGGAGGTCTCTTTCATAAAAGCACTAACCTTGTTTATGAAGGCTCCAGCCTCATGACTTAGTTACCCCCAAAGTCCTACTTCCTAATACGGTCACACTGGGCATTTGGGTGTCAACATATGAATTTTGAGGAGATACCAACATTCAGACCGTAGCAACTAGTTACATAATTCTCAGAACCAGTGCAAAATGAAAATGTTGGGCCTTTTGTTCAAAAGTGAAGTATTTCAGGCTGGTGACCAAGAGCATTCAACCAACTGGGGGACCGTCTTGAATGAGGGACCCTGTGGGACTGCAAAGGTCATGTCCATGAAGCTGGGCACGTGTGGACATAAACTGGCCCCTGGATATGGCTATGCTCTAATTTCTAGCCATTCCTTCTCTTCCCCACTGACTTCCTGTACACTTAAGATGCAAAGCAGGACAACTTAGGGGTTTTGCTCTTGCTGGTTCCTCTGCCTGGAACACTTCCCACTGGATTGTCACCTGGCGCACACTCGTGTACCATTGTCTCTGCTCAAATATCATTTCTTCAGAAAAGACTGTCCTGACAACCCTATTTAAATAACCACTTCCTATCTCTGGCTTCTTACCTTGCTTTGTTTGTCTTAATAACTGTCTCCCAAGGTTGACCAGATGTCTATGTGATTAGTGTTTCTTGATGGATTTCCCCAGACAGAATGGAAACTGTGCGTAGGCAAGAATTTTGTTTTGCTCACCATCGTACCTTCAGTATCTGGAACAAGGCTTAGCACAAATAAGGAACTCAAGAAATAATTGGGTGAATGAATAAATGAATGAATGAAGATATATTGCTGCAGAATTCAAGATTTCTGTCTTGGGGAGCAAAGAAGTTTCTAGCAATTTCCAGTCTTTCATGAAGATTTGGTCTTAGATGGCAGGTGTGTGAAAGACATCTCACAATTACAGAAGGACAGACAAGATGGATTGTGTCATCGTTATGAAATTTCCTATACATTCTGCTTTCCTAGGATCAGAACCTGGAAAATCCTATTTGTATCTTTTGCATGTATTCTTTGATCTTTTGCATGTATTCTTTGAGTTCTACTCAATTCACATATATTATCCAATATGCCAACAAAATCATCTTTATATCCTGTGGCATGTTGGAGTGTGTGCTCTAAGCACAGACCTGTTTTCTGAGAACTTCTACCCATAATCCCTGCTGAAAGGGTAGGTTCAGGAGGCCATGCTTGGCTCTATCACCTTACCATGTTTGCCATAGGTGATAGGAGCAGAAGTGGATATTTGACCAATGCCAACTAATTAGCTTGCTGGCCAGTGACCAATCAGCTCTTGCTCAAAAAGTTGAACAGAAAGACAGAGACTCTAGCCAATTGGTGGTGGTATTCCCCTAATAGACTCAGGAGGTTGCTACATTGAGCCTAGTTGAAGAGACAATGAAGACAGGAAAAAAAGACAAGAGACAGTGAGACATAGAGAAAGAAGGAAAGTCATGGGGTGCTGAGAAGTGGAGAGACTTCTTTTTTTAAGAGTTTCCCAGTCGTATGGACCACTGATATTTTTTGGTTTCTCTCTCTCTCTCTATGAGATCACTTATAATAATCCATGTTGGACACCTGACACCCTTACCCTATGAAATTGAGCCAGAAATTAACTAGAAAAGTACAAATACTAGGAAATGCATCTTTCAGGTTTTACCCAACTACCCATTTCAATGATATTAAAGGTAAGGTAAAGATATATACCTATGTACAATAAAAGATATTGTAACGGATAAAAAAGCAGTAAGTAACAAAATCTATTCTCTTGATAGAGGGTATGAATTTTGTTAGTAAACAGAAAATGCATGTGTTACAGAGTATGGATAAGTTCCTAGGAAGCGGAGAGATTCATGTTGGGTGAAGTCTTGGTGCCAAAGTGGGATTTGAGCCACTCCTGGAAGGATGGGTAAGATGCAGGTGTTTCTTTCAGATAAGATGAATTGGATAAAGACACAAAGAGTGAGACAGTCCTGTTCAGAGCACAGAATTCATGTATGTAAACAAGAGAACTTTCGTCATTTGGGTAAAAATTCCTCTGGAATTATATTTTGGCTGAGGAATTTGAGCTTTAGTAGGAGACAGTGGAGAGAGACCAAAGGGTTTTGAGGAAAGTAGTCACATTGGAGTCTGCTGCTTCAAAAGGATGAGTGAACCTAGTATATCTGGAGATTAAGCAAGTGCACTGCTAGAGTTCCATCTTGTCAGTGGTGAAGCCCAGATCTAAACCCACCCCAGTCTGGTTGCATCCATAGCAGCCACATTCCTTCAATAGGTGGTCCCATCTTGAGAGGAACTTAAGTTCTAAATTGTTTCTTACTTCAGGAGCTGTGGTGAGGATGTGAGGGGTTTGGGAGAGAAAGATGGGCCCAGACCCATGGGATTTCGTATTCTTTTTTTTTTTTTGTCTTTTTGTCTTTTTTGGGCCACACCCACGAGATATGGAGGTTTCCAGGCTAGGGGTCGAATCAGCACTATAGCAGCCGGCCTATGCCACAGCCACAGCAACACAGGATCTGAGCCTTGTGTGCAACCTACACCACAGATCACAGCAATGCCAGATCCTTAATCCACTGAGTGAGGTCAGGGATTGAACCTTCAACCTCGTGATTTGTAGTCAGGTTCATTAATCACTGAGCCACGACAGGAACTCTGGACTTCACATGTTTGCTGAGAACTTATCTCCAAATATGAGAAGGAGAATAAAGGAAAAAATGTTGATCCCCCTAGGCCTGAGAAGTCATACTAACAAGCTGACACTGACTTCTGCTCTATGGTCCAGGGCATCTTGATGGGGACACACAGGTGAGAAGTCAGCCTGCTCCCAACCAGGGACCAATGCAGGTCACTCCTGAGAGAAGTAGGAGCAGTGCCAACAACTGGGATGAAAATCCACACTCACTCTCATAGCTCTATTCAGCAGTGCCTCCATGCCTTAGAACACTGCTGCCAGGGTTCTGAATCCCTGCCTCTACCTGAGTCCCTTCTTCCTCTCACTCAGACCTCCTAGGGATTCCAAATGACAGCCTTCATCTGGGAACACCCCTCTCCAAGTCTGGCTCACATAAGGGCTCTACTTCAACCCAATATCTTAGCAGGATCAACCAGACAATTTTTTAAGAGTTCTATTGATCAGACCTGGGCTGCCATAATCAAGTATCATAGACTGGGTGATTTCTCTTAGTTCTGGAGGCTAGAAGTCAGAGCTTAAGCTGTTGGCTGATTCAGTCCCCAGTGAGCGGGTCTCTTTCTGGTTTGCAGACAGTGGCTTCTTGCTATGTACTCAGGTGTCAGAGAGACACAGAGAGAGGAGAGAGCCAGACAGAGCTAGAGAGAGAGAGGTAGAAAAACAGAGAAAGAGAGAATTCTCTAGTGTTTCTTTTTATAAGGCCACTAATCCTATTGGAGCTGGGCCCCCGTCTTATGAGCTCATTTAAACTTAATTAGTTTTTCACTCCAAATACATCCATACTCGAAGTTAAGGCTTGAACATATGAATTTTAGGGGAACACATACATTCAGTCCATAATTGGGACCATGTGAAGAATAAAAAGGTGGAGCTGCTTATTCAAAAATTATTGAGCATTTAAGGCAGCAACTGCAGAACTACAGAACATTAAACCAAGTTCAAGGCTCATGGTTATGCAGGGTCCAGTCAGCCCCATAGGTGGCACAGCTGCTTTCTTGTTCCTCGTTCTGATATGAAGGGATTCAGACTCTCCTGGGGTGAAATCTTGGTTCCATGTCTTCCTGGTTGTGTGACCCTAGACATGTTTCTTCACCTGTCTGAGCTTCTGTTGTTTGTCCACAAAAATAGGTATAACAGTAATAACAAGGGCATATCTGGGGCTAAATTAAATGACATGAAATGACATGTCAAGGGCCCACCCTATGCCCACATTTGAAGTAAGCATGTGCTCACTCCATGGCTGTTAGGACCCCTCCTCCTGGGTTACTCCATCTGCTCATTAACCCACAGAACAAAGCAGCCCTGCACTTCTAATGCACAGCTTGATGTACATCCTTGACAACAGGTCTGTGGGATGCACTAGTGGCTCAACTTGGAGTGTGTTGGGAGAATAATCCATTAAAGAGGGGAAAAATCAATAGCACAATTAGGAGCCATTTCATCCTATAATGACGCCAGCTGCTGGTAAGGCCATTGCTACCGAGTGTTGCCTCTAATGGCGTGTGCTGGGTGTCTGCTGCTACAATCAGCCTCTCTGCCTTCCCAGGATGCGACGTCCTCTTAGGACACTGGAGGATATCGAAACTGCAGCAAATACATGGCATACATATCCTGTCTTAATCAACAATGCAACGTAATTTATTAAGACACTAAAAACATCCTTCCCCAATCAGCTAAACTCTGCTGATGTGCTTTCACTTCTCTGCATATCTTTCATCTGGTTTTCTTCTTTTCCTCTTCTCCTTTCTCATAGAAAATACTGAAACACCAGGACAGATGCTTTGGTTATGTCAAGGAAGCCAGAAAAAAAAAAAAGCATGAAAATTCCCTGGAAAATTTTGCATTAGGACTGACCAGGGTGCAATGTCTATCATTCTCAGCCCAAGAAAAGGGGTCAGTTCACCGCCTTGGTCCTTGATAATCATTGTCTTTCATTATCATTCATTGATGGAGTCACTCTAGAAACATATATTCAGTGTCTGTTGTACATTAGACATTGTGTGTGGGGAGTCGTGAAATTCATTAAAAACAAAGATTCTTGAGATTTCCTCAAGTGAAAGGCCAATCTCAAGTTCAATTGTGAGCACCTCTTTTAAAAGTCACTTGAAACTTGTTATTTTTTGTGTTTGGAAGTAAAATAATTTTTAAAAATTTAAGCTTATAGCGGTAGAAATGCTTTCTTAATTTTAGTTAGGTTGTGTATTTTATAGTGAAGAAAGAAAAAAAAAAAAAAAACGGATAAAGTGGAGGTGGAAACACAATTTGAGAATCCTGGTTTGATTCTTTAAATAAGTGTCCCTGAAGCCTCTCTCCCACGTATGGGAAAGTCCCACACACAGGTCTGGTTTGGGGTTGAGTGTTCAATTCGCACTTTAGCCTTTCTTCTTGTTTCCCTAAATCACTCAGATACCAGGGACAAGCAATCATTTTTTAAATGGCTCCTGGAGGCTCATTACCCAGCCCTGCCCCCAACACATACACACTTCCCTCTTCCTCTCCATCTCATATCCTCAGGGGGAAAAAGCACTTAAAAGTTGATCTACCAGGGGTTCAATCCACATGCCCTTTTCTCATTTTCCAATGCTCAAGAGGAACGAGAAACACTTGCGTGAAATATGATGTTGGTGTTCCCTGCTTGCTACTTCCCCCCCTTTTTTTTTTGCATTTGAATCTCTTGGGCTATGGGAAGTCTGCTCCTCTAGATCTCCTGTAAGGACCATAGGTGGCCACCTGTCCACTGTGGCCCCAACTACTTCCTTTTTCCTAAGCTTCACAGAGGAAGCCAAGCAGTGGAGTGCATTTTAAAAGGAAGGGCAGGAGTTCCCGTCGTGGCTCAGTGGTTAGGAACCATGAGGAACCATGAGGTTGCGGGTTCAATCCTTGGCCTTGCTCAGTGGGTTAAGGATCAGGCGTTGGTGTGAGCTGTAGTGGAGGTTGCAGACGTGGCTCGGATCTGGTGTTGCTGTGGCTCTGGCTACAGCTCCCATTAGACCCCTAGCCTGGGAACCTCCATATGCTGTGGGAGCGGCCTTGGAAAAGGCAAAAAGACAAATAAAATAAAACAAAATAAAATAAAATAAAATAAAATAAAATAAAAGAAAGGGCAACCCTGCCATTTATCACCATGGCAACAGCAGGGCATCAGCCATTGGCCATGGTGTCCAATAGGAGGCATCTCCAACTGGGGTTTTGAGTTGCTTTTTCCAAAGACTGGACATTTGCTGGTTTTGACTATGTTTGAGAAGGGGCTGTCATAGCCAGGAAGCCTGGATCAGTAAATAAATAAAGATAATTAAATCTAATGCTTGCCAAATGACACATGTTCGTTACTGAGGTCAGGAAAGCATGTAAGTTCTCACATCAGAATTACATTATTGCAAGTGGTATGGTCTGGGTTTTCCCTCCTCATAGTTTTCATGCATTAACTATCGCTGGAGACAGGATACAGGATGCAGTGATTATCCATTACCGTGCAGGTCCTTGAATTGCATTCAGTCTAATAGTTTTGCTTGCATTTTTATAGCTGCTTATTCAACTTGTTGCTTTGGATCAAGCCTTATTTCCTGAAGAGATCTTGAAAGAGACCTATGGATCAGTGTCAAGGAGTGATTGAGAAATCTGACCATCCTCCAGGCCACCTGCTAGTTCATTTATTTTCATATTGAAGATGATTGTGATGCCTAGATACACATTGCCTCTCATCTCAGGCTTTTGAAATATCTGAAATTTTTACATATATGGCAAGTGATTCCAGTAACAACTTATTTTTAGGTCTTTGTATTTTAAAATTCAAGTTCTAATCATCAATATGACTTGAAACTGATAATAAATGTTTTATAAAAGCATCACCTTGTTGTCCTCCCTCCTACCTTCCTTCATGAAATCAATGAAGGTTCAAGAACTTTCCATTTCTGGAGATACCTGTGGCTTCAAATGCTTGTGGTGTGGTTAAGTCCAACTATCCCGCGGTTGAGATGCGGTGCTTTTTGATGGCATCACTGTTTCCTTCAGCAAACTCCAGAGTGCTGGCTTGGACACAGACCATCCTATTTTTTAAACTGAGGCTTTAAAAGTGCACTATTCCACGATTTTTGCCTGGACGTTTCTTGGTTTTGGGTTAGTCATCTTAAATTTGCTTTGCCCGCAGTCCAAATGAAGAACAATTAATTTTTTTTTGTCTTTTTGTTTTGTTTCTTTTTTTTAGGTCCACACCCATGGCATATGGAAGTTCCCAGGCTGGGGGTCGAACTGGAGCTGCAGCTTCGGCCTATGCCACAACCCCAGCAACGCAGGATCTGAGCTGAATCTGCAACCTACATCACAGTTCACAGCAACACTGGATCCTTAACCCACTGAGTCGGGACAGGGATCAAACCTGCCTCCTCATGGATGCTAATCAGGTTCGTTACCACTGAGTCATGACGGGAAATCCTGTAGAACAATTAATCTTGAAGGGGGAAAAATGTTCTCTTTTTTCCAGAAACATGCATAAAAGCATTTTAAGTTTATTTTTAGGCAGTGCCAAGGGAAAAGCATGGAGATATGAGCAGTTAATAACATTTGTTTCTGGGTACCAAAAATATATATGTTCAAAGAATTAAATAGAAAATTATTAAAAAATGCAAGAAAAAAGCAAAAATCACTTGAAGCCAGGTAATGTCTTCTGTCAACACTTTTGTTTGCTTCCTTCTCTCTCTATTTTTTTTTTTTTTTCATTTTAGGGCTTCACTTGCAGCATAAGGAAGTTCCCATACTAGGGATCAAATTGGATCTAAAGCTGCCAGCTTACACCACAGTCACAGCAACCCAGGATTCAAACCATGTCTGCGACCTACACCACAGCTCATAGCAATTCCGGATCCTTAACTCACTGAACGAGGCCAGGGATTGAACACACATCCTCATGGATCCTAGTTGGGTTTGTTACTGCTAAGCCAGGACAAGAACTCCCTCCTTGTATATTTTTATGATTAAAAATGTATTAAGTTAATTCTTTTTGCCTACTTACAATTTATACATTCATTTTTATTAAAAATTTTATTTATACTCTCATAGATTCACACATGCACAGATTCTAGTTACATGTGTACATTCTTACAAAAGAAGAGAAGTTTACTATACCAATGCCTGTGCTTTGTACTTTAAAATAAGTTGCGAATATTTTCTCCTGAAGTAAGTGTAACAGGTGCTTCATGTCTCTTCTTATGGCTATTCTGTCATCAACTTCATCAATGTCTTCCTGTTGGAAATTAAACTATTTTCCTTCCTTAGGCATTATAACATGTCTATTTCATGTCTATTTCATGTCTATTTCATGACATTCAGTGAATGTCAATGATTTCTTTAAGATGAATTCCCAGAAATGGAACTGCAGGATCAAATGTCACTTACATTCTTTAAAGCTGTTAATACCCATTACTTAGTTGCCCAGAGAAAAATGGTGCCATTGGTACTCACAAAAACTAGTGGAGTACCCATTTCTACACTCTTAGGATAAACACACATTAAGAATACAATGTAAGGTGTGCCAAGTACTGTGTTAATGGTTTTAAATGCATTTCCCCCCACTTTGTTCACATTCCATCCTCTAAGGTAGTATAGCTATCTTTTATTTTTTTTTCCTGATGTGTAAGATGAAGCCTAGAGAGTGTGAGTTAATTTGACCAGAATAGCATGACTTTGGCTTTGAGTCCAGAGCCTGATTCTCAGCCACTGCTTCATAGACAGACATATGGTACATTCACACTTACGGAACACCCAAGTGCAAAGCATTGTGCTGGGGCACTGGGAAGGCACCTGTAAAAGTGAACCAAAAGTGATCTCCAATCCCTTGGGGGGAGGAAAGAGAGAGATTTGTGAGTATAACGAAATGTAGTTGGACCAACTTACATAACAAAGGCAGCAGGAAAATAATGTGGGATGCGAAAGAAAGGGGGGGTACAGCCAGTTGAGAGGAGTAGGAGACATTTTTAAGGGAAATGATTTATTTGAGCTTACTTTTAAATACATGAAGGATTTATCCATGTGGAGATAAGAGAGTGAGAATTTTAGAAGAAGGACCATCTTAAAGTCAGAGCAATGGGGGAATGCAGGGTGTCCTTGAGAAAATGTTTGATGATGATGAAGGGAATGATGGGAAATAGATGGAAAGAAACAGTTGGAAGCAAAATAATGGAAGTCTAGATTAAGGAGATTGGATTTGATCCTATAAAATATTAAAGTGTTGTTGAACATTTTTAGTAAAGACATGTGATTTCTATGCCAAAGATTAGTTTGAGAGTCATTTGAAATGTGATTAGAACAGAAAAAAACTAGAGATAGGAACAGTTAGATAAGTGTCAAGAAGTGAATACTTAAATGTTTAGAGAGAATCAAGGTTTGACATTTGATTGGTTAAAGGTACTGAAAGGGGAAAAATGAAAGTTTTCTCCAGATATTGGCCCTGGGTCAAATGGAGGCTAGGATGCCATTATCAAAACCAAGATGGACATTAGAAAGAGAAGCTGGTTAGGGAGATTGTGGAATCAGTTTGGAAGTGGGTAAGCCTGAAGTGTTAGTGGATATTGGAAATCTTGCCTTGATCTTGAGAGAGAATTCCAGACTTTGGAAGCAAATGTAAGCACTATCCATGAGGAAGCAATAGCTGAGGTCAAAAACATGTGTATTACTTGTGAGGGAAAAAGCGAAGACAAGAGAGCAGATAAGGCTTTGGAACACTCTGAAAATGGGAACTCGAAGATAAGAGACTCAACAGAAGGGAAGAGCAGTGGACAGAGATATATGAAGACAGGCTGGAGTGTTCTGACCTTAGGAGGCCAAAGAAGAAGAAATTTTCAAGAGTAGGATTTGATGGATAATGGGAAGAGAGTGGTTTTGCAACATAGGTGAGAAAAAATTCCAGGGGGTCCCAGGCAAATTGTGGTTGAAAATGGGCCTTAAGACTTGGCAAGAGTCGTGATAGAGATGGGTCCTTTAGAAAGTCCCCTTGACAGAATACTCGGGAAGGGGGCCAACGCCGGAAGGGGTTTGGACTTTGATTGAAAATGTGGAAGCAATAAGAGAACTTGAGCGTATGAATAGATACACACACACACATACATACATAATACATCTAAAATACATACATAACACAAACTATATATATTTTTTGCACATGGAAAATTACATTTACAACTGCACTTGTCCGTGGAATATAACGAGCCATTTGGAGCATCAGGCATAGAAGAGATATAGGTCAAGAGAGAGTAATTGCTGGGAAAAGGCCCAAAGGAGATGGGGAGGTAGAATCAAGGGCCCAGGAAGAAGGGTTATCTGCAAAAATGATGTGTCTGCTGGAGAAGGGAGGGAAGAGTGATTAAGATCGGTTTAGAGGTGGAAGGAAAAGCAAAGCAGGGGATTGCCCTTGATGCCCTCTAGTTTTTGGTAAAGAGGGAGATGAAGTCATCTGAGGCATGTGGGGGCTTGGAGAGGGTGGATGGGGCCCTGGGGGTGGTAATGTGGGGCAGCCGTCATAACGGATGCATCACAATCTGCCTTGTGTTTATTCCCGGCAAAGCCGGCAATGGAAAACATCCTTCCCTTAAGCATCCTAGCTTGACATTTTTCTGTAGAGAACTTTCTGTTGCAGAGGGTTAAAGAAGGCAGAGGAGAAAGAGCAGAGCAAAAGAATGTGACACAGGTGTTTTCACACGTGTGGAACTTGACGTATTGTGTTTACAATGAACTGAGGGTCCTTCCCACCTCAATTCCTTTGCAGTAAGGAAGTGATAAAATATCACTCTGCTTTGTAAAATTGTGTGTGAGGATATATAAATACTTTTATGTCTTTTACATTCCAAGGCCATTATGTGGGACTAGATTTGCATACGGATGAAAACTGGAAGAAAACATGGATAATTAAACAGCAGTTATCTGGGAATCACAATTGTGTAAATAATTTCTGTATTTGCAAAGTATATATGCCACTGGACCTATCGTTTTTTAAGTGTAGAGAATGCCTTAAAATTGCTCTTTTAATTACAATGTTTACAGTCTCTTTCTGAACATGAGGTTTAATTTTGACACATGCATTCAGATACTGTGAGTCTCGTGGTAGCAGAGTGACCCTTTTCTGCCTGAACTGAGCTAATTCTGCAGAAGCCTTTGACTCAGCTACTCATGACCTATTCCAGGAAACGCATTATGAAGGAGCCAGCAGATAACAAATCTCCAACTTTGGAGGAATTGCTTCTGGAAACTGCAGAGCACGAGATAAGGTTTATTCCATGAGAGCTGACTTTATCCAACCCCACACCCGAGTGATATAGCGAGCTCTGAGTAAGCTGTGTACGCAGAACTGATAAACTCTGCACTAAATTAATTAACAATTCTTTTGCTTTAATAGCTTGTCTTCGAAGACCAATGACTAAAACTAAAGGATTTATTATGCGAACAACAAAAAATTGGCTATGCAAATTTTATAATGAGAGCTCCAGGGTCATATTAAATCATCTCCAGTTCTGTTGATATCTCTGGTAGCCAGGCTATACTGTATAGAATTGCTGGATCACAGGCATCCACAGAGTCTCTCACAAGTAGAATAGTCCATCTTGCCACTGGGCTTAAAATTTGTAAGTTTTTTGTTGCTGTGTTTTTTTTTTTTTTAATGAAAATTGTGTTATTTGAGTCTCACAACATCTCTGAAAGGAGATATAACCTGTCCCAGTTTAGGGGTGCTGCTTCATTAAGATTCTGCTTCTTGTCCAAGGGAGATCAGCTCAAGATCTTAAACTTCAAGTACAATTTTTTTTTTTAGCTATGCCCCAAACGCACTGATCTCTTGTTTGATTTTTTTAAAATATTTTCTTTATTTCTCTCTCATTCTTTGTCTCTCCCTCTTCCTTTTATTTTTTTCTCTCTTTTTAAATTTTTTTTTAGGGCTGCATGTGCAGCATACAGGCTAGGGGTCAAATTGGAGTTGCTGCCAGCTGCCAGTTGCAGCTGCCATAGCCACAGCAACACAGGATCCTAGTCTTGTCTGCGTTCTACACCACAGCTCAAAGGAAATGTCAAGGAAACAGAAGCCACTGAGGGAGACCAGGGATCGAACCTGAATCTTCATGGACGCTAGTTAGATGCCTTACTGTTAAGCCACAATGGGAACTCCTTCCTTCCTTTTTTCTTTCTTTTTAAAAATGTTTTATTTTCCTTACTTCTATTTGGCAGAGTTTTAAAATATTTCCTGACACCCCATTTACTCCATTTTCTGCTTTGGAAAGCATGTTTCATTTTTATTTGTAGTGGTTATAATTTTAACAAGTAAACTTAATATAACAAAAAATACATTTTGTCCACATATCTACCCTTATCTCCCCGAATATTATAAGGACCTTAGAAGGTTTTAACTGTTATAACCCTCAATATTCTATGTTGCTGTGGTGTAATATTTTATTTTTTCTTGCTTTTATATAAATAAAATCTAGTTACTGGCGTTATCGTATCTATGGCCCATGTTTACTAGAGACAGCTATATGCTTGCAAATACCTTTGTTCACTATTTTTTTTTTTAATTTTACCACATCCTTCTGGGTTCAATTTCCTTCTTCATACAAAGCATGTTTTTTAATTTTTTATTTTTTTTTTGTCTTTTGTCTTTTTAGGGCTGCACATGCAGCATATGGAGGTTCCCAGGCTAGGGGTCGAATTGGAGCTGTAGCCGCCTGCCTATACCACAGCCACAGCAATGTGGGATCCAAGCCACATCTGCAACCTACACCACAGCTCATGGCAATGCCAGATCCTTAACCCACTGAGTGAGGCCAGGGATTGAACCCACAACCTCATGGTTACTAGTTGGGTTTGTTAACCACTGAGCCACGATGGGGACTCCACAAAGCATGTTTTAATTGTTCTTTCAGTGAAGATCCAGGCATATAACCTGTCAATGTTTTTGTCTGAAACTATCTCTATCATTGGAAGACATCATTCCATGCTCCTCTTTTTTTTTTAATTGAAGCACAGTTGACATACAATATTATGTTACTTTGTGATAGAAATATTCCATTCTCTCCTTGCCTCTATTGTTGCAGATCAGAAGTTCTTCCCAATCTAACTTCACACTTGATCTTCTCCAGTTTCACTCTGTTTAGTCCAGATATGGGTGTCCTTTCATTTGACTTGGATTCATTTAACCAACTATATCTCTCATCAATTCTGAAACTTTTTTCACCATTTGCTTCCAAATATTGCTTCTTCCTCATTCCATTCCTTCCTTCTTAAAATCCTATTATATTCATGCTAGCTATTCTCATTCTATCTACCACATCTCTTAACTCACCCATTTTCCATGTTTTGTCTCTCTGTGATTCATTCTGTATAATTTCCTCATCATTGACTTTCAGTCCACTAATTCTTCCTTCAGCTTTGTCTAACTTGTTGATTAACCCATCCCTTGAGTTTTATTTATTTATTTATTTATTTAACTTTTGATATGTGAGAAGCAGATTTACTGAGAGAGACAGACAAAGTGTGGGCCCTCTCAGAAGGCAAGAGTGGACTGGACATACACATTCCATAGCCAGAATGTGGTCTGTCCCAAAAGGTGAGAGAGTGGCTCTGGGAAATGAACTCCACAGACACAGTATGCACCATCTCAGAAGCCAAGAGGCCCCCAAAATATGAGGTGGTGAGTTTTTACAGGCTTGATAATTTCATAGGCTAATGAGTAGGAGGATTATTCAAACTCCTTTAGAGAAGGGGCAGGGATTTCCAGGAATTGGTCCACCACCTACTTTTTTTGGTCTTTTGTGGTTGGCCTCATGACTGTTGTGGCACCTGTGGGCATGTCATTTAGCTGCTCCTATATCACAATGAACATGTAATGAGGCTCAAGATCTACCGGAAATCTAACCTTCGGCCATCAATGGGCCTAATTGGTTCCAACCAGTTTTTGTCATGTCCTCAATAGCTATTTCATTCTTTTAAAGGTTCTGCTCTGCCACCTTCCCTTCTGTTTCATTATCCCTTCAGAGATTTTACTCCCACATTCTTTTGGGAAGCAGAGGGGCTACAGTCTGTCTTCTGTAACTTCTTCAGGGCTGAGTAGGGGCATCAACTCCCTGTTGGGTGCTAAAAGAATCTCTGGATGCCTGATCTAGAGGACCCAGGAGTTTTAATTTTCATGTCCTATTTTTATCATTTTTAGAATTTCGTTTGGTTATTATTAAAATTTACTTTTTGTCTATGAACTCTTTTACCTATTGTTTTACTTTTTATATCATTATTTTAGAATCTTGAATTTACACTTCTTTTCAGATATTTTTTCTGATGTCTCCAAGTGTCCAATATTTCTGCATCTACATTGTTTATGTTGCATCTTCTACATTGCTTAGAATGAAGAATTTGTTAGCAAGTTTTAAAATTCCTTACTGTGCACTAATTTTCAGTGAGAATAATATCCCTTGTGGCCTGAGTTAAGGAAAGGTGATCTGCAGTAATTCTTCATTTGCTTATGTTGGGTATCCCATCTCATCAGGCTGGGGAAAAATTTATGTTAAATTATCATTCTGAGGATTTGTAGATCAGAGAAGTAATGGAATGCAGTCTCTCAACCTGTATATCATGCTGTGGGGTTTAAATTTTTCATGGGGAATCTTTTTTCCCCACAAAGATCTGAGTTTGGGTAATCTTGCATACAATCTTTTTTCACCAGGTACAGGAGAAGTGGGGTTGGGTCATTTGAAAATTCTGACTTCATGCAAATATCTTGGTGTCAACATCTCACTTTGGGTGGGCCAAAAACCTAGTTCCCAGGTGCTGGGAGGCACAATCCCCAAGTCCTTAGAATCTCCTCCTTCAAAACCCTTTTCTCTACATTGTCACCAGGCTAGTTACAGTTTCAGTTCCAGCACTCACAGACATTGCTTTCAGTTCCTTCTTCATTTCTGGAAACTGTGATTCTTTCTTTCTTTCATTCTTTCTTTCATACACTGTTAGATATTTAACTCATTACTATTTTTAAATTCAGCACTTCTGTTATCTTATGGCAAGAAGATTTGCATGATTGCTTGGTCTGTTTTATTTACAGAACTATCAGTATCTGGAAAACTTGTATACACCTTGGGTGAAATTTTCCCATGTTCTTGGGAGGTAACCTAGCCAGCTAAATGATTGTTCTCTGGGTCAAGGCACAGGATCATTTATAGATGATAAAACCTCTTTTAAGGGAGTCAGTTTTGGGTGGTACCCAAGAGGGTCCTGACTCTCTCTGACATTCTCTAGGAGAATGTTTCCAGGAATGTGCTTGTGGTATATTAATACTTTTTAAAGACTGTGTTTATGTAACTCTGGGAGGTGATGGGTTAAACCAATTTAAACAAGTTTCTGTACCGTGGCATTTCTCAGAAAAGAAGAGGGAAGCAGCTGCCTTTGGCATCATTCTTGAATATAAAAGGAAGTAGAATAGGATCATATCTAAACACGAGCAGTGGATAGGGACATGGGATGAGAACCAGAAGGTGAGAGCATCCCTGAATCCACCCAGAAAGAGGAAGAGATTTTTTTTATGCTTCATTGATTTGGTTCCAAGCATGTGTCTGTCCATTTAGCAGGAGCTCTGTTAAATTTAGTGATAATGTAAGGAAAACATAGTGTGATCTACATGATAGTGACTTACTGATATAATCAATTCACCTTTCACAGTTTGAATTCAATTCAAGCCAGATATCCTATGAGAGAAGTTGTGCAAAATAAATCTTTCCTATTGTGGTTGTCATGACCACCTCTTTTATAGTAACAGCTAACTCTAATATTGAACACTGACTGCCTTCCTGGTGCAGTGTCTAGCACTGTACAGGGTGGGGAAACCCCATGGCTGGTCTCTGAAGTTAGTTCTATCATTGGTTCCCTTTTACAGATGAGAAAACTGAGTACAGAGACACCACGTCCCACCTCTGTCTCTACTGCTTCATCTCAATTGGCTTTTCATTATGTCAACAAAGTTTCGACAAAAATAACTGCTGGCTTTGAGGCTCTGTGTCTAAAGATTTTGGTGTCTGTCTTGAGTAGACAGCAAGATGGATGCTGTCATCTAACCACCACTGGTTAGTAAGACATCCACTCTTCTGAGGTTTAGATATCTTAGGTCTAGATCTTTGGAGACCACATGAGAGTGGGCAAAACTTCACTTCCTTAAATCCATTCTTCTCTGTTAAAAAGGATTCATAATATTTGGCACATCCACCTCATAGTGTTGTCATGGTATCAAGTGAAATATATATGGAAGTTCTTTGTAAAGTGCTGTGCCACCTATAAGCTACCATCCTGTTAAAGGAGCACAGCTTCGTTTTCTTTTTACCTCCGATATGAATCCAAGTGGGAGGCTGTGATCCTGGTAGAGGATTCTGCAGCCCAGGGTCTGGATTAAAGGTGTGGGGTGGCTGCTGACTCTCAGGTGCTCTAAGGTGTCAGTAATAGGAATAGAACATTCCTTCCTGCTTCAGTCTGAAAACCAGAATTGGGAATTTTCTACAGCTTAAATCCAGCTCCAGCCAGGATTGGCTGGTCATATGTTTAAAGTAAATCCTAATATCTTTCCCCCAAGATGTTTGGATGAGAATTCGTGAGTCTTAGGTCAATGGAAAGGTTAATTTGCAGGGATATTACACACATTTACTGTTTTCTCCCCCACTAGGCAATCACAAGATTCATTATGATTCAAAACAGACATTTTAAAGAAGCATATTGTACTTAAGTCTATTTATAAAAGCGGACCCAAACAAGCCTGCTTGCCCTAAATCTGCCCAACAACTCGGGTAATAAATATTTCTGTATTTGTTTTGGAGTCCATCTGAGTGGTCAGACATGTTTGATTTAGGCTTAGTTCCCTTGGAACAAATGCATTTCCTTTTCCTCTTACCACTATCATGTTTTTCCAAGAACACTGGCTCCCTCTCTGAAAGTCCCTCAGACCCCAGTATTCACTAGCCCACTTTCCTTCGAAGTATTATGTCCTGCGTTAACAAAATAGATGGGAAAATCTGGGATGATGGGACAAGACAAACTTTGCCCCAAATAGCATTTGTTTAGTCATTTGTTCAGCTCAGCCATCCAGTCATTCAACGAATACTTCTTCGGTATTTCACTCTCTGTCTGCCGTGAAGGAGACAGGCAGGGTTTCTGCTATTATAGACCTTATAGTCCAGTGGAAAGGGAGAGCGAAGCGGACAATCACTAGCCTCATTTATTCCTTTATTAGGAGACTTATCTTAAGCCATTTGCAATATCAGGTGCTTGCAACTCCTTAGGGAGAAATGGAGGACATAACTGAGTATTTGCTGGAAGCTTTATTATGGGAGTTAGTGTGCCAGACAAAGGAGACTTTACTACTTGGAGAGTTTTTTTAAATTTATTTTTTATTGTTATTTCCCCCAACCCACTTTTTTTTCCACCGTACAGCATGGGAACCCAGTTACACATACATGTATACACACACCCTCACACCATGCACGAAAATAAACTTTTTTTTTTAATTCATAGAGGCTGAAAGAGCTGTAGCTATTTCATGGAGAGAAGAGTAAGCAAACTAAATTGCATTTGAGTTTGGGGACTTTCAAGTGGTACGTCACTGTATTTTTTTCTCTCGAGGGTCAGGGAAGAAAGAATGGAGTTTAAATTTCCGAGAGGATTCAGCTTAGACCCAGGGAAAGAATATCTAGAAATGGTGAGACATTTTGGACCTCACCCAAGAAGGTGGACACAGATGCTGAAGATATGAGCCATAGGATGAGAGGGAGGGTGTTGCTAAGGGTTAAGTTTAAGAGGGTCAAAGCCCTGGGGTTCTTTGACATTCTGAGACCTCTCTCCTTCATTTCCACTGTTCCACCACCAGACCATGTTGAAGGATGTGTCTTGAGCTTCATCTGGTTGCAACACTCATTTCCTTTATACTCACTGCAGCTGGATCTTGCATTTTGTCTTAGAAGTATTTGATTTTTTTCACAACATTTTCCATTTTTATCTGTGATGATCTATCTCTTCCTGTCATAGCTGGAGATGTGATACCAGGATTAGGCAACTCCCCCAGTCTCTCTCTTTTGGATAAAGTCTGAAACAAAATAACCTGAATCTGTCTATAGTCTCTGCAACATTTTCTCACTTTCCCTATTGTTACTTCCTAATTGTGTGTGTGTGTGGGGGGGGATAATTCATTTACTCTTAAAATGAATGTATTTATCTAAAGTTTTCTTTGTATTGCACCAATTCTTCTTGGTCTTTATGGGGTGATGAACCATTCACACTTCATGTGGCACTTCTGCCTTTAAAGTCTGGCCAATTAGTTTGGTGTTCTTTAATTGCTAATTTTTGGGATTACAGTTGCCAGTTTTCTTTATTTTATAATTCTGCTGATTCTGATAACACTGATTTCCTGTTTAAAGTAGAAAATACAAGAAACCAAAAAAGAAATACATTACATTTTTTTCTAAGAACCTGAAAAGTGTAATAGAGTATTGTCTGAAGAGTGGGAAATCAAACGAAAGGAAGATGTTTACTGAAGCTAGATGACTGGATAACAGAGGCACCACTGCCCACATCGAAAGAAGAAAGACCTGCATCGGGCAGTTCCTTTTCCGAAATCAACAAACAGGATCAAGTGCTTTGAAAAGGGTGCATTCAGGACAGTACAGCTGTTGGTGGTGACTAAGATGGAGAACTCATCACATGGCACTTAAATCACTGAGCAGCCCAACTTCCTCAGAGAGCTTGGGAAATGCTTTTCATTTTAGAAATAAAACAACTGAAAATGAGCCTTGTCTGGATTTGAAGTCCAACCCAGCGTATTCTCCCTGACCCCCCCCCTCCCCCGGTGCCTCTAACTTGTCTTAAGGCTTTGCAGTATGTACAGAAGGACTTTAAGAAGGCTTTTGATAATCAGCCATTCAGATGCAGGGAAACCAAGTGAAGCAGAGATCTTCTGTAGCATTTTCAGTGCAGTGCATCCTGGCAATAGGAGTTAATGAACCATGAAATTAATAAATTCCTGAATAAAGCTACTACATTTCCAGATGTTTCTAATAGGAAATTGTTTCAGGAAAACCGTATAGAAATAAATCTCTCCTAATGTTGTATTTTATTTATCTCAATTATACTCTTCATTGTTATATCAGATTTTTACTAGAATATATATATATATATATATATATATATATATATAGTGTCAAACTTTCATTGTGCATCATTCTTTCCTGGTGTTATCAACACTTCAGGAGGAAAAAAAATTAATTTGCATTGGATAACTAATTTAATTTTTAGATATGAATGTGGTTGTGATTTGTATAATGGTGAACATTTATATTTGGCTGGGTCCTTTTTGAAGCCCTGGTTGTAAGAAGAGTAAGAAAAATCTTTTACATTTTACTACAGGTGAAGGAAATCTGCTGGAATTCTTTCATCAGAGTCAAGGACTACAATATTGGAAAGTACAAATTACTGTGGTTAATTTCTTCTGCAGAAACTTAAAATTTCAGAGATTTTTTTTTCTGCAATTCTAGGAACTGACATTATAAAACAACACCTTTTAAAGAGATTTTGACTAAATGAAGATTATCCTGCATTCTGAGATCTTTTATATTTCCAGAGAGACTACAACTCTTATGGGAAAATACTTCCATGAATTGAGGCGGGGATGCTATCCTGACCCAGAGAAGCCAACTCAGGTCTATTGGTCCAGAGGCTAGTAGACTTAAGAAAAAGTCTGTTTTAACCACCTGTGCATCTTCAGAAGCTGTGAAATGCTGTAAAAACTGACTTCCCATCCTGATTTCTAGGAAATGCTTTTGTCTCATCAGAATAAGACTTCAGCCCATCTCTTTTCTACTTCCTCTTCCCCAGCTGCCTTCTGCCCCTAAAAATCTCCACAAGATCCTAAAGCTGTACAACTGTGCTCATGATGTCTTTAAAGGACCTCTGTATCAGGTACAGGAAAATTGTCGAGAGGGTGGACCTTACATCTTATCACTGCGCACAAACAATGGTAATTTGGGGAGGCAATGGAGGGGTTGACTGAGCTTATTGTGATCGTGGTTTTGCAATAGACATGTATACACCGATACTATCCCAACTAAAGCTGGGGGAAAATGTGTTAACTTATGCAGCATTTTTCTTTATTCCATCATATGGTCTCTGAGGCTCCTTAGATGTGTTTTTCCCACAGGTGCATCCACAGTGGAAGGATTTTAGACTTTGAGATTTCCTTCTTTGTATTTAAAGGAACCCAACTGAAGGAGCAATGATATGGGGGGATTTTTAGTTCGTCTTACTAAACCTCTGCCCCCAAATATTTATAACTTTGAGATGCAGAGAACCCATGGCTTCTAGGTGGATAAATCTATGTATTCATTTATTTTTCAGGACACTCGGCTTTCTGTGTGTCTGCTACATAGCTAGGGGAGAGAAAGAGGAAGTAAGGAATAAGAGAATTTCAAAGACTGGCTGTTGTAAGCACAGTTCTAGTCATTTAAGTTACCGGGGATAGTTCCTCCATTCTGTTCATTTGAATGACTGGAGACACCATAGGCAATAAAATGAAAATGTTTACATTAGGAAATTAGGCCAGTGGTGTTTCCTCCTTTATACTATCCTTCTGTTTTAGGAGGATAGTGGTGACGGTGATGATGTATGTACATGCGTGTGTGCCAGGGAGAGAGACAGACAGAGAGACAGAGCCAAAGAATGAGAGAGAATGTGGGAAAGACAGAAGGTGGGGAACTCAGAGAGGAAGAGAGACAGAGAGAAGAATGAATCCTTGTTTCATTTCAAGGAAATAAAATACTTTCAAAGTTGTGGCAAAAAAAAAAATTGTCAATTAATCAACAGGTTTCAAAAGTGTAGAGTTGACATGATCCCAGTTCAGACATACATAAGCTCATTTTCTAGGGAAAACAAGGAAGCTGAACATCACTTAGCATGGGCAGTGGACAGAACTAGCCATTGGCAGTATCTTTCTCTCTCTCTCTCTCTTTTTTTTTTTCTCCTTTTTTGTTTATGCTGGAGGCATATGGAAGTTCCTGGGCCAGCGAGCAAATCTGAGCTAGAGCTGTGACCTTTGCCACAGCAATCCTGGGTCATGAAACCTAGTGCCCTGCACCAGGGATTGAACCAGAGCCTCCAAAGGGACAAGCCCGATCATTACCCAACTGAACCACAGTGGGAACACTTGGCTGTCTTTTATTTAGTGGGATGCAAAAGACTATTATGATTGTCCATGGAGTCAATGGGAGGCATCCATACTCTGTGAACATTCTCTTTTTCCAATGAAGATGATGCAAATTTATTGAGCAATTCATACAGATCTGATACTAAGCACTTGATATCAAGTGACTCATTTTACCCTCATAGCATCCCCTAAGAGCTTCCTTCTCATTCTTCCCCAGTTCCTATACTGGAAGTTTTTATTTAAAGACCAGGGAACAGGGAGGTCCCGTTGTGGGTCAGCGGGTTAAGAACACAGCATAGTTTCCATGAGGATGTGGGTTCCATCCCTGGCCTCACTCAATGGGTGAAGGTACAGCATAGGTCCCAGATGTGGCTTGGGTCTGCTGTGGCTGTGGCATAGGCCTGCAGCTGCCTATGCCTAGCCTAGGAAATTCCATATGCCTCAGGTGTGGCTGTGAAAAGGAAACAATATTTTCAAAGATGAGGAAACAGAAACCCAACAATAGTTGGCTAGTGGCACCAAACCGGGATTCAAACCCAAGCAGTCAGTCTCCCAAGCTGAGCTCCTGTCACAAGCTGTGCTTGCCTTGAACTCTAATTTCTTATCTTGCTCACTTTTGCTGTTTGTAGGAAGCCCAGACTTTCATTTTCCTTGGCAACAGATTTTTTTGTTTGCATTAGAACAATGACCTGTGTCTTAGAAATAGTCCTGATGGGAGAACTCTGGGTAACCTCATCAAGACCTCATGGCTGTTTAAAGATGGCAGCAGCACGTGTCTTTAGTGAATGACAAATGTAAAATTATATCTGCTACTTCAGATCCCTTCTCTAAGTCAAAAGAGAGGAGGAGTAGCAAGTACTGTTATCATGGGGGGTGTCTGAGATTGAAAGACTGTTCAAATGCAGAGGAAAACTGTGTGGCCTTAAATGCTGCCCCAAAGTCTAGACCAGGCAACTCAGGGCTGCTGGGCTGGGTGGTGGGGGACCCATGAGACCTCCAGGTCTTGCCCCTGCACAGCCCTCCTTGGCCCACTTGTCCAGTCAGCCTTTCTGAAGAGCTCTGAATTTAATTCTTGAACTTGACACTTCCCCATTTAACAGCAAGTCCAAGAGCGAGGAGAAGTCCAACCACCCTTGAAAGCTTGTACCAGAGGCATCCTCCCCATCTGATGTCTAATGTCTTCATTTCACTTTTCTCTCTCAGCCTGAGTTGAAATTCTCCGGAGACCTGGGATCTCTAAGTCGCCCCTGAAGTTGTTCCCGCAGCTCTGCTCACATCTTTAGAGATCTAAGAGTAGCTTACAGAAGGTAGAGCACCATTCTTCAGAGTTTGGGTAATGGGTCCTGAACAATAGCTGCTGTCCGGGCAGATAGGTGGTGGTTAAAATGCAGGATCCTTGCCGCTCCCCCACCCACTGAGTCAGCACAGCAGAGGAAGAGGCCAGGCATGTGCTTGTTCTAAATGAAGCCTCTCAGAGGATTCTTTGCACAGGGTAGTTTACAGATCATCCTTTGAAAGATTTGCTGGTTCACAGAGACAAACTTTTCAGCTAACAATGATTATAAACAATTATTATATGTGTTTCTGCAGAAGTACCATTTCCAAAGGTCAGAATCAGGGATGTGCATGTTGATGTCTAACTGCTCCCGCCGTGAGTGGGGTTCAAATTCATCAGATGAAATTTACATATGCATAAAATAAGGAGGTGAATGTGACTCAAAACTGGATCACATTCTCTCACTGATCTTTTCTATTCATACCCCCAAACTCTTAGAGATAGGATTTTTGAAATAGTCTTCCTGTTCAAATAAATTGTTCTTTCCCTGTTTCACAGAATTTGACTCATAAATACTTACTTAAAGCCTTTCGAAATAGTCTTTAAGACACATCTGGGGTTTCCAAACTTTTAAAGAAATCACAATGTTTACAAAACCTTAAACATGTGTAAATCCTTTCAGACCATATGGGTAACTTGCAACAGTACAAACTAAAACGGCGCTGACATTGTGGGAAACTTCCACCAGGATTAATAGTTTTCTCTTATGGAGATGGAATATTTAAAAACATAAATTGATGGGTTGTTTATTTTATTCATTTAGAAGGAAGAAATATAACCTCCCTAAATCTCTAGTGTTTTAATGGGAAGAATATATATTTTGAAAATTTTTTTAACAGACTTAATTTTTTTTCTTTTTATGGCTGCACCTGTACCATATGGAAGTTCCTGGGCCAGGGGTCAAATTGGAGCTGCATCTGAGGCCTATGCCACAGCCACAGTACCATCAGATCTGAGCCAAATCTGTGACCTATGCCACAATTTGCGGCAAAGCTGGGTCCTTAATCCACTGAGCAAGGCCAGGGATCGAACCGGCATCCTCACAGACACTATGTCAGGTTCTCAGCCCACTGAGCCACAGTGGAAACCCCCAACATATCTAAAAATGTATGCTGGAGTTATTTCACATATGCAGAATGAGAGATTTTCATTGACACCACAGGGTAAATTAAGGTGATAGCAATGATGTTTTGTTTTCCCTCCAGGGTTCATGAATATGTCTTTGATTTGGAGTTGTAAGGTCCATTCTTGATGAATGATTCCTACAGCATCTGAGGACCAAGGGTTTCAAATAGTCACATGTACGATGGTTAAACTGGAGAAGGGATACAGAGAAGTCAGTATTGCTTGTTGCGAGAATTACCATATACTGCATGAAACATACTGATGGGAAAAATAATCATTGTTTTTCCCAAATACAAATTGAACTGGCCACACTCTATTTATGTGTTTATTTGCTAAATATGTCAACCCCAATCACTGTAAAAAGGACATAGTAGCATCTTAAGGACACCAGGATCTTGAGAAGATTTGTTTCTCGGTATCTCTACTGGCATCAACTTCACTGTTTACGGAAGTGTCCTGAGCTGCCATCCTTGGCCACCAGATGCTTCTGCTCTTTCCACTGTTCCTGGGAGCCTATCTTTCTTAGGTGTTCCAGCCTGTCAGTGACTGGGGATTGGCCCAGCTGAGAAGGTCTAGGGTTATAGTACTTGCTGGTGAGCCTGTATCTCCAAGGTCAAGTCAGCTCAGGGCTCCCCCTTTGTAGACCTTAAGAGCTTTATGCACATGGAGGCTCATGGGCTGACTCCAGGTCTACAGATTCTTACACACCTGCAGATGTACACATGCCCCTCTCTGCCTTGTTTCCCAAAGAGCGTATTTACTTATTAGTTATCAATTCAATGCATGGCTAATACACTTTTTAAACACTGAAATAGAGTTGAATGACAATATTGTGTCCGTTTCAGGTATATAGCAAAGTGATTCAGTTGTACATCTACACTTTTCTATTCTATTCCAGTAGAGTTTATTACAAGATATTGAATTTATTTCCTTGTTCTGTACAGTAACACCTTGTTGTTTATCTGTTTTATGTACGGTGGTAAGTCTCTGTTAATCCAAAACTCCCAATTTATCCCTCCCTCCCCTTCCCCTTTGGTAACCATAAGTTTGTTTTCTATTTTTCTGAGTCTATTTTGGTTTTATAAATAAGTTCATTTTTACTATTTTTGAGATTCCAAGGAATTTGGACTTTGTTGGCAAATGCAGAATGTATATAAGTGATATCATACATTTGCCTTTCTCTAACATACTTAGTGTGATCATATCCAGAACCATCCCTATTGCTGAAAATGGCATTTTTCCATTCTTTTTTATGGCTGAGTAGTATTCCACTGTATATATGTAACACATCTTCATCCATTCCTCTGTCTATGGACATTTAGGTTCCTTCCATGCCTTGGCTATTGTAAACAATGCTGCTATAAGTGAGGGTGCAACACTTTTCATACATTGTTTCATTTAATCCTGCATCAACCTTATCAGGACAATACTATTTTCTCTATATTTTTTAATCAGACAATTAACATTTAGAATGGTCCAGTAACTTTCCCTTAGTTCTTAAAGATTCAAATGGAACATCTACCTCAAAATCTAAGGTCTTACCTCTTCTACTCTGTCTCTCCCTTTCATTTTCCTCCATGCCCTCCCTCCTCTGTATCTCTTGTAGATCAAAAAGAAATTATAACGACCTACTGTGAAATGAAGAGGTGTCCTGGGCATTGGGGGTCAGGCTAGCTCGATGAGCTATATCATCTGGAGGCAAGTTATTGAATCCCTCTGGAACTCAGTTTTCCTAATCTTTAAAGTTGGTATGTGAATAGTGTCTGCATAAGTTTACTGGGGTGATGAATTGAATAAAGAACCAAAAGAGGTAATAGAAAAAAAAAATAAAAGAACATGGGGGTGGGGAGGGGGTTGAATGTGCCGGGGACCTGGAGTGCAGCGATGTTAAAGCCAAGCCTAACTTTTCAGTGTGAGGTTTTTGCAAGCTTTGCACAAGGAGTAGTGATAGCTTTGAGGCAGTCATGCATGGCCCTTGGATCTATCTATGGCATCTGTGTGTACAACAACCTCTATGGCTCTTTAACTCATCATGGGAATAGGAAGGTCAAGGTTCAGAATTCCTGAGAATTCCTGGGAATCATTTAAAAGTCTGTAGTTCATGACTAAGAAATATTTATGTTTTTCATAGAATATACAGTTGCTTTTCTGGGTTTCCCTCGGGGGAAAACCAATCCCTATCCATTACTTTTATTTATTTTTTCTGAAAAACAAAACAAAAATCCGAGCCAATACTTAAAGGCAAAAATTTCTGGACTTGAATACAATAGTCAGTTACGACAATTCTCCAAACAACCTTCGCTGGACCTTACCACCTCTCTGGGCCTTTCTAGGTACAGGGAACAGATTAACTAAGGATTCCATGAACCTATGTGGACATATGCTTTGTGCCTTTTCCCGTGCTGGGCACCCATCCATGGGACAGCCCAGGCCTCCCCATTGTAGTGGTGAGTGTGAGGGCCAGAATCATGAAACCCAGTAAACACGAGTAGTATTGCATCAGATGGTCCAAAAAAATTCTGCCAGGCAGCAGAAGGGAGCATGATGGGCAGTCAGAGGGCAGGACTAGATATATCATAGAAAGCTTCTCAGAGGAGGTGACATTTAGGCCCATATTTGCCTGTGGTGAAGGAATCTGGAAAGAAGCATATGGGTTACAGATGGCCCTTTAGAGAGTCCTCTCCATAGAATGCTAGGGAAGGAAGTCAAGGCAGGAAATTTGGACTTTGTTGGCAAATGAAGAAGCAACAGAAGATGCCTCTACTGGGTCTTTGTCTTGAGCTTACAAACATCTTCTGCATCTTCCACATTATATGCTGAGTGTGTGTATGTAGTGTGTGTGTATACTGTATTTTTTCTTTTGGTCTTTTGTCTTTTTTAGGGCCACACGCATGGCATATGGAGGTGCTCAGGCTATGGGCTGAATCAGAGCTACAGCTGCCAGCCTACTCCACACCCACAGCAACACAGGATCCAAGCCTCGTTTGTGACCTACACTACTGCTCATGGCCACGCCAGATCGTTAACCCATTGAGTGAGTCCAGGGATAGAACCCGCATCCTCATGGATACTAGTCGGGTTCATTAACCACTGAGCCACGATGGGAGCTCCTGTACTGTACTGTTCTATGACATGGTCACTCAAGTGTGGCCATAAGAGGAGACTGAGAAGAGTATCAGGTAAAAAACAAAACAAAGTTTATTATATTCAGGGGTCCCGGGGCCAGGAGACACAGTAGCCAAGACAGCCAAGTGGAAAAGACATAGGGGCCATCAGGAGGCAGAAGACAAGTGGGGGGCAGTGCTTAAGCCATGACCTTCACCGAGGTTTCTCCAGGAAAGGCAAGCCTGGGCAGAGGAACAAACATAGGCTAGTTGGAATAATCTCCAGGGATTTTGGCTATGGGTCTGGTCCCCAGGGCTTAAGGCAGAGGATTATTGTCCTGTGGGGTGTAAGGGCCAGGTAGAGGAGGTGTGTCTCTGGGTTGGTTAACTCATGTACCAAAGACACACTCCTGGTTAGGCCCTTGGTTAACCCTAAGTAGTAGAACCAGAAAGTTTTGTTTGTTTTAGAATGTCAAAATACCATTATACAGAGAAACATTTTTTAAATCTGTAATTCACTGTACATCCACACCCTTGACTCCACAGCAGGTACATGGAACAGGTACAAGCATCTTGCAGTTCCCCTCAATGTAAGTCCCCTATGACCAGTGCTAGGTGGATAATCAGATGACTGCCATGCCTGCTGCCTCTACCCCTCCTGCTCAGATGCCAGTCCTACCACATCTACCAATGGACAGCCTCAGAGGGGAGGTAGAAACTCTTGGCTCCATGGTCCAGGTCTCTGGACTCACCGGGATAACCTTATCATCAATGCTTTGTGACATTGACAAGAAAGTTAACTTTCAACTAGGACCTGTAAAACTTAAAGAGAAAATATTATATTCAGTTGCATGTGCTGGTTGAAAATAACTGGCTCTATGACCTCATTTTCTTAAGAATGTACTTGCACTAAATCAATTTTTGTGTTTGTGGATGATTCAGAAACATTGGCTGAGCCAGCACGGTGCCAGATTTGTTAAGTGGGTAGATGTGTGTAAAAGTATGCAGAATGTGAATGCATGGGCATGTTTTGTGTTCCCTAGAAGATAACACCAACATGTATGTGCATCTTAGGACTGTTCTAATTGTTATTCATTATACAAGAGATGCTATTGATTTATATCAAGAGAAAGAAGGGTGTTATTAGGTATTTCTTTCTGTGGTCACTGAAATGAAGTTCCAACTCAGAAACAAATTCCTTTTTCTTGGACTTAAGGTTGTTTCACTGTTTGCAGATGGACGCATCTGGAGTCGGGCACGTTAGCTTGGCTGTATTTACAAATACATCTCTCTTTGTATATGTCTTAGAGAAAACCTTTTCTTCAGACATTAAATAGTTTATCGAATTTATTTTAAAACATAATAGTCAACATTTTTATCAAGGATTATTTGTTACTTAAGTGAAATTAGGGTTCCTTTTTGAGCCCTCAAATTCTTACTGGCAGTAACACATTAATCTTCTTACACTGGGATAGATAGGAGCTACTGGCCACAGATAGTCAAAGCTACTCACCAAGGTCATATGGCAAGTCACTGGTGAATAAAAGAAGTGATGGGTCAGTAAGATCATGTCACTGTTCTAATGAAAAGTCTCATGCTGTGTGAGGTAATGGTTATGAATCATAGCATGGTCTCAGTGGACTCCAGTAAGTACAATTGGATATGAGTGTATAAATTCTCATCCTAAAATTAAAAAAAAAGAGAAGAATAAAGAATGACTGGTTAGATAGTCACTGTTTCTGCCTCGGGCTACTACCATCATTCTAAATCTAGAAAAACATGCATTGTCTTCTTTAGTCCCATGAATATCCTATATTCTTCTTCCAAAAGGTTGATAGAGAAGAGAATAGGGGAGTGTGGGAATCCAGCAAATTCTTGTGGACTCTGCCTGGGAGTTTCCTAGTCATCATAGCCCATCTTTTTATGATCCTAGACCATCATTTCTAGGAGAGTTAAACTGGAGATCTCAAACTGGAGCTCTCCTTGAATGTCATGAGAGGTAATGCCAGAAAAATGTATTTCATGGAAGTAAGATAGAATGATGATCCAACAAGGGGAATTTTCACTGTTTCTTTAGGGAATGAGGGGAGCACAAAGCAGACAGTATATAGAGCTGTCTGAAAACCCACCGTCTTGCTCCATCACAGAGAAGATCCCAACCGGCCTGAGAACCTCTAGGTTCCCAACTTCAGAGGCTGAGATATAAAGTCATGTTGTGTTTGGCAGCTGCCATCTGGAACTAAGTTTACAAAGTCTAATGGGAGCGTGTCCTCTTTAGGGACTCTTTGGGATAAAACTTTAGATTCTCTGTAAAGAGTTGGAAATACAGGTGTCATTCAGGAACCAGGCTGAACCAACTCCACGGTGATGCTCTCAAGTTTTCTACGAATGCCAATTCTGAGCCTCAACTCCAGAGTCTGACTCAGTAATTCTGGGAGGAGGTTTGGTCCTATCTATTTTAACAAGTGATCCAGGCGATGCCAGGTAAAGCTACAGTTCTGCTGCTCTCTAGGGTGAATATGATCACACTGTAATGATATGATAATACAACCCCCTTTGCAAAAATAAGCGATTCATTTTCCGGTGATGGTTTGAATTATCAAGTTCGCACATGACAGATTTATCCACTCACTTCCTTGTGTGTATAAAGACAAGCAAGCAAATAACAAATGCATAATGCTGCAGGGAATGTATTTGGTATGCGATGTAGGGAAAACAAATCTGGTTCTTGATACTCGATGTGAGTCCATTTAAAATTCCTTCTTTTCTGAGAGACATCAGAGAGGTCTACTGAATAGTCCACCTTAAGGCCCAAAAGGGCAAAAGTACAGAACGGAGGCCAAACAATGATTTCATTATACAAATGAAATGAGAAAATGCAGTGAAATTCTATCCGTCCCTCAGGACCAACTCCATTTAGAGGTTAGAAGGCAGTCTCGAGTGATCTCACACTTATGGGCTCTATAACCAGCAACTGTAGACGGGTTGTGACTGAGGATGAAAGAATCATCCCATAAAGTTTCGAGCTTTCACTACCCTTCTGTTGGGTACATGAGAGATAAAATAGGTAATCAATCTGGACAGCGTATCCTCTGGTGAATAGTGAGCAAGGGGTAGCTGAGGAGGTACGTGCAATCAGCGGGGAAAACCAAACAGGAGTGTCAGTAATGAGTTTCAGTTCACTTTTAGGGCCGACTGTTAAGTACATTAGGTGATGTCACAGATAGTCAGTGATGAAGATGTTGGAAGGAGCTGGCTCAGGAAAGTTCCAGGTGCACAAAAAGGGTTCCTTCTCTCTTCTTCCTGGCCCGCTGCTGCTGATAGGGATTTTCCACTTGAAGTCAGGTTTCATGTCATCTAGATTATGGATGTGGAAACTGAGTCTCATCGAGATGAAATGACATCCAGCTTTTTACTGTTGGAGCCTTTCTTTCTGCACCAGCTCAGCCTCTCACTCTCTCCCTCGGGCTTGGCTCCTGTTTCTCAGGGACCAACCCTAAGTAAGCCCCAGTGTTGGGTTTCAAGGCAAGTGAATTGGCCTCTGACAGTAAAAATGATTTCAGGAACCCCTTTCCATGACTTAATTTCTTTTTTTTTCTTTTTTCTTTTTTTTTTTTTTTTGCTTTTTGGGGTCGCTCTTGTGGCATATGGAAGTTCCCAGGCTAGGGGCCGAATCAGAGCTGCAGCTGCCAGCCTACGCCACAGCCATAGCAATGCCAGATCCACACCTTATCTGTAATCTCTACCATAGCTCAGGGCAATGCCAGATCCTTAACCCACAGAGCAAGGCCAGGAATAGAACCCACATCCTCAAGGGTCTCTGAGCCACAAGGGGAGCTCCCCTTCATCACTCTTTAGTCTTTAGTGAGTCTGTGATGAACTTAGTGGAAAAATTTGAAAATGACTTAAAATCTTAACCATCAGTATTGTCAGAACATTAAACTAGACAGAGATACCTGTGAAAGCAAACTTTTTTGAAAGCAGGGAGCTCCCCATTATGCTGATTCACTTTACAGGATGGCCACATGCATTGCATTCTTGATGTAATAGAATCCTGCCAACAAACACACAATAGATTGCTAATTACTCAGGGAGACACACTTTTTCAACAAGAATGGCACATTTTAATTGCCTTTTAGTAAGATGCTTTGTCTTTTTTTCCCTCTCCCACCTAGATCCCATCAGCACTTACTCCAGAGCTGGCCTGAGTTTTAATAGACTCATAATAGAAATGTTTATGTATTAATAATAATAAAGATAGATTTTGTTTGCAAGTGCTTTCCCCTATGTTTCATCTCTATAACATCTCTGGAGATATGCAGGGCAAATATTATTTTCTCTGCTTTATTGATGAGGAAACCAAGGCATAGTGGAAGTTTGGGAGATTTTCCCAAATTTCAGGGGCCAATCGGGACTCAAACTTTTGTTTGTTTATTTGACAACATCCTATCCGGCATTTAATCAACCAAAACTGTGCCATAACATAGAACACTCAGTGCTAAGGCAGTAAATATAGCCACTTGTGTGGATTCTGTCCCTACTAGCTGTGTATTCTTAACTTTGATCCTCAAGTTCACTCATCCTTAAAATAACAAAAACAGCAGCTGTTCTTTTTTAAAGTTTTGGTGAGGATCTATGGTGATGGTGTTTGAGGTATTACTTTGAAATTTGTACACAGTTTTGTCCTCACCTAGAGTCTTTGAATGAACTTTCCTGAATCTATAAGACCTTAAACTTCATGCATGATTTGTAGTTAGTTTGCATAAAATGCAGTTTTCTGAGTGAGGTGAGTGCTGAAAATGTCCTAAGATGTTCAGTGATTCTTGTGATTAAAAAAAATGAGAAATATCACCATAAACATTATGCAAAGTACTAGTGTTACACATAGCTTGTGATTTTTCTATTTTATAGTGTATTTCTTCTAGAAAATGTTGGAAATCCAGTAAAACACAAAGAAGAAAATAGTTGTCATCTGAAAACATACCATTTAGAAAGAACCCATATGCTCCTCAGTTTTCTTCTTTAATATAATTAGGAAATTTAAAAATAAAAATTTCAGGGTGCAGCATGAATGTATATATAGTTTATGTCCACATGTTTGCAGTAAATGTCTAAAGATTTGGGATCATTTTATATATATGTGGACATGACCTAGTGGTATAATATTTTTCAATATGATATTTAATGCTGGACTTGAAATCTCTTTATGGCTTTCTTTATAATTTCTAATTATAATAATAATTAGTATACCAGTTATTATAGTATTAGGTCTTAGTATACCTAATACTCTATACTCTCAGATTGTTTTTATTTCTGTCATATTTACTATTTTATAACATATACACTTGTAATATATAATTATATCATATACTCATAAATTTCATACATTCATTTTCTAAAATCAATAGGTATGTTTCTTATTTTTCAATTAGCTGTTAAATTATTAAGTAATTATCCTAGATGTATTTAACTTTTCACTTCTATGTTTTCAAAAATCTTACTGGGAATTAAAAAAAAATTAAATAGATCTATTAATTATTGGGGGAAAAAAGAGAATTTTCTTCCAACTTTTATCCCAGAGTATGGCTTGTCTCTTTTAGTCAGGTCCTCTTTTACCCCCACAGGTGCATTTTGTTATTTTCTTTACTTCTTCTTCTAATTACTTGCCTCTTTCTTTACAATCTTTATAGAGTGTCATTTGTCTTTTAAAATATTCTTTGCATTGCTAGAAATTTCATAACAATTTTTAAAATAATGACTAGAGCAGGCATCACATCTTTTCCAAATATGAATGTGTTTGTCGCCAGTGTCTCAGCATTAAAGATGGTTGGCTGAAGTGAGTAATAGTAGTCTTTATCATTATAAAGAATATTGATGTCTACTCCTCATTTATTAAAAGACTTTGAGAAAAATCAATATTAGATGTTGAACATTCTTGAATACATTTTGGATTCTAAGTAGTTAATATCCCTGTGACTCCCCTTTTGATCTAATGCAACATGTTGGTTTTTTGGGATATCTGTAGTAAACCATTCTTGCAGTCCTAGAATAAATTCTTCTTGATCATGGTGTAATAGTTTAGAATACATTTCAAATTAAATTGCTAATGTTGCATTTAGAATTTTCCATCTATAATCAAAAGGGAGATTGGTCTGTAGTTTTCCTTTTTTTTTCTCTTTCACTTTTTCAAATATCAAGGTAGGTATGAACATTAGAAATGGAAAAGTCTTCTACCTTTCTTCTCAGGAAATTTTAGATAACTGTAAAACTTCCCTCCCTAGTTATTTCCTCATTCAGCTTTACTATATCCTTCGTCTTTTCTTCAAAAATTGTCTCATTTATTCAGTTTGCGAAGTTGTCCGAATAAAATTTTACACGATTTTCCTTATATCTTTGGTGATTCCATTTTTATTTCTAATTTTATATATTTATATTTTTATTTTCTATTTGATTAGAGCTGCAAACTGTTTGATCAAAATGTTTTTCTACAGAAAACCAGATCTCAGAAGTGTTTATTCTATTATTTATATGTTTTCTAATTCATTCATTTCTGCTGTTATTTTTTTCTCGCCTCTGTTTTACTTCAGTTTTTTTTTGTTCCTGTATGTCCATATTTTAATTGAACACAGTTGTTTCTTATTCTTATTGGTTTTCTAATAAAAAGCTTACAATTATGACTCTGCTCTAGTGTATAACTTTGTCAGGGTGCCAGATATTTTAAAAGATTATGTTTTTCACTCTCATTATTTTCTAAACAATCCTTAATGGTGTGTTTTATTTTCACTGAAGTAATTTTTCAGAGAATCATCTGTGGTGTGAGAATCTGGACTTGTATTTTTTTTTCCATTTTTTTGAGTCTGTAAGCATATATACATAATTTAAAATTAATGTTTACAAAAATTCATTGAAAAACTTGAGAGGAAATATATTTTCCTGTTCTTCTTAAGATACAGAATTTGCTGTAGACCCACTAAATCAATCTTATTTTCATTTGGAACCTCATTCTCTTCCCCTCTTTCTTCATGGGGCACCTATTTTTGCATACTTGTATTTTAAGAGATGGAGGAAGGTGTGGTAAAGTTTTTCACTGACCTTGTGTTTCTGTTACGCTCTCACTTTGCATCTAATAGTGTGTGATGACTATATTTTGAACAATATCATTTGGAGCATAAATATGTATATCTTTTATGTTTTCTTTCTGAATTTTATTTAAGACCAAAATAATATAAGAAATAAAGAAATATATTTTACTTTCTACACTCCAAGAAATGTTTTTCTTTTAATTCTTCATTGCCTAAAAAGAATATTGCTATCCCTGTTTTCTTTCTTCATATTCATTTTATTTCTTCTTGACTTTAGCTGTGATACCTTTGCCTAATCATTTAATAATAGTTACTTGTCATTTTCTTTTGTGTTAACGCATTTAAATAATATTAGGTTGCATTTGATTAGCTTGCTATTTGAGGAAAGATATTTTTTACTAGGGAAGTTTATGTGAGGAGTGTACGTTATTAGCACTGATGTAATTTTGCTTATTGCCTTTATCTTGTTTGATGAATTTTTTTCTCTTTTGTTGCACGCATGTTGTGTAGAATTTCCTGAGCCAGGGATCAAACCCATGCCACAGACACAGCAACACCAGATCCTTAACCCTGTGCACCACAGGAAATTATATACATAATTTTACATATATATATACATATATATATATATATATGAAAGTTTTCCTGTTTTTTCCCTAGCAAGTTTTTCAAAATATATACTGTTTTACTTGCTTTTTTCCTCTTGTGATTCTGTTTTAAATTCTACTAATAATTTGCCTTAGGTTGTTAAAATGCTCATATCAATATTTGTGAAAACCTCAACATCGAAAATAAAGCACTGTTTACTCATTAGCTTCTATGTAAAATGAGGATATAAGAAACCTTTTGTTCCTATATTATATACAAACCCACTGCCCAGTTTTTGTTGGTGCATCAATGACTTCAGAGTCTGTTTTTATTTTTAATGAGTTTTCTTCAACTGTTACAGTATTTTTCTCTCATTAAGTTGAAGTATATCCTCAGCAAATAGGTTCAGGGATAGTTGTGTGCTTTCTGAAGGCATCATTTGGGTACATCATAAATAAATGAGGACTTTGTGGGCCACAGGATTCTTGGATAATATCTTTTTCCTTCGAAACCTGATGGATAAGGTTTCATTGTATGGTGGCCTTTGATGATACAGGGAAGAAATACAAAGCAGACAGGATAATGGCTGGTAGCCCCCATGCAGACGCCTTGACCTCTCATCTGTCAAGTGAGAAGGCTAAACTAAATGAACTCTAAGCCTTGTTTGTTGCCGAAAAAGAAATGCATTTGTGATGTGACTGTAAAGAGTGGATGATATGTCTCTAAGTGGTAAAGTATTAATAGCAATTAATAATAGTAACGATACTACTACTTCTAATGGCTAACATTTTCCAACCACTTACCATGGGCAAGGTGGATTAGATCCTTGAATTCTCACAACCACACTGTCATGATGGTCATAGTTTTTCCACCATATGGATGAGGAGACTAAGGCTTGAGAGACAGGTCTTTTTATTATTATTATTATTTTATTGCAGTATAGTTGACTTACAGTACTGTATTAGTTTCTAAGTGTACAGCAAAGTGAAGTGGATTTACCTATACATATATCCATCCTTCTTTCCCCATATAGGTTATTACAAATGATTGAGTAGATTTTCCTGTGCTAGATAGTAGGTTCTTGTTAATCACCTGTTTTATACAGTAGTGTGCATATGTTAGCCCCACCCTTCCACTTCCTCCTTCCCCAATGTTTTCACCTATGGTAACCACAAGACTGGTTTTGAAATCTGTGAGTTTGTTTCTATTTTATACGTAAGTTCTTTTGTATCATATTTATTAGATTCCACATATAAGTGATATCATATGATATTTGTCTTTGACTTACTTTACTCAGTATTATAATCTCCATGTCCATCCATGTCGCTGCATATGACGTTATTTCATTCTTGCTATGGCTGCGTAGTATTCCATTGTATATATGTACCCCATCTTCTTTATCCATTCCTCTGTCGATGGACATTTCATTTGCTTCCAAGTCTTGGCCATTGTGAATAGCGCTGCAATGAAGAGAGGCAGGTCTTTATCAATTCACGTAAGGAATTCCTGGTAGTGCCTGGTTTCAAAATACAGTCCTTTGGGACCCCTCATCAGTATGCTCAATTGGTCTGCTTTGCTGCCATCTCTGAGCGTGAACAATTTGGCATAAAGGGCATGGGTGACAAAGTCCTAGGATTGGAATCAACAGCAAACATGAAAATGTCCAAGAGAAAAGTAGGGTGACCCCTTGAAGAAGAATTACATGGTTCAGTGAGTATGAATCCTAGGAGAATTTAGGGTGGGATGGTGGTGAGGTGGGACTGGAGACAGAGGGACCAATAGCTGTGTGTCATTCTTCACTGACATGACACCAGGCAATGAGACAGCCCCTTGGTCATGGGCATATCTGAACTTTATTTATTTATTTATGTGTTTATGTATTTATTTATTTTCCTTTCCTGTCTTGCTTTCTTTTCTTTTTCTTTTCTTTTTTTTTTTTTTTAGGGCTGCACTTGTGGCATATGGGAATTCCTGAGCTAGGTGTCAAATCAGAGCTGCAGCTGCTGGCCTACGCCCTAGCCGCAGCAATGCAGGTTCTGGGCCATGTCTGTGACCTACGCAGCAGCTCATGGCAATGCTGGATACTTACCCCACTGTGCAAGGCCAGGGATCATACCTGCATCCTCATGAATGGGTTCCTTTCTGCTGAGCAACAATAAGAACTCCTGAATGTTATTTACTTATTGATTTTTTTTTAAGGCCTCACCTGAGGGATATGGAAGTAGCTGGGGGAGGGGGGTAAAATTGGAGCAACAGCTGCTGGCCTGCACCACAGTCACAGCAACGCCAGATACAAGCCATGTCTGAGACTTATACCCCTACTCGTGGCAAAGCCAGGTCATTAACCCACCGAGCGAGTCCAAGGATCAAACCCACAAGCTCTTGGATACTAGTTGGGTTCTTAATGGGCTGAGCCACAATGGGAACCCCCATACCTGGACTTTAGACTTATGTGGATTATTTTAGTTTGAACAAAATTTGAAATTTTACCAGTTTTCACAATGGCCATACTGCATGTAGTAAATTGTATGAAAAGCATTCATTGGAATTTGACTCTTTTTTTTTGGTCTTTTTAGGGCTGCACCTGTGGCATATGGAGGTTCCCAGGCTAGGGGTCAATTGGAGCTGCAGTTGCCAGCCTACACCACAGGCACAGCAACCTCGGGATCCAAGCCGCATCTGCCACTTATACCACTGGTCATGGCAACGCCAGATCCCACACCCACTGAGTGAGGCCAGGGATCGAATCTGCATCCTCATGGATTCTTGTCAGGTTTGTTTCTGCTGAGCCAGGAAGGAAACTGCAGGATTTGACATTTTTTTACATGTCTATCGTAGGGGATGGAGAGTAATCCCATGCCTTCGCTTCCTCAGAGTGATGGATGGATATTCTAGGTGGGAATCAGACTCACCTTCATCATTTCAAAGCCCTTAAGTTCTCCACCAGCAAATCACCTTAAAATACATGTTAAATTCTATGTCCTTCATTACCAATGAGAGGAATTCATAGTAAAAGCAAGAGAGGAAAATATTCTTCCTTTTACAGGCGTATAGTTCCCTTCGTTGACTTTCCTTTGCTCATGCTTTAGTTTCGAATTTTCCCTTGCAAAAAGTTCTTGTTTCTCAGATCGAAGCTGCTTGGTAGTGAGCACACCCAGTTATTAGATTGGAAATATTTGTATATACTCCTCATTTTAAAATAAAGTAATAAGATTGAGTATAATCAGCCCTGGCTTCCAAGAACCTCCTTAATTAAGTTGATGAAATCAAGGAAGCCCTAACCTTTTAGCTGCTATATTTTAGATGTATGACTTTCCCAGTCCTTGTCAGGGGCATCCGAATGTTGACACCCTTGAAGGAAAACCACTGTGACTCTTTGGGTCATGGTCGTAGGACTTGCCTGCTTATTTTGATATCTTCATTTATATGGCCTCCACATTTTTGACATAGAGATTGAAACACATTTCAATCATGAACACCTTAAAGGCAATAGGAAAAAGTGTCTTTTATTTTCTGCATATTTAATGTTATAAAAGAAAGAATCCTTTGTTGAGTTTAATATTAGTAGGATAGGACCAACAGCATGATAGGATGTGCTGTATTTTTCATAACCTTGCCAGCATTTATACTAGGTACAATTTTACACGTAACTTACCCATTTCATGGGATAATAAACTATTCTTTCACTATCAGCAGAACTACAATGTACTGCTTTAATGTAACAGACTTCAAGCTAGTCAGGCTTCATCCCCAGCATTTGATGATTTTCCAAAGAAGGACAGTGGCTATGCTACAAGCCACACACTCATTCCATGATGAGAGAGACTTCTGTTGTGAATGGGCTGGGACCTCCGTCTTTTCCATGTGGCCATATGGTTGCCCCTGGGTTCTGTGCCCTTGGAAAGGCTTATTCTCCAGGTGGATCCTTTTCTACACCTAAGTTCCTCAATTTTGAGGTGGTTAAGGCAATTTTTTTTTTATGGCCACTTCTGCAGCATATGGAAGTTCCTGGGCTGGGGGTCAACCTGGAGATGCAACTACCAGCCTACACTGCAGCCATGCAACAGTGAATCTGAGCTGTGTCTGAGACCGCACACCACAGCTTACGGCAATGCCGGATACTTAACTCTCTGAGGGAGGCCAGGGAGCAAACCCTCATCCTCACAGAGACAATGTGGTGTCCTTAACTTGCTGAGCCACAATGCGAACTCCAAGGCGCTTTTAAATAGAACTTAGTGTGAGTATCCACATGGACACACAGCAAGCATTTCCAGCTCAAAGGAGGATAACAGTTGGCGAATGTGTGGGTATGAAATCGAATGGCTATTGTTTTGGGCTCCATTGTGTCCCCCACCCCAAAGGACTTTGAAGTCCTAATCCCTAGTACTGATGAACATGGCCTTATTTGGCTGCAGGATCCTTGCAGGTGATCAAGTTGGGATGAGGTCGCTAAGGAGGATCCTAATTCAATAACTGGGGTCCTTATCAAAAAAGAGGCACATTTGGACCCAGAGACAGAAAACGATGTGAAGACACAGGAGGCATATCATCTATAGGCCAAGGAGTGCCTGAAATTGCCAGAAACCAGGAGAGAGGCCTGGAATAGATTCTCCCTCTCTGCTCTCAGACAGCACCAACCTTGCTGATGTCTTGACCTGACTTTTGGCCTCCGGAGCATGAGATAGTGTATTTCTGTTGTTTAAGCCACCCATGTGCAGTACTTATTACAGCAGCCCCAGCAAACTAATACAGTGCTTTTATTCCCAGTTCAGTCATTTGGGTTGAAAATTTTAACCATGTTAATAATCAATACATTTTCAAGCCAGAAGACTGAGGCCCTCTGTCAGCAGCCTCTCTAGGGAAGTTGGACCAGACTACATTGCTGAGTTACTCTTAAACCAAAATACTAAGAGTTCTACAGTCAAGTTCTTTTTTTTTTTTTTTTCCTGTCTTTTGTCTTTAGGGCCGCACCTGCAGCATATGGAGGTTCCCAGGCTAGGGGTCTAATCAGAGCTACAACTGCTGGCCACAGCCACAGCCACAGCAATGCCAGATCCTTAACCCACTGAGCGAGGCCAGGAATCGAACCCGCAACCTCATGGTTTCTAGTCGGATTAATTTCTACTGCGCCATGACGGGAACTCCTACAGACAAGTGCTTATGGAAGTGAATGTCCTTAAGTTTGCTTGTGCAAATGCTGAGAGACACTGGGGAACCAAAGCTTGGTTTCTTTTTTTTTCACCTCTTCTGACACTTCATTCCATTATAGACTATGGTTTCCCCCACATGCTTCATTATGAAATGAAACAGCACCCACACTGTGTCACAAATACACACTCTAACTTTGACCTTGCTCTCTCTAAGTTTCCAATAGTATCATATATTATGTATTAGACTCAACAAAGAATTTTACCTTGTGGTCTACTTAACAAAAGAACAAGATGTTAGCTTTAATTATGCTCTGTCTAGACAGGTTTCTCTTTCAAAATAACTTATGGAAAAGTCTGCTTTGCTAAGCAGATGGGTTCCAACCAGCGCCGGCCCCCATGAAAGAGTTTCCAAGCCTGGATTTCACAGTCGACGTGTGGGCTCACGGGAGCTCCAGGGGAAATCACCCAGCTTCTTTGGTGGTTTGCTGAGGTCCTGGCTACTTTCCACAGGAGCTAATCAAACCCTTGAAATTAAAGGGAAGGATGAAAGAATGAACATTTTTGAGAGGGAGACAAGGAGGAGGGGGAAAAAGAAAGGGAAAAATAGCCAAGAGTGAAATTACAGAGGACACGCCACAGTTTTTTTTTTTTTTCTTTTTCTTTTCTGTGTGTAATAAAGCCGTGGTATCTATCCCGGGCCGCACTAAGTTCATTCTCTTTACCGTGAGACTAGGATTATCCACCACTGTGGATATTTCAGTTTTAAAAGTGCGATGAGACCTGATATGGTACCACATTAAACACATCTCCTATTGATTATTTCTAACCTTGCAAAATGAGCTAGGCGGTTAAGTACCTTTTACTCCAGCCTGGCTGATGGGACCGCAGATGTTAACGGCAAGGCCGAATTTCCTCGGAGGTCAGCAGACAGGGGCAAGTGGGAGGTGACCGAGGGAACCTCCTCTGGTCTGGGGACTATTTACCCTTGCTGCCCTCAAATACAGTTTGAGGACACATGTCTGGACAAGTCTGAATCATGGAGAAATTAAATCAAGCCTGGCTACCCACTGTTCAGCCAACCACACAGACGTGTGTGGTGCATGAAAACCAGGAGTCTGTTAAGGAAGATGAATGTAATCCATGCTTTAGAAAGCTAAAGTTATCTCTTGTTCTCCCAGCTCATTTTCTAGGGTTATGGTTTTATTTCAAATAATAAAAAATTATAATGATACTGTAATTTCACTGACCCATCTTGGATGTCTGCTTTAACACCTTTGTCTTTAGGAAAGTGTTCTCCCCTGTGATGGTAGAGACATGGAGCAGGTGGGGGTAGAAATGCCCGTCGTTTTTGTGAACAGCATCAGGCTAGTCTGCATATTCCGTAGGAATATGCCCCGCTGCTGAAGTCAGCCACCTGGAATGAAACCCCCATTTACCATTCTCATGACCTCACATTAGTGTTTCAGAGGCTTTATTTTGTTCCTCTGGAAAATGGGGTGATGAGACCTAGGGTAAGAATGAGCAATCAAGATATATAGCCCATAATATGTCCTCACTAAAAGGTAGCTATTATTTTTTCCTGTTATTGTTCTTGCTAATACTACAAGAATTATCATTTTCACCTGCTAGTCTAGATGTTGTCCCGTTTGTGGAGAACTATCTGGAATTGCAGCAGAAGCCCGGATTCAGCTTGGAGGAGGCAGGAAGAGGCTATTCCCCTACTCTGTGGGGTTGGGAGAGTTCTGGGAAGAAGTTCTTCAAATACCTCCTGATCACACTGGTTTCTTGCACCTGACATCCCTCCTACCATTCTTTAGGTTAGAGCTAGCGTGACCTGCTTCACTCTGGGGTGGGGGCGGGGGAAGAATTTTAACAGCATTAGATTGTGAAATGTAGGTACAACAGGGCAGGTGTGTCTTGCGTGCATTGCTTACCCAATACCTAGTGCAGGGACTGAAGGAATGAAGGCGTACATGAATGAATGAATGTCCAGGTTCTCATCATTCACTTTTCCTCCTCTATATGCTTAGTCTAAAATTTTGCATGGAAAGTGATCTCTAACACTTGTGGCATTTATTTAAGTTGAATGGAAAAGGTTTGCACTGGAATCAAAAGTAGAATGCATGCATGCATGCATGAATAAATGTCAAGTTTCTCATCATTGTCACTTTTCCTCCCCAACATGCTTAGTCTAAAGCTTTGCACAGAAAGCAATCTGTAACTGCTTGCAGCATTTGTTTAAGTTGAATGGAAAGTGGTTGCACTGGAATTGAAAGTAGAATTCATAAGAATTTGGTTCATGAAGAATCAGCAAGTCATATAGGAAGTGGGGAAAACCATAGTTGTCTAGAACTAGGAGATCCTTTGGGTAGACACTTTGGGAAAGGTATCTGGGCCAGCCACACAGGAAACTAGGAGGTGTACGCCTCCAGTACTAAGAAAACCCCTGCACCCATAAAAATTTTAACATCAATAAAATGCCTTTGCCCTTTCTCTTGCTAAACTGGTTTTTGTCAATTTAATTTGCAGTTCTGGGTACAGAACCTAAGAGGGTAGAGGGAAAGGTTTTCTTCCTCTAGAGTTCCATATGCATATCAAATTTAACATCAGGTAGGAGATGTCACCAACTCTAAGGCCTGGAATATAGAGAGAAGTCACCAGGAAGAAAGAGAAAAAGGGTGGGCAGTGTCTCAAGAGTAAGGTGGTAGCTGCAGGCATTTTGGAATCTGCAAAAGAGCAGGTATGATACAGATGGATGGTGCGTGGTCAGGTAGGTGGAAAGTGTATGTGGTACAGATGAGTATGTGTGGTGCAGATGGCCAGTGCATGTGTTTGGATGGGTATAAGTGAGTGCCTGTCTGACTGTATGGGATATGTGTGTTCCAAGGATTATAGATGCATGGGTGTGTGGTACGTATTTTGATGCAGCTGTGTGTGCACACAGGGGTCCATGCATGTGAGTATGTGGTAGAGGAGGGTGATGACGTGTGCCTGATGAGAATGAATGTGTATTATTTATGGGTAGTGCAGGGGTTTAGCATATTTCTGGGGCATGTTTTTTTTTTGTGTGTGTGTGTGTGTGTGTACCTGTGGGAGGTGCATGTGTTTGGTGCAGGTGTGTGGTGTTGCAGATATGATGCAGGTGTGCCTAGGGAAGAGGTGTTCCCTTTGCTACAGGCTTGAGTTGGAAGCATTGTGTACTGGATATCACGGTTCTCAAGTGTGATCTCTGCCCCAGCAGCATCAGCCTCTCCTGGTAGCTTGCTAGAAAAGTAAAAACTCAGCCCCCAGCCAAGACCCACTGAATCTAAGATTCTGAGGGTCGGTGTTCCTGAGATTGCACAAGCCCTCCAGGGGATTCTGAGCACTGGTGCCTCTTCTCCACATTCTGCTTGCTTCCCCCTTTCTCTCTATCACCACATAGGGTATATTTCTCTTCTTCCCTCCTAGTGATGGCATCTTAGTAGTTGCTCCCAATGTGGGAGAGGAAGACTGGATACTGAGAGGCTGGAAACTGGATGCTCTGTGCTAGTGGCATCTGACTATGTCATCTTTCCTTTAAAATGGAATATCCATCACTTTTGAACTGTAGAGCACGAAATTTTTACTTAATTGGACGATGATGGAAGATTTCTTCACATAGCTCTACAGACTTAGAAGATAGCTACCTTCTTTATTTGTAAGAATTTTCCCAGTAAATATTTGTTCCCAAGAATTTAATTTCAACTGTAGCACAGGGTGTGTGCTCTGCATCACAGGACTGTGTCAGTGTGCATGCGTGTGGTGGCTGTACCGCAAAGCACTTAGGCAAAGTGGCAGAATCCCAGTGAGTCTGGAGCCTCCCACCTGGGTTTGGATGCTGATTATTTGGCCTTAGGCCAGCTTTTAACCACTCTGTCCTTTGCTTTCCTAACCGTCAACAAAGAGAACCATAGTACCACCCCCATAAGGTTCTCCGGGAATCAATTGAAAGTATAGCCAGGAGTTCCCATTGTGGCTTAGCGGAAATGAACCCACTAGTATCCATGAGGATGTGGGTTTGATCCCTTCCCTCCCTCAGTGGGTTAAGGATCCATTGTTGCTGTGAGCTGGGTATAGGTTGCAGATGTGGCTTGGATCTGTGGCACAGGCTGGCAGCTGCAGCTTTGATTTGACCCCTAGCCTGGGAAACTCCATATGCCACAGGTGTGGCCTGAAAAAAAAAAGTAGAGAGAGAGTGTTCAAAGCACATAGGCGAATGCCATGGTTTGGGAGGAAAGTGGGTTAACTATAATGCTGAATGGTAACATTTATAATGCATAACAGAGCATTATTTCACATTTGTCACTTTTTTTTTTTTTGTCTTTTTGACATTTCTTGGGCCGTTCCCACCGCATATGGAGGTTTCCAGGCTAGGGGTCGAATCGGAGCTGTAGCCACTGGCCTACACCAGAGCCACAGCAATGCGGGATCTGAGCCGCGTCTGCAACCTACACCACAGCTCACGGCAACACCGGATCCTTCGCCCACTGAGCAAGGGCAGGGACGGAACCCGCAACCTCATGGTTCCTAGTCGGATTCGTTAACCACTGCGTCACGACGGGAACTCCCCACATTTGTTTTTATGGCTGCCCCTGTGATACATGGAAGTTCCCAGGCCAGGGACTGGCCGCTGTTGCAACCTTCTCCGCAGGTGCAGTGATGCTGTATCCTTTAACCCACTGTGCCCGGCTGGGGAGAAAACCCACGCCTCTGCAGCCACCTGAGCTGCTGCAGTCAGATTCTTAACTCACTGTGCCACAGGAGGAACTCCGGGATTATTTTGTGTTTTTATCAAGTAAATAATAAAGTAAAAACAAAAATATGTGTGTGAATGTTCAAAGATGATGTTGTCGATAGCTTTTTCCTGGTCCCTGGTGGGGCTACTGACTGTTTCACCAGTGACCTGGCCATAGGGGAAGTTTTTCCGGAGGTTTCCCTCCCCAGGGAGCATGGTCCATTTGCTCCCGAGACAGTGACCTGAATATGAGGACCCGTTATTGGACTTTATTTTAAGCCTTAGTGCCTCTTGTGACACACCTGCCCCCATTCTCTTCCCCATCACTCATCCCCTTGCTGGCTCATTGTGTAGCAATCTCTATGAAATACTGCAAATGGCCTTACATCAAAATTACAAAGAATTATAGCTATACCATAAAATGTTATTCAGCCTTGAAAAGGAGGGAAATTCTGATGCATACTGCAACGTGCATAAACCTTGAAAACATTGTGTGAAGCAAAATAAGGCAGACACAAAAGGCCACATATTGTGTAATTCCATTTATAGGAGGTACCTAGAGTAACCAAGTTCACCTGGACAGAAATAGTGATTATCAAGGGTTGAGGAGAAAGAGAAGTGGAGAATTAATGTTCAGTAGGTGTAAATTTCAGTTCAGGATGATGAGAAAATTTAGGGATATGGATGGTAGTGATGGTTGCACAATAATACGAGCGCCTTTAATACCACTGAGTCATACTCTTAAGAATAACTAAAATGCTAAATTTTATCATGTATTTTACCACAATAAAAATTACAGTGATCATATTTTATAGATGTCTTTCCATATCAGCACATTCAGACCTGCTTCATTTTTTTTTTTCTTTTTATGGCCGCCCATGCAGCATATGGAAGTTCCTAGGCCAGGGACTGAATTGGAGCTGCAGTTGCAGCCTCCACCACAGCCGTGCAACACTGGCTTAGAGCCACATCTGTGAACTACACTGCAGCTTACAGCAACCCCGAATCCTTAACTCACTGAGGGAGGCCAGGGATCAACCCCACATCCTTACAGAGACCATGTCAGGTCCTTAACCCACTGAACCACAATGAGAATTCCTCATTCTTTGTTCTTAATTGAAGTATAGTTAATTTACAATATTGTGTTAGTTTCAAGGGTAGAGCAAAGTGATTCAGTTATACATATATATATATATATATATATATATACACATATACATATATTTGGCTTTGTTCTTTTTAAAGACTAATTAATTAATCTAGCCAATTGCCTCTGGATGGACATTTTGATTGATTATAGTATTTTATATGTAGTATCTGGCACATTGCATAGGAGAGGATCAGTAATAGGAACCATTTCTCTTATAAGTTTAGGTTTTTTTTGACTGGAATAGTCCATGATCAGAATAGACTTTTGAAAGCAGTTTGGCTGGGCTGGCAGGTGGACTTGAGAGAGAGGTGGAGGTGAAAAGCAGAGGGATCTTACTTGGTCTAGAGGTCAGGGCAGACTTCTCCAAGGTAGAGATGGGGAAACTGATACCTGAAGGAGAGGCAGGATTTGCCCAGGGGGTGAGATGGTGCTGGCAGAAGAATTGAGCTCTAGGCAGAAGGAAGAGTATGCCCAGTGGCCCCAAAATGGGAATGACATCATTTTCTGGAGGGACTGGGGGAGGTCCCTGAGAGCCGCCGTGTGATGGGTGGGCGTGGTGTGGGGAGAAGGCAGATCTAAAGCAAAGAGGGTAGGGCTAAGAGGGCATGGCAGCCCACCTGAGGGTATGGATTTTCCCCCAAGCAGTAGGAAGACATGGAAATGTTTTAGAGAGCAGCTGCTTCAACATACTCATTTTGTAGAGGAACAAACTGAATTCCAAAGTCACTAAGTAATGTGCTCAAGACACAGCTCGTGGGACCTGTCCTGTTTTCTACCCCCTTGGTCCCGTAGCATTGTCTTAATACATCTGAGGAAACTGGGAGTGGGCTTTGAAATAACAAAGAACATTGGTAAAATTGTGGTCCTACCACTGTCAGTTGTGAGAATGTGGGAAGTTTTTTGTATCTCTGAACCTCGATTGGTTCATCTGTGAAATGAAGAGAGTGACACTTACAGGGTTGTTATGAAGATGAAATTACGTAGTGTGAGTGTCAATCACCTGTACAATGCTCACGGCACTGTCATTGATCAACTGTGTCAGTTCTCCTTTGCACAAATCTTTTTCTTGGTGACAAATTAACTTCTTTCAGCTTTAATGGCTAGATTGATGGGATTACTGTTATGGCTTTCTGATTCCTTGTAGGAAAGCCATGTGGGCAGTTGCCTAGGAAGATAATTCAAAGAAAACTGGAAGTTTCTCTATCATCCCTAGAAGTTGGAGGCAGGATTTAAGCTTTTTTATTTTAATCATTTATTTATATATATATATATTTTTTTTCTATTGTACAGCATAGTTTTTTGTTGTTGTTGTTTTCTTTTTCTTTTTCAACTGGCCCCACAGTAGATGGACATTCCCAAGCCAGGGATCTAATATGAGCCTGAGTGGTGGCCTATGCCACAGCTGCATCAATGTTGACCATTAATCCACCATGCCACAGAGAGAACTCCAAGTTAATAATCTTTAATACAAGTCCTCCATCTTCTGTGAGAGACATGCTGTTATTTTCTGCTGCAATGCAGAGCTCATAGATGCACAGAAATAGCAATACTATAAGCCCAGCTCTGCTGCTGGCTGTAGGATTTTGGGCGGAAAAATGACTTAAACTCCCTGAGACCCTATTTCTTCCTTTGAAGTGCAGGTGTGCAGTGAGTATAAGGTGCATGGCAAATGTAAAATACCTACAGAATTACAGGTATTCAACAAGTTCTGGCAAATATGGATGGCTCTTCCCTCTGCCCAGGTGTGGTACCTGGTCCCATGGCAGTAGTAACTTATGAAGCAACACCTAGCGTGGGAGTTTCTTGGGCTCTTCTAATCTGGGTTTGGCCTAAGGTAGAAGTGGGACTCCCTTAACTTTTCCCACCCAGATCTGCCAGCTCTACTGCCACGTTCCTTCAGCCTCAGGAATGGAGTTCAGGGCCTGCAAGGCGACTGTCAACCTTTTACCCAATCTCTAGATTTTTTTAAATTTATTTATTTATTTTTCCACTGTACAGCATGGGGGCCAAGATACACTTACATGTATACATTTTTTTCCACCCTTTGTTCTGTTGGAATATTAAGTATCTAGACATAGTTCTCAATGCTACTCAGCAGGATCTCATTGTAAATCCATTCCAAGTTGTATCTGATAACCCCAAGCTCCCGATCCCTCCCATTCCTTCCCTCTCCCCCTGGGCGGCCACAAGTCTATTCTCCAAGTTCATGATTTTCTTTTCTGTGGAAATGTTCATTTGTGCTGTATATTAGATTTCAGTTATAAGTAATATCATATGGCATTTGTCTTTCTCTTTCTGACTTATTTCACTCAGTATGAGAGTCTTTAGTTCCATCCATGTTGCTATAAATTGCTATGTTGTTCTTTTTTATGGCTGAGTAATATTCTATTGTGTATATATACCACATCTTCCTAATCCAGTCATCTGTTGGTGGACATTTAGGTTGTTTCCATGTCTTGGCTATTGTGAATAGTGCTGCTTTGAACATGCGGGTGCATGTGTCTTTTTCAAGGAAACTCTTGTCCGGATATATGCCCAAGAGTGGGATTGTGGGGTCATATAGAAGTTCTATGTATAGGTTTCTAAGTTATCTCCAAACTGTTCTCCACAGTGGCTGCACCAGTTTACATTCCTACCAGCAGTGCAGGAGGGTTCCCTTTTGATTTTGCAGCTGAGGGAATTGAAACCCAGAGAAGCCAGGAAAATGTGTAGATTGCACACCTAGCTCAGTAGCAGGGCTGAGCTAAGAATCTGTTTCCCCAACTCTTCAAGCCAATGGCTTGCTATTTTTCTACTCTTCCCCCAGGGCCTCATGGAAGTAGAAAGAAAGAACATTGTCTTGAGGTCAAGTAGCTGAATGGTCTTGCCTTGAATAAGACACCACTTATCCCTGTGTCAGTTCCCTTGTCTATGAAATGGAGATGACCCTTGACCATGCAGGGTGAGGTTATAGGAAAATGAGGGGCAGGCATAACTATTTCAATCATCAGTTCTGCTCTTTAATGAGCTAAAGAGATTCTCCTCTGTCTACTTTTCTTTCCAGTTCTTCTACTTTATTATTTTCAAGTCAAACTTATATTGAAATGCATATCAATCTAAGGTTTTGCAAATTTTCACTGAGGCTCCTCTCAAGTACTGATGGTTTTATTTTGGCTCCCTCATAAGGGTCTTTCTTGGTAGGTGTTCTAATTCTTTTTGAGGTTTGAAAATACTCTCTATTGCAGAGGGTATGGGAAAACATGCCTTTCTGTATATACTGTTGGTAGAATTCATAATGGCACAGTCCCTATGGAGAGAATTTAGCGATATTATGTATCTATACCTTGTAATCAAACAATCCCACTTTTTGGAATATCTTATAAGGATAAACTAACAAGATATGAAAAAAAAGAACACAAAAGTTTATTCATTGTGACAGGAATCATAATAGAAAAAGAATGGTAATAATTTAAATGTTCATCCGGAGGACACAAGTTGAATAAAACATGCTACATTCACACAATGGAATATTATATAGTCACTAAAAGAGATAAAAGACTAATGTATACACTACTGTGGAATGAACTCTAGGATATACTGCTAAGTGAGAAAAGCAAGGTGAAGATCAGGATACATTATATGGTACTTTTTTATCTAAGAAAAGGGAGAATTTATTTAATACTTAATGCATTAACAACAATAGGACAAGAAACCCAAATTAAGAAAAAATGGTTCATTTTATGAGAAGGGAGAAACAGATTGGAAGTTACTCTTGAAAGCTAGATTTTTCTTAATCTACCTTGTTTTGTACATTTTGAAACACGCACTTTCTTTACAAAATTATGAAACAAAATGTAAAGAAAGAAACTCTTTAATTCAATAGCAAAATTAAATGAACCAACCTAACCATATTACCCTATAGAAAGAAATAATTTCAAATGGTTTTATCTTTCATTTCTTTGGCTGCATGCCTGCAGTAGGATATATGCTAAGACAAAAAAATAAAGTACAAAGAAACTTTAAATTACTTTCAGCAATTATAGTAATTATATAGTAATATATTTGCAGGCTTATTCTGAAACTTCTTATACATAAATGAGGATAGAGTGCATAATATTATATTACTGTCATAAAGAACCAAGTTTTTTTTTTTTTTCTTTTTAGGCTCTTACACAAGGCATGTGGAAGTTCCCAGGCTAGGATTTGAATCAGAGCAGTAGCTGCTGGCCTACACCACAGCCACAGCAACAGGGAATCCAAGCCATGTCTGCAACCTATACCACAACTCGTGGCAATACCAGATCCTTAACCCACTGAGCAAGGCCAGGGATCAAACCCACATCCTCGCGTGGTTCCTAGTTGGGTTGGTTAACCACTGAGCTATGAAGGCAACTCCAAGAACCAAGTTCTTTGACATAAAAGAAAAAGACAATAAAATAGAAAACCAATGAAATTATGTAAAAACCAATAAACCCTGAACTTGAATTGGAAATATTGGTATTAATTCTGAAGTATTTCTCTTGAAAGTACTTTCAGACGGTGTCCATCGAAAAGTCTTAAAAGCAAGAAACAATACAGCAGCAAAGAGATCCTTAGGGTCCATACCTTAGTCTCTGGACCCCTGAGCTGGGAGATTTGAACACAGAAGAGCCAGCAAAACCTTCAACTAGTCAAGAAGAAAATAACCATGTCCAAAAATGGGTAGTAAGAGTACAATATCGCCAAGTATTGAAACACAGAGGATCTGTTAAAACCCATGCATTTGTAGTATTTAAAAAGTGTTTAGGGAGTTCCCGTCGTGGCGCAGTGGTTAACGAATCCAACTGGGAACCATGAGGTTGCGGGTTCGGTCCCTGCCCTTGCTCAGTGGGTTAACGATCCGGCGTTGCCGTGAGCTGTGAGGTAGGTTGCAGACGTGGCTCGGATCCCGCGTTGCTGTGGCTCTGGCGTAGGCCGGTGGCTACAGCTCCGATTCAACCCCTAGCCTGGGAACCTCCATATGCCGCGGGAGCGGCCCAAGAAATAGCAACAACAACAACAACAAAAAAGACAAAAGACAAAAAATAAATAAATAAATAAAAAGTGTTTTTGCTCCCTTTGTAAGATGCTAGGGAACCAACTCTTTATTCTGAAAACTGATAAAGGAATAAATTCAAGAATTTAACTTCCCTTTCCATATAGGGCTGTATCTCAGGATAATGAAATAGTTGAGGAAGCAAAGTTCTTTCTTAGAAGAATTCCAGTTCATAAATAAATACTTAGAAGTTAGCATACCGCCACTTTGCAACCCCTAATTAAATAATTGACCTATAAAAGCAACATGGGATGGCTAATGTTAGTGTAACCTTTCTCATGGGTATTACTTTTGCTATCAATAATTGTGAAATGAAAAGGTGATGTCTTCTATTATGGAAATTGCAGGGAACAAGAGGAGGTGGTAGATTTAGGGCTGGGAGACTACCCATTGCATCAACTGACCTCCTGCAACTAACCCTGAAGATGCAGTTCATTCCAAGTGAGAGCTGCTGAAATTCTAGGATGCACCCCTGGTTTCTGGGAAGGCAGCCATCCTACGTGGTTGTCTAACTTTTTTTCCTAATAGGTGCTAATTCCTGGATGACCTCTTCAATGTGTCATAGCTGCATCTAGGACATTGAGAAGGAGTGAAGAGTAGTTCCTCGGAGGATAGTGGTCCAAAATAAAACCACTCTTATTAAATCTTAATAGAGGTTAAATTAACTTGGAGGTATTTTACCGTCTTGTGTCCTTCATCTAGTGACCAGGAATATACAAGGTCTTAAAATTTAGGAAAGCTCTATTTTCTCTGAAAAACTCAATTCCTTTGTTGGTACAATGTGCCAAACTAAGACAGCATTGAGTTTCAATCCTATTTCATTGAGTTGCTATCCCATGCAACTTTCCCCCCATCTGCCCCTCCACACACACAAAAATTCTAAACCATTGTCTTAAGAGCATATATTGCATCAGGGAGCTCAGAGTTGACACTGGTTCAGAACATCTGGCTTCAGGAATGCTAACTCGGCTGTCACCACCAGTTCAGCTACTCTGCACTTGGTGCTAGGCACGCTCCTTTTAGATGAATCAGCGAAAATATGTTATTATAATCATCTTGCTTTCTCCCAAAACTTTGGGAACAAATTGGGTACATGGTTTTCCCACCCACAGACCTCCATAATCATCCTTTTCTGCCTATTTTTATTTTTCAGAGACTTCTAGGAGACTTAAAAGGGAGACTGCTTAAACTTGATCTTAGTAGCAGCTGGGAAAGAAAGATGAGTGTATGTTGGTTGTGGGTATGGTAATCATTCTGTTCTCTGCCAAATTTTATTTCTGTTGTTGTAATAGAGAGAAAACTAGCAGCCCTCTTGTCCCAATAATTTTGAAATGTTGCATGGGAGCTGAAGACTGGGTTTTTCAAGTTTTTTTGGTTTGTTTTTGTTTTTTTGCTTTTCGCTTTAAAATATTCTGTTTTGTTCTGAAGATCACAGTCCGTTGATGGTTTTATCATTGTGCTACTTCATACAAAAATAAACATTGAAAGAAAGACATTTCTGTGGCTTTCTATTCTTTTACATTTTTCTCAATTTTATTTTATTGCTCTTTGAACACATGCTTGAATTCTTTCCTTTTTTATGAATGTTATGTCCATTCTATTTCAGTCCTTGGCCCTGGTCATTTCTTATCTGTGTTTCCCATTTGAGTGAAATCATTAGACCTTAGAGATTCTGTTTGTTTGTTTTCATTATATCCTTAAAAGGCAAAAGCTTGTTTTTCGAAAGGTATCATATGTTCCTACACTTTTTAAACATAAGATTTCTTCCTTGTAAATGTCATTCACAATTAAAATGCTTTAGTATGTTGGAAGATAGCTATTCGGATGTTAGCACATCTGATCATTTATGTTTGGTGATGGGGAGCGTCTGCCTTGTTACAGATGTGTTTGCACAATACAATGACCTGTAAAAAGATAGGTGAAAAAGTCTCACCAGTGGATGCAATGATGTGCAGTAGGGGGAGGCTTGTCTGAGAGAATTTAGACTGATTAGAAACAGAAGGATCCTGGAAATCTGATGATGGCTTTGGTGACTGTGTGAAATGAATTTGTCTATTGTGATGTGGGGGGAAGGAGCAGAGCTTCATGAAGCAGGGCTCAGTATCTCAAATCTATCCATTTTCTGGATAGATGACCTTGGGCAAGCTGCTTCATTTCTCTAGACCTCAGTTCCTCCATCAGTAAAGTGGGACAATAATAGTGCTCACCTGATTGGGTTATTTTACTACTAAATGAATCCATAGTTAGTCATTGGCCTTTACCTGGAACAGGGTGAGTGCCATCTAATTGTTTGGTGAATAAGTTAACATAAAATACTACATTTCAGAAGTAGAATGCCTGGTCCAAAATAATCATGAACATATTGTTAATTGCTCTGTGTTAAGACATAAAACAAACAATCATCTTCTTGTCTAGGAAAAATTTAACCAAAGCTGCCAGGTTATGAGACTGTAGGATTGAGTAAATTTTATAAACCATTAGACCTCCTTTTAGGGCACCCTGGAATGAGGGTAGAAGGTGGGATGGGGAAAGTGCTTAAAGATTCACAGAGTCACTGCCTAGTCTCCAACAGAGGGAAAAATTAACAGCTAATACACTGGATGTGGGTGGATTACAAATTGAGCTGAGAGGCATCCCCCTCTGTTCCCAGTAAGTTACAAACCTTTCCTCTGGCTACTAACAGCCTTCACATCACAGGAAGTAGTATTCTTCCGAATTAGCGCTTAACTGCCTGGATTCCAGCAAGATGAAATAGATGAGCTCTGGTCTCAGGCACCTGGGAGAAACAGATGATTTTTAGATACAAAAAAGCAAGGAAGAGAAAAAGATTCAAAAAAATAGAAAGGAAGCACAGGAGGAAGGAAAGAAGGAAGGAAACAGAGAAAAAGAAGGAAAGAAAGAAAGAAAGAAAGAAAGAAAGAAAGAAAGAAAGAAAGAAAGAAAGAAAGAAAGAAAGAAACAAGAGATAGAAAGAAAAAGAAAGAAAAAGAGAAAGAAAGGAAGGAAGGGAGAAAAAACTCAAATATAAATCATTGTCACCTATATGGGAAAGAATCTGAAAAATAATGGACGTGTGTATATATAACCAAATGACTTTTTTTGGACAGCAGAGCTTAACACAACATTGTAAATCAACTACACTGCAATAACATTTTTAAAAATGAAAAAAAAATCACTAAGGAGAAAAAAGTTTACTGTTTTATTAGTGAGGTTCATCAAATTCTATTAGGAAAACTTACATTCAGAAGGGCTCTTTTGTCTTTAAAAATTATTTTTCATAAAATGGAGGCTGAGGAGAATAACTATTGGCTTCACTTGGCTTTCTCAGAACAAGCACATGAAAACATGCTCAACATCACTGATTATTAGAGAAATGCAAGTCAAAACTACCATGAGATACCATCTCATAACAGTCAGAGAGGCCATCATTAAGAAGTCCACAAATAACAAATGCTGGAGAGGGTGTGGAGAAAAGGGAACCCCCCTGCCCTGTTGGTGGGAATGTAAGCTGGTACAACCACTATGGAAAAACAGTATGGAGGTACCTTAGAAAGCTATACACAGAACAACCATATGACCCAGAAATCCCACTCTTGGGCATATATACAGACAAAACTTTCCTTGAAAAAGACATGCACCTACCTGTTCACTGTAGCACTATTCACAATATCCAAGAAATAGAACCACCTAAATGTCCATTGACAGATGATTGGATTAGGAAGATGTGGAATATATACACAATGGAATACTACTCAGCCATAAAAAATGAAATAATGCCATTCGCAGCAAGCTGGATGGAACTAGAGACTCTCATTCTGAGTGAAGTAAGTTGGAAAGAGAAAGGCAAATACCACATGATATCACTTATATCTAGAATCTAAAATAAGGCACAAAGGAACCTTTCCACAGAAAAGAAGATCATGGACTTGGATAGTAGACTTGTGGTTGCTAAGCGAGAGGGGGAGGGAGCAGGATGGATTGGGAACTTGGGGTTAATAGATGCAGATCATTGCCTTTGGAATGGATAAGCAATGAGGTCCTGCTGTGTAGCGCTGGGAACTATATCTAGTCACTTGGTGATGGAGCATGATAATGTAAGAAAAAAGAATGTATACATGTATGTGTAACTGGGTCACCATTATGTATAGTAGAAAATTGACAAAACAGTGTAAACCAGCTATAATGAAAAAAGTAAAAATCATTATATATGGAAAAAAGGATGCTTCTTTTTATTTCCAGCTGATGTGAAGAGTTAACTATGGAATAAAGGGCAGAAGGAAGAACTTAAGGTAATTCCATGTGGATCTCATTTCTGATAAGCAGTAGTTTAGGAGTAAATCAGACAGGCCTAAGTGCTGGCTTTTCCTCTTGACAATTTTAAGGCCACAGAACCACACACTATGCTAGTTCCCAGAAACAGAACCTGCAGTTTTGAATCAGCAAACAAACCGTAAACTCTACCAGGTAAAGAAAGAGTCCAACTCTTTAGTCCCACTCTGTGGCCGTCTTTAAATGAGAATGAGGAAGTAAGAATGTCAAATGCGAAAAGGAGGTTGATTTAGACTATCCTCTGGTTCTGATGGAAAAGATTAATTAAAAGGTAACAGTGTTAGAATCAGCAATTTTCATGTTCTTGAAGAAAACTGTCATTTAGATTATTATGATGTTTAGATGTCATTTCTTTTAAAAGTTTTGAATGTGTTTCTATAACTAAAAATGCACTTCAAGGATTTTGGAAATGATAAAGGTATTTATCATCAGCCCAGTTTACAAAAAAGCCGTATGGAAATTTATTTATTTATTTATTTTTGATCTAGAGACTCTGCAAAGGGTTTCTGGACAAAAACAGAAAATGCGCAATTATATTTTTGGATTTTTGATATATAAGTTTGTCTTTTTTTTTTTTTTTTTTGCTTTTTAGGGATGCACTCATGTCATATGGTGGTTCCCAGGCTAGGGGTTGAATCAGAGCTATAGCTGCTGGCCTACACCACAGTCACAACAATGACAGATCCAAGCCACATCTGTGACCTACACCACAGCTCATGGCAACGCCAGATCCTTAATCCACCGATCCACCGATCAAGGCCAGGGATTGATCCTCCATCCTCATGGATCTGATCATATATTCGTTTCCACTGAGCCATAACGGGAACTCCCTGATATATAATTTTTTATTACAAGTATGTCCAAATGTTGCAGGGGACCTACTAGAAAAATTATTCAATATTGATCTAAAATGTAATTTTAACTGAGTGTCCTGTATTTTTATTTGCTCCATCTGGCTACCCTCTTTTGGAAAAAATCAAGTGGAATATTAGTTACTTAGTCCTTCAGAGACTACATGCCCCCATCCCTTCCAGGAAGCTTGTCTTTGTGGTCTGATCACTCTGCAAGCATTTCTTTCAGCCTACTCCGCATCTTTGCTGGGATGGCACACGTGTCCGTCACACTGCTTCTCAAACTGTGAAGTGCTTGCAGATCCCTGGGGCACCACGTTAAAACCCAGATTCTGACTGGGAAGGTCTGGCTGGGGTGGAGCCTGAGAATCTCCATGGTAACAACTCCCAGGTAATGCCTGGGCTGCTGTTACAAGGAAACCCCTAGCCTCCTGTCCTCATTTTTAACTGGACATAAATAAAACCATCATTAAAATGTTTTATGTACACTTAACTTCTTTCAGATTCTTTGTTCTGTTTTGGGGGTTTTTTTTAAAGCCAGAAAATGTTCAATGTTACATCTTTTGTTAACGGAAGAAAACTGTCTTAGACTGTGAGAAAGTTCTGGAAAAGCACATGTTCCAGGAACGGGTCATTAGATTGTTCATCGGTTCATATTTCTGGACGGATCAGAAGTCTCATTAGAAAAATCACATGGTTGTACTTGGTTAACAGGCCATCCCAGGCACCAAGTTCCAAAGTGTGTCGGTTACCAAGCGTGAAAAGCCTGCTGGAAGTAATGTTTTTCTATTACACTGAACTCTGTTAGGGGGAAGCATGTTGAAATGATTTCAACATCTGCATATAAAGGCTCAAAAATCCTTTTAAAATGAAAATCCCAGATTAACAGCTGAAGTTATTTGTTGCCAGGTATTTTGAGCCTTCCAATGGCAAAACCCAAATTAAGGAGGGGGCGGTCCTTGTCAGTCAGGAGGGCACTTAGGATTCTTACCAGGGCTCATGCCTAATTCCCATCACCTGGCCACCATGGAGTGGGCTTTGTGCCTTCTCTGGATGCAAATAGTGTCGGATTAAATGGTCCCCGTGTTGGAAGCATCTTGTCTGTTCCTGACCCCCTGCAACCACCATGCTGAGAGTCAGGCAGCGAAGGACGTGTTGACAGGCTGTGAGTCTGCTTCTTCTCCGGGTGTCTGATGTGGCTTCTGTGTCAGACACGGGGCAGACAGAGAGGGGGAGGAAGCTGGCTGGGAGGGGCAGGGGGACGGGAAAGACTGCTAGACAACTTTTTCTGGCAGCAGCTTAGCTGTTTAAACTTTTGCCATCAGAGGGAATTTTAAGAAATGGACTCAACTAAAGAATGAGTTGAAAATGTGCTTCCTTTGAGAAAGTTGAATGCCACCTCCTTAGAGAATCTTTAGGCTGGAGGTGGAGATGGTTTGATTCTGCCTTTTGGGAATCCCGAAGACCCATCTAAGGAGGAAGGTGTCTCAGTCTTCTGAAGGCACAGAAACCCACGCAGTAATCAAAAATGTGCAAAAGGGACAGTTAAAAGATTGTCTCCAAAGTTAGATACTAGTGTTATATCAATGATCGTTTCCTGATTTTGCTGATTGCACTGAACTTATGTAAGAGAATGTCCTTCTTAGGAAATGGGCACTGAACTATTTTGTAAAGAGGCATCTTGTCTGCAATTTACTCTCATATGATCCTTAAGATAGAAAATGACAAAACAAAACTGATAAAATGGTGAGAGTTGGGAAATGTAATGAAGGTATAAAGGAGTCCCTTTGCACAATTTTTGTAATTTTTTATGTAAGTTTGAAATGATTTCAAAATGAAGGGTTTTGCTAAAAAGAAAGGATCTCCTTAGAATAATGCTGCCTAACCCAGTCTCTGGCACTGTGTCCTGCCTCAAATATCCGGAGTGGGTACTTATCCTCACAGCAAATGCTGAGCCTGGCTGTCCCTTAGGGACATCCCCAAGGCTTTGTGTCATTGTTCCCCCACTGGCTAGCAAGGTCTGGGGCCAGGAGAGCTCTTTCTGGAGTCTTGGAACTGAACACAAAACTGCTTTAGTCAGTGAACATTGATTTTTCTGATGAGGCTCTACCTACCTTTTGGTTGAGATTAGCTTATGGAAAGTGGAAATCTCTAGGCAACATATGGCTCAGAGTGTTACCTAAGTGTGTGTGTGTGTGTGTGTGTGTGTACACTCCAGGCTAGCGCCCTTCATTTCAGGGCAGGGTTCACGCATGCATCTCTACGTGGAGGCTCACTGCTAGACTGTATACAATTCCTGCATGGAGAACACAGCATCCTTAAAGCACTTTGTTTCTCCAGACTGAGCTCTGAACCACCAAGAGGATAGGTGACACGTTGGTAAGCAACTTAAAATGGCAAAAAAGGAATTAATTCCCAGTTTTTACCAGTTCGATGTCTTTCCATGATCCCAAGCAAGATACCTTTTTTTCCCTCTTCTCAGTAACAAGATTCTCAAAAATCCTTGGTTTTAGTCCCTAACCAATTTATCAACATTTTTTCTTTGAATGCTAAGGTATTTTTTTCTAAGTTTGCAATATTAACTACTTAATAAAGGGAGACTCCTCCCCAAGCACATTTCCTCAGAATATCCAAGTGGTCCAAGTATTTTTTTCCCCCTTTCTCACCAGAATTGAGGTGGCCAAAATCAATCATCTTTGGGAATCTTTAACCTTAGAGACCTGTAAGAGCATGCAAACTCTCCAATACCGATGGACCAAAGGCTGTCCTTTCTTTGGGGTGGAACATTTTAATTTGGTTTAGAGCTGATTTTTTTTTCTTTTCGCTTTTAGGGCTACATATGTGGCATATGGAGTTTCCCAGCTTAGGGGTCGAATCGGAGCTACAGCTGCCAGCCTACATCACAGCCACAGCCACAGCAATGCAGGATCTGAGCCGCATCTGTGACCTACACTACAGGCTCATGGCAATGCTGGATCCTTAACCCACTGAGCAAGGCCAGGGATCAAACCTGCAATCTCATGGTTCCCAGTTGGATTTGTTTCTGCTGTGCCATGGAGGGAACTCTGATTTTTTTTTTAATTGCTAGAGAGTTTGAGTAATTCAATTTTTCCCTTTAGAACTTTTTAAAAATCATGGTTCATAATGCTGCTTTAGCCCTGGATAACTGCTATCACTCACATCCATACTGAATTATGATGGGTCCTCCTTTTTTAAGATGCTCTATCCTTTCAGAGATTTATCATGAATTCTTAGTCAAACTTGTTTCTCACTAAGGAAGGGCCATTTATGGTTCAGAGCCCCATCTGCAGCTCTGTATATTCATTCGGGAGATGCTGGAGATGAGAGGGCAGGGCTGCCTTTTAGTGCTGCCTGGGAGCCTTCTTATTCGAAGACAAGATGGACATTGGGAGGCAAGGGGGGGAAGGGGGAGGGGCTGGAGGATCTGGGAGCACTAAATAGCTCTCTGAGTGAGAACAATTAGTGATGTAAGTGTATTCTTGAAAATGAACTGCTTTGGGGCGAGATTACTTACAAGCACCATCATCCCAGCTAAAATCTCCATAAAGAGTTCCGCAGTTCTGAGAAGTCATCTTCAGAGACAATACTTATTGGAATTCATAGATAGGGTTTCATTTTGTACTCTCTGAAATTAGCTAATGTTCTGGTCACTCCAGAGCCTTGAGAAATGGCCCCAGTCCCAAGGGCTTTCACAGTGGGGGTGGGGTGGGAGCAGTCTAGCAGTGCCTGTGCTACTTATGGTTATTTAAAGTCAACCTCACCATCAGAATCTATTCTTTTTTTCCCCCAACCTTGACATAACATTTGCCTTTTTCTTTGTCATCAAGAAACAACAAACATAGCAAAAGTACTCACATAAACAATATCATTTTTAGCTCTAATTTAAAATGTATAATTTCACTTTTTAAAAAACATTTTTTTATCTGCTTCATTTAATTGATCAAAGCTCATTTTAATAAGCCTGAGAGGGTAGAAAGATGGCTGGTGCTTTCTAATAATGTACTGGCACAGGTGTTATCGTAGTGTTGTTGGTATTGTTTGTATTTGTTTACATATAGGAAATACAGAGCTGTGTATTCCTGTGTTTTGAGGAAAATACACAACATTTTGCTGAAATACTGACACTTGTAGTTTTAATGTGGTTTGTACCATTTATTGAAATTGTATTTAACTACACTATTTTATTAAATATAATGAAGGGCTTGACACATTCTTCGAAATATTCCAATTATTTGGTACCTGATATAGAAAGAGATTCCAGGGATTTCAATATGTAGACAATGAATACAACTATTATTAATTACATATACTGAAAGTTTTCGGTGACCTTCTGAAAGAGCTGAAACAGGAGTTCCCATTGTGGCTCAGCAGTAACAAACCCCACTAATATCTGTGAGCATGTGGGTTCAATCCCTGGCCTCCCTCAGTGTGTTAAGGATCCTGTGCTGCTGTGAGCTGTGGTTTAGGTTTCACACGTGGCTTGGATCTGGCCTTGCTGTGGCTGTGGCATAGGCCTGCAGCTGCAGCTCTGATTTGACCCATAGCCTGGGAACTGCATGTGCCACAGGTACAGGTACAGGCCTCAAAAACAAACAAATAAATAAATATAAGCTAGAACAGCCCTGTGATTTATGATGGCTGGATCTAAAATCTTTACAAATCAGCCTATAAGGTACTACATTCAAAACATTTCTTTCTCTTTTTTCATTTTTTTTTCCTACACCTATGACACATGGATGGAAGTTTCTGGGCCAGGGATTGAACCCTTGCCACAGCAGCAACCCAGGCAGCTGCAGTGACCACTCTGGTTACTTACCCTACTGTGCTACAAGAGAACTCCATTACTTTTCCTTTCTTTTTAAAAAATTTTTTTTTAAACTTTTTGGCCGAGCCTATGGCATGTTAAAGCTCCCAGGCCAGGGATTGAATCTGTGCCACAGTAGTTGCAGTACCAGATCCTTCACCATTAGGCCATCAGGGAGCTAAAGCATTTCTAAAAATTAAACCCTCCCAAGTCATCAATATCATAGTTTTGAATATTGCTATATTGATTTCATTTTAATATGATTACATTAATTTATAATTTACTAGGAGTTCCATACCTTATCATAAATTGACTGGCAGATGAAGAGAGCATGTAAGTACCTTCTGTATTTACATTGCATCTTCCAGAATAAAGCCTTAGCACCATATAGTCAAAACTTTGCAGCTTCTTAAACCTATAGCTGTGGCCCAAAGCATGGACTGCTCTAGCCAGGTCACGACCAGGGACCCACATGGAAGCCAGGATGAAAGGGGCTTGTCTTAGCCATTGTGCTTGGTCTGAGAGTGAACAAGAGGTGATTTCCAAAGGAAAGCAAGTGCATTGTAACAACAACAGAGAAATAAACGTTCCGATCGGTGGAAAATGTGTGTCCCTCTAAAATTCATGGGTGGAAGCCCCCATCCCCAAGGTGATGACATTAGGAGGGGGTGCCTTTGGGGGAGATTAGATCATGAGGGTGGAACCCTCACAGATGGGATGAGTGTCCTATAAGAAGATGCATGAGAGAGATGATCTCTCTCTCTCCTATGTGAGGATACAGCAAGAAAGTGGCTATCTGCACATCAGAAAGAGGACCCTACCAGCCACTGCACCTGCCAGCACCTTTAAGACTTCTCAGCTTCCAGAACTGTGAGAAATAAAAGTTATCTAAGACCCAGGCTATGGTATTTGTCATGGCAGCCTGAGCAGACGAGATCGGTGTTAAGTCGGCAGAGCCGACAAATGTCCACTTGGTCAGTAAAGTTTTGCCCCAATTTACTTCATATTTGCTGACCACCAATAAATGCATATGTTTTAAAGATTTTGGGGGGGTGCATTTTTCATAAGTGCATTTTGGAGTATCAATGATATTTTCCTTTTACTGAACTAGAAACCCAGAGGTGAAAAGAATTGTCTGAGCCAAACTGAATCTCCAGCCAAAACAAGACTGATTTTGTAAGGTTGCTTTGGGTTCTCTGTCTCCAGGGATTGCACACTTCTTTTGAGCTCTTAGTCTTGCAAAATTCGACACCTCAGTTTATCCAGCCATTATTGCTTCTTGTCTTGAGATCTTGCCCTGCTTACCAAGAAAGGTCCCTTAGAGTGGAAACCATGTATTAAGTTTCTTTATTCTCCATTACACACTGCTTGGCATACAAAGGACACCAAATAAATTATTGGTTATATAATTTTTGAAAACTGGAATAACATTCCCTAAAACACTAGTGAAAGTTATACTGCAAAAGATGCGATTGTATAATTTTCTCACACATCAAAAAGTAGTTCAAACCAATTATCTAAGGCCAGCAAGTCTTCCAGTGACTACTTTAAAGATGTTCATATTTTTCATTTGATAGAGGATATTTTAAATGTCTTGTTCCAACAAATATCATAAGTGCCTCTGAGTATAAATTTTATGAATGACTTTGAAAATTGGACAAGGAGACAGAAGCAACTTCCAGTGTAGATGACCAAAGAAATGGCTAATTTCTATCATCATTGGGAGTGCAATCCTCTTTTCAACAATAGCCTCCATAATATGTATTTTTGAGTGCCTACCATATAATAAGCTTATAAAGAGGTGTAAGTATGTGACTGAGAAGTTTACAATCTAAGCGGAAAAAGGGACAAGCAAAGGGACACTGACTGTGTCCCACATAAGTGAAGAATAAGCCTTCCCTGGTTGTGAAAAACATGTTTGTCCCCATAGGAAAGACCCAGCTCGACAGGAAAAACTGAGCTCTTCAGAACTGGATTATGAAGGAACAACAGGACCTTCTCACTCTGGTGAAAACAGGAAACTAGTATTTCTATTCCTGGCAGGAATTACTTGGTTGAGTGCTTGCTGGTATATTATGATCAGGCTCTGGTGATAAGTTTAAGGAGCCTTGATTTTCAAGAAGACTTGTAATAGCAGATGTTGGTGGACCCAGATTACATCAACTGAGGATGCACATGAGTCTATGTTATCACTGGGTTCGTTTCCTAGCACAGTAGGTAACATAGTCCCTCAGACCTGGCAGCTTACTCCAAAGAAATCTATTATCTCACAGTTCTGGAGTCTGGAAGTCCATGGTCAAGATGCTGGTGGGAATAATTCTTTAGGTGGCAGTGACCAAGAATGCCTCTCCCTCAGCTTCTTGGGGTTTTCTGGCAGTATTTGGCATCTCTTGGTCTGTAGACATGTCGCTTCAGTCTCACATGTGTTCTCCCTGATGGCATGTTTGTGTCCAAATTTTCCCCTTTTATAAGGACACCAGGCATATTGGACTAGGCCCACCTTACCCTAATATGACCTTATCTTAGCTCATTACATCTGCATTGGCTTATTTTCAAATAAAGCTACATTCTGAGATCCTGGAGGTTAAGACCTCAACATACAAATTAGGGGTACACTGCATGGATTCATCACATAGCGATCCTGCTTGCTCTCTGCTGTCACCAGCAAGTCTACCACTTCCCTTGGGCATAGCTGACTCTTCTGGGTACCAGCACATATGCCACGGATCTTTCAGTCCACGACCTTGGCACACTGGCACCCCTACAGCAACACTAGGTCTTCTGGTGCCAAAGCTGCTCTGTGCTCTGGGGCCCTTTCCACCTAAGGGCCTTGTAAAGTGCAGAGAAGCTTCTGCCTCCCTTGGTTTTTATAGAGTATGTGCCACTAGAAGGTCACTGAAGCAGGATAGCCTGCATATTGGACTATGACATTATCTTGCAAAGCTTTTAGTGAAAACAGACACCATGCTACACTCAGACTGATCAGGCTTCCTTGTGCCTGCTGATGACTTAAGACCAGGGGTCAAGCCAGCCTTGACTGCTTGCCTTTGTGTTCCATCAGCATGGGGTCTTTTCCAGGATGTCCCTAGGTCCTGCACGCAAATCCCCTTTAAGCAGCCATAGCCCCACCATTTTGCTAGATATACTCAGACAAGTCTGAACCTTACATCAAGAGGTGAGATTTATCTGTGGACCTTCTAGCATTCCATTTCCCAATTGGGACCTCACTTCTATGTTCACATATGTGTACATGAGAAAGGACATGTGCTCACACATGGTATCTTTGGACTTGTCCTCAAATTTCTAGTCTAAGGGTATCACTTATGCCTTCATTTAGTGTAGGATCTTTCATGTACTTTTGGCCATTGAACCCTTTCCTCAGATGTGAGTGGGCAGCCAAATGTAGGCCCTGAGTCTAACCATCTAAATTTCAATTCTGGCTTATCCATTTATCAGCTGTGTGAACAAGGTTAATTTACCAGTACTTCAGTTTCCTCATCTCTAAAATGAGGGAATAGAGTCCCTGCTGTGGCACCATGGGATCAGCAGTGTCTCTGCAGTGCCAGGACATAGGTTCGATCCCCAGCCTGGTAGAGTGGGTTAACGGATCCAGCATTGTCACAGCTGTAGCATGTAGGTTGCAACTGTGGCTCAGATCTGATCCCTAGCCTGGAAAATCCATGTGCTGAAGGATGGCCAGAAATAAATAAATAAATAAAATGGGTGAAACATCGTACTTCACTCACAGTGCTATTATAAGAGCAAGTGGGTTAATGCACATGGAATGTGTAGGACAATGACTATTACATGAGCTTCTGGTGAGAAGGTGAAGGAGGAGTTCCCAACTCTTCGGGTAAGTTCTCTTCCTTCTTCTGAGATACCCTTGAGTCTCCCTCTAAAAACCCCACGAACTCAACATAGCCTGGTCTGCAAGCTAACAAGAAGCTACTAATTCCATGACTGTGTCTAGCTGAAAAAAAAAAAAAAAGCAAACAAATGAACAAAAACAAGTAGCAAATATTCTCCATAATAAGCTATTTCAAAAATAGGAGCAATGGTAGAATATTTAACTGCAACTGGATAATTGGATATACTGTTTAGACTTGAAAGTTTAGAAAATGAATGTAGCCTCCCTTTTCCTATTTGATTTTACATTGATCAAAGATTTCTGAAGCAAATGCCAACCTTCAAGTTTATAGCAGGTAGGCAGTGAAGTGCTTTAGCCAGTGATTCTCACACTTTGGGGACCTTTGAGTAGAAGCGTGGTTGGGGGTTCTTATCCATGAAACATGGGCATTTTGATTTTTTGGGGGGGGGCCACACCTGCAGCATATGGAAGAGCCCAGGCTAGGGGTCGAATTGGAGCTGCAGCAGCAAGCCTGCACCACAGCCACAGCAACACCAGATCTAAACCATATCCATGACCTACACTGCAGCTTGTGGCAACATTGGTTCCTTAACCCACTGAGTGAGGCCAGGGACAAAACTCCCATCCTCATGGATACTAGTCAGGTTCTTAACCTGCTCTGCTGAGTCACAATGGGAACTCTGATTTTTATGTATTTATTTATTTGATTCTAAGTGACTTTGACACTGCAGGTAAGAAGTGTACCTTTTTAAAAAACAAGTATTTAGATAACCAATGCATGCACAAATCAGGAAATTTCCTTTTAGTTTAGATTCTCCTAAGGCCAGCCTATTGACCTTTTTTGATCAATAAAGTAGATAAGACAAGACAGAAGATTCAGTGACTATGAGGACAAGCAGCCAGGCACACCTGTGAGTGATGTGTTTACGGCCATCAAAGCCACTTAGGGTGATGCTGTTTTGTGTTGATGCTTTGGTAATTATTTGGATCCTTCTTTGTTCCTTTACGGATTAAATTAGAGATACTGACATTGAAATCATACAAGCCTCAGATTTAACCAGTTAATGAGTTCAAATCAAGAAAATCACATCTTTTTTTTTTCTTGAGAATGGCAAAAAGCTATTCAGTAGGGAGAAAAAAAAAACGCATCAAGGTCATTTTGCATCTTAGTGTTTATCAAGCAAGCGTGGGGCAGTTGGAAGGAAGATTACAAACAAGGTGATAGTTCTCCTTGCGAAACTGTCTTTTGCCTCATACTTGACAGATGTTTCAGAGAGGTGGATGAGATGAACAAATTGCTAAAATGAAACCGAGGTAATATCTCCCTTCAACACATTAAGATGGTTTGATAACTTAGAAAGAACAAACAGGACAGGCATACCGGTGCCCTGAGAATCTCTGGGATGTCCAGAAGGATTATAGGAGCTCCTGGGGGAGGCTAATTTATTTACTCCTGAAACTTGGACGTCATGATTATAGCTTGGAGTTGATTCCTGGGGTAATTAGGAGCCCAGATGGAAGAGCAGTCTGTAGGACGGTTAGAGCAGGAAGCTGGAGGAGAGAAGTTGGTCTTAAGATGTTCTGGGTCCAGGCTTCATCCTGCCAAGTTCGCTGGGCTGGAGATGAGGTATTGGCAGCCTGTGGTGAAGTGATGGCCTCTCTGTACTGAGCACAGGGCGTGAGTGTGTGGAATTGACTCTGTTGAGATGCTGTTTCATAAATACACACAAAAATGGTTACAATTTAAAGAAAATGTTGCTCATAAATACATGCAGGGATGGACATTTCTCTTTTCAGTGTTTGAAAAAGAGATTCTTACACCCATCTCAGACCTTCTCTATTCGATTTTTGGGGGCTGGAATTTGCATTATTCCAAAGCACCCTGGAAGATTCCAATGCAGCCCATCAGAAGACAAGGTGTGGAAACTTTAGTTTTAGTGGAGAACTAAAATGTGCACTAAAACATCAAAAATGACGTATTGAGAAACACTTACTGAAGAATGAAGGTCTACAGCAACACGTGCTGTGCTGTTTCATTACGGTCGTTGCTGGATACAGTCAGCTGGCAAGAGGATCATTTTCAAATCTTGTTTGAAAATAACTTCATGTTTAGACAAGTTGCAAAAGTAAAAATAATGCAGGTACCCTTTACCATATTCATTTTAACCCCGTTTGCTTTATTATTTTTGTGCTTGCTCTCTTTCTGCGCACAGACACACACACAGTATTTTCTCTGAACTGGCTGAAGCTAAGTTATGTATATCATGGCCCTGCACTCCTTCCTAAGCTCTTCGCCGTGTATTTCCTCAGAGCAGGTGGGACATTCTCTTCCGTAACCACCACGCAGTTAACAACTTCAATCAGTTTATCACTGAGAAAATGTGTTTTCTCATCTGCCATTCGTGTTCCCATTTTGTCAGCTGACCCAGCAATGTCCTCGAGGGCACTTTTGCTCGAGTAGAGAATCCCTCTAGGGTGAGGGACTGCCTCAAACTGTCCTCTCTCTTCAGCCTCACTATTTAATCTGGAATCTTCCCAGAGTTCATTGTGTCTTAGGACATTAACGTTTTGAAGAATACGGTCACCCACAGTCCTATTCTTTTTTCAAACGTTTTTGGGGACACTTGGGGGTCATCTACCACCCCGATGTTGTTAACATTGGTCACCCGGGTAACGTAGCATTGGATGAAATTTTCCACAGAAAAGAAAATCATGGACTTGGAGAATAGACTTGTGGTTGCCAAGGGGGAAGGAGAGGGAGTGGGGCGGTTGGGGAGCTTGGGGTTAATAGATACAAACTATTGCTTATGGAATGGATTGGCAATGAGATCCTGCTGTGTAGCACAGGGAACTATGTCTAGTCACTTATGATGGAGCAGGATAGTGTGAGAAAATAGAATGTGTACATGTATGTGTAACCTGGTCACCATGCTGTACAGTAGAAAAAAAAATTGTACTGGGGAAATAACTATTAAAAAATAATAATAAAAAAATAAAAAATAAAGTAGCATTTGATATCTCCACTATTTAAACACTCTGTTTTTCTTCCTTGCAACTAGTAAGCAGTCAGTAGGATGACATTTTAAGACTATGTGTGTATCCTGTTCCTCACCAAAAATTCTTCCTAGATGTTTGAGTTCCCATCATGGCTCAGTGGTTAATGAACCCAACTAGCATCCATGAGGACCCAGATTTGATCCCTGTCCTGGCTCAAGGGGTTAAGGATCTGGCATTGCTGTGAGCTGTGGTGTAGGTTGAAGACACAGCTCAGATACCGCATTGCTGTGGTTCTGGAACAGGCTGGTGACTACAATTCCAATTTGACCCCTAGCCTGGGAACCTCCATATGCTGCTGGTGCGGCCCTAAAAGACAAAAATAAAAAAAATAAAATAAAATAAATTCTCCATAGATTTAGCATCAATTGATGGTTCTTCCTTCATCCAATCTTTACTGTGATGATGGCAAAATGCTGATTTTCTGTCCCATACATTCTCTCCATCTGCCTGCCAATCATTCAACTGTGGGGGGGGGGGGTCCATCCCTAACTCCCCACCCCGTTCATTATTATCAGTACATATTGTAAATTCCTATTTATCAATCTCCTTCCTCTACCTCAATTTTTGCTGTTCAGTTGTCAAGTTTGGCCAGTGGAGCCCCTTCAAGTTGCTCTTGTGTCCTTTTAATATGCTCCAATTTTTTTTAACCTTTTTTTTTTTGTCCTTTTAGCCCATGGCATATGGAGGTTCCCAGGCTAGGGGTCAAATCAGAGCTGTAGCTGCTGGCCTATACCACATCCACAGCAACATGGGATCTGAGCTGTATCTGTGACCTACACCACAGCTCCTGGCAATGCCAGATTCTTAACCCACTGAGCAAGGCCAGGGATCAAACCTGCGTCCTCACGGATGATAGTCAGATTCATTTCCACTGATCCACGATGGGAACGCCTACTCTCTATTATTTTTTGAACACTTACTTTCCAGCACTTTCTTATTTTGACCCTCTTCTGCTCCAGCCCTAGTTTTAGCTGTTTCTCTGAAGAGGGTTGGTTCCTTTTAGGGAATGAATCCAGGGAATGGTATTTGAAACAAGATCTTAGTACTAGTGTACTCATTGCTACTAGGGTGACTTTGGTTCTCAGCCTTTGCTGTGGGCAGAGGTGGGAAGTTCACGCATGCATGTACACCCACATGCATACATGAAAATAAATATACCTGCAAATATACCTAGACATTCATACATAGTTTAGATATCTTGAGTTCACTTGTAAGATGATGACACTGAACACAATATCATTGACATTTTATACATGCAATGTTAGTACATCTTCATGATTCTTTGTTCTAATCAGTCTTTTCAAGTCTGTCTTTTCCTGCAGTTTCAATGACATGACTGTAGATCCCCTTTGCTTTGTTGCCCAGAGGATGATACCACCTGGCTTCCCTGAGCTTGATGTAACTTTCCTGAACCTGATTCTCCAACCCAGTGTCATCATGCTTTCTGACTTCATTACCCAGAACTGGTCACCGCTGGCTTCCAGACTCAGCGAGGGACTGGGAGACCTAGAGCAGCTTGGATTTACCCTAGAAATAAAGGAAGGGGAGGGGGGATGGCTTGAACAACCAATTTGGTATAGCTGGAATTATTTCCTAAACTCCCCTCTCACCTGCCTGGTGCCTGCCTTTGCCCCATCTCAGCCACCCTCAGCAGCCCTGCCCTTCTCAGCAGCCCCTCCCACTAACAGCTAATGGACAAGCCTGGATGCACATCTCACCTTGGTTGCCTCCTCCCTCAGGTTTTTCTTTTTCCTAGAAGCAGCTTCATGCTTCAAGCTTCCTTCCCTCTGGCCCTGACATTCATGCTACTTACTTTTCTCTTCTTTTCTTTCCTTCTTTTCCTCAGTATTCCCAGTGGGAGAATTCATAGTCTTTGGAAACAAAAAACGCAGGAAATGATGGAAAGATAAATGACGTCAATCTGCTTGTTCTTCTCTCTATTGGATTCAGTTTTGATGAGGTGCCCAGAAAGTGCAGGATTAGTGAATAGATCCTTTTCAATAAAAAATGAGTGGGCCTCAGTTGTGGGGTTTCGTTGGGAAGTATCTGCTCTGTGTTCATATGGCATCTTTGTTCCACTGGTTCTCAGTGGAAGCCCTTTTCCTCCAGACAGTGAGCAAAATCTGAGGATTTTTTAATTTTATTTTATTTTTTGGCCTGAAGGCTGGGGTATTTCTAACACAGCCATTTCTAGTTGGGGCCAGGCATATGCCAACCATCCCACAATTCACAGAGTGACCCCCACAGCAAAGAATTATCTGCCCTAAATATCTGTACCGCCAGGTTGGGAAATCTTGCTTTATTCTAACATCATACTGATGGCTTCCTATTGTTTAATTAGAAAAGACATTCATCAGATAGGGGTGACTTTTAAAAGCAAACTCATCCAACGGTAGAGATGAGTGATGTGTCCCAAGCTCTGGGTGACCTGCAGCACAACAAAACAAAATTTGCAGCCTGCAAATACTTGCAGGCTGACAACAAGTCAATGGACTAAAATTTTAAGAGTACAATGACAACGAGGGACAAAGGGAGGGAGGGTAAATGGCTATTTTATTTCAGAGGGAAAATAGAGGTAAAGTAGTTTGGCCACTGTACCAATCTGTACCATTTCCAACTTTCCACCTGACTTTGAGGTTTTCCTTGTTTGATTATGAATTCAAAGGACGTATCCTCAAGGCACACAACATGATCATCTGATAGACATGTACACCATGATAAGCTTACTGCGATGAATTTTTATATAAAGGCTTGCTGTCATGGGAGAACAGAATGTTGTTTTCTCGTGTGGCAGCTTCTCAACACGCTGGTGTAGACTATCCGGCTCTTGCCAGTGGCTGGTCCAAGATGAGTTTGATTGCATCCCTCTGTCTTCTCAAGGGTCTGAGCGCTGCTACAGCTGCTTGTAGCAATTAGAATGTGTTGTGTGCAAAGACTCGAGTGTTGACTGAACCAATTAAAAGATCAATTAGTTCAGCGCAAGTGCTTAGAGAAGTAGTTTTCTATGACATGGACCAGGCTTTCCATCAGTCCCAAGAGCTACAAGGGAAACCAACCTCCAGGAAGGTGTGTTCTTCGTTCTTAACTCTTTTTTTTCTTTGAAAATGTTCTGTGTATTAAACATTCAATAGAGGCTATCAGTCACTGAACTAATTTGACCAAAGAAAAGGGGGGGGGGGCTTTCATCGCAATTGTATTTTCATTTACAGTAATTAAAAGAATTGTTAGCAGTTCATAGAATGTATAATAATTAAATAATCATAGTAAGTAAAAAATAGTAGAATAACACTGGATTCATGCAAAGACTTTATTTTGGGCTCTGATACAGTTCATTCAAAAAGGCTATCTTCCCGTTAGTTATATATGGTTTGGATTTCTTATCATTGTTTTTATAACTAGAAAAAAATCCAAGTTTTGATTTTTCTCCTTATGATGGAATCTCAGCATATGTTTACCAAAAGCTATATGCAAAACTTTGGATGTAACACATCCTGTGACAGTTCTTACAGGCCAGGGGATGGCGTGAAAATAGAATATATTGAATTTCCTGGTTTCTAAAATACATGATGCCAGGAGGGGTCTCCTTGGCCTCTGAGAAAGGAACACTGACTCCAGGAGATGTTTTCAAGGTGTGAAGTCCTAATGCCTTTATTCAGCAAGTGTTCAGGCAATTAGTAGAGAACAGAAAGTGCGATGACAGAAGCCCAAGACATATTTCCTGCCCTTTGGTGGTTTATACCTTAGTTGGAAAAGCAAGGGCCGGTTGTGTCAATCATGACTGTGGATGATCAGGACAAGAATCTTTGACTTCCTCCTCTGCTTTCTGTAACCCTGCAGGGTCGCCAGAGAGACACTGAAAAGGGCAGTGGGAAAAATCATGGGGTGTGTTATCCAAGGTTTTGGGGGTAAACTTCTCTAAGGAAGTTCTATCCTTGGTGAATTAAGCTGGACTAGAGGTGACACAGTAGAACTTCTCTCTGAATAGATCCGGTCACATGACCCCCCCCCCTTAGGTAGCCTGTCACCCAGCCCCTGCCCCATTTCCTACTTAGCTCTTTCTTATTCTGGAAACCCCTACCAAATGGAAGGTGTCTCCAGATCCTTCTCACTCCCCAGCCACATGGATTACCAAGGGGGACAATTCAGAAGAAAATCCAAGAGAGGAACTAAAAAGCAGATTCCTGGGAGAGTATCTGAGGTTGACATCAAGTGTTTACTCTTTCCTTCTCCAAAATCTCTGCCCCAGTCACCATGGCCCAATAGCATCCTTAGCATAGGGATGATTTTGGTGTTTCTCCCTGTGGATGGGAAGGCAGAAGGAGCTACAACCATCTCCTAGGACTGAGACTGTGTGGCCAAGTTCTTAGTTATAGACAAGGGAATTCATTCTAGCTAACTGAAGCTACATAAGTGACATAGCAGCAGGTAGTTTGTGGAAATTCTAAGAGATTCAGAGAACCATACCTCTACACATGCCAGGAAAAACCCACTCACACCCTGGGACCATGCTAGCTGAAAACTCATTGCTGCTACCATTTCTGCCACAGACGACCAAAAAAAAAAAAAAATCCATGCCCCCTCCTGTGGATGCTCACTTCCAAGTCTCCCCAAGGTATATCTGCTTGGCAGAACACAGTTGATCAACAGAAAGAACCCACGTTGCTAGGGAGTCTGGGGAATATAGTTTTAACTTTGCAGATGAAAGTCTACTAGAAGGGATGGGAGTGGGTATTGACTGAGCCCATCTGTATCTGCAAAATGTTGCAGGACTTAGTTGGAGTTGGACTTGAAAGGGGACTGGAGTCATTGGATGAGACCTTGTGAGGAAGTGGACCTTGAGTAGGATGAAAAGGATCTGAATTGTTCAGAGGAAGAACATGAAAAGTCCAGGCAAAAGGAAAGCAGACTTGACTTTGAAGGGGTATGCAGTTGTGTCTACAGGGGGAACTCTCAGGGATGTCATGGCAGCGATGGACTGAGAGTTCATATTTGAAAATCATAAAAGATGAGGATGAATAAAGAAGATGAGGCAAAGATTTGGAAAGATTTTGAGTACCAGAAACTGGGATTTCATTCTGTTTGTGGTGAGCAGTGCCTGAGGCTTATCACAGAGCAGGGACATGATGAGGTTAGTGTTTTAGGAGCCTTGTGCTTGTTTGTAGCATTGCTTGAATGGAGACAGCCCAGGTACATGGAAACCAGCCAGGGGTCAACAAATAATCTCGTTGGAAGGTGGTGAAAGCCTAGTCTAGAGTGGCAGCAGCGAAAACGAACACATTGAAAGAATGGATATCAGAGTTTTTTCAAACGAAACAGCAGCATGGGGAAGCAGATCCAATTTCAAATGCCGAAATTTGTCACTTACTGATGGTGTGACCTTGACGAGTCTCTTGGCATTGCTGAGTTGGCTTTTGCATCTCTAAAATGAAAAGATAATACTCCTTCCCCACCTCACTGTCCTGGGGAGCCATGAAACTCAATAATGAAGGTTTGCAACACCTTGTAAACCAAAGGGCATCACATAACATGAGTTATAGTTATTATGAAAGAAAGAATCTGTGTGGTTGGGTGACTGATAAGGAGAGAAGAAAGAAAAGTGTCAAAAATAACTCTTGGCTTGCTCCCAAGAGCAGGTGAGCTCTGGGTGGAAAAAAGGAACTTTCAGAGACTTGGGGGAGGTGGAAACAATCTTGATTTTAACATGGTTATGAAAGACACAAGTGAAGACAAGCACAGAAGAGTTGCAGAGTCAGGACTGAAGCCCTCGTGAGGTCCAGGTAGAATGCAACTTATCTTCCCTGTTCTTCCAGAAAAATCGTTTAAGAATGCAGTCACAGTTTAATGTTCCCTATAGTTCACTTTTTGTTTATTTGCTTTAGGGATAGTATCCATTTAAATTATGCTTAGCTGCAAGCCAGGGATATTTATGCTATTTATGGACAAAAATATACTCCATGAAGAATAAATTAAGACGAGGAGAACAACCTTCAGATTGGCCTGAGACTGAGGGGTTCCCGGCACTTGGGCATTTCAGCTAAAACTGGGAGAGGCTGGGTAGTTAAGGATGAAATAGATGGGCACCCTATAGGGCTGAGAAGAACTAGGAGGAGGTGAGATGGTGACCCTGGATAATCAAGCCATTGCTAAAAACGATGCAGGTGACTCAAGGTGGAGTAGGCATTGCAGCTAAAAAATATTCTAGTTTAGTAAAAGAAACTCTGGAGAGTTATAGATCTTGCTGTGTTCAGGAAAGAGCTAGAAAATCTCTCTTGGAAAGAAAGAAAGCTGACATCTTCCATACTCCAAACATTTCCAGAGATAGGTGGTTATCTTATCAAGTTAAATAGGAAACCTGTGAACAAGATGTGGAAGTAACAGAAGATGCTGACTAGTAAGGACACGTGTATACTTTGTATTTGAGGAGTTTCCATTTGGTGTCAAGTTACTCAGTGAAATGTTTTTCCCTGTGTATTATTTAGTGTGAGTTGAAATTCACCTGGTTCAAGACAGAGCTAACTTTTTGATGTTGAACAAAGACCTGGAAATAAAAAGATGGATGTGGAGTTCCTGTCATGGCTCAGCAGAAACTTATCTGACTAGTATCCATGGGGACTCAAATATGATCCCTGTCCTGGCTCAGCAGGTTAAGGATCTGGCCTTGCCTTGAGCTGTGGTGTAGGTCACAGACGCAGCTCAGATCCCATGCTGCTGTGGCTGTGGCGTAGGCCAGCAGCTGTAGCTCTAATTCAACTCTTAGCCTGGGAACCTCCATGTGCCACAAATGTCGCCCTAAAAAGACTGAAAAAAAAAAGAAGAAAAAATGATGGGCATTGAAATGGGGCAGAACTGGCTGGGAGAACTCCCATCTTGCCTCTTCAGGAGGCAAACGCCGGCTGACCCCACGCAGAGCTCCATCAACCAGCAAATTCAGGAAGTATAAGGATCCTCACATCCTGAGTCATCTGGACAAAGTGGCTCTGTGATTGCAGATTTCCTTGCCTGGCCCTATGCTTTCCTGCATGACCCAGAATTAAATGCCGCTCCGAGAACTCAGGGTGCCAAGAAGCACAAGAGAACCATTAACTGCAATGGAGGTTCTCAATTTAAAAAACAAAGGCATGGCTCAGTGGTTAAGGAATCTGACTAGGAACGATGAGGTTGCGGGTTCAATCCCTGGCCCCACTCAGTGGGCTGAGGATCCGGCGTTGCCATGAACTGTAGTGCAGGTCACAGACACGGCTTAGATCCCGCGTTGCTGTGGCTTAGATCCCGGAGGTGTAGGCTGGTGGTACAGCTCCGATTTGACCTCTAGCCTGGGAACCTCCATATGCCACAGGTTCGGCCCTGGAAAAGACAAAAAATAAATAAAAAGCAAAGGCCTACGCTTAAAGATAGTTACTCAATTGTTATGGGTTGAATCCTGTCCTCCTAAAATCTGTCTGTTGAAATCCCAACCCTCTGTGCTTCAGAATGTTGTCCCTGTTTGGAAAGTGGGGCCATTGTAAATGTAATTAGTTAAATGAGGTAATTAGAGTGGGCTCGTGATCTAATCTGACTGGTGTCCTTATAAAAGGGGAAATTTGGACACAGACCGGCAGACAGGGAGAACGCCATGTGACATTGAAGACAGAGATTGGGGTGAAGTTTCTACAAGCCAAAAAATACCAATGATTGCCCAACACATCAAAAACTTGGAGAGGCCTGGAACTGATTCTCCCTCATAGCCTCAGAAGGAACTAACTCTGTTGACACCTTGACTTAGTACTCCTTGTTTCCAGAATTCTGAGAAGGTAAATTTGTATTGTCTAAGCCACTCATTGTGTGGTACTTTGTTACAGAAGCCTCAGGAAACAAATACATTGATAGAGTTTTATTTGTACATTTTCACATCAAAACAAACACAAATAGGGTCACTTTACCACTGTTTCTTTACCTTTAGGTCAAGGAAGATAAGCAATGGTCTGACAGGTTACAAACAACTGAAAACCATTATACAAAGTAGGAGAGACCAGAAATATTGTTACTCATTCATGTTAAATATTATTTTTCGAAAATCACGATAGACAACCACTCACTTGTAAACAGTAGGATTTCACCCTCCTCACACTCATCATTTATGAAATGAAATATTCCTTGAAGGCCTCAGAAGATTGCCAATAAAAACGCTAAAAGACTCTTTTGATCTCTAGGAGGCAGTGAGGACAGAGACAACTTCATTCCTTCTGGAAAATGCTTTGTTCTTCTGACTCCACTTACAGAAGCAATAGGAAGGCATATAATGCATCAGGCTTTTCGTCTTTGTGGAAATAAGTTAATCCATGTCCTTATCATATGAAACTGCACAAGGATATAATCTTTTAGAAGACATAAGTAATTCTCCATAACACATTTGGAAATACTTTGATCTTTCTGTATAGGTCTCCATAGCAAAAGCACACTGCAAACCTTATTTTACTTATTTAGAGGTTAGTTAAGGAAGGCTAGGGTTGTAATATTAGAGCTTTAAAATTGCTTTTTAAATATACGCTAGCAAAGGGATAAGGATAATTTTACTAGGTCCTGAAACATTCTAAATTACATAGCAGTCTGCTCTGCCCCATTCCATTGCCAACACCACGGGCTTAGTTTTCGTGTATTTACTTTTCTCCTATTTTATTAACTCTGTTAATGGACTTTAAGAGATTCTTTAAAACCCCATCCTCCCTTGAAAATTTTAATATTCAAGTGAAGTGTTCTTTCGTCTAGCATTCCTGCTATACTGGTTCTAAGGATCTAATAGTCCTTCCGCCCCACTGTGGATTAGGCTGATTAAGGGATTGGTGGAGAAAGGTTCTGGGGAGGAGAGTAAATGTTAAAAGATCCCTTATTTCATTCCCTGATAAAGATCTGAAGGTGGGGAACTGCTGAAGACACAGGGGATATGATAGGATCCAGTCTGATTTGCATCTTGGGAAAACCACTCTGGAAGCAGCTTGGGGAATGGGTCGGTGACCAGGGGGCAGGAGTATGAGACTAGAATTGGAAAGATCTTGTCCACAGGCCGTTGGAATGGTCCGACATGGTGACATCGTGCGGGTGGGGGATATGCAGGAGGTAGACGGATCCAAGAAGATTTTGTCAACTGTCTAGGGCTACACATGAGTCACTTCACTGCTAAAAATACAGGTAACATTAATTAGTTGACCCACCCCTTGTAGGAAACTACAGTGTCGTGGTCAGGGCTATTTAATAAGCTCTACAAGAAAAGCAAGAGTCATCATTTGGTCCTAGACATTTCTACCCTCAACTATATTTGTCTCATTCTAAGGAATTCAGGCAATTCCAGGTCAAGAAGCTAGGTTGAGGTGAGCACACTCCCAGAATTCCCAGGGCTAGCCCAAGTGGTCAGCTCCACGACGATAGTTCTCTGCTGTATTTGTCATCTGAACAACCTGGGGGGAAGAAGGACGTCCCCCTCCGAAATGCTCAGTGCACAGACAGAGAGCCAGAGATGAACTCAGTCTGGACTCCCAGAGTGTCGAGGTGGGGCCAGCCAGTGTTTGTTTAGCCACCAATGACCCCTCCTAGTCGTGGTCACTTTCCCCGTGTACCGTAGTTGAGGGAAGCAGTCAGTTAACTCTGAGAACTGGGTGCACTGCCGTGGCCTTAGAGGAAGCCCTGCCATTTTCCAGAGGGAGAGAACCAGACTTTGCTGAAGTGATACCTTTTCCAAGTCCAGGTAAAGCCTTGCTTCCAGGTGTGATCAAATCTATTTCACGCAGAAGGCCAATAGGTGGCAGAACAGTCTTTCCTACACACCACAGGGAAAATGCATAGAGAAATCACCATCACTCAGTTTTGATCATTGGTCTCAAACAATTCAACAACTAGGAACTTTAGAATTTTTATGTATTTTACACATTTATGTATATTAATGCTGAATCTTGGGTAAAATGTTTTGAGTTAATGAAGATTTCAAGCCCTAGAAAAATTAGCCAAAATATTTATAGACCCTCTTTACTTAAACCTTATCTTCTTGTGGCTAGAATTTTTTTTTTTTTAAGTATGTAGAAACAAAGGTGAAAACAATTCTAATTTTAGGCCATTTAAAATGATTATTCTCTGATAATTAGAAGGTAGGATATACAAGGAGGGTTCCTCTCTGTGATTTCAAAAAGTCAAGCACCTAATAAAATATTCACAGATGCACTAGAATCTTGGAATTGGGGAGACGACAGAGAGACCCGATTTTTACAAAATTAAAATTTTTTTCTTGAAAAGGAAGTTAAGATACTGGCTTAGAATCCTCTCTAATATTGTTCTAACTATGTGTTTTTGCTAACTTTTGTTTGTTTGTTTGTTTTTGCTTTGCTTTCCTGCATTTTTAGAATGTCAGGATTTATAGCTAATTTAGGGATACCCAAATGGGAAGATTTTAGAAACAGTCGCAGATGTCCTGGTGGCTGTTGCAAATCAGGGATTACCATATCTCTAATATAAAATGGTCTCTGGGGATTTCTCTGCCTTGGTCACACTTATGGGGTTTCTTTGAATCTCATCTTTGCTTCTATTTCCTTGTGATCAGGACCTGGATGAGGATGGGTGAATGAGGCATGGCCTCAACCACATCATTTAAGGGGACGCAAAACCCTTAATCATCAACATGAACAATCACTTTAATACAATATTTTTAAAATTCAAAATACAGAAAAATCCCAATGAACAAGATATCAAAAATCTAAATAACACTAAGATCAGTAACAGTGTGATGCTGAGCCCTGCTCGAACCTGAGGCAAAAGGAAAAATCAGGGACCCTGAGCATGTTTTTATTTAAAGTTTTGGTATTTCGTTCATCTTGAGTTTTGGCATTGATTTTGACCTTTTAAAATTTGAAATATTACTTATCATGTTCCTACCTTTTTTGGTTCTTCCCTAAATGTTATGCTTCAGGCTAATGCCTCGCTCTCCTCACCCTGCTCTGAGGTCACTTGTCCTGGGGGTTTGCTTATGCTTACGCCCTGTAAAATGTCTAAAGTCCCTTCTCAAGGAGAGGTTCTTGGCCCCTCTAGGGCTGTTTGTCATCCAAGGGAAAAACAGGCCTGAAACCCAGAGAGAGAAGAAGGATGTTGGCAACTTGCTGATGTTCCCCAGAGTGACCTCACTTTTGAAAAAAAAAAAAAAAAGTATCATATTCTTAAACCATTTCTTTTGGTTCTTTTTTTCTCTTCCTGGCTTTGCTTGTGGCCCATGCACACCCTTTGTGCTCTGGATAGCCAAAGGTCCAGATGTTTCTGAACATCCTCAGATATTTCTGAAAGCAACTCTGTTTCAGAAGTTGTCAGAGCCCAGGTGGCTACTTCTTTAATCGGATCTCTAATTGAAGAAATCGCCATGAACAGGGGCTTTTAATTTGAACCCATCTGAGTATCTCAATAAAAGTCAAACTGAATCCAAACCTCCTTACGTGTCCCTCGGAATTATAGCTGAGTGGGACTGGAGACAGTCTGGCTTGCTAGTGGCACCTTTTGCCACAAGGAACAACCTTGCTTCTGGAGTTTCATCCTATTTTCTGCTCCCGATACCTGTAGAAACAGTTTTCTCACAGTACATAAACCTCTAATCAAGTGACTCTCTTCCTTACCAATTCCTTTAAAGTTATTATCCAGTCCATTCTCAGATGGCTATGAACCAGCTCAACACTTCTATGGAATTTGCTTTGAAGTTTTCCACAGGAAACATTTTTTTCTATGAATGGAGATGAGCATCTTTTACAGGGCTAGGTGAAACTTGTTCTGTTCTACTCACTTTTCCTCTTTCTCCACCTATCAAAAAGTACTTGCTTTCGAGTCTGACTTATAAAAAACAAACTTACAGTCAGAAAAGGGGAGAGAGACAGAGAGATAAATTCATAGTTTGGGAATAAATAGACACATTACTATATATAAAATAGATAACCAACAAGGACCTACCATGTAGCACAGGAAACTCTACTCAATATTCTATAACTGTCTCCAGTCCCACTCAGCTATAATTCCGAGGGACTCGTAAGGAGGTTTGGATTCAGTTTGACTTTTATTGAGATACTCAGATGGGTTCAAATTAAAACTCTACTCAATATTCTCTACTCAATATTCTATAATATTCTATATTCTACTCAATATTCTATATTCTATAAACTCTACTCAAAATAAAATAATCTTAAAAATATCATATATATATTATGTATATGATGAATCAATTTGCTGTACACCTGAAACTAACACAATATTATAAATCTACTATATATATATATAGTTTCTTTATATATAATAAAGGAAGAACAAGGAAGGAAAAAGTCATGACAGCAGATTGGAAGAGTACAAGTTCAAGGCCCAGTGTCCTTAGAAAGACAGAATAAGGAGACAAAATTAACATCAGTTAGAAAAAGCACAAGTCCTTTTAGGAATATTCTGTGAATGCATAATTTAAGTCTCACTTGGGTCAGTGGCATCAACATGTGTTTGTTTACTGGATCACAAAACAATAAATATTTAGGATGTGGACTAAAAAAGAAAAATACTTTAGAAAGATGAAAATTAAAACATTCAAAGAAAAAAGGTTAGACTCAGACTTTATAAAATTTTACATTAAAACACACTAAAGAAGAGATTTTCTGCTTAGAAAAGCAGGTTAGTCAAACATTGTTTTAGCTATAACTCTTTCTCTGAAAATTTTAGACACAGAAGATGTAATTTTTAATATGTCAGTTCCCTATTAGTTTGCTATTTTTGAAAAAATAACATAATTTTTTAAATTTTTGCTATTTTGCAATTTACAGTTGTTTCTTTTCCCCATCACTAAGCAATTCTGGACAATTAGAGCAAAACAAAAATTGCATGTTTAAAAATTTGGTTGTGTTATTTTTCTTCTTCTAAACATTTAAACTCATGTTGGGAAAAAAGTTGGATGACTTGCTTCTTAGGGATATAAATGTATATCCTGTCTTTTCTGAATACACAAGAAAAACTGGGTTAAGCCATTTTTTCTTGAAAATTATTCTTGGCAACTCTTTGGGAAAATCTGTTAGCTTGTCAAGATAAATTTTACAAGCAGTATCCCAGGTTATGGAAACCATTGCAAAATATCTGAGAGATAAAGGACCTTTGCAGAACTAGGGTTACAAATGTGTTTATATATTTTATACATATTTTTATACTGTGAGTACTCAAAATATTTGGATGTTGTGGAAGCTAGAGACAGCTTTCATTATTTTATTTTACTTTTTAAGTAAGAGATACTGTAGTGAAAGGGGGTCTAAACTTTAAGGGGAGCCTGGCAAGAATAAATGCCTCAAATTCTTTGAGAAGCAAGGCACTTTCCAGAAAAAAAAAATATACGTGTGTGTGTGTGTGTGGTGTGTGTGTGTGTGTGTGTGTGTATTTTGTGGACAACTGTCTAGTGTGTCGTTTTTGTTCCCAAATGCTAATTGAGTGTTGTAAATGAGGACAGGCCTTCACACCAACCAAATGAATTGGGCCTTGATTTTGAATTTGCTTATCATAGTGGCATAAGGCCTTTCATCTTTCTCTTTATCTGATATTTGTATGACCATGTATGCGTTTTTCAAATTTCTGTGTACTGTCAAGTACCCCTCTCTGATTACTCCTTCTGACACACTGATGCCTGCTTTCCTTCTACCCCTGACATAGGGTACAGTTTCCAGCCTACTGGAAAGAGAGGCCATGAAAGAAATTCTGGCCCACCCACTGTGCTACTCATCTTGTAGGACTGTGAGAATAGAATTGGGACATCCTAAATTGAAAGCATATGCCTTGGAGTCAAATGAGTCTGAGTTTCAACACTAACCCACTCATTCATTGGCTGTGTGACTACAGATAAGCTGTCACCTACTCTGAGCTCTTTCTGCTTTTATCTCATTAATCTAATGTGAACACTAAATGAGATGATGTGTGCAAAGTGCTGAACGTGGGGTCAATACACTGGGTATGCCCAATAAAGGACATTGGTTCAGTATTGCTATTATTATTCATAAATGGCAGGGTTCTGAACGGGGAAGGTGGTACCTAGGATAAGAGGAGAGAGCAAGATGAAAAGTGTTCAAGGGAAGAGCGTTGTGGGGATGGGAGATGGTGAAAGGAAGCAAGAGCCACCAGTGGGAAGAAGTGCCCCTTCCAAGAGCAAGTTCAGTTTGTATACTCGTCAGACCATGGGTTTGTACCAAGATAACCCCACTGGCAGGAGCAGGCAATGAAAAGATGTTGTGATCCGCCAAGTTCTATGACACCCAGGGGAACCACGTTGGAAAGTTGTATTCTTGAAAACCCTCTCTCTCTAAAAAGACACAGTGGAGGAGACCCTCATTGCTCAGTCATGAGCAGCCCAGCTCCCACCCCAGCCTCAGGTTAGCTTATTCCCAAGCCTCCCTTCCCTGGCTTCATCAGGGCCTTCAGGGCTGGGCCAGGACCTGGTGTTGGCATTGGACCAAACTCCGTCCTTTCACTTGGCTTTCCCCTCTCCTGTCCTCGGTTAAGGCAGTGTTCTCTGCATCTCATATGGGTCCTAATTTCCACCTACCGCAGTGGCTTGTTTGTTCTCATTGAGTCTGTTCCAAGAGTCATGGGGCTTAAGGAAAATGGGGGAAGTTTCTCTGGCTCATCTTTTATCACCCACTTTCATCATTTCAGCATTTGTAGCTCCTCCCTGCCTATCTTTCAAAGCTCAAGATGGTGAATGGAATTCAGGCTATTTTTCACCCTTACTGATTTATACTGCCCCAAATCCATAAGTTAGCAAGACTCAACATTTATTTAATAGAGAATTTATTTTTTGAGTATTGAAAAATATTTCTGAAAAAAAAACATAATTTATTCTCATAAATAAGAATGTTTTGAATTAATTAGAATTAATTTTGACTAGGGCTGAGGTTAAGATCTGAAAAGAATGTCTCTGGCCATCACTAAAGAAAGAGAATGATCCAACAACCTTTTCACTTTATTTATTCATCTTTTTTAAAAAAAAAAAACCTTGTGATAAAATATATATAACATAATAGTTACCATTTTTTTTTGGCTTTTTGTCTTTTCTAGGGCCGCACTTGGGCATAATAGTTACCATTTTAACCATTTGTAAGTGTACCTAAATATATTACCACTATCTATACTCACACCTTTTCATAATACCCAACAAATACTCTGTAGAGATTAAATAGTAACTGTCCCTTCTCCCACTGCTATGCCTCCTAGCCCCAGTAACGTCTATGTATTCATATTTTTAACCTTTAAGAACTGAACTCAGCTAAGTAATCATATGCATTGATTTCTATTGCCACCTGACAAATTATCACAAACTGAGTGACTTAACACACACTCGTGATCTCACAGTTTCTATAGGCAAGATGTCCAGGCATGGCATTGAGGAGTTACCTGCGCGGTTTCACAGGCTGCTGTGAAGGTGGTGGAGGTGTCATGGTCTTCATCTGCAGCCCAGGGCCTTCTCCCAAGCTCACTGTTAGAGGAACTGATTTCCTTGTGGTCGTAGCACTGAAGTCCTCGTTCCTTGCCACGGGTTGGCTTAGGATGCCTTTCAGCTGTTTCTTGCCATTAGGCCTTATCAGTGCTTCCTAGCATGGTAGTTGCTTCTTCTTCCAGGCCAGCAGGACCACATCTCTGACTTCTTCCTCAGGGACCAGAGAAACGTGCTTTTAGAGGCCTTACCTGATGAGGCCAGGCCCACCTCAGACAATTTCCCTTTGCCATATAAAGGAACATGATTCTAGGACTGATATCATAGTCACAGTTCCTTTCCTCGATTCAGAGGAGAAGATTATATACAGGATGTGTGCACCCCAAGGGAGGACATCGTGGGACCACCTTAGAATTCTGCTACCACACTCTAACAGGGTCGAGAGCCACCAGCCCAAACCTTTTACAATATTTCTTTCTCTTCTTAATTTATACCAAGCTATTTCTGATATTCTGCTTTTTAAGGCTGTGCAGGTTGGATACTGGGGCAGGAAATGTAAGTACGTACCTGCTTTTACTTCATATGAACTTAATCGTGTCCTTTCACTTTCTGGATCATTTAATTTATGTCTGAACTTAGGAGCCCTCATTTAAGGGCTGGGAGTCTGTGATACGATGGACAATCATGTATTGCCTCAACAAATGCCCACTAAGCATCTCCCTTGTGCCAGGTCTTGGACTGGGTGTAGGAGGGCTGCTACCAGTTCTAGATGTCTCTGCTGGAGATCCCTGAGTCATTTATCAAAAAAACAAAAACAAAAACAAACACTGAATTACCTACAGAATGTGAGACGTTGCTTCAGTCACTGAAGATGCATCAGTGATCAAAAAAGCTAAAAGTCCTGCCTTCATGAAGGTAACATTCTCAAGGGAAACAGAAAGTAAGCATCATACAGATATAAGATGTATGTCGCACCAGACTAAGATATATACTATGCACACAAAGTGTCTGGGAGGCAGCATAGGAATTCCACGTAGGGAGATGTGAGGAAGGTGTGCTTTTCAAGGGTAGTCTTTAGTAAAACAAAAAGTCTCAGGAATACCAGCCAGATGATGTTTGGAAGTTGTCTCTTGAAAATAGTCATTAATGGGGAGAGGGCTCTTTAAAACATCTAGCTGGAGGGGATGAGGTGGGGCAGGCAAGAGAATTTCACCTCGGTGGCCCCGCCCATAAGGACTGAAAAACTTCAGTCTCCTGTGCAGCTGAGGGCAACAACGGAGTGAAGGAATGAAGCCAACAGACAATGCAATGTTCCCATCCCAGGCCTGGCGAGAGCCAGCCCTCTACGAACTTGCAAAGGGATTTGCAGGATATTTGGGGAACCCCCACTTTCCCGGGGGGCCTCCTTCATTTTGGCAGTGGCCCTGGGAGAGGTGTAGAGCCAGACAAGCGGGAGAGCCAGAGACGCTTGGAGATGACCACCTCAAAACGTTTTAGAAACTGGTTTAAGAAACTGCAGTTGTAGGAAGTAAAGTGACCTCCCAAGGTCACCCAGACAGTGGCAATGCTGGAAGTCAGCCCAGCCCTCCTGACTCCTCGTGCAGTGCTCTTCACACAACACCCTGCCAACCCCGCCCTTGGATTCTCCCCTCCCTGCTCCTGTGCCCTCCCTCCTCCAGGCCTGGATCTCATTCCTCCTGGCTCTCTGTAGCCCGTAGGTACTGGAGGAGAGGGGATGTGCCTTATCTGATGCTGGCTTCCTTTGCTAGGGCTGCTCTCCTGAAGTACCACAAACTGAGAAGCTTTAAACAACAGATCTTTATGGTCTGGGGGCTAGAAGTCCAAGATCAAGGTGTGAGCCAGTTGGGTTCCCTCTGAGGGTGTGAGGGAGAATCTTGTCCATGTCTCTCTCCTATTTTCTGGTGATTTGCTGGTAGTTTTTGGCATTCTTTGGCCAAGATCTCTGCCTCCATCTTCACATGATATTCCTCCTATGTGCATATCTGCATCCACATTTCCCTGTTGGATAAAGACACCAGTTATATTGGATCAGGGGCCACCCTAAAACCTTGTCTTAACTAATTACATCTGCAATGGCCCTATTTCCAAATAAGGTCACATTGTGAGGTTCTGGGGGTTAGGATTTTAAGCTATGCATTTGGGGGTGGGTACAGTTCAACCCACATCTGATGCTGCAGTCCCAGCACACAGCATAGAAATAACACTCAATAAAAATGTGATAGATAACAGAGTATGCATTTTATTCCCAGGTTTCTACATCACGGTGACCTGCCCCTTTGGTGATTTACTTTTCCAATCTCTTAGCACTTCTTGGGCCACTGTCTGTCCATCAGCTATGGGACCTAGTCTAGGGATATATACCAATGAGAGAGGACTGGGAAGTCTCTCCCAATTCTCTGGAGGCAGTCACAAAAAGAGGCAATGATTGGTGGACATTCTGACCATAAGAGGAAAAGCCTGAACTTTGGTGGATATTTTAGAGGTTGCCTCTTGGATGACAAAGAGAAAGACCAGGACTTTCTCCACAAATTCCAAACTCCAGTGGTCCATCAGTGGAGCATCTTGGCCAGGTTCTTCCATGGATGTCATTCTAGTTAAGTTTCACCATAAATATTTCCTAACAGCAAAAACAAATCCTAGGATGCATATTTCAAGGCTTGGCATTAATCCTGCTTACCAGGATGAATGAAGCCTACCAGGATTTTTTTCAGCCAGGAGGAACATCTTTCTCCTCTGAATCTCTGTAGCACATACCATCCCCATCATGCACAAATGCCTTGTTCCAGAATTCATTGCATCATAACTGTTGGACAAGAGATTAAATATAAGCATAAATGATTGGGGTGGTCCATAGATGGTTTTATATGTTAGTAGAGTTAGTTTTCAAGTTCAGGGATGCTGGGTAATTCATCTTTATCTAAGTAACTCTTTTTGCTCTGAAAGCAGAAATTGCCTTTAGCAGAGAAAGATGAGGCACATCACAATTATCAAGAAAATATATTATCTTTGGTTTATACTAGGGTATGAATGACTGATATTACATTCTTGTCTAAGATTTAGTTTGGATAAAAGAAAAGGGAATATGATAATACAGAGGTTGCTTGAAGGTAGGAGAGGAAGGGTAATAAGGAAAGTGAAACAAAGCATGAGCAAGGGCGTAGAAGGAGACAGGAGCCACTGAATATCCATTTTACTTACTCTATAATTTTGTTTGTAGCCATGTCTGGAGGAGAAAAGAATAAATGAAAGCTTCTTGGCTTCTTGATTCCCAAGAGAATTGTTCTTTACTCCTGCCTGTCAGGCTTCCATGTCTTTCCTTGGCAATATGAAGACTTTCTTTACCAAAAAAAAAAAAAAAGTGACAGCATTGAGGAATACACTGGAAGCCAATCAACTTTATCCTTGAACTTGATCTTGTGCTAAAATTGAGAGCATATTTATAGATACCTACTTCACAAGACAGAGTCGCAACCTAAACATTCATATTTTGGTGAAATAACTGTGAAAAAAGTAAGTCAGTTTATTGGAATCTCTTGAGAAGACTCTGAGTTTAATACTTTTTATGGTACTTAGGAATCAGTGGCGTTCCTCAGGATGGTTCTCTGATGGATGGAGGTCCCTTATCTTGTGTAATTGAAAACACTCCCATCACACTAGTAAATGTGCTAGGGAGAGCTGAAGCTGCTTTGAGTATCTGTGGGAGAGGGAAGTTCATTATGTCGGACAAACTAATGGTTCGTTAGGTCCTGATGAAAGATGTGTCTCAAATTATGTCTAAGTCTTTGTTCTAAAGCATGCCATAGACAAGCCAGAGATCTATCTTGCATCTATAAGGCAAAAATAAGCACAGTTATTGGAACATGTACACATTCATAGTATATATATTTTTTTAAAAAAAGAAGGTCACCTATGGTGACCACCAGGATGAAATGCCAGACACTCTACTGGCTTGGCTCTATCCTGACATATGTTCATTCATGGGCACAGAGCCGAGACGGGGCTGTTCTCAGCCCAGGCCAGACTTAAGGCTTCATTACCTTGCCCACCTCAACACAGGATGCAATGTTGAACATTGAGCAGTAATAGCTGGCAATAGAAATCAACATAAATTACTGTACATTTAAATGCTTGGAGGTCTTTTCAGTGTGTGTTCACAGTATGTATTCTGAAAATAATGTGATGGGTACTTAATAAACCATGGATCTTTCCTCTTAAGTGAATTAAATCTGGTAAACATTTTCTTATTTTGAAGGTCAATTTCTGCACAGCATGCAAAATGCAAGTAAAACAATCTGTAATTTTCCTTACTGAGCTTATGTCTTTTCCAGTAACTGAGTTTTAAAACTAGAAGAAGAGCAAAAGGACTACGGTATAGGCATTTGCTATGGATTTATTTTATGTTTACTGTTCCCTGTATTACACGATAAGTAAGATCATCTTACATATGCTTTTATATTTTGAATCACAATTATTTCTAAAAAATCATGTAAATTGGAAGAAGCTTTATTTTTTAAACCATTTTATTTAGACCACATTCAAAGCTATATATATTTAATATATATGACTTGACCAGTTTGGTGATAAGTATATACCTGTAAAACCATCACTACTTTCTATGCCATAAACATATCCACCATTGCCAAAAGTTTCCTACCAGCCTCTTTAGTTATTATCATTATTATTTTTCTAATAAGAACATTTAACATAACGTCTACCACTTAGTAAAATATTGAGTAAACAAAACTGTTTTAACCGCAGGCTCTAGGCTGTACAGATCTCAAGGATTAATTCATCTTGCATATCTGAAACGTCATACCCTTTGACTAATATAGTTTGATACTTTCAAATTTCAAAAGTGAATCTGTCCACTTCCAAAGGCTTCTCTAGCCGGGAAGAAAGGAAGAAGTCTGTGTGTTATGTGGGAAGAGTAAGAAGTTTTGAGCACAAAATTGAAAGCTAGAAAGGTAAAGCAAAATTCTTCTGCAACTTGTTTGTTGCCTGACATTGCCCTTTTTCTGTCTGCTCACGGTATCTTTAGAAACTATTGACTAACCTTGACAAAAATCATACCCTGTGATATAATTATCCTTAGTTTAACTTTGACCCACCTTCTTGACATCAAATAAAATATGTCAAGGGAGATTTTTTTCATTGGATTTCAATGAAATTTGACTTCAATTTACAGAGCTATGCGATCATACTGGATGGAAATCTGCATTCCATGGACTCTACTATGCCAAATAAATTGTTTCTGTATGCAAATGTGTCTATGTGGCCTTTCAAGGGGGTGCTTCCAATGGTTGTGAATGATTTTAAGATTATTTGAAAACTTCTCAGTTACATCTGTATATTCCTACTGGCTATTGGTTACTCTGACATATTGTAAGAAAATACTGGTTAAAAAGATTTTTAAAAATATTTTAAATTGGTATATTTTTATCATTATGATGAATGGCATCTTTATATGTATTTAGTTTTATGTGAAATATGGACACAATTTTGAATGTTAAAATTTAAGGAAATTTAGTGAATAGCTTGACCGCTTTTCTCAATCCAAAAAAAAAGAGAGAAGAAAGAAAATGATCTAAAATCCAAAGTTGTCTGTTGTCCTGCTAGAGTCATAGCTCTAGGGATCTGCTGGAGTTCCACATCTAGTGCTCTTTCTATTACACCGAGACCCCATCTTTTCTATTTTAGCACAAGATGCGATTATTAATACACATGATCGTGCTCCAGAAAGTCTGGAGTCTTCCTGATAGTGTTACTGATGTCTGTTCTGAGTTCCTGAGGAGGAGGAGAAGGGACATCACATTCATAAGATGGCTCAACGTCAGATCTTTGACAATATCCTTTATTGATGTTATATTGGTGTGCGTATATGAAAAACATTAATTTGTTTAACATAAAATTTAAAAATAGAGTTGACTCTTGAACAACAAGGGGGGTTGGGGGTACTGACCCTCCCCCACCATGCAGTAAAAACTCCACATATAACTTCTGACCCTCCCCAAACACTTAACCACCAATAGCTTACTGTTGACTGGAAGCCTTACTTATAAAACAAATAGTCAATTAAACGTATTTTGTATGTGTTATGTATTATAAACGATATTCTTAGAATAAAGTAAGCTAGAAAAAAAGAAAATATTTTTTTCTTTTTTGTCATTCTGTCTTTTCTAGGGCCACACCTGCAGCATATGGAGGTTCCCAGTCTAGGGGTCTAATCGGAGCTGTAGCCACTGGCCTACACCAGAGCCACAACAATGCCAGATCCGAGCCATGTCTGAGAACTGCACAACAGCTCAGGGCAACGCCAAATCCTTAACCCACTGAGAAAGGCCAGGGATCAAGCCCGCAACCTCATGGTTCCTAGTCAGATTCGTTAACCACTGAGCCATGATGGGAACTCCCAAGAAAACATGATTTAAAAAATAAGGAAAGAGAAAATAATAATTGAAATAATTTCTATACTCTTAAATTTGTTGAGGTTAGTTTTGTGCCCCAGTAGGTGTTCAATCCTTGAGAATGTTCCTTGTGCACTTGAGAAGAATGTATATTCCGATTTTTTTTTTTTTGGATGTAGTGTCCTGAAAATTTCAATCAAGTCTAACTTTTCTATTATGTCATTTAGGATCTCTGTTTCCTTACTGATTTTCTGTCTAGAGGATCTATCCATTAATGTGAATGGGGTATTAAACTCTCCTACTAATATTTTATTCCCATCAATTTCTCCTTTTATGTCTCTATGTATCTGGGTACTCCTATATTAGGGGCCTATATATTCATGATTGTAATATCCTCTTTTTGAATGGATTCTCTTACCATTAGATAGTGTCCTTACTTGTTTATGGTCTTCGTTTAAAAGTCTATTTTGTCTGATGTGAGTATTGCAAGTCCTGTTTTCCTGTCCTGTCCATTGGCATGAAATATCTTTTCCCATCCCCTCACTTTCAATCTATATGTGTCCTTTGCCCTAAGGTGAGTCTCTTGTAGACAGCAGATTGTAGATTTGTGCTTTTTTAGCCAATCTGCCACTCTGTGTCTTTTGATTGGAGCATTGAGTCCATTGACACTTAAGGTGATTATTGATGAATATGTATTTATTGCCATTTTAAGCCTAGTTTTTCAGTTGATTCTGTTTCTCCTTTGTTCCTTTCTTTTTTTTTGGTTGGATGATTCCCACTTATTTTATGCTTGCATACTTTTCTTTTTGTTTTTTGTGAATGTAATATTTGGTTTTGATTTGTGGTTGCCCTGTTTTTAAGTATGTTAACCCCTCCCTATATCTTCTTGCTTTAGCCTGATAATCACATAGGCTTGAACACATTATTAAAAAAAAAGGGTCTAGATTTTCATACTTTCCTTCCCCACATTTTATGATTTCAAAGTCCTTTTTTAATATCATCATGCTTGTCCTTTTGCTGTTCCTTGTGTTTATCATCATTTTTACAGTCTTTTTTTCCCCCCTTTTAGTTCTGTATGCTGGTTTATTTAAGTAATTGCTTTCTAATTGTGATTTCATCCATCTATTTCTTCTTACCTCTTTTTTTTTTTAATTTAGCGAAGCCCTTTCAATATTTCTTTTAGAATGGGTTGAGTATTGCTGTACTCTTTTAGCTTTTGTTTGTTGGGGAAATTCTTTATTTCCACTTCTATTTTAAATGCTATTCTTGCTGGGCAGAGTATTCTAGGCTGAAAATGTTTTCCTTTTAGAACTTCGAATATGTCTTGCCACTCTCTTCTGGCTTGTAGTGTTTCTGCAGAGAAATAAGCTGGTAGCCTTATGGTGGTTCCCTTATAATTAATGCTTTGTTTTTCTCTTGCCGCCTTTAGAATCCTCTTTTTATCATTAACTTTTGCCGTTTTTATTATAACATGTTTTGGTGTGGGCCTATTTGGGTTCAACTTGTTTGGGGACCTCTGTGCTTCCTGTATCTTGATATCGGTTTCCTTTAGAGTTGGAAAGTTTTCAGACATAATTTCTTCAAATATATTTTTAATCCCCTTTTCTTTTTATTCTCCTTCTGAAATTCCTATTATACATAGATCGGCCCGCTTTATATTATCCCATAGATCTCATAGTGCTTTCGTGTTTTTTCATTTGGTTTTCTGTCTGCTGCCCTGATTGAGTGATTTCGATTACTCTCTCTTCCAAGTCACTAATTCATTCCTCTGCATTATTCATTCTGATCTTTAGTGCCTTTAGCTCAGTTTGTATCTCTGCAAATGAACTTAATTTTTCTATGTTCTTCCTTATATTTTCTAGTTCCTTTCTAAAAGGAATCTGCATTGCTGTTCAGATCTTCTATTAATTCCTTGATATTCAGCCTTAATTCTTTCAGTATTTTCATGACCTCCTTTTTGGACTCAATGTCCATCAGACTGCAGAGGTCTGTTTCATTATTTGCTGCTTCAGGTGAATTTTCCTGTTATTTTAACTGGGAATGGTTCCGGAGCTGCTTCATCTTGCTTATGTTTTTCTTTTTCTGTGAGTTTAGGGAAGCCAAACTGTAGTCTTGGAGGGCTATTTCTATGCAAGAGCACCCCTTTGTATTTTATGGGGGGGGGTTACTACTTATATTTGGTGTGGGAGTTTGGATATTTGCTGTCTCTTTCTTCAGTGTTATCCCCAGGGTACTGAGTATGTTTCCAGGGAGAAGGAGGCAGTGGCTAGGGCTAGTAGTCAGTGCCTTGTTGCTGGGCTTGTAATAGCAGCAAAGACCTACAGGAAGTGGCACAGGCTACTCCTAGTTGCAGGGCCCTGGGAAGTGGTAATCAGCCTTAGGAAGATTTATGAGGTGCCCAGGGCATGTGGCAACGGCAGCAGCAGGGTGTGTGAGTTCCCAGGGGAGTGAGTGCATCAACAGGTGGTATTCAGTCACACTGTCCTCTCTGTGGTGCCCTCTGAGGAGACTGAGGCCACAAGTGGTGCACCTTCAGGGACCCTTAGTGGTAGCAGGCCACACCCACCTCTGGAGTCAGTGATAACTGCTGTGGTTTGCCCCCACCACCTGTAGACCATGCAAGAAGCACTCCACCCACTTAGCCCACACAGGAGGTGATGCTCTGCTGTTCCTAGTTGCAGGGTCCTTGAAAGGGACAGTGATCAAGCATATGGACACCACCTGTATCATCTGGTAGTGGCAGCAGCAGAGCGGGTATGATCCCAGGAGAGTGAGAGCAACAACAGGTGGTGTTTGGTCATGATGCCCTCCTTTGTGGTGCCCTCTGAGATGATTGGGGCTGAAAGTGGTGCCTGTTCATAGACCTCTAGTGGTGGCAGGCCACACCCACCTCTGGAGTCAGATATAACTGCGGTGGTTTTCCCCTGTCCACTGTCGACCATGCAAGAAGCATCCCATCCTGCTTAGCCCATGCAGGAAATGCTGCACCAGCTGCTCCTAGTTGCAGGGTCTTTGGAAGGGACAGTGATCAAGCATGTGGTCACTGCCCATTGTGTTTGGCAGTGGCAGCAGCAGGGCAGGTATGTTCCCAGGGGAGGGAAAGCAACAATGGGTGGTGATCAGTTGCAGTGCCCTCTTTTTTTGCTGACCTCTGAGGTGACTGAGGCTACAGGTAAAGCCTGTTCACAGACCCCTAGTGGTGGCAGGCCATGCCTCCCTCTGGTTTCTGAGATGACTGCTGTGGTTTGTCCCTGCCACGTGTGGGCACCAAGAGGCCCCACATCACTCTTAGTCCCCCACTGCCCTTAGCCCATACAAGAAGCACCTGGTCTCCTGTAGCGTGAGCAGGTGGCTTCTTGCCACCATAGCCCGCACTAGCGGCGCCCCACCGTCTGAGAGCCTGCGCATGAACAGGGAGATCCCTATGGTGACCCACCCCTCCTGCTCTCACCCTCCCCAGCACTGGCACCTTGCTTCTCCTGCAGGCCCAGACCTTCTCCCGCGTTCCCTCTGCCTTGGTGTTCCACTCCCCAGCTCATAGCTCACTGCTCTCCAGCCTGTGGCACACCACTCCCTAACACTTAGGCTGTCCCCACATGGCCAAACCTAGTCCTCTCCCCAGGACTGACCTCCAGAGGCTGAGTATCAGCACCCAGCCCCTGCCCGAGCTCTCAGGCTGTGATATCAGGGTGTGTGCAGATGATGTGGGCAGCTCTCACTCTGCTTTGCCCTCCTCAGTCCAGCTGCTGCACTTTTCTCTGAGGCTTTGAGGTCCCTCCATCTCGGCAGATCTCCCATTTGGTCAGTTAGTTGGGTTCCCAGGGTGTGGGTTCCTTTTCTCTTTCATAGCTCCCTCTCAGGAATCCTGATTCCTTTACTCTCTCTTCTCTGTTTTACCTGGTTATGTTGAGAGTTTCTTGCCCTTTTTGGCAGTTAAGTTCTTCTGACAGTGTTCAGTAGATGTTCTGTGTAAAACATTTTACATATAGATGTGTTTTTTGGTTTTTTGTGTTTTTTTTGTTGTTCTTTGTTTGTTTGTTTTTTGCCTTTTAGGAACTTAATCTCGGCATATGGAGGTTCCCAGGCTAGGGGTCCAATTGGAGTTACAGCTGCAAGCTTACACTACAGCCACAGCAACACAGGATCCTAGCTGCATCTGAGACCTATACCACAGCTCACAGCAATGCCAGATCTTTAACCCAATGAGTGAGGCCAGGGATCAAACCCACAACCTCATGGTTCCTATTTGGATTCATTTCTGTTGCACCATGATAGGAACTTCTAGATATGTTTTCTTGATGTGTTTGTGGGAAAAGGTGAGGTCAGCGTCTTACTCCTCCACCATCTTGATCCTTCCCAATTGTGAGTCCGTTTATATTTTGTAGATAAGGTCACTTGCATCTTATCTTAGTTTTGTATCTTAGTTTTCACATGTAAGTGACATCATATTCTATTTGTCTTTCTCTTTCTGATTTACATCACTTAGTATGAGAACCTCTAGGCCCATTCCATCCATGTTGCTGTAAATGGCATTATTTCATTATTTTTAATGGCTGGATAACATTCCATTGGAGGAAATCTATCTATCTATCTATCTATCTATCTATCTATCTATCTATCTGTCTATCTATCTATCTATCTACACACATATATATACCCTATCTATTCCCCTATTGATTTATGTTGTCTCTATGTCTTGGTTGTTGTAAATAGTGCTGCCACGAATATAGGATTCATGTATCTTTTTGAATTATAGTCTTGTCTGGGTAGCATCATACAGCAACTCTATTTTAAGTTTTTTGAGGAAACTCCATGTTTTTTCCATTGTGGCTGCACCAATTTACATTCTCACCAATAGTGTAGGGGGCTTCCCTTTTAGTCACACCCTCTCCAATATTTATTATTTGTAGACTTTTTTTTTCCCATTTTTAAGGCTGCACCTGTGTCATAGGGAAGTTAGCAGGCTAGAGGTCAAATCAGAGCTACCATTCACAGCCCCAGCCCCAACAATGCCAGATCCAAGCCACATCTGAGGCCTATGCTGCAGATTGTGACAACATCAAATCCTTAACCCACTGAGTGAGGCCAGGGATTGAACCCACATCTTCATGGATACTAGTCAGGTACTTAACCTCCTGATACACAACAGGAACTCACATTTGTGGACTTATTAATGATGGCCATTTAGTTCAGTGTGAGGTGGTACCTCATTGTAGTTTTGATTTGCATTTCCCTAATAATTAGGGATGATGAGCATCTTTTCATGTACCTATTGGCCATCTGTATATCATCTTTTGGAAAATGTCTTCATTTTTTAAAAGAGTTGTTTGTTATTTTGTTATTGAATTGTAGGAGCTGTTTGAATAATTTGGAAATTAAGCCCTTGTCAGTGGCATCATTTACAAATATTTTCTCCCATTCTGTTGGTTGTATTTTCGTTTTGTTTATAGTTTCCTTTGCTATGCAAAAATTTATACATTTGACCAGGTCCCAATTGTTTATTTTTGCTTTTGTTTCTATTGCCTTGGGAGATTGACCTTAGAGAACATTGGTATGATTTACGTCAGAGAATGTGTTTGCCAGGGGAGGGGTGGGGAGGGAAGGATTGGAAATTTGAGATTAGCAGATGCAAACTATTATATATAGGATGGGTAAACAAAAAGGTCCTACCGAATAGCAGAGGGAATTATATTCAAGGTCCCGTGATAAACCATAATGGAAAAGAATATGAAAAAGAATAGATAACCAAGTCACTTTAAGGTACAGCAGAAATTAAACACAACATTGTAAATCAACCATACTTCAATGAAATAAAAGAATGAAAAAATGATGGAAAAATATCACTCACCTTATGCCTATTAAGGATGGACTAGTATCTACATATATTTTATGCTTTCATAACATACCTGACCTTTTCTTAATTTTTTGATATCTCTAGGCTGTGTGGTTTATTTTTGAATTTTTTTAATTGTTGTAAATCTCCAAAATTATTTCCAATATATTTATTGAAAAAAAATCCACGCATAACTGGATCCACATAGCTTGAACCCTTTTGTTTAAAGGTCAACTGTATACCACAGTTCTGTAACCATGTTTTAATATTTCATTCCTTGAACTACTCAAGAATAGAAATGGTGGAGGTCACTCAAAACTGCATGGTCCTGTTAATACTTATGACTCAAAGAACCCATGTTCTCCCTCTTTCTTTTAGAATTGTTGGCGAAAATGTCTGTTTCTTCCAGAGAAAAAGCGTGATGGAATCCTGGCTCCATTTCAACCAGTACAAATTCCACAAATTCTCCAAGAAAAAATTTCTTGATGTCCTGAGGTAGGGATCACCAAGACCTTTGCAACTCCTTGATCACTAAAACATTACATTTTTGTGGTCTTTTTTGTGTGTATTATTCCACCTGATTATTGGCAAGACCCCTGATGGCAGAGCCAGAGTCACTCATCTTTGGGTTATTTGCCAGAGAAGTGACCTGGTGGTGAAGTGCCTGCCCTATTTGGTGAATGACAGGGTGTTCAATATAATCCCATGTGTTATGGACTAAATATTTGTGTCCTTTCAAAATGCGTATCTTGAAATCCTAACCCCTATTGTGATGGTATTAGGAGTGTGAGGTCTTTGGGAGGTAATTAGGTCATGAGACTGGAGCCATTGTGAACAGGATTAGTGTTCTTACAAGAAGGCAAACCAGAAAGCTCACTCTTTTTTGCCCTTTGCCATGTGAGGATACAATGAGAAGATAGCCATCTGAAAACCAGAAAGAAGGCTTTCATCAGACACAGGATCCGATGGCTCCTTGATCTTGGACTTCTTAACCTCCAGAACTGTGAGACATAAATGCTTGTTGCCTAAGCTACCCATATTATGGTACTTTTTTGTATATCCTGAACCGACTAGCATGATAGGCATATGGAGAAGAGTTGAGAGAAAGAGGCTAAGATATGGAGATTGGGGCTTGACTTTGTATGGCTAAGAGATCTGTGTTTTATTAGATAGATAATGGGAATCATTAAGAAATACTGGCTAAAGAGGAAAATAATAAGTAGACTATGACTCTGGAGACTTAATCTGATCAATTCATGTTTGGAAGATTGGAAGGAAACCTTTTAACGTTTAGGACAACTGGGGATATTGGTTTGACCTTGTGAGTAGGATGAAGAGGGTAAAAACAGGAGTTATGATGAGACCATTATTGATTTGGAAGTGGCTTAGAATTGATTGGATCACAGAACTACATTAAAAATGACCTTATAGATCAGACTGCCCAGCTATGTCCTGCCCCTGAATCTCCTTGGAATACAGGTGCCAAGTGGTAAACCAAGATCTGATGCCCTAGGAGCAGTCTGACTGCCTCTAAATGCATCTGTCATCATCTTTGGACAATATAGATCTTTCTCTTTGGCGTAAGCCAAAATATTCCTCATTTACCATCCCTGGGTCCTCTGCTATAGTGCTAAATAGTCCACAGGGTAGTTCTTTAAATATTTTTAAAGACAGCTATCCTGTTCCTTCATAGTAAGACTTCTCTTTGCTAGCTCCTAGTCCAGCCTTTCATCACACCGTGTAGCTATAAGTTTCCTTGCCACCATTATGGTTTTCCCTTGAATGATCTCCGCTTTGTCTGTGTTTCACAAGAAGAACAATGCCAGGACTTATTTTAGCTGATATTCTTGAGATAGCCCCTAAGCTGCGAACTCAAGAGAAATTAGAAGAAAAGAAGCAATAGAGGGATCGACAGCACTGAGCCCAAGGATAGGATGAAAGGAGGCTTCTAAAATGGCTCGCAGTGATCCCCAACTCCTGGCATTTGTGACCCTGTGTAATCAACTCCCTATGAATGCATACTGAACCTGGGAATTTGCTTCTCATGAATGGAATGTGACAAAAGTGATGGTATGTCATTTCTGAGATTAGGTTGGAACAGGCTAATTTGTCTTGCTTGCTCTCTGCCTCTCTGGAAGCTGCCATATTGAGAGCTGCCATATTGAGAGATGCAGAGGCCAATGTGGCAAATAGATTAGAATGGTCTTTATTCAACAGCCTGAAAGAAACTGAAGCCTCCAGTCCAGGAGCACAAGAGGAATTTAATCCTGCCAAAGTCATACAAGTGAAATTGGAAGTTGATATTTTACCAGTTGAGTCTTGACCTACAGGATGCATAATAAAAATGATGGAGTTCCATCATGGCGTAGTGGTTAATGAATCCGACTAGGAACCATGAGGTTGCGAGTTTGATCCCTGGCCTTGCTCAGTGGGTTAACGATCCAGTGTTGCTGTGAGCTGTGGTGCAGGTTGCAGACACGGCTTGGATCCCGCGTTGCTGTGGCTCTGGCGTAGCCCGGTGGCTACAGATCCAATTGGACCCCTAGCCTGGGAACCTCCATATGCTGTGTAAGAGGCCCTAGAAAAGGGAAAATGACAAAAAAAATGATCGTTGTCCTAAATTTCAAAATTTTGGAATCATTTGCTATGCATCAATACATATGTGCATGCTAATATGTACCCACTAATACAAACACCTCTTATTAGCACTAACCCAGAAAAACAGAGATGGAGCTGAGCGCAGATTTACCAACATATTGCAATGGATTTTGAAGCAGAATGGAAGAGTGGCTGGGGTCATAGCACTGTCGATAGTTGAGGATTTCAGACAGCCACAGAAATGCGACAAAGCCAAGAAGTAACATGGAGAGCATTGCTGCCAGGAAGGAGGAAAGTGAAATCTTTGTTGTCTATGAGTTTACAGGAGACTCTGCAGAAACCTTCAATCTAAAAGGCATGTGTTGGAGGAAGTGATTTGGGTTCTATTCATTTCCCCATTCCAACTGATTTAGACTGTGTTAGTATCACTTTTACTGCCCCTTTATGTCTCTAGACTGGGGAACTCCATGAGGACAAATTTATCCCAAACTCCACCAGGAGAAACAGAACAGAAATGAGTTAATCAAAGAGAACAAATCTCAAAATGCCAATTAAATTGAATAATTAAAATCAAAAAGCTTTTAGAAATAATAAACCAAAATTATATTTACTTTTATTCATTTATTAATTGTATGGCTATTTACTAAACATTTGTTCTATTATGATATTCTAGAGCCTCAGGATCATACTGTCTTCTGAAGAACCAATATAAAAGCCGCCACAGTTAAAGGTATAATGAAATAGAATATATACTGATAATAATATATTGTTTTATTTGTGCCACTCTATTAGCACATAATAAACTTAAATTCTCAAAAAAATCTCTAAATATTTTTAGGTTTATCTGTGATGATATCACTTCCTTAGTCTTGCTTCTATTTTACTATAGAATACATCCCTTTACTTTGATAGATTTTACCAATCATTTATGATTATTGGGGTCTTTCTTGGGAAAACTGTAGTCATAATAGAGTAACAAAAATAATACTTATGACGTTAACACAGTTTTGTACATTTATTATTTGCTAAGCACTGTGCAAAGGGTTTTCCATGTATTAGAGCTTCTAATCTAGAAGCCCCTGTTTTCTCTTTTGCCAAAAAAATCTTCCTTCAAGGAAGATTGATTGAAGAAACAGGACTTGGAAGTGGGACTGAAGAGCCTAATGTCTATGTTCACATATGAACCACTCTCAGTTGGTAAGAAGGACCAGATTTTTTCTAAATTTTCCAAGTGTTTGAAGCAGTGCCAAGCGGAAAAGGCCTTCATGATGGTAGATTTCAGTTCAATATAAGAAAATATTTGCTGACTTATCCAAGCTTTACAATATAATCTCAACTCTTCATAAATGACATACACCAGTAGGAGTCAATGAGTTCCATACAACAGGGATGACAAGCGAAGGCAAGGTGACACCTTGATGAGGATGCTGTATGTGAACTTAAATGTTGCCCACCGGCCCAGAAGTTCCTCTCCAATCTGAGAGGCAGAGCATCTGCCCTGTCTCCTGATTCCCTGCCTTGTAAACTCACAGCACAGAAAGGGAAAAGGCAGTTGTTCCGACTTCCTCTGTTTTTGAAGAACCCATGCTGCCCCCTGTCTAATCCCTCACCTCCATCTATTAACCCACTGATTCTTGAATTGTGTTAGAATTAGCATTTTGCAGAACCGACTTTGTTTGCCTTTTTGAAAATTCAGACTTGTATCCTTCCTCTGTCTCAGGTTTTCACCCCTATTTCCTATAGTTCCTTAGAGTTGTTAAGGATCCAGTAGTCATGCCTGCCAAATGCCCCAGTCCCGGGAAGTTGGAATCATAAGGATAACGAACTTGAGATGGGGCACAACAAAGTGGTGAACTTGACTTTCAGAGCCCAAGATACAAATCTTGGCTCAGCTCTTTAGCTATGTGTTGTGACATGCTGTGCAGTGTCAGTTCCTTCACTGGTAAACCTATCTTTTTAATTTGGAGAGTGGTTGTGAGGATAAAATGAGAATGCATGTGGAGCACAGGAAGTACTCAGTGAATGTCTACTGTCTCCATCACTAGCTCAGGCATGAGTTTCAACACAGCACAAAATCTTCTTAGGCCAACGTGGATTCTCAGCAGAAGAAATGAATGCCAAATAGGAACTGAGGTAGCTTCAAGTTACATGCATTGTCTGCAACATATATTACCTCTTCCTCAATGAAATACAGCAATAAAATCCAAACTTTCCCTTCTCTCCTGGGGACCAAGACTTAGTCTCCTGGACTTCAGAATTTCTAGTAATATTATTATAAGCTGGTGCTACTGGTTATGAGTTCCTCTTTCTTTCTGCAGTTCATGTCTTAGAGTAGCTCCAGCTCAGTGGATGACCGACCCCTGGACAGGATGTTTCATCCTTTCAGACACTGCTCCTTAATTTTCTTCATCAAGGATATTCCTAGTTTATTATTAGACCTTTGTTTTTTTAAGATTACCTACCATTTCCTTTTTAAGATTACCTACCATTTCCTACCATTACCTACCATTGCATTGAGGAAGAGGTAAACATCTAGTATAGTCTTTGAAACATGGTAGATGTCAAATGAAACTTCTGTTTTCCTTAATTCTTTTGCAGCCATTACAACCTCAAAAGCAGCAATTTCTTCAAAGATTTCCTTTCTTCTTTTTTCAAAGACATACTTATTCAGTGTCATAATCAGACTATTATATTTAGCAATCAACAGCATGGGTGAAAAAAAAAACTACATTGAAACACTTTGTTGGAATGCTTTACACTTTCCACAGAACAGAACCCAAAATAACCTCTTGTACAACTAGTCACAAATACAGTCCTTTTTGCCCACACATGTGCGTATTGTCTAAAACAGGTCTTCTTTGGAACAGCTAGGCCCTGCCACATTATTAGAAGTGTACTTGACCCCCCTGCCATTACTTCATCTGTATGTCTGGGGATCTTTTGTGTTTCCTGTCTTCTTATCCCACCCATCGGCTTAGACTCAGGGTAGCAGTTCCCTGTGTCTCTCTGAGAGGTGAAATTAACTTTGAGCGTAAAGGAGAAAATGCTGGAAAGAGATGGTGCTCTGTTTCATAGCCTGGGGCCTGGGAGCTGGTAATGGTTTCCACAGAAATAAAGGAGAGTGGAATAGGCTTTATGGGGAGGGAAAAGATGCTTGGTTTTTAATATGGGAGATTTAATGTGTTTGTGGGACATGCTGCTATATCAGGATCTGTCAGGCAGATAGTTTATGGAAGAGGCTGATACTGGTCTCCACGCTCTAGAGCGACACATGAAGAAAAAAAAAAATAGGGATGATGTGAATCCTGGTCATGGGGAATCCAAGGGAAAATAGTGTAGGAGGGCAGGTCAGCTGACAGCAGACTCCTGAAGACGTCCACGTCCCGGTAGGGGCGGGGCTGGGGCCACAGAAGACGGAGGAACAGCCATCAGAGATGAGAGCAGAAGCAGATGGGCTTCCTGCCATGAAGAGAAGAAGGGAGAACATTTAAGCAACCTACACAGTTTTGAAAAAGATGGTGCAGAGAATTTAAAAAGTGTGAAAATTGAAGATGATGATTGTATTTGGCCCCTCAGCATGAAAACAACTATAAAAAGACACAACATCCAGCACGACTGATCACTCAGGCTGAGACCCCTATAGCACTAAGACCTATGTTACTCAATCATTGCAATAACTCCTTGTCTTATTATAATAAATACCAATAAAGCATTGGTATTGATTTTAACTCCAGTTTAAGATGAGGAGAAGGAAATTAAGTGGAGAGGTTAAACAGATGCAACATCATTAACCTTTGAAACAATTTGGAGTTCCAACTCTCCCTATCTGATTCTAAAGCAGGAGCACCTTAACATTTAATTTCTACAGAAAACTTATCTCTAGTACAAGGCTGAAGAATAGGTTGTAAAGTTCAAGAAAACTTTGGAGGAAGTAACAGGTGTCAAACAGGGGTGTCAAGTACACTTCTAATAATTTGGCAGGGATGAGATATGGCTGAGAAAAGTTTAGGGTTTCATTTTTCTTTTCTAAAGATGAGGCATACAGGCCATAGGTGAAGCGATGGAATCAACAGATGTCAAAAGAGAAGGCGGGGTTTTGTAACTTCATCTAGAAAGTTATGGTAAAATGAGACTGAGTATTACTAAAACCCAGTACAGCAACAGGTTAAAAATGTAAGCATAAACGTCAAAATCACGATCAGGGAGATGAGTGAAGGAAGGGTATCTTGGAGCACAGTGAAAGATGGAGACCTGGAGAGGGAGAGGAGAGATGATGAGATTCATTTCAAAAGGGAAGAGGACGTTGAAAGAATGAGCAGGAGACCAAGAAGTTATTCCAGTCAAGAGGTGCTGAATGAAAGTGTGCTGTGGACCACAAATCCTGGTGGGAGAAAGCACTAGCAATGTCCGTCCAATATCCTTTGTTGGGTAAAGTTTGTACCAGAAAAGCATGTCATCAGGTATGACATTCTAGACTTGCCATTCCATATCGTAATCCATGCAGAGAAGAGGGAGCTGGGATTAATATTTTGGCAATGTATTTACTGGATGTTTTGCCAGCTGTAAGGGGCCTGGATTTGAGATTTATCTGGTGGTATGTTATGGAATCGCATAGGTCAAACCAATTTCAATTTCAAATATTAACATAACTAGAAGTTCCTTGTGTCTTAATTAGAGGTCATCAGCTCCCTTGTAAAGTGGTCCCTGTCAAGATTGCCTGTGGGTAATTTGGGGAGTTCAGTGAAGCTTAAAGTGAAGGATTGGAGAGTCAGTGTTTTTTTTTTTTTTCAGTCAAATTGTTTTTGTTCTTCGGCAAATAATGGGGAGCCCAGACTCCAATTAGAGCAGTATTCAAATAATTTTAGATTTGCATATTTGAATTGGCCATCTTTGGGAAGGAGAGGGCAGGCCATGCAGTTCTCCAATTATTTAGAGCAATTAGAGGAGATGATCAGACACTTTTGAGGTCTCATTAGCAAGCGTGTTGCCTGTGCCGACACCTCCGAAGATCACAGCGGCGACTGGCCTGGCCGCCCACATTTCCTTTCGGGAAAGTTCTACAGACAGTGACTCACTTCAAGTTAAACAAAGGTAGCTATTTTCACAGCCTATTTCTACTTTTGCTCTGAAAAGTCATTCATTACTACTGTTTCTCTAGAGTGTACAATGTAAACACCAATGTCTTTTTCTCCTTACAAGCTCTCTAATTTTTGTTTTCGATCTAAACCCAGCATCATCTTGGCACTTAATACTGGACCATAGATACCAATGTCCCAGCACTAAAACCTGGTGCTTAGAAAAGTAATTTTGGAGGATGAGGTGTCAAGCATTGTAAATTTTGGTGCATGTATTTATAATCACCTTTTTACTACTGGTAAGCATCTCAAAAACGAGCAGAATTTTGGGGGTACAAGTCCTCCAATAGACAGAAGCGTGGTATTAGCAATCTGTTTATTACTGCACTTGGTATCAGAGTTTCCAAAGTAGGGATTCCCTCTTGAATGATACTAAAGCTTCCCATTCTGATATAGCCTCTAAGCCACCCTCAAATCACTGAGAAAAGTCAGAGCAGTGGTTTCCCTTTCCTTGGATACTGCTTTACCAAGCAGAAGCCTGCCTCTCTCTCCTATAATCCCAGACTTCAGAATGTGCCTACATTAATTCAGATTTTAAATTAGAGTGAAATAACTGTTCTCAGCATTTTTCCAGATTCCATTTTAATTCCCATCGTGAACACAGGCAGAATGGAAAGAGAACGGACCTGAGATTAGGAGACACAGCATTTATTAGTTTACTAATGTTGGGTCGGTGATGCCTTCCTGCTCTACCCTTGATTTCTTCTTCTGCAAAAATGGCAATAAAAATCCTTAATGCTATCCTTTCCACCACATTCAGGTGCCCTAAGATCTGGATGAGATGATGTTTGTAAAACAGTCTTGCAAATGATGAACATGCCACATGCTTTCTCACACATCCAGAGAATTCTTGATCTGTTTCCAGAATTGTACCACAGGTGGAAACAGAGGGGGTGCCATTGCTTCGTGGTTCAGAGCATGGGCTCTGGGACCTGCAGGCCTGGGTCTGAGCCCTCACTTCACCACTTACCAGTTGTGTGACCTTGGGATGGTATGTAATCCCTCCACGCCCCAATTTCCTCTTCTGTAACACAGGAATAATGATAGGGTCTACATCATGAGGTCTTGTGTAGATTTAAAGAATGAGAGATAGTATGTTAATGCAATGGGAATATCAGTTCAACTCTAAAAAAAAAAAAGATTATCTTTTTTGGGAGGCTTGAGGAAATTAAGATTGGGGGTCTGGGGTTGATGTTGGCCTCTCAAAGATTTTCCAGGTATCAACCTTTTAAACCATGTCTTGGTTATGCCATGTTTTTTGTGCTCACAGTTTTATTTGAAGCCAGAGGTTTTGGCCTGGATCTAGATGGATGAAACCCAGATCATTCTGTCACATTTCATTTTTAAATGTTTAAGGCAGTTTAGCACAAATCTTGAGCAAACTGGGCAGTCTCTCTTTGGGAGTTAGGAAGACAAGGAACGACAAATATTCCTAAGCATACAAGCCACCCTAGAAATGTCTCAGAGCTTCCACGAAGTGGAGCCTAATCCAGTTCTATACATACACATATGTGTGTGTACGTATGCTCATCCATAAGCCAGTTATGTATATATATGTGCTCAAAGAATATAACAAGTAATGCCAGAGAAGACCTTGACTAAGATTATAACCCCCGAATTAATTATACATGTATTTTAGATCAATGGTAAACAATGTTGTGTCTTGAATATAGCATGGGGCATACTTATGCTAAATTATCATTTGTTGTTTATATGACATTCATTGTTCAACTGAGCATCCTATATTTTTATTTGCTAAATCCAGCAACCCTTGATAATAAGATTTACCTCAGAAGATTTGGGGATCAAAGAATGATATATTTAATCAATCTTTTGAAGTAAATGGAAAAAATTTTCTAGTTACTTAATAATTGTTGGGGCTTAGCCATCCTTGATTTTTGTGTGAGGAGTAATTAAGCATTAAGTCAAACGTTTCCCCCACTTGTGTTTGTTTGTCTTTATAATTAGATCCTATCAGGTCTTTCAGTTCTTTAGGAATGCTTCTGGTTTCATTTCTACATTTCATTGTAGATATTTAGTAAATTAAAAATTGGCCTATCTGAAATATTGGAGTGACAAATATACAATTCAATCCTTTTATCTCTTTCTGTTACTGAAAGCACTACTTGTTTAAATTGCTGAAGGTCGCTCTTGGCTAATCAATAGTTTCTACTCTCCCTGGCTCCTTCCAGAATGACATAATCCAGCCTGTTATACCACCAGATCTCTTATAGGAAATGATACAGAAGTGTTGTAGCTAGGAATGGAATCACACAGTGAATATGAGATAGAGTTTACAGCTTTGGTCTACTCTGAGTGCACAAATGCTCATTACTCAGGTTTTCACTGGGGAAGAGCTTTGCATCAAAAGACAAATTCCCAAGCAAGATAACCCTGCAGGTTCTCTATGCCTCCTTGTAAGGACTAAAACTATCATGGAAAATGACCAGGGGCTGCAGCATCAGCAGACAGCCAAGCTTGTCTTAAAGGAGAGGTCATACTGTATGTGACAGGCTGGTGACTGCCCCCAAGGGCAGGAGCATGTATGTAAGACCTGGGTCTGTTCAATGACTCCATTCTAAGCCCAGGGCCTTGGTAAAGAAGAAGAAGCAAGATCAAGGGCAGTATGGGTGCTGTGCCTTGCCTGCTCTTCTGTCTCCATGATGAGCTCTTCCTTGTCCACTGTGTTTAACTTGCCTTCATCCTTTCTCACCTCTGTGCTCTCTCATGTTCTCTCTCCCATCATGCAAGACATTCAGTAAGAAACAGCATCTTCTGTGATAACCACTCTTCTGAGAGTGACTTCCAGCCATCCCTAAGGAATCAAGTCTCTGCCATATACAATTGCTGATAAGATGAATAGCTTCCATTATACTTTTTTTTGAGGTTCCCAGGCTAGGGGTCCAATTGGAGCTATAGCTGCTGGCCTGTGCCAGAGCCACAGCAACGCAGGATCCAAGCCACATCTGTAGCCTACACCACAGCTCAGAGCAATGCCAGATCCTTAATGCACTGAGCAAGGTCAGGGATCAAACCCTCATCCTCATGGATGCTAGTCGGGTTCGCTAACTGTTGAGCCATGATGGGAACTCCAGCCTCTATCAAACTTTAACTGAACTGGTTCTCAATTATGAGCTTTAGATTTTCATGGAAATATGCTCATGCTCTGCTTCCCATAGCCAGCAAAATTCTTTTTTTTTTTTAATTTTATGATTTTTATTTTTTCCATTATAGCTGGTTTACAGTGTTCTGTCAATTTCCTACTGTACAGCAAGGTGACCCATTTGCACATACATGTATACATTCTTTTTTCTTATATTATCATATTCCATCATAAGTGACTAGATATAGTTCCCAGGGCTATACAGCAGGATCTTATTGCTTATGCATTCCAAAAGCTTATGTTTTCATTCATTTGTTCTTTGAGAAGAGAAAAAGGCAATTTGATAACACACACTCACACAAATCTCATTTTAGGTAAATGTGGTCTTTTGGAAGAAGTTCCAGGGATTTCTTAAATATAATAAAACATAAAAATGATCAACCTATGAAGACATGGATTTTAGTTGGTGTTGATTTACCTTACCTTCCTGCAGTTATTCCACTGCCTTTCCATCATTTTCTTCCAGAAAAAAGGACTTCCAAAACCCACATTTGCAACCTGGCCCCAGAGATAGTCCACATTTATGGACTGGAGCGAGAACATGGTATTTGAAGTCCTCAGTGCATAAGTTCCAGCAGCTTATGGGAAAAATGTGTAACCAAAGTCCTTATAAATTCATCACATTTTGATATTTACAATATCTAGCAATGAGAGGAAGCTCAATGATTAGAGAGCAGATGTTTCTTGATTTCCTTTGCATGGGTTTTCAGGCAAACCCTATGTTTTGCACTGAGTACCTCTCTTAAATGTTTCCATCTCATGAGGCAAGACCAACCTACCACAGATGTTTTAGGAACCTTTCATTTTTGAACCTGTCACAGTGGTTTCATACAGGATAAAAAAGTAAGAAACTCACTGTCAAAGGTTGTACATTTTTCTTTATTGGCATCAGTTGTCAGAGTAGTAGTAAAGGCAAGCATCCGTAACACAGAACTATGGGGGATGTGAGGAAGAATTCGTGGAAGTTCAAAGATCATTCAGGTTGCACACTGCATCTCAAAGGAGGAACTGAGGCATGATATCCACAGCGAGGAAGAAACAGCAAGCTGGAGAGGAAGAGGAGACCAGGGTCACACCTGGGAATCTTCTCTCCCAGGTCTGTGCTCTCCCAACTTCGCTCTGCAGATATAGTTATTCTCTATGTCCACTGAGCTGTATATCTGAATGAACTCTATCTCATTTGCAAATAATGCCAAGATAAACGAGTTCATATAAACATATCAGGAAGTAGGAGTTAAAAGTTGTGTGTTGCAGAAAAAGAGACTCTTTCAAGAACATATTTATTAGACAGCATCGCAAGCGTTTGAGGAATTACTGAGTGACTCTAACACAAATCAAACATGTTAATGTGATAGAATTATATTTTAAATTTAATAGCTTTGGAATTCAACTATAGTTTAAGCCACTGAGTGGAACCATAAGTAAATATCCCTTTTGACCTTGACTTTACTGTGCTTACTTAGATATATTTGTCACTTAATCTCATGCTTTTCTAAAGAATGAATCTTTGATAAAAAATTCAATATTCAAGTTCTTACATATAAAAGGAGAATAGACTACTTATCATTTAATGATGATAAAACCGGAGTTCCCATTTTGGCACAGCAGAAACAAATCCGACTAGGAACCGTGAGGATGCAGGTTTGATCCCTGGCCTTTATCAGTGGTTTAAGGACCTGACATTGCCATGAGCTGTGGTGTCGGTTGCAGACGCAGCTGGGATCTGGCGTTTCTGTGGCTCTGGCATAGGCCGGCAGCAACAGCTCTGATTAGACCCCTAGCCTGGGAACCTCCATATGCTGTGGGTGCAACCCTAAAAAGACAAAAGAAAAAAAATAATGATAAAACCAAAACTATAAAATAAACATACACTCAAAGCATGGGAATCCCAAGTTTGACTTTCTTGTTGTTCTAGCTTGTTGTTTATAAAATGTGGTCTCTTAAACCACTCTGATGTTCAGCATTAACCTTCCAAGGTTCAGCTCTTATCCCTCCCATTGAAGTTAACTGCTGGCAGTTACATAGTAGTTTCAATTCAATCCAACAACTAAAAAAACCAACCAAACAAACAAACACATTTATAAACTACTTAGGAGTTGTCAGAAAGAAACAGAAATTGCGTGTCATTCGAAGTGAGGAGTGGGTGGGTGTGGGAATCCATGCTATCTGTAAAGAAATTTGAAGTTAAAAGCAAGTATTGGAGACATATGTGAGGCAGAAACAAAAAGTTAAAACAAGAACTACTGCATGATTCAAAATTCCACTTCTGGGTATTAACTTGAAAAGATGGAAATCAGGATCTCCAAAGAGATATCTGCATTCCCATGCTCCCTGCATCACTAGTTACAATAGCAAGAGTACAGAAAAAACCTAAATGTCTGCTGACAAATGAGTGGAAAAAGAAAACCTGGTCTGTACATACAACAGAAGACTATTTACCCCTAAAAATAAAGTCCTGCCATATGCAACAACATGAATGAACCTTGAGGAAATAATAAACTGGTCACAGAAGGACAAATATTGCATGACTCTATTTCTATGAGGTATCTAAATTAGTCAAATCGGTACAAGCAAAGGGTAGAATGGTGGTTGCCAGGGTCTGGGAGGAGGGGAAAGAGCTGCTGTTAATATGGTTATAAAGTTTCAGTTATGCTAGAGGAATAAGCTCTAGAGAGCTGCTGTACAATATAATGCCTGTAGTTAACAGTACAGTAATGTGCACTTAAAAACATTTGTTAAGAGGGTAGATCTCATGATAAATGCTCTTGCCACAGTAAATTTTTTTACGAAGAAGAAGGAGAGGTATGGAGCACCCAGCAAACATCATGCACTGGTTATGCATAAGTCACTGGAGAAAGCCCAACAAAGTCTCTTTGTGATAGATGCCATTACAATAAAGAGGGGCAACTCCAGATAGGTTAAGGACTTTGCCCCAAATCACAAAAGCAATAGAAGCATTCGACTTCATCATGATGTCTTGGTGAGGTCATGATGAAGTCATCTTTGGAGGTGAAGGGTGGAGGGACAGTTGATCATTTGCATCTTCTACCCAATCTCTAAGGCCAGAAGCCACAGGCTAGTTGTTCCCCAGTTACAAGCTGCCCCATCCCGCTGGAAAAAAAGCTCTTAGAGCAGTCTACATGGGGTGAACTAACTGCAGCAATAGCATGCAACTCATGCATGGGAAAGCACCTGCCGAGGGACCAGGAGGCATTGATGAAGTGATAATACTGTCCAGGCAGAAGATCAGCTTTCCCTTGCCCGGATGTAGATCAGATTTTGTAAGTTTAGCTTTTCCAGCAATCTGGGCATCTGAAGAAAGAAGGGAAGCCTTCCTTCAATTTTAAAATAATTAGCAGTTGGGAGTTCCTCTTGTGTTTCAGCGCTAACAAATACAACTAGTATCCATGAGGATGTAGATCCAATCCTTGGCTCCGCTCAGTGAGTTAAGGATCCAGCGTTGCTACAGCTCTGATTTGACCCCTAGCCTGGGAACTTCCATATGTGGTAGATGCAGCCCTAAAAAGACAAAGAATAAATTAATTAAAAATAAAATAAGATAATGAACAGTCACCGCCAGGAGTTCTGAGTTCAGGTAATATATTCCTGTGATCCATCCTCTAGATTAATCTGCAGGAATCAGAAGCACAGCCCTGACTAGAGAAGACCTTCACTGACACTGTAGAGTCCCTTCCCATCCTTCTCTAAACAGGTCTGGTTATCAAGCTTTCATACATAACATAAGGCTTATCTTTTCCAGTGTGCAAAAGGAAGATCATAATTGCCTCTTCAAAAAGAAAGTTCTGATTTTGAAACTTGATAAACCTTCCAAATAATGATTTGGTTATGTTTACCTAATTCTTATTCATTGGTGAGTGTTTAAAAGAAATCATTATTAAACCTGGCTCACTGATTGCTTTCAATAAGTGTTAAATAATAAATAATGCATTGCTACTTGAATTCATCTACTTAGACATCTCTCAGGCCAAATGCTTTGGTGGAAATGTTCTAATCTACAGAATCAATCCACAACACGAGACAGCCTCTTGACATTTTGAGCTCCATTAAGAGAGTGTTTTTAATGCCAGATAACGAGGTAAACGGATAATTTAGATGACCACGTTCTGTCATTGTGCTCAAACTAATAAGATGAGGTACTATAATGACAAGTTACAACTCTACTTGAGACAGAATTTGAAGTGACTGCGCCCTCCCCCCAAAAGATAATTTTGTTACCAAGGCAAAGCTTATGTACTGCTTACTGCATTACAGGCCAGTAACTCGGGAGAGAAGTTGTTGGGGCAAGGAATAGTGACTTTTATTCAAAAAGCCAGCAGAATGAGTAGATGGTGGTCTAGTGCCCCAAAGAACAATCTAACTGAATTAGAATTCGGGCTTCTTTTTCACTAACAGGGGAGGATGTATGGCTAGTTGCTGGAAACTTTTTTTTTCTCTTCCTCTTTTTCTCTTTTTCTTTTTCTTTCTTTCTTTCTTCCTTCCTTCCTTCCTTCCTTCCTTCCTTCCTTCCTTCCTTCCTTCCTTCCTTCCTTCCTTCTACCTCTCTCTCTTAGGGCCACACCTATAGCATATGAAAGTTCCCAGGCTAGGGGTTGAATCAGAGCTGTATCTACCAGCCTACACCACATCCACAGCAATGTAGGATCCAAGCCCCATTTGTGACCCACACCACAGCCCAAGGAGTGAGGGCAGCAATCGATGAAATCCACATCCTCATGGATTCTAGTTGGGTTCATAACCTGCTGAGCCATAACAGGAACTCCTTGCTGCAAATTTCTTGGTGTTGAAAGCCTTTGTTCTCATAGTTGTCCACCCAGGTCAGTCCATAATGTTCCTATAAACCTCCAACAAGACAAATGTTATTCTCTGTTCTGCAACATTTTATCTCTATATAAATGGAAACGTGTTATACTTTTAAAGGTCAGAGCCTTGAGAATGGGCTATCCTATATTTAAGGCTATAGACAACATTCTTAACTTGTAGCAAAAGCAGTAGAATACAAAGGTTAAAGTAAAAGAAACAGATCCAGTATGGAGTTAGATTTGTTCTTTATTATTACGATTTGCTTTTTAATCTTATGTTTGTATATTTTTCACCTTAATATAGGCCCTACAAATCACCCCTAACTAGTTTTTCAAAGTGCTATGTATATTGTCCTATTACTGTGGTGTCTATTAAATGATTTAAATTTTTCCATTTTATTAGCATTGCTAAAAAAATTATTACCAGAAAGTCCAAGGACTTAAGATACCCAAAACCCTCTACATATTATTAGCTTTTATGTCTGTGTATTCTCTTCTGATTCTTCTGTAGATAGTAGATACATAAATAGTTTCTGAGGTTGAAATCATAAAGTATGCACTATTTTATAACACTTTTGAGGATTTGTATTGAACATATTTCCATGTGACAAAGGTTTTATTAAGTTTTAATAGTAATTATAATGCCATAACATTTAAATAATGAAGCATGTTTAACTCTTCCATTACTTTTGAAAATTCAGCTTGCTTCCATATTTTTAGTCATATAAATAATGCTGAAGTGAACTTTTTTTGTGCATAGAGATTCTCCAGATCCCTTTTTCTCTGGGAATCAAGAATGTGGAGACATATAGTCCAGTTGCCATGTGTAAGCCTACATATTCACCAGGTTAAGACCTTAATACTTTGTAAAGTGTATGGTAATACAATAAATGGAAAGTTACTTCATTTTAAGTCTATATTTTAACCACTAATGAGGTTGAGCTTTTTCCCTTGTCTGTGTTCATCAACTGAATTTCATCTTGTATCTCCGCATATCATTTTTCTTTTGGGATCACTGTTGTATCATTTTGGGAAGACTCCTTTCGCATTTGGCCGGATTTATAACCACATCTGCAAGCATCGTATAAGATGAAAGGCAATGAATTGAAAGTAAGGGTAATTAGTGTACATTTCACATGCTTGTAATTTCAAGCAGTAACAAACATATAAACTTTGAAGTGGGAGATAGAAAGTTCCCTGGAGGCAGAACTTCCCTTCATTTGTCCCACACTTTGCAATTCTCCTGGAGAGTTCTCCATAAATTGTTGTGAAATTGACTTGGGTACCTTGTACCATGTTATCTCTCCATGCACCCTCCCTATCCAAGTATTGCCCTCTCTGTCATCCCTGAGAATTTTAGACATTACCTTTTCTAGGCTAAGTTTGCAGTTTCTCATCTGCCTCCTCTTCTGCATACACATTTCCACTGTGGCTCACAATGTCCTATAGTTAAACTTCTTTACACCTCAGTCTCCCCGGTGGACTGAAAGCTCCTGTGAGAGGACATTAAGGCTATGCATTTTCTTCTCCGCATCCTTAGTGTATAAAACGGTGCCAGGAAGAGATGGTGGTGCTCAATAAATGCTTGCAGGTGCTTAAGATATTAAATTTCATATCAATATCACTTCTGTAATCCCGTCACATTATCTACTTTTAGGGTCTAAATCAACTCTTAGTTATAATGGACCAGGAGCCATACTTGAACTTCAAGGTTTTAGCTGTTTCCAGCAGATGCCAACACTCCCCACTTACCCCCTGTATCACATGAGCCAAGGACTTCACATCTCCTTCCAGGATCTCAGGATGTGGTCCAACTCCATTTGTGTTTTTTTGTTTTGTTTTGTTTTGTTTTTTGCTTTTGTCTTTCATCCTATTAAGTCCGCACCAAGAACATATGGAGGTTCCCAGGCTAGGGGTCGAATCGGAGCTGCTGCTGCCAGCCTATACCACAGCCACAGCAACATCAAATCTGAGCCACGTCTGTGGCCCACACCACTTCTCATGGCAACGCTGGATCCTTAACCCACTGAGCAAGGCCAGGAATCAAACCCACCACCTCATCGTTCCTGGTTGGATTCGTTTCCTCTGTGCCATGATGGGAACTCCCCAACTCTGTTTGTTTAATGTTGAACCCTTCCTTCCAAGACATGATGGAGTGACTGATAGCACTGAAATATAAGCTACTTTGCTGTCAACAAAGGGACTTCTTCTCTACTTCTTTCCTCTGTTCTTTCATTCCACATGCTTTTTAAAAATGAAGTCTTGCTCGCCTTGACACATCACTGTGTTTCGTAAAATAATGTCACTGTGCTGTGACACAATTGGAAATATTTGTGTACATTGCACACAACTCTCCAACTTTGGGGAGGAAAGATACATATGTCCATATCCCTGTGGGAGAACAAACTTAGAAACGCAAAAACCCTCATTTTTTTTTTTTTTGTCCAAAATAAATGCATTTGTCAGACCCAATTAGACACTGGAGAAGATAGAGTCCAGCATGTTGGTGCAAAGGCTGAGATGAGTTGATGAGATCCTCAAAGATGAAGGTTTTCCATTCTGTTATTTAGAGAAAACCAGGCAGACTGCTTTGAAAGAAATTAAGATATTTTTGTTTACATGTTTTGATCTCATGATTATTGATATAACAATTGTTCTTGCACATGGTTTTGCAGCAGGCAGAAAATGTCTCAGTTGAGTCTATACCTGAGTGATGATGGAGATTTGAGGAGAAAATCATGTCTATAAGTTATTTTCAAAATTATGTAACAAGAGCACTTAGAAACAGTCGTCTTGGGGCACTGCTTATAATCATGATCTAATGATGTGATTGTGACCTTGACAATGAAGTAAGTAACAAAGTCAGTGTTGTCCCAGCCAGGAAATCTGTAGAAGGAAGCCATTTGATCTTTATACTTAAGTGTCTTGCCCTGTCACTGGTTTAGCAAATAGCTAGTGATGTCTTACCCCAGCTTACCTCCCACAAGATGTTAGAAGACAAGCATTTGGGAACAAAGGATGCAATGTAAGCACAATGAATGCTCCCATATCTTTTAACATGATCACCGGCGTAGCTGGAATTTCCAATTTGCTCTTCACATAAACATCTCACTGAGAAAAGGAGAGGGGTTTCTTGAAGACAAGTATGTTGATTTGGTTCCCAATGGAATATTTTTGAGCTACAGATTCTCCCGAATATATAGTAAAGACACTTTATTAAATGTGTGACTTTTATGGCAGGAGAGCTAGAATTTGATTTGGGAGACCGCACATAGGTTGAGTGTACTAACAGAACAGTGAGAAAAGTCTTCTGTAGATTCTGTAACTACATACCAGCAGCCATCATTGACAGATAAGAATGCTACTGCTTGTGGTGACAGTGGGTAGCCACACTGTGGAATTAAAAAAAAAATGCTGTCTGCAAAATAAACACTTCCTTTTTTGAAAAAAAAAAAAAACCTTAGATTTAGACTCACTTATGAGAAGCAAACAGTTGTATCAACTTCAGAAATTTACCTTTGCTTTTTCTTAATTTTTCCTAATGCCTTGATAGGATAAACAAATCCTGGATTGCCAACTGAAATTTCCAAATACTCGTTCTGAACTAGAGTTTCAAATAATAATAATAATGATAATGGAGTTCCCTGGTGGCCTAGTGGGTTAAGGATCTGGTGTTTTCATTGCTGTGGCTCTGGTAGCTGCTGTGGTGTGAGTTTGATCCCTGGCCCAGGAATTTCCTTCTGCTGCATGTGCAGCTAGGAAAGGAAAACAACAACAACAAAAACCCACAAAACAATAATGAACCAGGGTTTCTAAACCACAGCATTATTGATATTTTGGTCTGGATCCCCCTGCTATGGAGTATCCTATGTGTCGTAAGATGCTGAGCAGCATCTGGCCTCTACCCGCCACATGCATGGTCCCCTTGTCACAGCTAACATGGCTCCAGATATCGTCCAGTGTTTCCTTGGTTGGCAACCACTTCTCTCCTGCTTGGGAACCACTGCTCTAAGCCAAATCAAACTCAACCAAAACTGGAAAAGAAATCTAGGAACCTGACTTTAGTTTGGCCTTTGTTGCTTCTTCACAAGGCAAGACCTTCCACCTTTCATGCCCCCTTTGCAAATCTATGAAATGGACATGAGGCCACTTGCTTCCTTCACTCCATAGAAATATGGTGAAATCATTGAAGCAGCACCTGGCACATGGAGATACTCAAGAGAGAGTTAAAGGATGAATGAATGATGAATAATGCAGGTGTACGATGAGCATATCTCTAGGAAGAGGACATCCTTACAGGTCCCTTCTGCAACCCCAGAGACTCCTGGCTTCTGTTTATGTCTAAGTTCCCACAGTGTGGCTGCAAGGTGGGAGCCTTGCCCAAGAACTGTGTGTCTGCTTTTCTTAAGGACTAGATCCATGTTGCACAACTGACAGCTCTAACCCCTCACAAGATCACTCCAGCAGTATATACCTGTGTTTTTGTTGTTGTTGGCTTATCTTTTTCGGTCTTTGTTTTTGACTGTCAAAATGTCAAACGTCAAACTAGACTCATACCATGGCGAAGCCCATGCAAAACCAGAATCAATTGGTTTTACTACACTCCTCTTTAAGAAGTTTACATCCCGTTCTCCTGGTGCTAGTAGGATTCACGTGTTCCTTTAGAGTTTCCTCCAATTTCTCCCTACCCTTCACCCCAACAAAGGGCTAATGTACATAGAGACACATGTGCCTCTATGAAACTAAAAGCTCACTTCAGATTGTTTTGCTTGTTGTAATTGACTGAGTTAAATCACCAAATAAATCACTGTAGGAAAAAAATGAATAAATACTAGTGGCTTTACATACATGCCTTCTGTAGGAGAAGAAAGAAAAATCATTCATAGGTATTGATAAAATTGACTTACAGGGGTTTAACAAATAGCCCTAGGAAATTACTGACATTGTTATGTAAGCACTTACAGAAAATACCTTTGAATTACAGAAACTCCTTGTTTACTTTTCCAAATGCTGTCCTTAAAGGCTTTATAAGCACATTTATTTTTAATATGACTCTGTGGGAAACTAGTTGTAACCAGGCTTCCTTTATGTATTTAGGAAATGTTGTAAATACAAAGGTGAGAAAATTTAAGTTCCTTCAAAGTTTTGTAGGCTTTCCAAACAGCTTACTTTTCAGGTTACTTTTATTTTGTGATTTTGCGAAAGTTGGCACGCAGCTATTTAAAAACAATAATTGGTATAAATAAGTAAATACTTACTTCCCTGATGATTATTTTGATAATCCAGAGAGTACCTTGTTGCAAAGTTCAATGATATTATCCTCACACAGTTTATAGAATAATAGTCCTGAAGTCAAAAGAAAATATTGTTGACAACAAAAGCAGTCATATTAGAAGCACTGAAATTTGGAGAGGTGATAATAACATCACATCTAATTTCTACTTCCCAAATGTCATTTAGCACATTGAGGATTGATTAAATTAAGTAAGTGAATGAAGAAAATTTCGGGAACTGCAAATAGACATTTTAAGAAGTTAGAATTCTATGCCCAGTAGTAATCTGATCCCTACTGTCCTGTTAGGGTGCTTCCTTCTGATCTCCTTGGGTAGGCTCTGGTCCCATCTAGTCCACTCTCCATTGACAGCCCGAGTGACTTTATCAAAGTGCAAATGTGGTCCTCCATTCCTGAGTCTGTCTCCCACACATCAGACTCTCAAATCCCAGGGCACACATCATGTCCGTCTTTTCACAACACTGCATCTTCAACATCTTGCATTGTGCTCAATGCAGAATAAGTATTTGGGAACCATTTATGGAATTTAGGAATATGAAGAAATTACACCCATGCCTTCTCTCCTCTTGTATTCCTGTCCAGGCAACTCCATCAGGCAATCATGTCTTTTGCTTTGTCAGTGGGAACAGAAATGTTCCCCAGTGGGTCTCATTCTGGTTCTAACTCTTTCTCTGCAAGATGGACTGAACTTCACCCTTTTCTACCTCATGGACCTCTACACAATTGAAGCCATTGCCACGTCTCCTCTGAGCCCTCTTAGCCCATTTCTCCCCATTTTCTTTAGTCATTCATCAGACATTTCTTCATTTTCTTTCCTCCCAGATATTCCAAGCTGTCCTATCAGACTGTTTCAGGTTATCTGTCTCTCTTATGGGAGAATAATGAAAAGCAGATCTGGACAGCTTTCTGGGTGAGCTTCCTTATCTATTGCCAAATATTAATCTCCTGATGGTGGGGTTGGGCTAGGAGTCATTTCAGATGCCAGCAGAAGAGGCATAGTAATGGCAGACTGATTCAAGTTAAATTTTCTACAATATTGTCTTTGACAAACATAATCTGTCAAAACTGATGAGAATATGCTATCATTTATAAATTGTCATTCAGTTTGTATTTCTAGTGCCAAAGCTAGATTTTTTATAATGATTTTATTTTTAACATTATAGCTGGTTTACAGTGTTCATTCAATTTTCTCCTATACCACAAGGTGACCCAGTTACACATACATGTATACCTTCTTTTTCCTGATGTTACTATGTTCCATCATAAGTGACTAGATATAGTTCTCAGTGCTATACAGCAGGATCTCATTGCTTATCCATTCCAAAGTCAATATTTAGCATCTAGTAACCCCAAATTCCCAGTCCATCCCACTCCCTCCCCCTTGGTAACCACAAGTCTGTTCTCCAGGTCCCTGATTTTCTTTTCTGTGGAAAGGTTCATTTGTGTCATATAGTAGATTCCAGATGTAAGTGATATCATATGGTATTTATTTATCTTTCTCTTCTGATTACTTAGGATGAATCTCTAGTTCCACCCACATTGCTGCAAATGGCATTATTTTGCTCTTTTTATGGCTGAGAAGTATTCCATTGTGTATATATACCACATCTTCCTAATCCATTCATCCATCGATGGACATTTATGTTGTTTCCATGCGCTGGCCAGTGTGAATAGTTCTGCAATGAACATGGGTGTATAAGTCTTTTTCAAGGAAAGTTTTGTCCAGAAATATGCCCAAGAGTGGGATTGCTGGGTCATATGGTAGTTCTATGTATAGTTTTCTAAGGTACCTCCATAGTGTTCTCCATAGTAGTTGTGCCAGCTTACATTCCCACCAACAGTGCAGGAGGGTTCCCTTTTCTCCACACTCCCTCCAGCATTTGTTATTTGTGGACTTATTAATGATGGCCATTCTGACTGGTGTGAGGTGGTACTTCATGGTAGTTTTGATTTGCATTTCTGTAATAATCAGTGATGTTGAGCATTTTTTCATGTGCTTGTTGGCCATCTGCATATATTTGGAGAAATGTCTATTCAGATCTTTTGCCCATTTTTCCATTGGATTGTTGGCTTTTTTGCTGTTGAGTTGTATAAATTGTTTATATATTTTAGAGATTAAGCCCTGTCAGTTGCATCATTTGAAACTCTTTTCTCCCATTCTGTAAGTTTTTTTTTTTTTTATGGTTTGCTTTGCTGTACAAAAGCTTGTCAGTTTAACTAGATCCCATTGGTTTATTTTTGCTTTTATTTCTGTTGCTTTGAGAGACTGACCTGAGAAAACATTTGTAAGGTTGATGTTAGAGAATATTTTGCCTTTGTTCTCTTCTAGGAGTTTGATGATGTCTTGTCTTACATACAAGTTTGATGGTATCTTGTCTTACATTTAATTTAATTTTTTTTTTTTAGAATGAGTTTGCTATTCTGTCTTTTTCCCAAGAGCTGAGTAGAAAGCTCTAGTGATTTTAATGAAAGGATAAAGCATATGAATTTCAGCCAATGTTGCCACTAAACTCTCAGGTCTATAGATACATCAGGAGACTAGGGCCTAAGAGGGAATCAGACTGGAAGCACGATCTGATCTGTGCATCCTCTCTCCTTTCCAGAGGACCTCTTGGCCAGGTCATCTGCATGGACATGGTATGAGATCTTCAGACATTTGAGCGAAGGTGACTAAAGCCATTTCAGCATACTGACGAACTTGATGTTGATTTAGATTTTTCCTGGAAGTAGATATTCCAAGTCCAAGCTGTCAAAGAGTCTGAAGATAATTTAATACATATCATTTTGAAAAGTGCTACCTAAGTGCAACTTAGGAATCATAATTGCTATTTACTATTGTTATTGAATGTGTGATTGGTCAACTTGATAGTGAGACCTAATGTTAGATGTATATCGACAAATCTTCATCTGATTTAACCATCCTTCTGGCCATTTTTATTTATAATGAATCTTCCATCAATATCAAATTCTTATTAGCATTATTAGGATTCTACACTCTTCTTGGTAGTACAAGGTAAAATTGATGGGATCAAATTTCTATTAAATGCAGAGCATGCTGTTGGGTTGTTATTTACACGGAGCCTTCTGGAAGGCTTGGATCATAATATCTTGTAAATAAACATTACATTCAGGGATATCACCTTTCATTTTAAAAGGGTCTTTAGAAAGCTTTTAAAATGGCACAGGGCTGGAGCACTCATTAAGATTGGAGGGAATGGAGCAATCACTTTATGCCTATGGAATTTATGGGTAATAAGTGCAAATTAACACTACAGAGAAATAGATGCAAACAAAATATATCTAAATTGAGACAGGATTCTCTGAAAAAGAGCAAAAAAATTTTTTTCATGTACTCATTTGCCCAGAGGTTTTTTCCAATTATTATAAAGACTAGAGTTTTCCATTTTGATCCTTAGTTATAGTGGGGCATCATACTGGATACTCAACATGGTTCAAATGATGAAATTTTTTTTTTCCAGAGACCCAGGAACAGCTGCTACTTATTGAGTTACCAACACCACTTCCTTAAGAATGTGATTTTGTTTCAAAGATAGCCAAGTCTTGACCAGGCAATCTCAGCTCAGTTTGAGCTATGATAACGTGGCATGTTGTTGTCCTATTATTATTACTAGGTACAGTTCATTAAGTGATTCCAGATACTTCCCTCTTGTACTTTGGGAGGGGAAGCTTTATTGATTTTGGAGGCCGTAAATCAAAATGACACTTTTATGATTGAGAGATATATACCAGTTGGAAGATTTGCATGATGTGTTAGGAAAATTAGAACATTTCAAAAACTCCAAAGGAAGAAAGATTCATGGGGTAGAATCTGGATTGCAAAATGCATGGAAGCTTACTGGAATCTGTGAACTTGTTAGGGTTACAAGAAAGATGCTGATTTGCTTGCCAAGTCTCCCTCCTATGGGATTAAGTTGAAGGCCGACTTTCAAAGTATTTCTTGTGCTGCAAGATTTTGGAATGTCTCTTCAGTGAGACAGTGCAAATACCATTGGTACTTTTAACTCATTCAACTTGTCTCCACCCTCCATTTTCAAACTATTTTTCTGCTACATAATGTAAATAGAGAGAGAACTTTTGTACTTAAGATGCAACATCTTTCCCATAATCCTCTTTTAGATAAAAATAAACATCTTGTCATCAAAAATGTTCTTGATCTGCAGAGAAATTATCTCTCAAGTTGAATTGTGAAAGTTAGAAAAGGATGAAAAATACCCATACAAGTTCATACAACAGAAGCGTTATTGTGAGTCAATATTCTGGCCTTTAAAGGCTAAGAGAAATGTATGGAATATTTAGCTCAAAGTAATTTCAAAATTTAATTTGACCTGAAAATTCACTTTTCAGAATTTATTCTAAAGGAATCAATAAGGGATATACAAAAATTATTCCTAAAATGATATTCCTTGCAAAATTTTCTGTAACAAAGAGGTCTGTTCATACATAAGTATGCTAATAGAGATTAATAATTCTTTTGGTGGACTATAGTTATATATTGTAAAGATGTTCACTATTAATGCAGATGTATTCTTCAATACCACATAATCATTTCTCAGGAAAATGTCCTTTTTTTTTTTTTTTTTTTGGTCATGCCAGTGTCATGTTCCTGGACCAGGGATGGAACCTAAGCCACAGAAGCAGGCCAAGCCACTGCAATGACAATGCCAGATCCTTCACCTACTTGAATACAATGGAATTCCCAGGAAAATATTCTTTAGTCATTTTTCTGTTCCTATGTTATCAATTAAAAAGGACGATTTACAGCAACTTCCTGTACAAAGGCTAGACTTAATTAACAAATGCAACAGCAATTAAACAACTTTTAGATGACATTCAGCCTTCCCAAGGGACTTTATCCATTTCAGATTTTGACTATTGGAAACCTGCTTTGTTAGGATCCTGAGCAGTCAGGGTTTACTTTGGGCGTATCTGTTAAATAAAGTAGATATTTCATCGGAGATTTCTAGAGTGTTGTTACTTTGAGGTCTTTGGCTCCTTAGTTGATGAGGCTGTAAATGCTACTAAGTGGAGAATGGTACCTGGAACATAGCGGTCCGTGGATATATGCTGAGTAAGTGCGTGCATACTGGCATTAGAGCAAGGGTGACCCTGAAGGGATCTGGTAAATTATTTAAAAACATTAACTGAGCACCTACTATGTTGAAGTGCTGGGGATACAGGCATCAGAAAATACTGTTTTGAGTTCTCTCGCAGCACAGCGTGTTAAGGATCCAGCATTGTCCCTGCAATGGTTTAGGTCACTGCTGTAGTGCAGGCTCCATCTCTGGCCTGGGAACTTCCACATGCTGTGGGCGTGGCCAAAAGGAAAAAAAAAGAAGAAAGAAAGAAAAGAGTGTTCCGAAGGAGCAGTATGGTCTAGTGTGGGTCTGATCAGTATAAATTTAGAAAGAAAGGTCTGTGCATGGAATTATGGAAATGCTGAGAAATCTATCATCTCATGGTCCTGGGAACCAGAAGTCTGAGATTAAGGTGTTAGCAGGGTTGGCTACTTCTGAGGCTTTGGGAGAGAACCTGCTGCATCCTTCTACCCCAATCCAATGATTTCTGGAAGCCTTTGGGTCCATGGCATAGAAGCATCACACTGATCTACCTACTTCACCTTCATATGGTGTTCTCTCCGTGTGTGTGTGTGTGTGTGTGTGTGTGTGTGTTTCCAAATTTTCCCTTTTAGTAAGTCACAATGGATTTGGGCCCACCCTAATGACTTGATCTTATTTGAACTAATTATATCTGTAATGGCCTTATTTCCAAAGAAGGTCACATCTTAAGCTACTGGGGATTAGGACTCCAACATATGAATTTCTAGAGGATGCAATGCAACCTATTACAATGGGGATTTAACCCCATCCTGGGGGTTAAATGGGGACACTGGAAAGTCTGGTGTCCTTCAGCCCAAGGGACCTTTTGTCATCATTGGTTCATGGTGGCAGAGACCCCAACAGGGAAAGGGTAGATTCCATTTCAGTCCAACAGATACACAATAAGGGAACAGAGCTGAGCACTGGGAATAGGATTTGGCATCACCTAGTCCTCTGACTGTGAACCTGAGAGTGAGCTGACCACCCCCACTGGACAGTGAAAGGAGCAACGGGTGAGGCCACCTACTCCATCTGCAACACTGGGTCTGCTGAGGTCTCTCTTCAGTTAGGAATTAACCGGATAAAATGCAACGTACAAAAAATACTCTATGTTTAGAAGAAAGACTTGTCAATTTGAGGAATGTATTCTGTGGAAGCCTTCTAAACAGTCTACCAGGGTAACCAGAAGAAAATAATTCAGCAATGGGGATGCAAAAATATATGGTCTCTCTGAAACAGCACCTGAAAGCTGTGAGAAGATGACAGTGCCGTAAATAGATACCCAGATGAAATAAGGAGGATTAAAAAGAAAGTAAACATGGAGCAGGGTCAAAACTTCATTACACCCTGTTCAAGGCAGAATTGACACTGCAGAAAAGAGCATTTACAGTTCCCCAGAACCCAGAAGTTTAAGACACAAGGATGAGAAGAGTGGAAGAGAAAATGAAAGGCAAAGGGCCAAAAGCAGAGGTTTCACATGTGATGATGGGTCCTTATAAAAAAAGACCAAGCTAATTCAAAGAGAAGATAGTTTAATAAAGTACTCTTTCTTATTTTATTTTTAATTGAAGTATAGTTTATTGAAGAAAATGTGTTTGATTTAAAAAATACATAACCATAAGTATATTTAGGCTTTGTTTTCACTTATTATGATTATGTATTTAATTTTCATAAAGTTGCAATCATATATCATATATGCATTATTTCTTTTTTCCCCATAGCATTATACATACACACACACACTCTCATATACATATATGTATTTCCTGTGTCTTTAGATAAGTTACACAAAGGATTTTTGATAGCCACATATTATTTCATTGTAGGACTATACTGTCATATGATAATCTAAGCATTCCATAATTTTATTTTGAAATTTTGCTTTTTACAAATAATGCTATACTATATATTTTTGCATACAATCTTTTTCTTATATCACACATTATTTCAGGAAGATCATTTCCTAGAAGTTGAATGATTAGGTCAAAGGACATGTAAACCAGATATTCCCAGACTTTAAGATTCCACAGACCAAGACATAAAAAAATAAAGAACCAAAATAGGGTTGTCTGCATTTTATTTTGTCAAGTAGATACTTTAAGGAAAAGAGTCTATAGTGGAACATAGCTATTCCTAATAAAAAATGTATTTTACCCCAAAAATTTGAGAGGAGATAATCTCAGAATAAAAGATTATCTTTAGCTGAATAATTTAGTTCCATGCCAAACTTAGTATGCTGTATTACTATTATTATTATTATTATTATTATTATTATTATTATTATTTCGGTTTTTTAGGGCTGCACCCATGGCATATGGAGGTTCCCAGGCTAGGGGTCATGTCTTTATTATTTTTAATTTCACTCTACACTGGTGACAATTTAGTCTTCAATGGATTGTGTGATCCGTTGGTGGGTGCTTTGGAACTACCAAGTAACCCTCTGTTTCTGCAACATGGCTATGCATTGTTTGTCACTTTGAATATGTACCTTTTTTTAACTTTTCTCTTTTGGGTTGTTACACATTTTGTAAATGGGCGGGTTCAAGTTGAATATGTCAATTTGAGTTATTTTTTCATAGTTCTTTTCAATCACTTTGTTGGAAAGCCCTCAGGCAGATGTGGCCTTTCTGCATTGCCAGGAAGAATCCCCATCTCTTGAGTGAAGCCTGGGAACAGGTGAGCATGCTGGAGCAGATGTTAAAGGCACAAGCCCTGTATCAGAGAGACCTGGAATCAAATCCTGCTTCTACCACTTTGCAATGGTGTGCTCAACTCAAAAATTAGGGTTGAGGAGTTCCCGTCGTGGCTCATCAGGTTAAGAACATGTCTGGTATCCATGAGGATGTGGTTCGATCCCTGGCCTCACTTGGTGGGTTAAAGCATCTGGTGTTGCCATGAGCTGCAGTGAAGGTCACAGATGCAGCTTGGATTTGGCATTGTTGTGGCTGTAGCACATGTCTGCAGCTGCAGCTCCCATTCGACTCCTAGCCTGAGAACTTCCATATGCTACAGGTGAAGCCCTAAAAATAAGAAAAAAATTGCCGTTGATACTATTACTTACTTCATGAGGTGGTTGTGTTTTCAGAAATTAGCCCAATCACTTGGTGCAATGCCTGGCATATTATTCTAAGTGCTTCAATAAACTTTACCTAGTCTTTCTGCAAATTTCTCCTTATTTTAAAATACTGTATAAATCAAGGTGTGGGGGGGCAAACATTTTCGCCACAGAGTTAAATATATTAGGTTCTGTGGCTCCTGTGTCACAACCACTCAGCTTAACCATGCTAACATGACAGCAACCATGGTTCATGAGAAACCAGTGAGTTAGCTGTGTTCCAATAAAACATTATTTAGAAACACTGACATTTGAATTTCCTATAATTTTTGTACGCTACGAAATCTTCTTCTGTGTTTTCTTTCTAACCACTGAAACATATAAAAACTATTCTTAGTTCAGGGGGCCATGCGAAAACAGTTGGCTTTGGAAGTCGTAGCTGGCCAACCCCTGCTATGAACCATAAGGATATGCTGCAAATCGTGTACTGAGTAGCTCCTTTGTGAATAACACACTTTCTTTCTTTTCAAAAAATTTTATTCAAGTAGAGTGGATTTACAATGTTGTATTAATTTCTGCTGTACATCAAAGGGATTCAGTTAGATATATATTTACATGCATCTACAATTTTTCATATTCTTTTTCATTATGCTTCCTCACAGAGTATTGAATACATTTCCTTGTGTGCTACGGTAGGGCCTGCTGTAATAAGACATTTTCTTGTAAAATAAGATTAAAGGTTAAAAATAGTTATTTTGCAAAGAAGATTTTTAATACATGGCCCTGATGTATAGCCCAGAAGACTTGTGGGGTTGTTATAGGTATGAAAATTCTGAGTCCCTCCTCCCACCCGTGGAACAGCAGGCTGAGGCCCCGCAGGCTCTGTGGGCTCCGCCAGTCCCACTACAAGCTCTCCCTGGTTCCAGTGAGGACTAACAGGGGACGTTTCTGACTACTTGATCGTTCCACGGCACCGAATATCACGATTTTATAATGCATGCTTCATAGTTAGCTAGACACTGAGATTTTTATTCTTCAATGAAAAGCTTATTTAAAACTTTGTTCCCCTGAGAAGAAAAGAAAAACAATAATTTCATGTGGTAATTTTCCAAATTTCTGCACCATATCTGCATATCCAAACACAGCTGTATGAAGGCAGAAACTGGCTTCAGGCAAAGAATAAGCCTGTTTACCCTGGTTTTTTGAAGGCAATGCATGGTATTTGCTCAGTGAGACATACTGTGTGGCCCCCACCCCAACTACAAAACAAACCTCGACCTCAAATTTAAAAAAACCCAGTTATTAGCAGTGTTCCCCATTGTCTCTCCATTTGAATAGTAGGAAAGGAGAAAGAGAGAGACAGAAAAAGAGATTTCACATTTCAAACAGAAATATTTACCACTGGTTAGTGAATTCTTTCACCTCACAATAAAAAAATTTAATTGAATGATATTTTGGGTAGCCTTCTAAAACCTATGAGTCCTTGATTAAAATTTATTTAGCAGTTCTGGTCATGGCTCAGAGGAAGTGAATCTGACTAGTATCCATGAAGACGCAGGGTCAATCCCTGGCCCCACTCAGTGGATTAAAGATCCCGCGTTGACATGAGCTGTGGTGTAGGTTGCAGATGTGGCTCAGATCTGGCGTTGCTGTGGCTGTGGTGTAGGCCAGCAGCTACAGTTCTATTTGATCCCCTTAGACTGGGAACCCCCATAAGCCATGGGTGTGGCCCTAAAAAAGACCAAAAAAGAAAAAGATTTATTTATATCATATACTTGTTCCTGAAGCTTCAGAACTATCCTGGCACCTGTAGTAAAACACTAAAATAGATTGTAGATGATTTAAATTTGTAGAGAGATTTAAAATTATTTCCTCTGTATTTTCTAGTTTTTATATAATGTGTATGCTTATATATATGTAACTCTGAAATAATGTCAAAATGAGTAAGAAAATGAAGACAATGTAAACTGCACTTGATGTTTTAAAAATTCTTCTTACTTTTTCTTAAAAAAAAAGACTCTGACACATGATGGAACATAAGGAACTCTGCTGTTTAGCATGGCATTTGCTATTTACATTGAAATGTGGCTGATCCAAATTGAGATCTGCTATGAGCATGCATACACACTGGATTTCAAGGTCTTGGGAGGAAAAAAAAAGAATGTAAAATATGTCATTCATACTTCTATGCTGTTTACATGTTGAAACAACATGTTCCTACATTGGTATGAGTAAAAATAAATGATTAATGTTAATTTCACCCGTTTCTTTTTACTTTTTAAGTATAGCTGCCAGAAAAATTCCGATTGCACTTCAGGGTTGTGTTCTGCTTCTACTGGCCCACACTGTAATTGCTGTTAGGTTGTTTTAGAAAAGAATGAAATAATGCCATTTGCAGCCACATGGATGGACCTAGAGATGAACATCCGAGGTCAAGTCAACTAGTCAGAGACATGCAATATTTGTCTATTCATATGGTATCACTTATATGTGGGATCTTATTTAAACATGATACAATAGAACTTGTTTGTTGGGAAGACTCAAATATTTTGAGGTCCAACTTAAGGTCACCAAAAGGGAAACTGAGGCGTGAGTGGGGAGTTGGATGCGCAGTACTATATAAAAGGGAGATAACCTTTAACAGCCACCCACTGGTTAGCACAGGGAGGCTTCCTCAATGATCTGTAATCATTTATGTGGGAAAATATATACAACTTATTTACTTAGCCATAAACCTAAAGCTAATACAACATTGTAAATCAACTATACCCCAGTAAAAAATTAAAATAAGGACTATGTCTAGGGTGATTCTTAAACACTGCTCATAGCAGTTAATTCTAGGTCAGGGAATTGGGTGACAAGTTTGTGGAGGGAGACTCAACTTTTAGGGTGTCCTCTTACGCTTTTTATATTTTTTCCACATGTATGTATTACCTATTTAAAACCCAAATAATTTTTCACACAATAAAAATTCTTAAAGAAAACCCCACAAATGATTGTTATGGTGGATCCGAACCTTGGAGGGTTTTAGAGGATTTTTTTTTTTTACTGTCCAAAAAATAACTATCAGCACATATTGTTGGTGTATGTATGTGTGAATGTGTACTTGTGTGTATCTGTGCATGTGGGTGTGTGTGAATATGATAATTTTTCTTAACAGAATTAGATACGATTGGCTCAAGGTCTTACTCACCCATATATTAAAGAAACTATGTTTCATTCAGAGAGTGGAATAATATCTTCCTGGGGAAAATTAAAACACATTCCCAAAACATCTTGTATTAAGAGGAAAACATTAATAGAGTTTCAAACCCTGGTTTGGGACCCATCTTCCACAAAGAATGTAACTTAATGATCCTGTGGTCATTTAAAACAACAAATATTTTTTCCACTGACATAGAAATACAACTGTTTGCTTTTAATATAAATTCAGTTTTCTTCCTTCTTAAAACAACCAATGGCAAGGAAATAATCCTAAAATTAAATATTTTATCTCTACTAATATTTAATTTTCTTTAATGATGAATTATTCCATGACTTACAGCCAAGGATAAAATTCTGTAAATTTCACAATTATCAGTTTTATTCCTAATTATATGGTTTATCACAGCCTTAAAAAACAATAAATCCTAAAAAGCTACTCCCAGGACTAATTTTTGTTCAGTTAATAGCTTATTTTTCTAACACAATCAAATGTGATACATTATATAAAACTCATATGTTAAGACACTAATTACAGCAACATCATCTTTAAATCATGTGTGTGTGATATTATGATTTATAATAAGAAATGTATATTTGATCTTCATCCCTTTTCCTGGCACAAAGCTCCTAAAACCTTTGGAATTTCCTATGTGATTAGAACAATAAGGGTGAACAGAATATATTTCATTATTCATAAAAAGCAACTTTCAACCACAGTTGAGTTCATGTTAATGAAACAACTTTTGGAAGATCCTTTAACCTACCTGGGGGCTGGTAGCCAGGGAAACCAATCTTTTGATTGGAAGATTGAAACTTTCAGCCCAATTCCCTACACTCAAACTCTGGGGAGGGGAGAAGGGCTGGAGATGAGTTCAATCACCAATGGCCATTGATTTAGCCAATCATGCCTACCAAAGGAAGCTACCATAAAACCCATGAACTACAGAATGTGGAGAGTTTCCAGGTTGGTGAACACCCACCAGTTGGTGCCAGGAAGGTAGTGCACCCCAAATTCCACTGGAACAAAAACTCCTATGTTTCATCTAACTGTTCATTCTTATCCTTTAATAACCTCTGAAATAAACCAGTAATCGAGTAAGGAAACTGGTTACCTGAGTTCTGTGAGTCTCTCTAGCAAATTAATTGAACCAGAGAAGGGGATTGTGGGAACTTCTGATTTGTAGCCAAGAGGTCAGAAGTACATGTGACCACGTGGCCTTCAGATTGGCATCTGAGTGTGTGTGCTGGGGCGGGGGGGCAGCCTTGTAGGACTGAATCCTTACTCTGTGGGATTTTATGCTATCTCCAGGTAGATATTGTCAGCATTGAGTTGAATGGCAGGACACTCAGTTCCTGTCCCAGCTTGAGTTGTGTAAAACCCCCACCTATGGTGTCAGAAGTGAAGGGACAGTGCTCACAGGGTGAGAGTAAAGAGACTCAGGAAGAGTGGGTTCTTCCTTTACAGCATGAAACTGCTCTTATGAGACTAGTTTTGCCTACTGAAATGTCATTTTTATCTGGTTCAACCCAATGCTTACAGAAGTCTCATCACTTCCCCTTTACTGCCTATTGGAAAATAATCTGTGTTCTAAGAACATGGGCCACTGTTTCCTTACATATTTTAGTTTAACCACATTTCTCAGGCATTTACTTTATAATTCAACAAAAAATGATGTTCTCTTAACAAGTTTGTTCTTCCAATAAATAGTTTCCAAGCTGCTAGACAATATGGTATCTTTCCGTATGGCCTTCAGAAGCATTGTTGTTCCAGTTGTTGAAATATTTTAACTGTTTAGCAACTCTGCTTCCCAAATCCTCAGCATAAAACTTACTATCAATTTCAAAATATTATTTTAAAACATAGCCTACCTGTCCTTTACAGCTTGGGCTGTCAAAATACCATAAATGGGGTGACTTAAACAACAGAAATTTATTTCTTCACAATTTTGGAGTCTGGAAGTCCAAGATCAAGGAACCAGACAATTAGGTTCCTGGTGAGGCTTCTTCTCCTGCCTTGTAGACAACCTCCTTCTCTCCTCACGTGATAGTGGGGAGGAAGGAAAGGACTGAGTGTAAGCTCTCTGGTGTCTCTTCTCATAAGAGCACTAAACCCACTGTGAGGGCCCAACCCTTATGACCTCATCAAACCCTAATCACCTCCCAAGGCTCCATCTTCAAATACCATTGCATTGGGTGGTTAGAGCTTCAACAAAGGAATTTGTGAAGGAACACAAACATTCGGTCCATAATACCACCACCCCCTCCAAAAAATGAGCCATCTCTCTTATGTCATTAACCATCGCTTTCTAAAAACTTTCAAGACAGAAGACTCTATTTAAAATATGTATTTATTCATACAGTCATTTATTTAAGAAACAATTAGGAACTTCCAGTCTGGCTCCTGTCTGCCTCTCCTAGAATCTACTGTGATTCCTTCTACTCAATGCATCCTTAGCTCTGGTCACTTAAGTTTATTTATTCTTCCAAGTGTCTAAGCATCAAACCTTCATGTTTTTCCTCCTTATTCCTCCACTCTAATCGCCTTGTATACCAGCTGCCTTCTTGCTCATTTTTTAAGGTCCAAGTCAACGGGTACCTCTTCTATGACGCGCTCTACCTCCTCAGGCAAAACTAACCCTCCCTGCCTCCCTCTGCATGTGCTTTCACTATCCCCTCTATTGCTAGATGCATTGGACTCCCCACTCTTTTGGGCCAAGGATTTTAGCGCAATGCGTTACACATGGTAGAAACTCAATAGAGGCCATTAGAATGAAAGGTGACTATGATTAGTCTAGCTGCCAGGGACCAGGGACCATTGTTATAGCTACCAGGGACCATGGTCTCAGTCATATGTGTTCAAGGGTCTATCAGACAGAAAGTAAAGATTCCTTAAATGTACTGGGACTATTGGGCAGTGGGAGCTGAGGACTTCTGAAATTTTTAGAGGGTTCCATTCTAAGAATTTGTAGCTTTAGGTAAGCCCACAGATTTCAGAGAAGAAAGCTTATTCTAACGGAAGGCCAGGGTGTAGGCAGACACAGTGAGAGATCTCTGCTGTAGCCTGGGGGTCCTGATACCCACAGGTAAAGAGCTCACCTATGCTCTGGCTTTCATAAATTTCTCTACCACTGCCTTTCCCTCTTTGTCTTTTTTTTTCTGTTGGTCTGACACCGTCTAGAATTACATCAATCTTATCACAATTCCATGAGCTTTTCTGGGAAGGAACTTTTACTCATAAAAATAATGCAGAACTTCACCCTCCCCAGTGTTGTCACATATTTATGAATGAAAGCCAAAGAGATCACTGGATTTATTTTATACTATTTTTTCTAAGCCTTGGATGCATGCACTTATTATATAATGGTTATAAAAGGAACATTCATGTTTAAAGGAAAAGAAAGACTCAATGACTGACACTGGAAAATTAGCAAATACAGAAATAAAATATACAAATTTGTCATGGGTAAAGACAGATTCATTAGATATGAGGCAAAAGGAAAATGAACATTTACTAAACTGCAGTACGAATGATAATTCAGGTTTGCTTAACAATTTGAACTTGAAAAGCTTTGAAGGGTACGTTTTAGGGATAAAAAGAGTGTGAACCTGTTTCTCTTGTTTAAAGGGAAAAAAAAATCTAATGATTCCTTAATGTTTAGCTTCTAGGATTTGCAGGCTACATCAAAACGATAGTTTTTTTATGCATTAAGGTTTACATAACTGCTATTTTTACAGACATTGAAATTATAGAGAACAGCAATTGTTGAGGGGAAAAAAAGCAGTATAAATAAATAGAAGCTAGAATTTTCCCCCTTCAGAGGTAAGCTCTTGCTATTCCTAGACCAGAATACTTGTGCTATTTGCGTGAGCTTGCGCTTCAGGCCAGCAAAACACTATTTTTCCCCCAAAGAAAAACTCCACAAGTAGGAGGGCATAAAATAGGCTAATAGAACAAAATTTTGACCCTCTGCAAGTGGTATAGCAAATAATATATATTTCTTTTATTTCTTGGGGGGTTATAATGGCTGACATGAGCTATCTCTTATTTTCTGGGGGAAAAAAGCCAAGTAGGAAGAAGGGGTAAGCAGAGTGAATATGTATATATGCCTGTCTTTGGCTCCAGCACAGCATATATCCCATGTTCTTAGGAGGCTTGGGATTCTATGTCACAAAATATGCATTTGAAGGTATCATATTCCATCTGGGCTCCTGGTTGGGTGTAACCAGGGTGCTGTGGGTCCTGAAGGAAGAAGGAGTGGCTGGAGGGAATAGTAAGGAGGTGATTCTCAGCAGGGTGCCCACACATCCCTTTGCCTAGATGAACCCCAGTTGGGGCCAGTTGTCTTTGGCGCAAGTTCTCATATCTCCTCTTTTACTCTCAAAACGTCTGACTTTACTGGATGCTAAATTTTATGGTTACCGTTAACTTAGAATAAGCATCAAGAATGGAAAGGAAGCACCCGGTTTAAGCCTCCATAACATCTCTGAGTCACCGCAAAGAAAGGCAGGGATAATATTCCTTGACTTGATCTTGTATAAATACTATGTGAAGAGTAGCCCTTTCTAGCAAACTTAACCATCGGTATTGGTCTATAACTTCTATAACTGAAAACATTGCGCTTGCTATGCAAATACATCATCATCAATGCTCTGCAACTATAGCACTAACCAAGTCTCCTAGCCGTTGATTGCTGCCCAGCACCCTGTCCCTCCACTAGGCATTGAGTTCTCCCCCTAAATCTCACTTAAATATCTCTCTAGAAACCCTGCAGTGTTCACTCCCAAAAACTATCCTAAAAAGGGCATGACTGAGGAAGAAGGAGCCTGGTCTAGGGATGAGACCCACTAGAAGAAGAGTTGAAGGAGTTCAAGAGAGGTGACTATGGAGAAGTAAAAGATTTTGACGATGAGAAGATACCTGTTCCTCCATGTTTGTAACAGCATTATTCACAGTAGCCCAAAGCAGAGGCAGCCCAAGTGTTCAGCAGCAGATGATGGATGCGCAAAATGTGAACTGAGTATATGTCTGTGTGCATATATATATATATCCATTACATGTATATGTAATAAATTATAATTACTTATGTAGAAAGGAGTAAAGTACTGATCCATGCAACAATAAGATTGGACCTTGAGGATATTATGCTAAGTGAAAGAAGCCAGACCAAAAAAAGACAAATACTGTGTGATTCCACTTTGATGTGGTACCTAGCATAGTCACATTCATCCTAACAGGAAGTAGAATGATGATTCTCAGGAACCGGGGGAGAAGGTAAGGGGAAGTTAGTGATTAAAGCCTAAAGAATTTCTGTTTAGGGAGATGAAATGTTCTGGAGCTGGGTGGTGGTGATGGCTACACCAGCACTGGGAATGTAGTAAATGCCATTGGATTATGCCTTTAAAATGGCTAAGATGTAAATTTTATATTATATGTATTTTACCAAAATTCAAGTAGTTTGTGGATGGGGTGGCCCGGGGAGGGGGGGGGGCAAGGAAATAAGCATGATCCCGTTTCTGGTTTGGTGTGTTAGTTTCCTGGGGTGATTGTAACAAAGTACTATAAACTTGGTGGCTTAAAACAACAGAAAGTTATTTTCTTATGGTTCTGGAGGCCAGAAGTATGAAATCAAGGCGCCAGCACAGTTGGTTTCTTGTGGAGATTCTGTTCCTTGACTCTTCACAGTAGCTGAAAGTTGGAAGCAACCCAAGTGTTCGTCAGGAGATGAGTGGATAAACAAAATGCATGCACCGTGCACGTGTGTATATGCATGCATGCATGGATGTGTGCTTGTGTGTGTGTGTGTGTGTGTGTGTGCGTGCATGCATGTGCACTGCTCTTTGGCTTGTAGGCTCCAATCTTTGCCTCTCTCTTCACATGGCCCTGTGTCTCTGGGTCTCAAATCTCTCTCTGCCTTTCTCTTACAAGGACACCTGCCATTGGATTTGCTTCCCATAAATCCAGGATGCTCTTCTGTTGAAAACTTAATTATATCTGAGACGTCCCTTTACCCAAATAAAGTCACATTCACAAGTTCTGTGTGAACATATATTTTATGGGAGGGGGGTCACAATTTAACCCAGTACATTTGGCAAAAGCTGGATTTACTCAGAATTAAGAAGCAAAACGGATATCATCAGTGAGTTGCCCCCGCTCCTTTCAGTAGGCTAGAGAACCTTCTTCCTGCCCTCTGGCTGGCCATTGCACCTCACTTCCCAACCCTCCCCCATGGGTCTACCCACATTTCCTGCCAGAGGCCGAAGCTCAGTCTGGCACAGATGAATTTTAAATTTTTCTTAAATGTCTTGTTTGCATTTTGTGTGAGAGAGCAAGCAGGCTGCTATCACAGGGGTGGAGGAAGTTTCCATTTTACCCCATTCAGCCCTAGATTTTCATGTAAGGGGGTCTTCTTGAGGTAGAACGCTGACACGGGGGTGATTATGCTGGTGGAAATAGCATGTGAAACAGTCAGCAGAGCCTTTGCACCGTCCCCACATCATTTTGTATCAGCACCGCCCCCCTGCCAAGCCCGCGTGTCTGCCTGTTACCCCCAGTCTATGCCTTTTCCTTGGCCGAACAAATTTCATCCAGGTCCCTTTGATCATTTTCTCTTTCCATGCCAAAAATAAACCTTGTTATCCACTGTGTCTGGAACATCCTCCCACTTTCCAAACCATATTGTTTTTCATTTCTGCATTGATTTCAAAATCTTCCTCCTTCAGGTTGGTTTAAGTGATGCCATGACATCATGACCCTTATTCTTCATTAAGATGGTGTTTTTTAAAAGACACATTGTTTTATTTTCCGTCCATGTAAGAGCCAAATTGTTGTCCATTTTCCTAGCACTTGTGCACTGGACCAGGCAGGCTATGTAGGCGCCTTAAAATAGATTATAAAGCCTAATTCTGAGTAAGTAAAAGATATCTCCAGAAAATTCCTGTTTTTGTTGTTGTTGTTGTTGTTGTTGTTGTTTTTAATGAGAATGGCTTTGGGTAAGTCAACCTATCTGGGTGGGAATGATTTGTCATGAAAATATTTGAAGAACCTGTGTAAGACCTCTCCCTGGTGAATGAAGCAAGAAAAGTATAGGTGGATTGCTCCAGCATTCCCAGAAAAATGTGAGGCACATGAACATTATTTTTCTTTTAGTTTCAAGACGCTCATATTTCATTTGATTTATATAAAAAAAAATGCTTGGTCCACCGGATGGTTTGATTAAGTAAGCATTCTCTACTTAAATGGTGAAAATAAATATCAAGAGAATAATCCACATGCCAAGTGTGTTCAGTGAAGCAATATGTGTAGGCAGCATTGGAAACAGTGACACAGTGATTATCTGTGCATAACTTGGTCATAATATCATCACTGTCTAGACTACTAGACAATTAACATCCAGACATACTATAGCTCAGATTGAAGAAGGTCATTAAAAAATGAAAGAGAGATTCGGCCTCTTTGGGAAAGAAAGACCCAGTTCATTCTTTTCTAGAAAGGTATACTTTGGATTGAGGTATGCTTTTAGGTTCAGCTTCCTTTTATGCGACTCTGCTTGGTCCTCATTTCTGTAAAATGTGGGTAATGATGGCTACTTCTTGTAGTCATCTGGTTGAATAACGTTATATATATTTAGCACCAGACACATTTGTTTGATGTGATAATTAACTCCAGTTTGCACCTCTTCTCCTTCTGTTTTGCTTTAAAAGACAAATTTCAGCATTAGGAAATGACAGTGTTATAATGGAAGTCCTTATGAAAAGACAGTATGACCCCAGCCTCCTCAGTACAATCTAAACAGGCATATCTGTAAGGAAACAACAATATGCATCTTTGGAGTTACTGTATCTCTTTTATCTACAGGAAATTTACTTATTTATTTTCTTTTTGGCTGACCTCATGGCATGCAGAAGTTCCAGGGCTGGGAATCAAACCTGTGCCACAGCAGCAACTTGAGCCACAGCAGTGACAACACCAGATCCTTAGCCTGCAGAGCCACAGGGGAACTCCTCTACAGGAAATGATGCCCCATAAATTCAAAGGATGGCAGAGGTTGATGTGTATTCACAAATTCCCAGTTCTTTATCTGTCTGCTGTAGTGCTACACCACATTTTGTCTTCTCCTTTGCAGTTGGGGGGGTGTCATGTGATTGAGTTCTGGCCAATAAGATGCATACAGAATCAATGCATGGCACATCTATGTCTGGCCCTTAAAACTTGCCACCTAATTCTCCATGCTCTTTCTCTCTTCTCTTGTCCACTCACTAATGCCAGTAAGAGCCAGGAAAGGGCAGGCGTAGGAAAAAAGAAGCCTGAGTGGCAGCAAATCACTATTGGAAGAGACACAGCACCACCCAGGAGACTTGCATTTATCTGTGGCATGAGTGAGAAGTAGAATTTGATTTTGTTAAATCACTGAAAATTTGAGGTTGGTTGTTATAGCAGACAGCCCACACAGAGCAATATCTGTGGATGGCATGATAGCTCTTTATGTGGTGTGATCAAATAAGGAAGCTCTCAGATGTCCTCAAGGCCTGACTGTCATACAAATTTAAGGAACTGCATCAGTGTAGTTTATGGCGAGTCGGTCTTCTCATGGATGTGTCCCATGCAACTAATGCACTCCCTGCAGAGTGCCTATTGATTTCCAATACCCAAACTTCACAGAACACACATATTTTTCAATACAACATCCCCAAAGGGCAATACCACTACCAGTCTAGTGATGGAAAAAAAAATCTGACAAAGCCAAATGAAGGGACCTCCTATAGCTTACCTGACAATACTCCCCCAAATTGTCAAGGTCATCAAAAACAGGGTGAGTCTGAGAAACTGTCATGGACAGCAGGAGCCCGCAGAAGCATGACGACAGCATGGATTGTGGTATCCTAGGTGGGATCCTGGGGCAGAAAAAGGACATTAGGAAAACACTAGAGACGTCTAAATAACACATCAACTTTGGTTTACAGTGAAGTTTCAATATTGGTTCAATATCGGTTCATTTGTCGTGACAAACATGCATAGTAGTGTGGGGTGTTAATAAGTGAGGAAACGGCATGGTGGAGCAAAAACTATTTCAGCATTACGGTTTGTCTGTACATCTAAAACTGTCTCGTAATTAAAAAAAACCCCTACTAATTAAATAAAGTGAGGGTATCCATTTCACAGAACACCTTACAGGAAAAATCTTGAATTACAACAACAGTTGGGTGAGGGTGGGTGTTGAAAGCACCTTTCGGGTCAAGGCCAGGTGTGTGTGCCTTGGGTGTTGTCCGCGCTGAGAGAGGCCAGCCTTGTACAAATAGCAGCTGTTGCTAACATCCTTGACCACTGCTCTGGCCATCAGGAAGCAAAGTGGCTGGCATGTATCATGTTAACCTGACGTTGATGAATACAAGTCAACAGAAGGTGGAAGGGCCTGAGGTTTGGAATGGGGACACACGGGGTCGCCTTGCACCGCGACGGTTCTTTGAAATTCATTCCCTCATAACTTCTTTGGAGCATGATTTCACTTTTCATCTGTTCTGTCTCAATTCAGGATTGGAAATATAAATCCCTTAAAGGACTAAGTGTATTTTATTCCTTTTGCCCTCTCTCCATCTTCCATAGCCCCTGGACACATGCCCACATGCTTGCTTATACACGCACGTGTGCACGAGCGCGCACACACACACACACACACACACACACACACAGAGTACTTGGCCTGCCAACTTTTATAAACTCTGGGAGCATGGGCAAAAGTCATCACTATGGGGTAGACGGGGAGAGAAGCAGACATCACAGGCAGCGAGCATTGAGTCTTCTGCCCAGGACAGAGCTTTTCATCTGATGGCTATCCAGGAGTTGGGGCAGGACACTTTGTGAAAACTCCGACACAGGACCAAGAAAGCAGGGAGTGATGCATTTTCTCTGGACTTATTATTTTTTTTTCCTTAAACGTAAGTGAGCTCTCCAATCGTTGAAAGAGTTAATGTTTTATTTTTCCATCTGGTGATGAAAACATAACACCAGAGATACAGAAAGCCAGCTTTCAAAGGCAGATGCTGAAATAACAAAGTTGCTTTTAAAATGAGTACTTAAGAAAATGGCCGTTTTAAGTGGCATGGCACCAACATGATTACGCCAGTATTTATTTTTCTGTGGAACGTGTGTGTATGTTGTGGGTTGTAAGAGGAACCCTGGCCAGTCCTGGACAGGCATAAAGGAATCATTTAGGGCTCTTCAAAATCATTAGGACTATTAGTCCTGACTTGAAATGAGTGAAATGCACAAACGCCTGCCAAGGAGGGAACAAGTTCTGCTACTTTTCAAAATCATCAAAGCCAGCTTCTCTGAAATATTTCAGAGCAGGGAGCCTTCCTGTGCAAAGGTCAGCAGCACAGACCTAGCCCACGTGCCAGGCTGTGGCTTCTGTTGGCCCCACGGCCATTCACACTGATGCATGAGAAGCTGTCATTGTGCACCCTCCTTGGGTCCAACAAGTGTCTTTCAGGAGGCAGAAGGTACACTTTCCTTTACCTGCAAGTAGAAGATATGAGCCTTCTCACAGCCACCCTCCTAAAGACATGGTGCCATATCCCAGGATCATGACCTCAAGCCTTCCACTCCCCAAATTCACCGCTTTTCACAGCACAACGAAGACCCTGCTTATTTCACTGATTGAGGTGTCTCAGGACACCTGCCTCATAAAAAACCTTGTCTCAAAACAAACTGATTGCATGTGGTTTGGAAGAGGACACTTGGATAGATGAAATGAGCTGAGTTTTTTTGTTTTTTCCCCCACTAGGTGTACACACCCACATCGCTTGAATCACCTATATTTTATGTTTGGACAAAGCCCTTCACCTTGCAAGGTCCCAGACTTTATACTTTTTAAATGGAGGGATTGTCCTTGGCCAGAGGCTTTCAAACTGTGGGTTGTGATATCATTTTCATGGGTTGCAACCAGCACTGAAACATGAATGGAATGGAATGGAATAGAACAGAAAGAATAGAGAGTTTTTGTTGGTTTTTTGTGGGTGGTCAATGTAAGTTCTGGTTTGAAGAAGTGTGTCGTTAAAAACACTTAATGCACGTAGACATGTGCCCACTATGTTACAGTGTAAAATGCACTGTGAATTTGGGACTCCACTGGCAGAGGTGATACTCTGATTTCTTTACTGTGGATCAAGCCTCTTTTTCAGTGTGCTGGCTACCCCCGCTTGCCCTCCATCCTTCATGTTGCTCCACGCTCTGGCAAGGGGTGAGCTCTGAGGATCGCCTCAGTGGCCTCTCTTGCTTTCTGGTCCCAGCTGGGTTCAGATAATAGGGAGCCCAGCAAGGAATGCTGGTAAAACAGACTGGTGAAGTCAGCCTATTTTTCCAGCTTGCATTTCAGGGGGGTCTCCACGAGGAAACACACCCTGTCCATCTTACTGTATCTTCAGATCCTTCTAATTTGAGTCTGCCTTCTGCCTCTTCTGGAATTGAGACAAATACAATGAACTAGCTTTAAATTATAGTTGTGTATAGGCTTTATCCAAAATAGTTTTATATATAAATGAAAGTTTACAGGGAGGAGGTAAGGGATTGTTGTAGTCTATAAAGTGCTCCCTTGGTGATTAGAAGGCTACTATATGGTTTTTAAATATGGGAGGTAGTAATTATGGTTCTTTGATGTAATCAGTGCAAATATATTCTAGAGATTAACTAGAATCCTATTTTCTCGTCTGGATGCCTTCCTGGATAATTGCTAGACAATTTAGAAAAAGGATCATAGAGAAACATGAACTAAATAAACACATTTCAGTTGATTATAATCAATTACAATGTATCATTTAACTTGATTTTCAATCCATGTGAACATTAAATTTCATTTCAATGTTCTTATTTGCCCAGCACTGTATTAGGTGTTTGGAATACATCAGAAAACAGAATGAAGATTTATGCCCTCAGGGAGCTTCCAGTCTAACAGAAGGAGATGGAAATTAAACAGCATTTATTATAAATAAACGCAGTATATCAAAGATGCTAAATGCTATGGGAGGAAAAAAAAAGAAGATCAGGCTAAGGAGACTCATGGTTGCTGGAGGCAGGTTATGATATTACAGAGAAAGGTCAAGTTATGCCTCACTGAAAAGAAATTTGGGCTAAGCCTGCAGAGGGAGAGATAACTGGCCAAGATGTCTGAGAGAAGTATATTCTAGGTGGAGCAAACACCTATACCTGGAAGAGGTTGCCAATAGAGGGTAGGATCAACACGGAAGCTACAGTGACTGGTGCTGTGTGGGGAAGGGGCTCAGGAGTGAGAGACTGAAGAGGAAGGGAGCGATGCTTTGGGAACTTTGGCTGTTATATTCCATGGCATGGGGATCCCCTGATGGGTCTGTGCAGAAGAGTAGCATGAGCTGACTTAAATGATTCAGACTTAGCTGATGTGTTAAGAATAGACCTTGGGGAGCAAAGTTGGAAACTATGAGATCCTTTAGGAGGCTAACAGGCTCATCTGGAAGAGACCCTGCTCACTCAGAGTGTGGAAGTGTTTGAGGATGGTGAGAGATGGTTGAGTTCTGGGCATTTTTTGGAAGGGAGAGATGAGAAGATTACAGTGAGCTGAAGGGAAGAGTCAAAGATGTATACAAGATTTTAGGCTTGATTTAATGGGGGAAAATACCATTCATTAAACTCATAACACAGGAAGATGATGCCTTGGCGAGTCCACTATAGTACTTTTACCAAATGATGGAGACGAATCTCATTGCAAAGATTCATTTTCCAAAGAATTTGCAGTTAACTCGGAGCAATTGGACACCTCCAACGGGACACAGTTTATACAATTCCATCCTAACATTTTGTCTCCCATGTTGATTATTTCATGAACTTTTTTTGGTGGTTTCTTGTTTACATCTGTCAAAGACTGCATATTGGGTGCCAGACTTTAAATCAAGTGTGTGTAGGTGAAGAGAATCCTATTAAAATAACATTTTGTATCTCACTTCCATGGGCTCTACATGCCTGCAATTAACCACCAATGTATGAACATTTGTTCCAGCTGGTGCTAAAAGAGACATATTCAGGGAATTTTTTTTTGAAGATTTGAACACTTTATAGTGCTTACTGGGGAGTAATTTTTTTTTTTTTAAAAAGAAGGAATATGAGAAGTCTGCATTTACAGTTATTAATCCCAGAGTGAGGATCTTTAATATAATCCAGACAACCAAAACTTGTCATAAGACATAGGATTTATAGCGAGAAGGGATTACGTAAATCATAGAGCTCAACCACCGGCTTCAAACTGTAAGGAGAACAAGGCCTATTGCTTTAAGTGGCTGAGCCAAGGGCATGTAGACTAGAATCCCGGTGACGGGATGACTGGCTGGTGGGTCTTCTCACCATTCAATCTATTTCACTTCTTTCTATCCTATTAAAATGGAGAGATAATGGATTTGTCTTTCAGGAGTTGATGGAAAGTCCAGAAACCCTGCGTTTGGGGGGCAGTGAGACCCACCATCAGAGCCCTGGTTGATTTTGCATCAATTCTTTTTTTTTTTTTCCTCCTGGTCACACCCATAGCATGTGGAAGTTCCTTGGCCAGCAATTGCATCTGAGCTGCAGTGGCGACCTATGCCACAGATCATCCATTTAACACATAGCGCCCAGCCAGGAATCAAACCCTTGCCTCCACAGCAACCCAAGATTCTTAACCCACTGCACCAGAGCAGGAACTCTGATTTTGCATCAATTCTTATTTCTCCTCTCCATTCTGCCTTGGTGTTCACCTGAGCCACAGATACCACACCTTCAATCTCTGCTACCCCATTTTGTCAAGAATCCCAATTGAGGAAAACTCAGTAACATCCACCCCACCCTTTGTGATACTAAGAGGTAGGTCTTTGGTCAAGATTCTGTCACCCAGCCTCCCCTATCAATCTGCTGACCTGGTCTACGGAAGGCTCAGTTTTTCTGCTCACCTTCTCACCTACTCATGTTTTCTTAGTTGGTTTTGAGTGATGGAAAAATGACAGGTGAGCTGCTACTTCTTGTTTCAGTAATGCCACTTCTTAGCCCAGGACTGGAGGAATAAGAGCCAAATCCAGCAGATAACTGGGGTGTCACCACCTAAGGAGTAACATAACTGGTGACAACTGCCCACTGGCCCAACACAGTATGATTAACCTAGCTTTGAATCCCCTGCTGAGGTCTCATGCCTCATGCCAGATCATAGGGGTAGGTCTTAGGCATAGACTCCTGCTCATACCCGAGAGAGTTGGCTTCTGCAGACAAGCCAGGGTCCCCACCCCTAACCTGTCCTGGCTCATGGGTCTCCTACTAGGTTCCATGCTCACTCTCCTATCTCTCCCCACCACATTGTTGCAGTGTCACTAAAGAGTTTGTCTGAGATCAGTCCTGCGGAAGCTATAAATTCTCATAGTGAAAGGAACACTGGACCAGAAGTTAGAAGAACACAGTTCTGGGGAAGACGAATAATAAATTCTGCCCCATGGTCATGCCCTATAGAGTTGCTGTTAAGAGCAAACTAATACCTAAGGTGAGTCTGGGCTTTTTATAAACAACGAAACACTAAGTGGATGTGAAATAAGATTACAAAAAAGCTATGTGGCTTTTCACTATGGACAATTCCAGGGAAGTGTCAGAATTATTCTCATTTATCTTCTCAATCCTTCAATATTCAATAACTATTTTTCAGATAATTATAGGCAGAATTCTAAGATGACCCTGGAGGTTTCTGCCCAGTGGTGTATAGTCAAGCACTAATCTAGGTGCTCCAGTGAAGGGATTTTGCAGAAGGGCCAAAGTCATTTGGCTTTAAGAAAGGGAAATTATTCTTGGTGGGCCTGACCTAATCAGGTGAACCTTTAAGAAGGGGCACTTCCTGGTGAGAGAGCTCCCAGAGTATGAAGGAGTCAGGGTGATGGGGATTCTTCATTGTTGTCTTTGGAAACAGAGGGAATGTGGGTGGTCTCTAGTTGTGAGTACCCAGAAAGGAAGTGGAGAGATCAGCTAGACAAATTCAAAGATGTGAATTCTGCCAGCACCCTGAATGAATGTGGACACAGATTTTCCCCCAGTCTCCAGATAAGAACACAGCCACCCAGCACCTTGTTCTCAGTCTCACAAGACGCAGAGCAGAGAAGCCTGTCACGGACTTCCAACTCATAGAATCATGAGCACGTAAATGAGTATTGTTTAAAGAAGCTAAGTTTGTAGAAATTTGTAACAGAGCAAGAGAAAACTAGTACAATGCTCTTCAAGGCAAGAGCTAAGACATCTAAAATGTTATACCATCCTGGAGTCCACACAGTGGCTTCTAGGAACTCAAATAATAAGCTTACCTTGGATAAGTCAGGTGAAATCATTACATAGTTTGAATTTTGTTTTCCCACAGTGGGAACAGATTTAGTCTTCTCAGGTGTCACAATATATCACCAAGCCCCAATTGATATGGACAGGAGGTGCTGGTGACATGACCAGTATTTTCAAGCATCACCGTTGGTTGTGGGCTGCACCAAACCAGATGTAGCACTTGGGGAACTTGGACTCTTTGTAAACTGCCCCAGTCAGTACCAGAATGTCAATCAGATTTCTCATATAATGGGCATTCAGCTGGTCTATTCTTTCTTCTTAATGATTTTTAGGTTTACAAAATGCAGCAACTAGGGAATTATGTGTATATGTCTCTGAGTATGTGAGTGTATGCATACTCTTTAAGTAAACACATTTCTCCTTAATTCTTAAGCTATTGAATTGTGTTTGTCCAAGCTTACACAGCAAAAGAAAATGTAGCCTCAACTATTATTATATTGCTGCTTTATTTTTTTATACAATTTTATGTATTTTTTTTCTTTTTTACAAGTACAGTACATGAAAGCATCAGAATGGATTCTCTCATTCCTTCTAATTCCTCACAATTGTAATCCTCTTGATTTTTTTTGTTATTTCTTGCCATTCCTCACCTGCTCTATTCACTTTATTTATTTATTAAAATGTTCATTGAATGGTTTGCAACTTGAGCGGAGGAAAGGGACCAAGTTAAAGAGTGAGGAAGCCACCTGGTTCTTCTGGAAAATGAAGAGAATGAGGGCAGTGCATTTACAAGTTTTTCACTTTTTTTTAAAATTGAAGTATAGTTGATTTATAATGTGTTAAGTTTAGATTTACAGCAAAGTGATCAATTGTGTGTGTGTGCATATTTACATAGCCTGTGTATTATCTACACCTCCTACTCTATCCTCCAGCAAAATGAAAAGTGAATACCTGTCTTTCCCTCAAACATGCCCATTAGAACAGAATCTCCATATTCCTCAGTTTCTCCACCTATAAAAAGACACAACAATTGTGCCTATGTCGTAATGGTACCAGGTTCACATATGTTTGTCGTGAAGGACAGATCGATCAGATTTTTGATACTTTGGTCTAAGTATTACTTTGAGGTAAAGGCAATTGTGAATCAACTGATGTAGAGAGACTTCTCTGTCCTCCCTTTATCTGCCTAAAAGCAGGGCATAAATTTTCCTTTTAGAAAGGTGCCCCTCCCCACCTTTACTAGAAAGAAAAGAGCGACTCTTATCACTGAAGACAGGGAGTCAACATAAAGATGAGTTTGCATAAAAGACCTTACTTAAATAGTCCTTATCTTCCATTGGTTCCCCCATATACTTCCTGGTAACTTCCCCTAAATTTATCATTCCCTGACGCTTAAACCCTCTTTTCTTTGTTGAAAGGGTATATAAGCCCCTAGGTCAAACCACTTACTTGAGTTTCACTTCTATTCTGTGAACGTTCATAACATATAAACATTAATAAAAAAAATTGTGTGCTCTTTCTCTTATTAATCCAACTTTTCATAGTTTAATTTACACACCGCTGGAGAAAGATCCTAAGAGGGTGGAGAAAAAGCTTTTCTTCTCGATTAAAAAAAAGTCTTATCCCAGTGTCTGACATATGACTAGACAAATTTAGATATCACCATTACATTGTTCTACCTTACTTTCTTCCAATTATATTTTACAAAATAATTTATTAAATCTAAGTGAGATATAGTTTAGATGAAATGACCATTACTTTCAAAAGATCTTACAAAAAGTGTGGCATCCAATTTTAAAAATTCATAGCAGTTACAGTCTTTCTCCTTCACCCTGTTATTAAAGTTTGAATTTATGTATAGTGAAATGTCTGTAAAGCTGAAATTTTTCCAAACATATTGATATGTTTTTCTTTACAACGACCATAGTCTATGTAACAGTGAAAATATATATGTATGAAAAACTAAGTCCCTTGTCCCCATCCCCACTTTTTAAAAAGCTTGGGATAATTGTTGTGCAGTATTATAAAGGGTATAGTTGTACAAGATAGTGATTCATAATTTTAAAGGTTATATTCCATTTATAATTATTATAAAATATTGGCTATATTCCCTGTGTTGTACAATTATATCCCTGTAGCTTATTTTATACCTAATAGCATGTACTTTTTACTTCCCTACCCATCTTGCCTCTCCTTCTTTTATCTCCCCACTGGTAACCACTAGTTTGTTCTCTATATCTGTGAGTTTGTTTCTTTTTTTTGTCATATTCACCAGTGTTACATTTTTTAGATTCCATGTATAAGTGATATCATACAGTATTTGTATTTCTCTGTATGACTTATTTCACTTAGCCTAAGGTTCTCCAAGTCCATCCATGTTGTTGCTAAAAACAGTAAAAGTCCATTCATGTCCATGGCTGAGTAATATTCCATTGTATATATACCAAAAGCACTGTGCCTGTGAATGTGAAGGCCACCCCCAGTTTTGCCTACATCCAAGACTGTCTCTTGAGTATGTCAACAGCTGGTCAACTTTTCTGGAATCCTTGGGTCCAAAGGTCAAAGACAAAACAGACCAGACCTGTAAACATGGGTGGAGCAGGCTAGATGTGACCACAGGGAGGTGGCCAGAAGGGGAGACAGAGGGCAGTTGGAGACATCCCCTGCTTCTCTCCTTCACCCCTGCAATTGTTGACATATGGAAATGAGGTCCTGGCTTTGCCAGACCTTCCAAAGAAGCCTGGTAAAATACCTATATTCATAGCATTGAAAAGTTATTCAACATATCTTCATACTAACGGGCAAAACAAAACACATGAGCTGATGAATCGAGCTCAGCCCTCCAGGGTAGCAGCAGTGCTGCAGGTAAGGGACCTGAGCCTGCCTTCCATGGGCATTGCCCCCACCCCTAAGTTATCTCCCAAAGAGTTTTTTCAGCTCTTTGAAACTAAATCTCCAAACATCTCTATGTAGCAGGGCCTTTTTTTACCTTTGCATAACCAAATATTTCTTTGTGGTATTTTGAAGGGCTTTTTCTCTCACCCATGCCTACTGTCCCACAAATCAGGAACCATCTGCCTTGAAACTCAAATTCAAGGCATTGGTACGTGTTAAATAAAGAAAAGTTTGAGACCTCAACCTTCTAATTCTTCAGAGCTGTTGGCATCAAGTGTCACACAGAAGGTAAGCTCTGTGCATCTCTTTCTTCTAAACTCTCCAAGGGAAGAAGCTGAATTTTCCCATCAGAGGCACTCTCTCTTCTTATTTTATGTATTCTGGTGCATGCACTGTAAAGTGACATCTCTTATTCACCATTTCAGCAGCACACTTTATTGATGCTCATCTTCCTCCCCGACCCCCCACCTCTGCCTCTTATCCTCATCCACAGTGGACTGCCTTGTGCTTTACATCCTCTGTGGCTTTTCTCATTTTGAGTTTCACGTAGGCTCCCTGTAATGGAGTTAGTGAAGGCTCTTGGCTGCCTCAAATTTTCACGTTTCTTCTGTAGCCCCCTCAACACCTTTCTTTGAACCTTTGCCTTAGGAAAGAACATTGAGATTTGTTTAAATAATTTCTTAAAAAATGTCGCTTCTGTGGGGGAAATGAGTTTAGTAGAACTTAAAACTTCCAGAATGCACTCCTTTTTAGCTGCTATCCTAAAGTATTTGATTTGCAATACTTTAGGATATAAAGTATTTGTAGGTTGTTGCAGCCTCTACATTCCTGGATTGCTTAATTCCCTTTATTGTCTGGGATATTAGTTCATCCCCTTTTTCTTTAAACACACCCAAAATGTTTAGAGGAGGCCTCTTGAAAGCATCAAAAGAATTTGGCTCTATTTCAGTGTCAGTGATCTTGAAAATCGAATTGAGTGAAGCATCCTTACTTCTCCATCCTTTATTTGCGATACCAAGTTTACCTCCCATGTCTTCAGCTTAACATTAATTGTTATCCTTTTTATTGTCTCCTCCTTGTTCCTGTTGATTTTGCCTTGCTCCTGTCCTGAGTCAATTCTCATAGTTCCCTACAACTACCTCTTACTCCAACAGGTCTTTATGAACTTCAATCCTGTCTCCTCACGGCCACATAAACTTGGCCATGTCAGCCCTGATGAGAACTTTTCCTTGGATCATCACGGCCACTGGGGTAAGGGTCAACCCAGGCACTTTGTGATGGAGCTCTCGTTCCATTTTAAACCCTGCCTCTTGCCTTCCTCCAGGGCTTTGCCCTCTTGGGAATAATTAGACATCCTCAAGAAATTAGAAGTTAGCCATTCTCTGAGAGTTAAGCACTTCATCAAGACAAGAGGGATGCATATAGAAATCTTCCAAGTCACCAGAAGGAAAAGGGTTATCAGCTAGTGAACTGCTTCTGTAAAATGACTGAATTATCACATTGAAAACAGTGGTCGATCAGAAGAGAGCTGGTCACTCAGTTTGAAAAATGAAACAGAAGCAGACCCACAGACGTAGAGAACAAACTTATGGTTACCAAAGGGAAAGGAGGGAGCCATAAATTTGGAGTTTGGAATTAACAGATACACACATATATAAAATAGGTAACAAATAAGGATATACCATATAGTGGAGGGAAATCTACTCAGTATTTTGTAATAACCTGTAAGGGAAAAGAATCTGAAAATAATACATATAAGTGAATCATTTGCTGTATACCTGAAAGTAACAGTCTTGTAAATGAACTATACTTCTGTTTTAAAAATAAATGTATTATAGAGGTAAACTAGCTCATAACTAGTTGACTTGCAAATGCTATTGTTTGGTCATCAGCAAGTATATTTTTATTGTGATCTTGACTTAGGCTGTCTGAACCCAAAGACACTAATCCCAAGGTTCTCAGCCAGTGCGATTCAGCTCCCCTAGGAAATACGTGGGGGTGTTTTAGTTTATCACAATGACTTGGGGACATTTGCTAGCATTTTAGCATCAGGGCTAGGGGTGCTAATGGCCTTGCAACATGTCTACACCACAAGGAATTACACATCCAAAATTCCTATAGTGCCCCCACTGAGAACATAGGGTCTTGGTTCTGATCTCAGCTTCCTGTTACAGAGCTGCCTGCAGAAAGAATATGATGGAGATGTCTGGATTTGCAGATTTAATGTCTAATTAAGTGGCTAGAAAAGAATACTCCCTCCTGTTTTGGTTAAAAAAATCCAGGGAAGAATACCAATTGGAGCAATTAATTTTTTGGTTTTTCTTTTTAAAAAGAAATTATTGGAATATAGTTGACTCACAAAGTTGTGTCAATCTCAGGCAAACAGCAAAGTAAGTCAATTACATAGAATACATATAACCACTCCTTTTCAGATTCTTTTCCTGCACAAGCTACCACAGTACTGATTAAATTTCCTTGTGCTATATAGTAGGTCCCTCTTATCCATCTATTCCATACATAGTAGTGTGTATATATATCAATCCCAACTCCCTCATTTGTCCCCCTCCCCATATTTCCACTTTGTTAAAAATAAGTTTGGATTTAAAATCTTTGAGTCTGTTTCAGTTTTATAAGTTTTATTGTAACATTTCTATTAGATTTCATGTATAAGTTATCTCATGTATTTTTCTTTCTCTCTTTGACTTACCTTATTTAGTATGATAATTTCTAGGTACACAAGTATTATTGCAAATGGCATCATTTCATGTTTTTTATGGCTGAATAACATTCAATTGCATATATGCACCATACCTTCTTTTTTCCAATTCTCTGTTTAGTTGCTTCCATATCTTGGCTACTGTTAATAGTGTTGCAATGAACTTTTTGGTGCATGTATGTTTTGAATTATGATTTTCTCCAGATAGATCCCCAGGAATGCTATTGCTGAATCATGTGGTAGTTATATATTTAGATTTTTAAGGAGGCTATACTATTCTCCATAGTGGCTGCATCAGCTTAAATTCCCACCAGCAGTGTAGGTGGGTTTCCTATCCTCTACATCTTCTCCAGCATTTATTATTTGTAGACTTTTTGATAATGACCATTCTGACTGGTATGAGATAACACCTCATTGTAGTTTTGATTTGAATTCCTCTCATAATTACTAATGTTGTGCATCTTTTCATCTGCTTTTGTTTTGGCCATCTGTCTGACTTATTTGGAGAAATGTCTGTGTAGATAATCTTACCATTTTTCAATTGGGTTGCTTGTTTTTTTGATATAAAGTTGTATGTGAAGTTTATATATTTTGGAGATTAATTCCTTGCTGTTTGCTTCATTTACAAAGAGTATCCCCCATTCTGTGGGTTGTCTTTTCATTTTGTTAATGGTTTCCATTGTTGTACAAAACTTTTAAATTTGCTTAGGTCACATTTGTTTATTTTATCAAAAAAGATATTGCTGCAATTTATGTCAAAGAGTGTTCTATCTTTTCCTCTAAGAATTTTATAGTATCTGGTCTAACATTTAGGTCTTTAATCCATTCTGAGTTTATTTTGTGAATGGTGTTAGAGAGTGAACTAATTTCATTCTTCTACATATAGCTGCCCAGTTTTCCCAGCACTACTTATTGAAGATACTGTCTTTTCTCCATTGTACATCCCTGCTTCCTTTGTTGTAGATTAATTGACCATATGTATGTGGGTTTATTTCTGGGCTTTCTATCCTGTTCCACTGACTTATGTTTGTTTTTGTGCCATTACCATACTGTTTTGATGACTATACCTTTGTCATCCACACACAAATATAATATCAAAACCAATACCTGTGAGAAGAGGAAAGTGCAAATGCAGGATATTGGAAATGCATTTGAAATTAAGATACCATCAATTTAAAATAATTTTGCATATTTACAGAATGCTGTGTCAAAGCCTTGTGAGAACCAAACACACACACACACACACACACACACACACACACACAAATACACACAATAGACATGCACATAAAGAAAAAGCAATCCAAGTGCAACAACAAAGATAGTCATCAAATAACAAGAGAACAAAAGAGAAAGGGAAAAAATGTCCAATATCAACAAATCCAAAACGATTAAGAAAATGACAGTAAGTATGTGTATCAATAATTGCCTTTAATGTAAATAGATTAAATGTTTCAACCAAAAGTCATAGACTGGCTGAATAGATACAAAAAAAAAAGATCCATATACATATATATCCATAAAAAGACCCAATTCAGATCCAGGGGCACATGGAGACTGAAGGTGAGGGGATAGAGGAAGATATCCCATGCAAACAGAAATCAAAAGAAAAATGGAGTAGCAATATTCATATCAGATAAACTTGACTTTAAAGAATATTACAAGAGAAAAAGAAGGACACTACCTAGTGATAAAAAGATCAATTCAGGAATAAATAACAATTGTAAGTATATATGCTCCCAACATAGGAGCACCACATTATATGAGGCAACTGCTGACAGCCATAAAAGAAGAAATCAACAGTAATACAATAATAGTGGAAGACTTTAAAATCCCACTTAAAGCTATGGACCGATCAGAAAAACAAAAAAATCAATAAAGAAACATGAACCTTAAATGACACATTAGACCAGATAGACTTAATTGATATTTATAAAACATTCCATCTGAAAGCAGCAGAATACACATTCTTCTCAAGTGCAAATGAAATATTCTCCATCATAGATCACAGCTTGGGTCATAAATTAAACCTCAGTAAATTTAAGAAAATTGAAATCATACCAAGCATTTTTTTTTCCAACCACAATGCTATGAGACTAGAAATCAACCACAGGAAAAACTGCAAAGAATACAAACAGGTGGAGGCTAAACAATATGCTACTAAACAGTGAATGGATCATTGAAGAAATCATAGAGAAGATCAAAAAATATCTAGAGACAAATGACAATGAAGGGACAATGATCCAAAACCTATGGGATGTGGCAACTGCAGTTCTAAGAGGGAAGTATATAGCATTACAAGCCTACCTCAGGAAAGCTCCCAAATAAACAACCTAACTTTATACCTAAAGCAACTAGAGAACAAAGAACAAGCAAAACCCCAAGTTAGTAGAAGGAAAGAATTCATAAATATCAGAGCAGAAATTAATGAGATAAAAATAAAGGAAACAATAAATAGAAAAGATGAATGAAACTAAAAGTCGATTCTCTGAAAAGATTAAAAAAAAAAAAGATAAACCTTTAGCCAGATTCATCAAGAAAAAAGGGAGAGGGCTCAAATCAATAAAATTAGAAATGAAAATGAGAAATTACAGCTGACACCACAGAAATATAAAAGATCATAAAAGACTACTAGAAGCAACTATATGCCAATAAAATGGACAACCTAGAAGAAATGGACAAATTCTTAGAAAGGTGCAACCTTCTCAGACTGAACCATCAAAAACAAAAAATATGATTAGGCCAGACATGATCATTGCAATTGAAAATATGATTTAAAAATGTCCAAAAGCATAAGTCCAAGACCTGATTGTTTCCCAGGTGAATTCTATCAAGCATTTAGAGAAGAGTTAACACCTAGCCTTCTTGAAACTCTACTAAAAAAATTCAGAGGAAGGAATATTCCCAAGCTTTTTCTATGAGGCCAACATCACTCTGATACCAAAACAAGAAAAAGACACCAAAAAAAGAAAACTAAGGCCAATATCATTGATGAATGTAGATGCAAAAATCCTCAACAAACTACTAGCAAACTGAATCCAACAATACATTAAAAGGATGAAACACCATGATCAAGTGGGATTTACCCAGGGATGCAAGGTTTTTTTCAATGTATGCAAATCAATCAGTGTTACACACCACATCAACAAACAGAAGAATACAAACCTTATGGTCATTACAATAGATGCTGAAAAGGATTTTGACAAAGTTCAAAACCCATTTATAAAAACTCCCCAGGAAGTGGGCATAAAGGGAACCTACCTCAACATAATAAATGCCATGTATGAAAAACCCACAGCTAATACCATTCTCAATGGTGAAAAGCTGAAAGAATTTCCTCCAAGATCAGGAACAAGATAAGGATGCCCATGCTCACCACTTTTACTCCATATAATTTTGGAAGTTCTAGCCATGGCAATCAGAGAAGAAAAGAAATAAAATATATCCAAATTGGAAAAGAAGTTAAATTGTCACTGTTTGCAGATGATATGATACTATACATAGAAAATCCTAATGAAGATACCAGAAAACTACTAGAGCCCATCAATGATTTCAGTAAAGTTGCAGGATCCCAAATTAATACACAGAAATCTCTTGTATTCCTATACACTAACAACAAAAATCAGAAAGATAAATTAAGGAAGTCATCCCATTTACTACCACATCAAAAAGAATAAAATACCTAGGAGTAAACCTACCTAAGGAAGCAAAATAACTACTCTGACAACTTTAAGACACTGTTGAAAGAAATCAAAGATGACAGGAATGGATGGAAAGATATGCCATGATCTTGGATTGGAAGAATCAATATTGTCAAAATGACTATACTATGCAAAACAATCTACAGGTTCAGTGCAATCTGTATTGAATTACCAATGGCATTTTTTCACAGAAATAGAACCAAAAAAATTTAAACTTGTATGGAAACACAAAAGACCTCTAATAGCTAAAGCAATATTGAGAAAGAAAAATGAAGCTGGAGGAATCAGGCTCCCTGACTTCAGACTGTACCAATTAGCCCTTTTACCAGTCAGGATGGCTGCAGCGTTAGATGCTATTGTGGGCTCAGTTTGGGTTGATCCAACTTGTGACTGTTTCCAGGGTCTATCCACAGGGTGGAAGGGGAAGGGGGTTGTGAAGCAGATGGGGTAGGAAGCAGACACTAGGTAGCTATAACAGCCTCTATAAAGTCTACATGCTGAACTGAATACTGGGCCACTTTTTTTTGGCTGCACCCATGACATGCAGAAAACTGGGGTCAGAAATTGAGCCTACACCACAGCAGTGACCCGACCCAAGCAGTAACAATGCCAGATCCTTAGTTGCTAGGCCACCTAGGAACTCCCCTGAATGACTCTTAATAATGAGTCTTATTATTCAATGTTAAAGATTCAAACCAAGGGCAAGAGATTCCTAGGGCTGCCTTAACAAAACAGCACAAACATGTTGGCTGTGGGAGCCAGAAATCAGGAAGGTGTTAGCAGGGTCAGTTTCTTCTGAAGGTTCTGTAGGAGGCTCCATTAGCTTCTGGAGCCTGCTGGCACCCTTGGCATTCTCTAACTTGAAGCTGAAAGTCTATCTCTGCCTCTGTCTTCATATGGTCGTCACCTTGTGACCCTGTCTTCCACATCTCCCTGTTCTTTCTCTTTGAAGGACACTTGTCATTGAATTTGGGGCCAATCCTAATCCAGATGTTCCCATCTTGAGATCCCTAATGACATCTGCAAAGATCTTATTTCCAAACAAAATCTCATTTGTAGGTATGGATGTTAGTCCATGGACCTTTAATTTTTGAGGGACCACTACTCACCCCACTACACAGAATGATATGATTATATCCCCAGGAAGCTAAGGTTGTTTTTCCCTTCCTGCATGACTTGGTTCTCTGAAGTCATAATTTATACCCCCAGAGCATGAATCATTCATGACAAACACACTCTCTAAAAGTAAAGCTTTTGAACAAATGTGTAGATGGACAAAATGAGCCCCAATTAAGCTCCCTTTTGTGACAAACCTCTTAGAAAAGCATTAACTCTAATCTTCAGTGAAAAGCATTGTAAACTCAAGATTGGATGGGAAGATGGTGTTTGAAATGGCCTAGGTTCCCTTTAATGGAACAAAGAAAGCCAGAATTTACTGTGATTATGATACGCTTTTAGCCACACAAGGAGTCAGGGTCAGAGAATTAAGTGAAACCAACAAAACTGTGGCCAACTGTGGTTTTGTCTTTGGGAGACTTTGTGAATTATCAGCAGCCCGGGAGATGGAAATGGTCTCTTTCCATTCATGATGCATTCTGGGTTTATGTAAACCCAGACTATCTCTGATCTTTGAAATAGCTTTTTCCTTTTCTTTCGCTTTCAGTTTTATTCTTTTGTTGTTAGAGTATTGAGGAAAGTGTAAGTGATTAAGCCTTTGGTTGGCACTGGTGACAAGAATTATCTTTGGTTAAGATAGGAAATTAGCACATAATTAATTCTATTTTTAGTAGTGATAATGTTCACTAGATCTTCAGATGGCTTCTTTACCCATTAATCAGGGCTTAGCTCAAGTGTCGCTTCCTCACAGAGCCCATTCCTCTCTTTGAAGCATCTTCCGTCATGCCTACCCACTGCCTGGTAACATGATCACTATCCCCTGCTTTATTTTTCTTCATGGCATTTGTGATGTTTTATTGAAGATATGCTGATTTGAATATGGCTTATTTCCTTTCCAGATTATAAGCTCCAAGAAGACAGGGCCTTTGGCCACTTTGTATGCCCAAGTCCTAGAACAGTACCTGACACATAAGGGACTGTTGATCAATATTTGTTGAGTGGATGAATGAGGGCATGTGTGAGTCCCTTTGCTGGGGGCCATATGTACTGACTTGTTTTCTTCTTAGAGCAATACTTCAGCAAGGATGCTGAAGTGAGTCACAGTAGTTTCCTGGTGAGGAATAGCAGTTCAGAAATTAGAGAGGCAATATAAGACACTTGTGAGAGCACAGGCTTTGGGTAGCAACACCTCTCTGCCAGTTTCCACCTGGTTGCTATGCCTTTGTCTCCTCACCTGTAAAATGGCATGATAATGGTACCTTCCTTGTAGGGGTTTTATTATGACAATTAAACAACATTACATTCAGAGTTCCCATCATGGCTCAGTGGTAATGAACCCAACTAGTATCCATGAGAATATCAATTAATGGGTTAAGGATCCGGCATTGCCATGAGCTGTGGTGTAGGCCAGCAGCTACAGCTCTGATTTGACCCCTTGCCTGGGAACTTCATTCCATATGCTGTGGCTGTGGTCCTAAAAAAGACAAAAACAAAAACAAAACAAAAAAAAAACAAAAAATATTGCATTAGACAGGAACAGAGTCTGGTACATGGAAGGTACTAAATACATATTAGCTGGTATGGTTCTCCTTTTCCAGATAAGGAAACCAGATTTAGAGTGAGGTAGCATGAGCAAGAACATAGTGTTCCTGGGTGGCAGAGGCAGAAGATGAACCCCGATCCAGCTTCCTCTGGAGTCTGAGTCAAGTCTTGGCCATGATGTTAATTTATATGGTGAATTTGAGATAGGCTTGAAAGAAATTAGGCTGATGTCAAGGGAGTCTGAAGGCTGGAGCACCCAATGCACAAATGACCCTGCTACCAATGGGTCACCACAAACACAGTGGTCAATAGAGGGAAATGATATTGGCCAATGTGGGGAAATATATCACTGCTCTGCAAAACCATATCTGATGGCTTTCATTTTGACTTCCCAGAGGTGACAAAGCAGGAGCCAGTTTACCAATAAGCAAGTCTCATCAGAGCCACTTCAAGAGACGGAAGAATGGTTTAGTCCAAGACATTGGATTGCATGATAAAAAGCAGAAGTCAACTAGGTGACTGAGAGCATGGCTAACCCCACTCAGCCACAATGATGTAGCCCCAGATTCTTCCCTTGCCTTTAAAACAACACGTGCGTTTCCACTAAAGCCCTTTGTGCACCTTCGTGGCTCTTCTTGATCACCTGCTCCTTAGTCTATGGATGAGCTGAATCCATGCCTAATCCAAAATACGAACATGTTGTTCTATCTCTTCAACCTTATCTTACCTTCCTAACTTTGTTCTGTTTCACCAAAAGTTATTGTAATTTTTATCAGAGCAAAAACCAGTTACATAGTTTTAGAACATGCTTAGGCATATACTGGAAATAAGGGATGAAGTTTTGAATTTTTTCAGTGGACCATGTACAATGCAATTGGGCTTCAGAACTAGGAGTTCTGAGCCTCAGAGTGGTACTGCTTTTATTATGTATCCTGGTCATCAAGGCTTAAGGACACCTGGAATATTGCCATCAAGGTCTTGAAAAATCCAAGCTAAAGTGCTGGCTCCTTTTCATCTGTTGACCTTCCTTTCCTTTGTGTGGCTTTTAGAAATAAATCTATTAAAGACAATTGACCAGCTACTTAGCTATGACAGAAAGAGATAAAAATAATTTGCTTACATTTTTTTTAACTTAGCTAATCTCCAGCAATTCTGAAAATACCAAACTAAAAAATACACGACTTTCTTTTTACAGTATTAGAGTAGTTACAATTAAGTAACTGCTCTAATACAAAGAGGTAATAATAATTTGAATGTGTCAATTTCTCTAATACAAAGAAGTAATAATAATTTGAATGTGTCAATTTCTCAAGAGTTGATTTCCTGATATTCTACAGAAACATTTATGGATTTCTAAGATGATTCTTTTTTGCTTTTTAGGGCCACACCAGCGGCATATGGAGGTTCCCAGGCTAGGGGTCTAACCTATGCCACAGCCACAGCCACAGCCATGCCAAATCCAAGCTGCATCTGAGACCTACACCACAGCTCACAACAACGCCGATCCTTAGCCCACTGAGCGAGGCCAGGGATTGAACCTGCATCATCATGGTTCCTAGTCAGATTTGTTTCCACTGAGCCATGATGGGAACTCCAAAGGTGATTCATTTTTATTTGATTTCTTTCTGTCTTTAGGATCTCCAGAGGATATTCACATAGTTTTCCTATGAACTTTGTTCACACATAAAAAGAATCACTCAATTCTTTCTACTCTGACTATTGAGAATTAATATTATGCTCTAAAATATAGTAAAACTCCATGTTAATAAACATCAGCTTACATTTTCTCTGAACTTACATGTTTTCTCCATACATATCACATGTCCCATGTTACAAATATCCCAAATTACTACAGTTTGCCCTGTACTTAGAAGAATTTGTTTTTTAAAAAATAAAAATGTCCTAGTAAATTACCTGCTGCACAATTAGTATTGTGTTGTTATTGTGGGGTGCCTTAGAAAATATAACAGACAAAATTTGTTATGCAAATTCCTACTGTTCCTATACCGTTGAGAATATAGAGCCCTCTTCTAACAAGTACAAAGCCAGAGCCTCCTGCATCAAGTGCTAAATACTTAGCATGCTTAGAGAGACCACCAGTGCTGCTGCCCAAACCAGGGGTGACCACTAACCTGGGAGAATCTCTCCTTTTAGAAAGTCCTTTGGGGAGTTCCCATTTTGGTTCAGCAGATTAAGGATCTGACATAGTATCCATAAGGATGTGGGTTTGATCTCTGGCCTTGCTCAGTGGGTTAAGGATCTGGTGTTACCAGAACCTGTGGCACAGGTCAGATGCAGGTCAGATCCATTGTTGCTGTGGGCTGTGGCATAGGCCTGAAGCTGCAGTTCCAATTTGATCCCTAGCCTGGGAATGTCCACATGCTGCAGGTGCGGCCATTAACAACAACAACAACAAAAAACCTTGGTTGCCAGGAATGATAAAACCCATATTAACCACTGTATTATCCTCTTCTGATATGTTGTATTATTGCTGACAGCAAAGTGCAGGAAGCTGCCACTTATTAGTTTTCTTCCATTTCTTTCCCAGGATCTTTAGCATCTTCCCCTTGTTTAAGGAAGCTGCTAACTTAGATGAATATTTTGTAAGCCACATGATACTAGGAAGATGGTGTCTATTTAGAATAATATTTGTCCAAATAGTTGCATACCATGGCCCAGACACTTTGACACATAAAATATACCATCATAGAGGCCTACCAGCTCTCAAGTGAAAGCACTTTAGATGCAACCATTGCTTGTCCAGCACTTCACCTGCATGTGTGCTTAACACCAGCTGTGCCCCTTGGGTGGATCCTGGGGAAGAGGCATCAGCCTGCAAATCCCAGGGATCACACACTGTGCCTTTGCTGTTCTTATCAGATCAACAGGTCTGACTTGACAGAGGGAAGAAATCAGAAGATGGCAGTGAATCTAACACAGATATTGGAGGAGAAGAGAATAGCAGCCAGAAAGATGGAGGCAAATATACCCTGGACGGGTCGGGTGGGGGTGGAAGAGACAGATTTGAAAGTGAAAAGAAAAAAAACGTACTACAGCAGATGAATCCCACTGTTGTTAGCTTGAGTCAAAGAAGCCGAAAGCCAAAGCTACGTACAAGAAGATTCTGTTCCTATCAGATAAACACAGGCAAAATCAACCTGTGGTGTTAGAAGTCAGGATGGTGGGTACCCAGCTGGGCTTTTGGGTGCTGATCACGTTCTTTTCTTGAACTGAGTGCTGGCTACACGGGTGGGGTCTGTTAGAAACACTCAAGCCATGTTTGTGATGAGTACACATACCTGCGTGTGTATTATACAAGAATAAAAACGTAAATTTAAAAAAGCGCAAGTGGCAAACAAGTGAGCGTAGGGAGTGAAAAAATAAAAGGAGAGAAAGATGAAGGCAGACGCACTGAATATATGGTCAAATCATAGGCCAGTCACATTATTTGTTTTCACCTGTTCTACAATATGTTAATACGAATTAAGCAAGCATTACACATTTACTATTTTCAGCTAAGGAAACGAGGTGATTTTTAAAAACACTGACATGTTAGGTAACAGGACCACAGGACCCTGGAGGTCTTGAACTACAAAAGTTCTGGCTTTCAAAGCCAGTAGCAAACCAAATCCTGTTCTGAGACAGGTTAACAAATGCCTCACCAAATTCCAAAAGAACTCGGTGAAGCTGGATAGATTCCTCTTATGTGGAGAAGTGGAATCCTTCCACATGAGCTGAAGCACTAGGCTAGCAAGAACAAAGCAATGTATGGGGCTCTTCATCAACCTGTTTCATAGTGACCATCTTTGTTGCCTCCTGGGGTTGACCAGATGACCGCCAGACTATTTTTGGCTCCTCATGTCCTGGAATTTCTACATTTCCACGTGTAAGAACTGTCTATTCAGATCATGATTATAGCATAGTTTTATAACTTAGTACTTTTCTTCCATTCTTAGCTTGTCCTTTAACAAGGAAAACAGAGACCTCAGTGCTTATAAGCAAATCACTGTTTTGTTTGGTCTCAAGTCAAATGGGAGGCCTCCAAGGAGAACTCCCTTTTAGCATTTTCCAATTAGAAAGCACTGCACACTGCACTAAGAAACCATGTTCTTCCCCACTTTCCATTTACTTTTATTGCCATTATTTGAGAGGATCATGTTTCAAGAAAGACTCTTTTCCTAACCAAAGGGGGAAAAAAATACATTTCTTCTTAAAAAAAAAAAAATCCAGCAAATGCAGATCCAGTAGAATGTCTATCATTTTCAACCCATGACATTTTTTTTAAGGAGTTTTGAATAAGTGGATATTCGGAAGAGTGGTAGCTTATAAAAGCAGCTTGCTGGATAAAGACCTATTTGAAAAGGCTTTTAAAAAGTGCATCATTTACCCACTGGAGCTGTCAGGTTACCGTGTTTACTCAAGGGAAGGCAGTTTTTGTTTTTGTTTTTTTTGTAATTCTGGCCTAAGCTTTTCTTAAAACAGGATATTGACCGGAATCAATGCAGAGAATGGCTTAAAAAGACTCACAGGACAACCTGGCCTCGCTGGTACCTAAATAAATTGTCAGCCCAAGGTCATGCCTTCTATCAGTATCTGAAGCTATTTTTGAGTGGTGTATATTGAATGTGAACTGCTGAAGGCCTGAAATATAGATATAGAAACATCTTCAGGATGGGAAGCCACTTCAAGTAGCCCCTTGAATTTATCAGATTTCCCTCTTGCACTTCAAGAAACAGGAACATATATTGAATGCCCTGTGTCATTCATATTATTTATTAAAACTGTTTGTCTTTGCAATTTTGTTTATGTAACTGACTGCTCATATAATTTAAGTGAAATTGAATCTTAAATGTAATCAATTGGTCCTCTTTTCCTTTTAGGTAGGGCAGACACATACCATGACTTGCTCTTCCATCACAAGTGGCCAGAAAATGTTCCAGAGAGATCACTTGTCTTGGACCTTGTTCCTTAATGGATGTACCAGTCAGTTACCAGAGCCCCAGAAGCCTGGGTAGGCTGCTATAACAAACAAGCCCACAGTCTCAGTGGCTTGATACCACAAATGTTTATTCCTTGGTCAGGCAAAATCCACCATGGCTTTGGGAAACTCCCCCAGACAACTGTCCTCCGTGCAGCAACTTGACAGTCCAGACTGCTTCCATCCTGAGGCCTGCCCACATCAACACAAGGTCTCTTCCATGTCTGCTGCCGTGGATAGTAGTAAGGGCAGAGTGTTTACCTTGCAACCCACTGAGCAGAGCTAGTCCACATGGACCAATAACTTGGAAATGCCTAGAAGTGCCATGTGACTGCAAGGGAAGGAGAGCTTTATAAAGACAGAGCCCCAGGACTTCTACAAGAGTGGGAGAAAAGAAGCAATCTAATTATTCACCTTTTAGGTAGGATGTTGTGTGTGTGTGTGTGCACGCATGCATGCATGTATTGTGTATACATGTGTGATTATGATAGAGAGAGGGTAGGGAAAAGAGAGCTTGAGAGATATGAATTGTATGAAGAGGGCAGTGTGTTGGTGGCAGGTATTCTTCTGATCTGAAAATGATTTTAAGTGGTGTTGTGTGTGGGGAAGCCACAAAGTTTGACCGTGAAGATGTGCAAGTAGTGTTACTAGAACATAGCAAGCAGACAAAATAGATGTTAATATTCTTATTATTTTTGTTCATTGATTAAATAGGAGGTTTACAAAGACATTTAAAATGAGAACTCTTTCAATAAAAAAATAAAAAAACAGCTTTATATAGGTGGAGAAAAACAATGTCCAAGAAGGTGCTCCTATATAATTCTAAAACCAGCTCCCAACTGAGGACAGTTTTCATCCCAGGGAATCTTTGCCAAAATCTGGAGACATTTCTTGTTGTCATAAATGGGAGCAGGGTGTTACTGGCATCATTAACAAGCCACAGGACAGTTCTACAACACAGGATAATCCAGCTCACAATGTCAGTAGTGTCAAGGGTGAGAACCCTTAACCTTAAGTTCAAGGTTATGAACTTAACTGTCTCATGGTAGGCAGGCTCTTTGGGGTTTATGTTTTTCAATTTTTTAAACAGACAACTTTTTTCCATTGCTCATATATTTAATGATTAACACATGAGAAGTTGCAAACATCAGGTTTACTATGGGTCCCAAAAGGAAGAATTCCCATACACCTAAAACATAAATTTGAGAAGTGCTGCTGATATCACTGACTCATGGGACAAACTTTCAGGCACTCCCCCAGCACCTGCCATGCTCACAACACAAAGATAGGCACCAACCATGTGGAGATGAGCAAGACACAACAACCACACCCAGGGACTAAGTCTGAAACAAACACACCCACAGATAAACCTAGCAGGGTTTGGAGATATAGAGGGTAGATTCATCCCAGGAGCCATGATCACTTTGTAGGTATGAGTAAGTGTGGGTGTGTGTGTTTAATGTGTACACATGTATTTAATGAAAATCAGCACACTTGTCCAAATATTCCCATATATTCATATACCCCAAAATACATACCAACATACAATGGAATTATGGTCTTTAATTTCTGTGTGGATTTAGGGAAACCCTCTGTTCACAGCAGAGAGCCGGGTGTTTTTGTGAAGGCACTTTTTGATCAAGTTCAAAAAGAGATGCCCTGAAAGAACCACAAGAGATACAAAAAGATACAACCATACTCCCAAGGCATGGAGTGTGTGCCATGTTTTTACATCTATACAATGAACATTTCTTGAGTACCAACTGTATGCAGAGGACAGGGGATAATATTATGAAACAGGAAGGGAAAGGGTATGTACAGTACTTTTCATGATCAAAGAGAAGATGGCAGACATGCTGAGAAAGAAGGCAGTGTGAAGAGGGTAGAGAAATGAGGGCTAGTGGGTTGAGCCCTCTGAGGACTAAGTGGTGGACATTATAACTTGGGGCATGACTGGTATTTGTTTATTTGTTTTCTGTCCACCTTTTACCTTGAATGTTTTGTTCATCACTGAACTTCCAGTTTGGTGTACTGAACAGTGCTTGGCACATAGTAAGTGCTCAGTAAACATGGGTTGAGTGAAAGAATGCATGAATGGATCTCAGTGTTATGGTGTGGGAAGCAACTTTGCAGGCCTGGGAGATGTGCGTATGGCAGGGTGGAGAGCCAGATCCTAAGGAATGGCTACCTTGTGGATGAGCGAATCCTCTGTTGGCTGCCTCATGGAAGGAGGTAAAGTGTGGAAGGAGGGAATGTCTTCCAGTAGTCAAGAGGTCTTTAAAGATTGGAGTTCAGAGAAAATGGAAGAGGGCTGGGAGGATTGAGAAGGATTACAGGGGCTCTGACAAAAGGAGTGACCTGCTTGGAGTTAGATTGTAGGTCTTGGGTCTGATAAAGCTCAAGAGCTTAAGGAAACTGTGACCATCCTCAGACAAGGGACTGTGATGTCCCTCCATCCTCCCCAACCCCCACCCAAGCAGACCAGGAATGTGAATCTGGCTTTGCAATAGCCAAGGATTTGGGTACATGCTAGAGAATGTACACAGGAAAAAATATGTTCATTTAAATATGCTTTGAGTGCTAAATCTGTCATAAAAACATTCAGAAGTTTTCTGTGAAACTTAGGAGATGCAGTATACCATTAAGATAGCCCCAAAATGGGTGTAGGGAATCACTGACCCTGTGAAACACAATCATCACATGTTTTTTGACTTACTGAGATGTAATTCACACAGCATAAGTTTACTCTTTTAAGGGATCCAGGATGGGAGGTTTGGGATTGGCATATGCAAACCATGGCATATGGAATGACTGGCCAATGGGGTCATGCTGCATAGCACATGGAATTCCACCTGGTATTCCATGATAATCTATAGGGAAGATAATCCGAAAAAGAATGGATATGTGCATATGTATAACTGAATCATTTCGTTGTACAGCAGAAATTATCACACCATTGTAAATCAAATCCACTTCAGTAAAAATTTTAAAAAATGAAAAAAAAAGTTATGGTCAGGAAAAATAAATAAAAGTAAAAATAAATGATCCAGTATAGCAGTTTTTAGTATGTCTCCAAAAGTGTGCAACCACCACAACTCTCTAATTCCAGAATGTTTTTGTCCCAGATATTTCCATACCTCTTAGTGGTCACACCCCATTCTCCCCTCCCCCAAGACCCTGGAAATCATTAATCTATTTCCTGTCTATAAATTTGCCTTTTCTGGACATGTCATGTAAATAGAATTATACAATAGGTGGTCCTTTTGCCTGGCTTCTTTCACTTGATATAATGTGTCCAAGGTTTATCCATGTTATAGCACATCAGAATTTTATTCTTTTTTATTGTCAAATAATATTCCATTGCATAGATGTACCACTGCTATGGACTGATTGTTTTTCCCAGATTCATACATTGACGTTTAAACTCCCAGTACCTTTGAATGTCATTGTATTTGGAGATAAGGTCTTTAAAGAGGTTATTAAGTTTAAAGGAGATCTCTATTTGGGGCAGTAATTCCATATGATTTGTGTCCTTATAAGAAGAGGAATTTTGATACAAACACATACATATAGAGAGGAAAGACCATGTGAGGACACAGGGAGAAGGCAGTGTATAAAAGTCGAGGAGAGAGGCCTCAGAAGAGACTAAACCTGCCAACACCTTCATCTTGGACTCCTGGCTCCAGAATGGCAAGAAAATAAATTTCTGTTTATCATTCTTTCTGTAGAATTTTGTGGTAGCTCTAGAGAATGTACAAGTATATTCTGTTATCCGTCCATTAACTGAGGGGCATTTGGGAATCAGATGCTTTTTTCAGGCATATTCCATCTGGCTCTGATGTGCCAGCTCCTTTTCAGTGTGTGTAAGGGGGCAATGGAAGCCCCCTCCATCAAGCCAGAGTCTGTAGGACTTATAAGGGTACAAGTTCCAGCATGATGGACTCATTTCTAATCTAGGATGACGGTTCACACATCCTGCATGACCATGAGGATGGATACTGAGATATCAGAGCCCTGGAAATTCCCACCGGCATAAAAGTACTCCTCTCGCTGCCTTGGCAAGGTACTACCTACATTCTTGCTTGGCTATAGTTACTCTAAAGGAAGGCTTTGATGGAGAGTAACACTTGAGGTGTGTGTGAATTTAGAGAAGACCTCCATGAAATGATATGTTCTCACTTACAACAGGACTGTGTGCTGTGTGGGCTCCTGGCCTCTCCCCAGCACTGATTACAGTCAAGCTGATGGCTATGTGGGAAGGCCTGCCCAGTCTAGCCAAAGCAGGATAAGATGGAGAATTGATCTTGGGGAGGTTTTGACACAAGGAGGTGGAGACTCAGGCTCAGGACATCTGAAACGGGTGCTCACAGCTCTGTGTGGAGGTGGGCAGACAGTTCAGCTCAGACCAGCCAAGAGTACAGACCAAGAAACTTCAATAGTGTCCAATTCACACCTATAGCTTCACAAACCGCTTTTGTCTGGCTTACTGTGTCAATATGCATGCAAGAAGATACCTACATAAGAACATAAATAAGGAAGTGTATTATGTTCACTTTCCATTTAAAGAGAGGTTGAGGATGAAAAAGCATCTTGGGTTGTAAAGGAATTTTCTCCCATTCCTTTGACCTGAGGTGTGAACCAAGGTCCCCAGACTTAACCATTGATGATGACACCTGAAAAAGTTCCTTACATTGTTCAGCTTCTCTTATTAGGAGACTCCCTCAGGCAGCTGAATGATAGAGAAGGCAGAAGTCTCTATGTGGGGTGTGGCTGTGTGCTTAATGGCACATCAGCCTAGATGTGGTATCACAAGGAAGGTGAGAGGAGTCAGGCATCAGGGAAGGTGCCTGATTGCACTGTCAGCACCCCCATGTGTAAGGGGGAAACTGACACCAGCACCACCGATCCTGTGCTTCTACCCCAGCCATCCTTTTATGTGATCTTGGATACTCAGGGCTGTTTGTGTAATTGCTTCTTGTAAATGAGCTCCCACTCTCTGCAACACTTTACAGTAAACCACTTTCCTTCGCCATCTGGTATCCAGTTGTTTTAACCGGGTTTCCAGGATTTGCATCAGTCATTTACAAGAACCTTTTTAACCTTCACAAAATGAAATAATTGAAGTCTATCCTTTCAGCTCCACATTTGTTTGAGAAAGGCTTTGAAATCAAGGGGTGGAGAGATGGAAAGATGGGTGAGATGAAAAGAAAAGGGCTCAGCTCCTCTCTCTGAGAGGCTCCAAAATGCTGCCTTTGAGGTGAGGGGTTGCGAGGCTAGAATGGTTTATCACCTCCATGAGGGGCTCATCCACATGGAAAAACTCTTGTGATGGCGAAATGGAGCAGCTGATAAGCTGGGAAACAGAGTGCCCTTCCCTTGACCCTGGTCTAGAAATCCTCTGTCTGCCTGCTCAGGCCCTGGATTACTCAGCCTTTGCTCCCTCCTGCTTAAGCTTTACTCAGAGGGAGGGGAAAACGAAGAGACATCCAAATGTGCATATTGTGTCATGTCTCTTTGGCAATGTAGGTGAAGAGGGGGTTGGGACTGGACCGCTGGATAAAACAGACAAACTTGACCTCCATTCTCCAAGAAACCCAGAGTATGAAAGATTTAGTTGCAGATAAGAATAAAGTTAAAAGGTGTTTAGCTCTTTGACTAGCTGACCAACTCTTTTCTTTCTCATTTCTAGTCCTAATCACAATAGATGACACAGATGCCTCTAGAGTCCTAAATAGACACTTTAACTGCAAATAAACTCTCCACATTTCCTAAAAAAGGCTCTTCCCTCATGCCTATGGCTTAAATCTTTATCTCGTGATGACCTGCTAGTCCTTTGGGCAGGAGTTAAAATTCACTTCTGACTGAAACAAACCACAGTTTAGTTGGGTTAGTTGGGTTATTCTAACTGTCTTCTAATCAATAATTCTCATATCCCCCAAATAACTTAGTCTGAAGGTGATTATTTTTAATATACCACAAAGTCTTCATGAGAGTTGCAAAATACTTCCCTAAGGAATGGTTTCTACTTTCGCTTATCTTCCTGTCTTTTACCTTCTCACCCCAAATGTTGATGAGAATCTCACCTGTCTTTGGGGCAAAAGTGAGGAGCACATTCGTGAGAAAAAGAACAATTGGTGGCATCTGGATAAATCTGGTTCCTGATAGCCCATCTCAAACAGGGTGTGCATCTAAAAGGGCCCCCAAGTCTTGACGGGGAGAGGTGCAGGATAATTTCAGTCCCAGTAGAAATACACATCCCACAGCAGGAGAAATGAGCAGTGGTGTAGTTATTTACACTGTCCTTTGAGAAAGAGGGAGCAGTAAGTGTACCATCCAGAAAGACTTCCTAAACTTCGACACTGCATGACTTTCTCTCCTTGACATTTCTGCTTTCTTACTACTCTCTCCCTCTACAGGCTCCTGACACTCTTCTCTCCCCACCTCCTCAATGGCTCTCACACCCACTACCTCCCAACCGTCCTCTTCTTTCTCACTAGAAACAACCTTGCATGCTCTGCAGCAGCCCCCGACTTCCCATAACGAAGGTTTGGCAGCTGGTCCAGCAGAGCGAGGATCCCACCTCCTTAGAAGGCTAGGCTATGGACAGTGGGGTGAATACCCATAACTGCAAGTATTCTGACTCAGCGGAAGTGAGCAGGACCGAGATAAAGAACAGCGCGCTCTGAGGTGGATGTAGCCCCATGGCCTGTTCCCAGAGCTTTCCGGGAACATCCGGTCATATCCTCGCATAGTTGAGAATTTACTTCTGAGTTGTTGCTGGAGGTTGCCCAGTGTCTTAATGAGCTGCTTGTTAACTGCATTCCATTAGGTGAGAGAAGCCTAAGATAGGCTTCCTAGGAAACCTTGATTTTCATGTAGTGGTTTCTTGGTTCCTAATGTCTTTCCTCACTTTATTCATCTTCCTGGCTTCTTTACACCACATAAGAAATCATTCCTTTGCACCCAAAGAGAAACTCCGGGGTGCAAAATGTTGATAGATTTGAGTGAGAGTTTTTATTGCTGTTGTTTTCTATTCACATAATCAAACAATACTTCATTTGCAATACCTCCTGATAGCGTTTCCTAAACTGGAAATGTAGAGACTGGTTCTCAAGTTTGAAACCATGGCCATCCATGGAGGGGTCCTCCTGTGGGTTAAGCCCCAAAGATTTAATTCTGTAGAAAACATGGGGTTCATGGAAGAAGTGGATCCTATCTTTGAAGCCAAGATGGAAAAGATCCCCCTCCAAGAGGACTGGGTCCCCTTGGACTCTGCTATTTAAGCTGATGGTCACAGACTTAAGCAATGAGTTTCACCCATATGAGCTTTTAAACACTCAGACTAGTCTGTGATGCTGACAGTGGAGTTCTGAAAGAAGGGTTCATAGCTTTCATCAGCCTACCAACCCTAACCCTAACCCTAACCCTAACCCTAACCCTAACCCTAACCCAAAGAGGTCTATCAACACTATGGCACCGAAGAACTTCATTAGTTCTGTATGACACACACCATCAGAAGGTGACACCCAGAGTTCCCGTTGTGGCTCAGAGGAAATGAATCTGACTAGCATCCATGAGGACACAGGTTCAATCCCTGACCTTGCTCAGTGGGTTAAGGATCCAGCATTGCCATGAGCTGTGGTGTAGGTAACAGATGCGGCTCAGATCCCACATTGCTGTAGCTATGGTGTAGGCCAGCAGCTGGAGCTCTGATTCAACCCCTAGCCTAGGCATCTCCATATGCCATGGGTGTGGCCCCAAAAAGACAAAAAAAAAATATAGGTGACATCTAAGAAAATCAGTCTTAGCAGTGCTGATGGCAAAGACTGGCTTAGAAAAACCTTCTGTTTAGGGAGCATGTTGGGATTCAACAGTATATACATCTGGGACTTTTATTGGATACAATGTCTTTATTCCACCAGGCACCCAGTGTGTTATAGCCACTCACTTACTTAGGAAACTGCTGTCTGCTTTCTGTGGGGGTTCTTGGCGGCTGTCCCGCTGGGCACCTTCCTGTGTTAGCCTGGGCATGATTCCCCTTTAAGCAGGGAATATATCTGACATGAATGGAGCCTGTGCTGAAGCCCAGGTCCAGTGTAAGCAGAGCAGGCCTGGATTCTGACTGCTTGGTGTTCCAAGTCGACGTTTTGCTGAGAAATATTAAGTGTAACTGAATATTACAGGGCACACACTGTTCCCGCTCTACTTCCAGGGCATCTGATCAATGGGAAAAATGAGAAGTAGAAATAAACAGAAAAGACAGAGAACTGAGCAGGCAATTGGGCTCAAAAGAAGACTGAGTAAAGCAGAGGAAATAATTTTCCAAGTAAATACAGATAACTAGGGGGGAAAAGGCCAATGTTCGGCGGAGAAGAATTGTCTGACTGTCTTGCCCTGGGTCCCTGGGCCCGGGTCAAGCCGGGGAGCTTGGTGGGGCCCAACATTTCCCTCTGGGGCCTGGTCTCTCCTTAAGTCCTGCTGTCACAGGCGATGCCAGGAACAGGCGAGATGCAGTGCAGTCGGAGGAAGGAGGTCCAGCCTCCAGGAGAAAACAACCCAGTGGAGCGGGAGCAGATGGATGGCAGCCAGCCAGGCAGGCAGGCAGCCGTGGAGCCCTGCAGGGTTTTATTCTGAGGAAAATGTGGGTTAAGGGAGGAGTTGGAGCCTTTTTACTGAAGCAAGCATTGAGAAAATTCACCCAAGAGAATTGGGTCCCCTTGAGGACTCTGCTGTTTAAGCCAATGGTCCTCTACCTTGAGACATTCACCTGCATTAGCTCCCAGAACCGATGGTTCAGAAGGGTATGTGATATAGGTCGTGCATGCATAGTCACGATGCCCACTCGGTAGAGCAGGGTTCTCCTTTGTTGTGGGGCTGCCTTGTACATCATAGAGTGAAGAAAATTACCCCTGGCCTCTGCTTACTAGATGCTGGTCCCCTCCTCACAGCTGGGACGACCAAAAATATCTTCAGACATTGCCAACTGTGCCCTGGGGGACACAATCGCCTCCTAGTTTATAACCACTGTTGTACTGGAAGAACTAAGACCCAGAAGGCTGATATGGCACATCTGGGTTTTCATGAGAAATTGATGCAAAGCCAAACTTGGAACCTCTAACTATGGAGTTTTGATGCCATCTCAGCCTTTCCTATGACTGTAGGGTCAGCTGAAGCAGGACAACAGTGGAGAGTTGGGTTCTGGGTTCAGACCTGGACTCTGCACTTGGTGTACTACCTTTGTGAACACAGCTATGTGACCCCATTCCATTGCCTCAGGGTCTGTATGTGTTGAACAGCTTTAGTGATAGCAACACCCACCTTTTAGGGCAGTAGGCAAGGGAAACATGACCGGCCAGGCAGCGTGCACAGTGCAGTCTTGCTACATGATGAGTCCTCAACAACATCTAGTCTTGGCCCTTCTCCACTATCTACTGAACACTTTTATAAGCCAATTTTATTTTCCTTTGCTTATGTGGTTCCCTCTACCTGGAATGCCCATCCACGGACTTCCTATGACTCACTCCTTCCTGCCCATAGAGACACAGTTTAAGTTCATTCCCAAAGAAGGTTATGGACCTCAAGAGTATCCCCAGAGCAATGGGCTTATCACATTGTATGTGTTGAAATTTCTCTGTTTTGTCAGTCTTATTTAGACCTAGGCAGATCAGGGACTCTGTATAATTAATCCATACCTCCCTGTGGCACTCAGTGAGTGCGTGGGATTTTGTTAGGTAGAAATTGGAAGAGTGGGTAGCCTTCTGGGTGGAGAGAATCTTAAGAGGAGAAATGGCAAGATCTCAGAGAGCAAGGATGATGCTCAGAGAATGCCTGGGGCTGGGTTGAAAGGTATGCCTGCCAAGAAGAGACAGCGTCCAGAGGACTCATGTGGCAGTTTTGTACTGTTTACCAGGCCATGGTAAGCTCTCATATGCCTTTGGTGATGGCAGGGAAATGGGCTGGATGGTGACTTGATGGGAGCTATACCAGGAGAAGATTAAACTGGTAGTCGTTTGCAATATAAATTGGACTAGTCAAGGTCTAGAGACAGGAAAAAATTAGTCAAGCAACTTAAATAACTACAGCAGATGTCCATAATTCCAAACACAACTGTAAAACATCTTTGAGTTAGTAAAAGTGCTAATATTGGGAGAAGGGTGACAAATGACCCATCGCTGATAGCTTGGGGGAGATGAGAGGAGCATCCTCAGAAGTGGTACAAGTCTTGGGGGTATAAGAAGGTTGTTCTGCCAGTGAGGACTGTTGCATAGGGGATGGGCTATCAAAGAAAGTTCTGGCATATTCTCTGAAGATCTTTAAAAAATAGAGATGGCTTTCCCCAGATAGGGCTGGTTAAGTGTCTTGACTGAAGATAGGAAAGAGGGCCAGCAGGGGAGGTGCTAACTTGGGCTTTAAGCCAGCCTTTCTTAAGACATGGCCAGGTCTTCCTTTTTGAATCTCATATAATTATTTGTAAAGTCAAAGGATGAATCTGAAGTCCCCTTACCTGCTCTGGTGTGAGCAGCCTGGGTCTGAGGTTGGGATGTGCGCCTTGTCTGGGTAGCTCGATGCTGCTCGGTGGAACAGTGAGTTCTCCATCCCAGGCATGGCCTCTGGCATTCTCATGGATCAAGAAAATCTGGGAAGCAGCTAAAGAAAAGCAGATCTCAACTGGAAAGTCCATGCTACTGTGTGTTCTCTCCAAGTGCAGCTGTGGTCTGGCAAGCCAAGAGACTTGAGTGATCTCCGTGCACAGAGTCTTGCAGGAGAGAGCAAATGGGCTGCTGCCCTGGGCTAGGCCCTTTGCCCTCACCTGGGCTTTCAGAAAGGGAGCTGGTGCCCTGAATTATTGATGCCCGCCTCAGTAAACAGTTGCAGAAAATAGGAGGAACCCCCTGCCCCTCCCATCGCCATGAGGAAAAGAGGAGGAGGGAAGAAGTTCTTTCAGAGATGGTAGCAAGTTTAAACAGGACAGTCAGGGCCATGCCATCCCACTCATGGAGCCTCCTTCCCAACTTCCCACCACAGAGACCCTCTCATTTTTGCTTCATTTTGAATTAAGACTGTGACTAATGGGCTTGAGGTTACCACAAATGAAGACACTCCAAGCTAATGCAAAAATAGACACGATGCTAATATTTGCAAGTGAAATGCATTCAAAACAATCCTTGAAGAGCGAAAAGAAAGAAGCAAAGAAACAATCCACAGCTTCCTTGTCTTGCCCAATTCCATGGGCGAGGGAAGGACCCCCTTCGTCGGGATCTCTGACAGAGAGAGTGAAAGGTGTGGAGCATCTACTGAAGGAAGGCAGTAGAGAGAAAACGATGTGACTCTAAGTGGTGGCAGGTGACAGGTAAGATGGGAAATGATCTATCACATTGAATGTTTTCACCAGCTTGTTGCCCTCTTTCAACATCTGAATGGGACCAGGGCAGGACTTCCCATCGTGGTGCAGAGGAAACAAATCCAAATAGGAACCATGAGGTTGCGGATTCGATCCCTGGCCTCGCTCAGTGGGTTAAGGATCTGGCATTGCCGTGAGCTGTGGTGTAGGTCGCAGATGCAGCTTGGATCTGGTGTTGCAATAGCTCTGGCATGGGCCGTTAGCAACAGTTCCGATAAGACCCCTAGCCTGGGAACCTCCATATTCTGCTGGTGTGGCCCTAAAAGGACAAAAGACAATAAATAAATAAATAAATAAATAAATAAATAAATAAATAAATAGGACCAGGGCAGACTGTACAAATGCAGCACCCCCTTCACAAGTATGGCCTGTGTCTCAGTTGTCTCCCCACCTGCAGAGTAAGCGGCCTTCATGGGCTTGTCCTTTCCAAGTGAGCCCATGAGAAGGCTCAGTGTTCATATAAGTTCTCTGTGCCTCTGCCCAACATGTCCAGGGAGCCTACTGTGTGTTAGGCATGTGCTCTACTTCCTGTGCTAAGATGAAGACAATGTGTTCAAGGCATTCACAGCCTAGTCACAGGAGCAATTGAGAATATGACTGTTGGCTTAAGCACTTCCATTTACTTTGAGTAACAGGAGTTAATTGAACACATTCCGTGCTTCCCCACAGCTCTTACCAGGCCTTGGGAGGTTTCAGCCCATTGTTACTGCCAAATGCAACCCACCGGGGACAGATACTATGTTTAAAAGAATAGTCTGAATTCTCTCCCTAGAGTTGGTTAGGAAATAATCTTCAAGGAAGTGGGCTTATACAAATAAAAATAAGATGTAAATCGAAAAGAAAGGCATACATCAGCAAAACAGCCACAGGCCAGCAAGGGTTGCCAGTTAGAGTTCCCTCCACAGATACTACTGAGTACTCACATCTGAGATGCTGGACCAGGGGCTGCCCCTGGTATAGGGGACAGGAAGTTGTTTAAGAAGCATCCATAGCATCCACGTTTGTTGAAGTGGATCAAACTCAGAATAGGATGCCCCTTGCTGAGCACTGCAGAAGCAAACTGTGCAGATGATCAGAGCTCTAACGTTACTAAGCAATAAAGGATAAATTCACCAAAGGGGATGGTATATCTGAGGTCTTGAAGAACAGGTGGAATTTTGAAAGCAAAAGAAAAGAGAAGAACATCTCAAGATGAGAAGGGCGACTAGGGATGGGGATGAGAAACAGAGCAGGGAGGCCAGTCTGAACAGCCTTGAGAAAATAAGGTCCAATCTGACTGACACATCTCCACACCCCAGGGGCCAGGGTGGCTCAACAGGCAGCATCACATCTTCCTTCTGGATGCTGCTGGAATTCCCTGCAGCCCTCGCTTCTGGCTCTCTACCCCAGCAGTCTCTGCAGGGTGGCCAGTGTGGTCCTAAAGATAAATTAGACCACACCATGTACCTTCCCCCGGCAAAGGTGCACATAGTTCCTAAAATCCCAGCTCACATCTTTCTTCCATTTGCAAATTCTGGTCCAGTCTCAGTGGTCATCTTTCTGCTTTTTGCCCTGACCAAGCTCATACCCCCTTTCGGAGTTGCAGACTCAGTTCACCAGGAATGGGCTACCCCTTGCCCTTTTGAATACCTGGCTCCTTCTCACTTATGTATCCGGCAACTACTTACTGATGCTCTTATGTACCACCAAGGGGGTAGATTCTTGGCATAGTGATTCAGAGAACTTCTGGTTGTAGCTGGAATGCCACCTCCTCAGAGAAACCTTCTCTAGCTACAGTACATGAAGCCACTGCTTCAGCCCTTTCGGTCATATGTGTTTCCTTCGCAGTGTTTCACACCAGCTGTAACTATTGGGTGCATCTATTTGTTTTTCGGTCTTTGTATTCCCAGTTGGAAAATGAGGTCTAGAAGGATGGGGGTTATATATTATTTTTTGTCCTCAGCATCTAGCAGAGATCACTGGGCACATCAAAGGCCTTCAATAAAAGTACATGTTCAATGAATAAATGAACGAAAAACAAGGTCTGGAGAGGTTGATTAGGACCATATTTTGGAGAGCTCTACTTAGGGAAAATCTTGACCCTTTTCATTGCTGGGCTCTCTCTAGATGCCTATGGACACAGGTGGGAATAAGACAGAAAAGAGACCTGGTATCCTGGGGCTTACAGTCTAGCCCAGTGTCATCCAGCATAACTTCCTGTAATGTCAGAAGTGGTCCATCCAGTATGGCAGCGATTAGTCACATGTGGCTACTGAGCTCTTGAAATGTGACTGGTGGTCCTGAGACATGGAATCTTTTAGTTTTAGTTTTAGTTAATGTAATTCGAATTGTCACATGCCTCTAGTGACTGCTGTACTGCACAGTATAATTCAAGAAGACCACAACTGCCTTATCAGATGGACCCCAGTGTCTTTTGTTTAAAAAGCAGCATAAGTCTCAGGCCTACTAAGTCTTATTAGTAAGTCTTAGTAGACTTAAGAATCATATAAGTAATAGGCTTACTTTGGATTAATGCTACCTCTTTTGGGAAATTGCTAATTCTTCCAAGGTTTTTACCTCTGACACCTCCCTTGATCCCCTCCAGCCTGCCAAGCTTTCCTCTCCAAGGTGGCACAGGCACAGCCTATAGGATATAGGTTGTAGGATGGCTCATGGGCTAGCCTCTATGTCCTCAGGGTAACAGTGGACTGAGGGCTTCACACCTTGATACAGGCCCTTCTTCTCTTCTCTGGAGTTTCTTCACTTCTTGAACATGTTCTTATTCTGCCTGGTCACAAGATGCCTCACTGATACTAATCACTGCTGCCTGTAGCTCACAGAGCCCACAGCCAGACTCCCTAACATGAACAGGAAAGAGCAGTCTTCTTCCTCGGAATCCCCTGGGATTTCACTGGCTCTGCCGACCTGCCTCTCCTCAGCCACACCACCTCCGGGTCCTTGCCTGGCACTGTTCACCTTGCTGCCCCACTCAAAGGGTGCCGATGCCTTGACCGTCTGAGCCTCCCACTGGGGCCTTGGTACATGACACAGGAACCAAGGGACACTTGGTAGCCCTGACTACCCCAGACCTTAAACTTAAATCTCCATGCCTCTTTTGCTTACTGCCCTGCATTTACTCACCACATGGGGTGATGATGATACAAGTTGGTTTATGCCCTGAGCAAATTCCCACTTGTGAGATGGTAGCTTGCACTACCGTGTACTCCTGCAGAAATCCAGGCGCTCCATGCTCTCACTTCAGGGCACATCCTCCTTTGTCTCAGGAGGCAGGCAAGCGTGGTGATTGCTGGCCAAGGCAAGTGTGTCTGCAGGGGGCCATTCACACAGATCTTAGCAATTCTCATGGTGTGGGTGGGCTTCACTCCTGCTGGGAGACACTCAGGCCACGTGGCCCATTCCAAATGGATGGACCTCTTGGCAGTGACAGGGTGAATTGTGACTCTCACACTTGGTGCTGTAACCTAAGTAGGCTGCAGGGGCTGGCTGGATTTCCACATGGATTTGTGTCGTATGGGGCAACTGATGTTCCTCCAAAGAAAATTTTCTAATAAAATATATTGATTGGTTTACTTAGAGTCACTATTAGTTACCTTTATACTCTTAGCCCGGCTAGAATTTGCTTCTTATAGCCCATGAACTCCAAACAAAGCAGGAATGGGTTTTCGGTAACAGCATCTGTTCCACAAACTCCAGTAACTGAAGGAAGAACAGAACAGGAGTGGTCCGGATGGCCAAAGGCACAGAGGGACATCTGTAGTGTCTTGTGTCATTAAATGACCAAAGGCTAAGTTCATTGCACAGAGAGCTTAAGGAGACTGAGGACCACAGGGACAATCCCAGGGAGGGAAAGACTCAGTCAAGGGGGAAAAGGTCACCGACAGTCCCAGGGCTGTGGCAGTCAAGTTGTATTTGGAGCATGGTGGCCCACTCCTTAAAGCTAAACAGTGGACTTTATCAACATGTCATCATAGCATCATCATCTCAGGCTGGGAAAACCCAGATTCCATCTCCTCTGCATCTCACCCCTCTTTGACATATGTGTCTCTGAGTCATCTGGGGTTGATAAGATAACAAAATATCCTCCTAGGGAGTCAGCACAGATGGCTGCCAATAGCATTGGTTCTGCTGAATTTCAAAATGTTGGGAGTGGGCAGCAGGAACCAGTACATTCTGAAAAATGGCATTCTAAGTGCAGTCCATGGGGCTTCTCTTCTTGATGTGTTTGCTTCTTGCGGCCCATCACCCCTTCCCCAAGACTGTGCAGTGGGTGTTTGCCCTTACCTGCATCCCAGGCACAGAGCACTTGGTCTAAAGCCCAAGCAGGCCCCCACCCTGTCCTACCTTGCGCTTCCACAGCTGCTCCCTCACTGAGCTGCTCTCATTCCTGGGATGCACCCAGACCCCTGGGCTCCAGGAAGGGCTGCATAAATGGGCTGGACTAGCCCTTATTTACTTATACTATCAAGTACAGATGTGATGCTTCTGCTTTCAGTGACCCCAGCTCTGCTTCTCCGAGAAGGGCTTGAAGCAGCAAAACCACAGCTCTGTTTGGCCCAGAAAAAATCCTGGTCCAAGAAACTATCCAAAGGCAGTTCCTCTGCAAAGTGGCAAAACCAAAGCAAAGAAAGCGAACAAGTCAATAGCTATTTATTCCTACACTTGCTTTCCTAGAATAAGAGTAGAGTGGAACCCTTCATAGAATAACAGTGGAGTGAACTTTCCTCAGTTCTCCCAAACAGTTTGAGAGTTGTAGATCTCCGTGGATACAGGGAAGCTCTGATGTCACAGAGAACGGGACCTTTACTCAGCTTTGCCAAGTTCCACAGTCTCTCTGAGCCTCTGTTTCCTCATTTGTAAAGGATAAATTATAGTATCTCCATCTTGGGCCTCCAAAAAGGATGTGCACCTCTTGGTAAAGTGCCTGCCCATGCTGAGTTTTCACAAATGGGCACTGGTGCTAGCTTGCCAGCAAGCCTGTCCCTCTCAACACGCCTAGAACTACCTGAAAGCTATAGAAGTCATGACCCAACCCTCCCTCTTTGCAGTACACGTATCACAAGTTATCAGAAAAGAAGCTGAAAATTTCCAACGACACACCAAAGACAACACATACATGGAAATATGGTACCTGAGAGTTCCTAAACCACAAGGTTCCCAGTCTTTTGGGTGTCTTCCATCTGCCCCTCAATTGCTGAACTGGTGGACACTCTGGGTGCCGTGGCATGTGACAAGTGTCTATGGCTCTCAGACATGGCCATCAACTTTAGACCTTCTGAAAGTCCTACCCTCCTGCACTGGGGCTTAGTTTCGTGGTTTCATTTCATAACTGCCTCTTACACTCATGGCTTTAATCTAAGGAAAAGCAGAAACAGTCATTGCTATGAGACTGACACATATTTACTGAGATAATGAGGCCACTTGCCCTGTTAATTTTTAAAGATACCACCTTAGAATGCTTTTTCACTCAATGTCAACTCCCCCCTCTTTGTCCCTTTCAACATATCAGAGAGATATTGCTGGAGAATTACCCTTGGAATCTCATCCCTCATCCACTTGTGGTTTTTCCCTTTCTCTAGTATTGCCTTTGTCATCCCCACTTGTGACAAGCTAAAGGCTGTGTTGTCAAAGTGTATATTAATAATCTCAGTGCCTTTTTATCCCTTGGATATCATCCTTGGTTATCTCACACCAGAAATGCAATGGAAATTACTTAATGAAAATGACAATTCGTTGATGTCACTGAAAGGGAGTGCTAAGCATGATGAGAAACAACAGCTCATACTCTTCTGAGAGATAAACAGCTCTTGCTGATTGGCCCCAAATGTGGCAAAGCGATTCAGCAAGGGAGCTGGAGGAGATTCCAACTGAGAGCTAAAGTACAAAGTAATCAAATGGGGAGCTGGAGAGTAAACCCAGGGGATGCCTGAATGCCTGAGCTTGAAGCACAGCGTAGTTCAGCTTGAAGACATCCCTGCCTTGCAAACACATTGCATGATTCGTATTACCTAATGGGTCTTTCACAAAATGATCTTGTCTAAGTATCAAGGTCAGCAGGAAATGGCCAACATTTCAACCAGACTGCCTGTGCCTGAGTCAGTTCAGCAGCACACAACTAAAAAAAAAAATTTTGTGTCCAGGCCTGCAGGAAGTAGATATTCCTGGGTCAGGGATTGAGCCCAGACCATAGCTGTGACCAGAGCCATAGCAGGGACAAATTTGGATCCTTAACCCACTGAGCCACAAGGGAACTCCCACAACTAAAATTTGATGAGAGGTGATAAAGAAAAAAAAATTGCCTCATCAGCTTAAAATTACTATGTCTTCATAATTAAGATCAAATTCCAAAGAATAAAAAATTCAAGTATTGTCTTAATTGTAATAGTTAACCAGAGGGAGTTCCCATTCTGGCTCGGCAGTAACAATCCTGACTAGTATCCATGAGGATGTGGGTTCCATCCCTGGCTTGCTCAGTGGGTTAAGGATCCGGCATTGCTGTGAGCTGCGGTGTGGGTCTGCAGCTGGGATCCTGTTTTGCCGTGCCATGGTGTAGGCCCACAGCTACAGCTCCAATACAACCCCTAGCCTGGGAATTTCCATATGCTTCAGGGCCGGGCCCTAAAAAGACCAATAAAATAAATAAATAACCAGAGAGAAGAGTCTTCCATTAAATACACATTTTTTTTTGAGAGAGAGAGACAAGTTTTAAAAATATGGGACTGATAACAAAATAAAATATGAAATGTTGATGTCACCAACACTTATCCCAGTGAGTTAAATAAGAGTTCTGTACATTCTCACTAATATTTCTATGGATACTTTTGGAGGTCCCCTTCCTTTTGTGAAAAGGGACCAGCATCGCGTGAAATGGCCCCGCCCCTTAGCTATGGGTTGATTGGTCCAGCCTGAACTAATCATCTTCTCTGAGAGGGTCTCTAGGGCTACGCGCGGTGGGCTCTGGCCAGGCTGCAGGAAGAAGCGGAGAAAGCCAACCTGTAAGTTGAAAAACTCAAAGACGATCCTCAGAAAAATTCGGAAATGAGATTCCAGGGAACACCAGAGAGATGGAAGGAGAAACTTGTATAGTTAGTTTTCTAGCTCTTGTTTCTGTCTCTTACAAAGCCTGGCTATAACTCTTTCTGGGGATTCTTGAGATACCGCCATATACTTCCAATTACCTTGCCTGATTCTTTGGTAATTTGAGCTTCCATTCCTTCAGGGGGAAAAAAAAAAAAAAAAAGAGAGAGAGAGAGAGAGAGAAAGACCAAGAAAGTTTCTTTTAAGATTCCCCTTTAATATCTGTATTAGTTAGGATACGTATCACTTGTTTCTCTAATAACAATCCCCAACGTCTCAGTGATTTAACATCGTAAAAATGTATTTCTTGTTCACACAACAGGTGTAGATGCTCTGTGGGTGGCCTTCCACATGGTCACACAGGGATCCAGCTGCCTTCCATCCTATGGATCACCATCCTATAGAATCCCCTGGTCCTTATTAGGAGTTCAGTATCCAGCTGGTAGACCCAGGAGAAGGTAGTGAAGCGTCATGAAGTTTCTAAAGGTCAAGCCTAGAAAGAGCTTGTGTCACTTGTGCCAGGTTCTTTCAGCCAGAAGTAAGTCACATGGCCCCACCTAAGAGGAAGAAAAACATATATTTTATATTCGATGATAATAATATTTATTTAAAAATTGGAATCAATTGTTATTTCCCCAATACAGTTTTTTTCTACTGTACAGCAAGGTGACCCAGTTACACATACATGTATACATTCTTTTTTCTCACACATCATCATGCTCCATCATAAGTGACTAGATGTAGTTCCCAGTGCTACAGAGCAGGATCTCATGCTAATCCATTCCAAAGGCAATAGTCTGTGTCTGTTAACCACAAGCTCCGAATCCATCCCACTCCCTCCCGCTCCCCCTTGGCAACCACAAGTCTATTCTCCAAGTCCATGATTATTATTATCTGTGGAAAGGTTCACTTGTGCTATAGATTAGATATGATATCACTTATATCTGGAATCTAACATACAGCACAAATGAACCTTTCCACAGATAATAATACTTTTTAAAATGATAATGATAATAATAATTGTAGTAGCTGATAGTTTTGGAGGCTTCCCATTCACCAGGCACTGTGGCAAGTAGTTTTTAATCCTATTTTTATTATAACAAAGATTTAAAGCAATTAATCTTTCATAAAGTTTGCCACTAGATGTGTCCAATTCAGTGGTTCTAAATATATTTCCAAAGTTACAGGACACTTACCATAACCTAATTTTAGAACATTTTCATTATATTAAAAATAAACATTCACTCAATATTAGTTATTTCCTATCCCATCACCCCCCACCCCCGACCCTGCCACCACCTCCTACTTATGATTCCCCACCCTAGGCAACTACTGATCCACTTCTGTCTCTATACATTTGCCTATTATGGCCATTTCATATAAATGGAATAATGCAATATGTGGTCTTTGCGACTGGCGTAGTTCACTTAAAATAGTGTTTCTGAAGGTCATGCATATTGTAGCATGGATTTTTTTAACTTACCTATTCGAGTATATATCTTGGTATTGACTCATGAATGTTTTTTTAAACTCTGGGTTATAATCCAATACTTGTGTCATTTGTTGTGTTAGTCGAATTGTTCCAACTTTGGTTCTTGGCATTTCCTTCAGGTTGGTACTGTGTCTCTCTGACATTAGCTCATACCTTTGTTTTTCTTTGGCTTCCTTATATTCTGTCAGTACCAGATGCTCCAGGTTTTCTTTTTCCCTGTCTTAGTCCTGGCATCCATCAGTCCCCTTCATTTTTTTTTTAATTGTATTAACTCTCTTTAATTCTGTCTGAATTTTCCTTTTTTTCCTTTTTATATAGTGATTTTCATTTTTTTTCTATTATAGCTGGTTTACTGTGTTCTATCAATTTTCTACCGTACAGCAAGGTGACCCAGTTACAAATACATGTATACATTCTTTTTTCTCACATTATCATGCTCCATCATAAGTGACTAGATATAGTTTACAGTGGTACACAGCAGGATCACATTGATAATCCATTCCAAAGGCCCAATAGTTTTCATCTATTAACCCCAAGCTCCGAATCCCCCTCCCCTTTGGCAACCACAAGTCTATTCTCCAAGTCCATGATTTTCCTTTCTGTGGAAAAGTTCATTTGTGCCATATCTTAGATTCCTGATGTAAGTGGCATCATATGGAATTTGTCTTTCTCTTTCTGACTTACTTCACTCAGTATGAGAGTCTCTAGTTCCATCCAGCTTGCTGCAAATGGCATTATTTTGTTCTTTTTTAGGGCTGAGTAGTATTCCATTGTGTGTATATACCACATCTTCTTAATCCATTCATCTGTCAATGAACATTTAGACTGATTCCATGTCTTGGATGTTGTGAATAGTGCTGCAATGAACATGCAGGTACATATGTCATTTTCAAGGAAAGTTTTGTCTGGATATATGCCCAAGAGTGGGATTGCTAGGTCATATGGTAGTTCCATGCTTAGTTTTCTAAGGTACCTCCATATGGTTCTCCATACCAGCTTACATTCCCACCAACAGTGCAGGAGGGTTCCCTTTTCTCCACACCCCCTCCAGCATTTGTTATCTGTGGACTTATTAATGATGGCCATTCTGACTGGTGTGAGGTGGTATCTCATGGTAGTTTTGATTTGCATCTCTCTAATAATCAGAGATGTTGAGCATTTTTTCATGTGCTTGTTGGCCATCTGTACATCTTCTTTGGAAAAATGTCTATTCAGGTCTTTTGCCCATTTTTCCTTTGGGTTGTTGGCTTTTTTGCTGTTGAGTTGTATAAGTTGTTTGTATATTCTAGAGATGAAGCCCTTGTCAGTTGCATCATTTGAAACTCTTTTCTCCCATTCTGTCAGTTGCCTTTTTGTTTTCTTTTTGGTTTCCTTTGCTGTGTAAAATCTTGTCAGTTTGATTAGGTCCCATTAGTTTATTTTTGCTTCTATTTCTGTTGCTTTGGGAGACTGACCTCAGAAAACATTCATAAGGTTGATGTCAGAGAATGTTTTGCCTATGTTCTCTTCCAGGAGTTTGATGGTGAATTGTCATATATTTAAGTCTCTAAGCTGTTTTGAGTTTCTTTTTGTGCATGGTGTGAGGGTGTGTTCTAGTTTCATTGATGTGCATGCAGCTGTCCAGGTTTCCCAGCAATACTGACTGAAAAGACTGTCTTTCTCCCATTTTATGTTCTTGCCTCCTTTGTCAAAGATTAATTGACAGAAGGTGTCTGGGTTTATTTCTGGGTTCTCTATTCTTTTCCATTTGTCTGTATGTCTGTTTTGGTACCAGTACCACACTGTCTTGATGACTGTGGCTTTGTAATATTGCCTGAAGCCTGGGAGAATTATGCCTCCTGCTTGGTTTTTGTTCCTCAGAATTGCTTTGGCAATTCTGGGTCTTTTGTGGTTGCATATAAATTTTTGGATTGTTTGTTCTAGTTCCAAGAAAAATGTCATGGGTAATTTGATAGGGATTGCATTGAATCTGTAGATTGCTTTGGGTAGTATGGCCATTTTACAATATTAATTTTTCCAACCCAGGAGCATGGAATATCTTTCCATTTCTTTGCATCCTCTTTAATTTCCTTGATGGATGTTTTATAGTTCTCAGCATATAAGTCTTTCACTTCCTTTGTCAGGTATATTCTTAGGTATTTGATTTTTTGGGGGTGCAATTTTAAAAGGTATTGTATTTTTGTATTCCTTTTCTAATATTTCATTGTTAGTATATGGAAATGCGACTGATTTCTGAATGTTAACCTTATATCCTGCTACTTTGCCGAATTTGTTGATCAGTTTGAGTAGTTTTTGGATTGAGTCCTTAGGGTTTTCTATATATAGTCTCATGTCATCTGCATACAGTGACAGTTTTACCTCTTCTCTTCCTATTTGGATGCCTTTTATTTCTTCTGTTTGTCTGATTGCTCTGGCTAGGACTTCCAATACTATGTTGAATAACAGTGGTGAGAGTGCGCATCCTTGTCTTGTTCCAGATTTAAGTAGGAAGGCTTTCTACATCTCTCCATTGAGTATTATATTTGCTGTGGATTTGCCATAAATGGCTTTTATTATGTTAAGTATGCTTTTGCTTTTAAAGATTGAAAAAATACATTTTAGCCTAAAAAGACAATAAATAAATAAATAAATAAATAATAAAGCTTCTACATAGTTATTTCATGGATCTTGGGATTCTTCTAGGTCTTACTAGGGTGACTGAATGAAGGATAATAATCAGCACTTCTTGAATACAGGTATCTCCCAGAATGACTAAATTAGTATACAATTATCTTTCAGATCTAGAGAAAGCTTTACCGCTTTACCAGGACAGAATGTAAAACCAAACTCATCTTTGATTTCAGCATGTTAGGGTTTTCTAGAGAAACAGAACAAGTAAGATGTATGTATACAGGGATTTATTATAAGGAATTCACTCACACAATTTTGGAGTCTGGATATTCCAAAATCAGGGCAGGCCAAAAAGCTGGAGACTCAGGAGAACTAAAATTTCAGATCAAGTCCAATAGCAGTTTGCTCTGGAACCTGGAAAAACCATGGGTAGATAAACTTTGAAGGCAGTCTGATGGAGTAGTTTCTTCTATGCAAGGGAAATGGGCTTTGTTCTCTCTAGTCCTTCAACTGATTTTATGAGGCTCACCCACTCAACATTTATTGTTTTAGACTCTCTATTAAATGTTGAAGATCCAAATTATCTCTGGATAATTTTTTACTGCAAATGCACATGAATTATATTTTTTGGAATGGAAAATCCAGCCTGTGTAGATTTAAACAAACAAACAAACAAAAACAAAAACAAACAAAAAAACCTGAACAAATTCACAAATTCTTAACTATCACCCTGTTAAGATGATTAATACTAGTAGCCACACTGAAAAGCACCCAAATCTCACTGGCTTAACAAAAATGTTCACATCCTATCATTCAAAGTTCTGCATGGGTCATTAATATCTCTTCTCTATATGGTGACTCAGGTATCCAGACTCCCTTCAACTGCATAGCAGCAGTTCCACATGTGGCTTTGTGGAAGCAGAATTAAGGTCCCCCAAAATGTCCATGCCCTCATTCCCAGGACCCATGCATGTTACCTTACACAACAAAATGGACTTGGTAGATGAAATTATGTTTATAGACATTGAAACTGGGAATTCTGGATTATCTGGGTGGACCCAATCTCAGAATCCTTAAAAGTAGAGACTATTTCCCAGCTGAGTCAGAGAGATATGTGAAAAGTGCTTGCCTCACCATAGCTGGCCTGGAAGATGGAGCAAGGGGTCTTGAGCCAAGGAATGCAGTTGTCCTCTAGAAGCTGGAAAACTCAAGGAAGTGGAGTCTTCCTGGGGACCTCCAGAAGGAAAGGTCCTGCCAACCCCTTGATTTTAGCTCCAGCAGACCTATGTTGGATTTTTGACCTCCAGAACTGTAAGATAGTAAGTGTGAATTGTTTAAGACACCATTTATGATAATTCGATACAGCAGTAATAGAAAAGTAATACATCTTCTGAGTCTCCCTACTCAGAAATTAGGGAGAGAAAGCGAAGAAATTAGCGGAGAAATTAGGAATGAAGGAGGCACCCAGGTTTTTCAGTGCTCCAGAGAGCAAGGGTTCATTTCCATTTTGCCCGACCTTGAAGTGAAGGGGAGACACCTGGGAAATATGGATGAGTTGTGATATTCCATGAGCAACACTGGTCTCCAGCAAAAGCATCTAACACCATTTTTGGCACATGGTGAACACACATTAATACTGATTAAAAGGATCAGCAACTATGCAGTGAACTGGATTTCAGCTGCCTACACTCACCTGGAAGAGCTTATCTGGGTTAGAAACAGTGCACACACAGCAGGAAGACTGCTCCTCTTTGGGTTTGCATTCCATTTTCTAGCCCAGGTCTAGAGTAACAGTGGGAAGAATGCATAATTAGGTTTACAGACACAGGCATATTTTTCAAACATAATCTTTTTTGGCCTCAAATTTTTATAACTTCCAAAGCCAAGTTTAAACTATACATTATTGATACACTATAATTTAGGTAAATAAAGATCCTAGAATGAGATTATTTGAAGCATAAATGTATATATGTTGCTAGTTTAGACCTGGTTTGCAATAGAGCTAATAACTGGTTATACAATTGAATTTCCCTGAAATTGACTTTTCATTAAGTGAAATGATAAAATGAAAATGTGGTTGCCTTAATGGATTAGACTAAAGAATTTATGTGAATGTTTCAGGGGAAGGTATAAGAATCCACTTTGGAAAAATATCTTCAGGCATCCAGGAGATCCATGGTTAATACTCACAAATCACTCGTGGATCCTTTGATCTGCTAGAACTACAGGTTCCAGATTTAGTTATACAAACATCTACAAGTTGCTATTTGCTATTATTCATTTCAAAGAAAAAGAATGATAAGAAAGCACTGTATATTAACAAGTTAAATTGAGGTTTTTCTCTCAGGTTTTAAATTGGTAAGTTTCAAAATTTTTCAAACTTGTATCTCAAAAGCTTTATTACATCATTTAATATTGCACTTAACTTAGCTTTCCCAATTTTTTTGTGTGTGTCTCTTGTTGGATGTTGGCCAATGCAATATCTGATTTGTATTCATGTCATAGAATCTGTTCCTATTATACTTTGAAATATTGATTTGCTCATCATTCCAAATTTAAAATCTGTAATAAACCAGTTTATCTCTGGTACTTAAACATGGCCTGGGATATTTACTAAAGATAAAAATAAGGTCCTGTCGTTAAGTGAAATTTAGTAATAGATTCAGGTTTTTGGGACTCAAAGCTTAAATTGCTAAAGGGCATCATTATTATTTCGTAGTCTGGGTGGGAGAAGAGTCTTGCCGACATCAGAATGGTCCCGAGCATGGAGGATTCCATCCTTTAAGGCACATTTAAAAGTTTGTGTTCAAGTTCATTTAGTCTTGGCAAAAGTCAACTTCCTGTTTTTAAGGAAAATGAAATTGACTCAAGTTGTATGAATATCAAGTAAATTGCCGATGAAACAGTGTTTAGCTAAGTAAAACAAAAATGAATCACAAGTGTATGAATTTTTGTATGATAAATGAAAATAAAAATCTAAGGGAAGAAACGTCTTGTAAAAAGCTTTTGGGATTTAATCAAATATTTGGAGATTAGTTTGATGGAGATAATTATTCATCTATCCTTTGCTATTATTCTTATTTTGGTTATAATCAGATTTTGGTTTCTTTGGTCTTCAAATTAATGATATCCCTTGGTTTCAAATGTATAAGAACTGTATTATAGGGTAGATACTTAAACAAAAACAGACTCCATAAAAAGTAACCATTATTCACATTTTCAACACAAACTCCATGTGTAGAGTATGAAAAGATTTGGCCACAGTTAAATATGTTCACATCGCTGTGTTGTTTTCCACCCAGAAGGGGAATTACATTAAATATACAAGACATAATATTTATATTGGCATGATTCGATCTATTTACCCATTTAAAGTAAAGACTATTAATACAGGCATACTGCAGGACTGAAAACATGATCGGTACTTCCTTCCTTCATTAATTCATCTATTCAATTGATCCACCAAAATATATGAAGCATTTGCTACGTTCCCCACCCTGCTTCACAAAAGCATACTCTCATATTTTCAAAGACATCAGTTATTCCCATGTCTTCTTTGTGAGTTTGGGAGCAGATTAAAAATGCCCAGAAATTCTTGAACCTCCCCTCTGGGGGAGTGTTATGCCCCCGACCCTCAATCTGGGGGGTTCTGTGATTTGTTTGGCCAAGAGAGTATGGGAAAGTGACATGGTGTCCATCTAATGCAAGGTTAGGTTACCAAAGTCTTGCAGCTTCTGCCTTGGTCCTTTGGAAAACTTGCCCTTAGAACTGAGTCACTGTATAGAAGTCCCAGTATACAGAGACTGGGGCTGCCGTGCATGATTGGAGGAACCCAAGTCACAATCCAGGAGAGGTTCTAGAAGATGAGATGTCACATGGAGAGAGAGAGAGAGAGCAAGAGAGAGCGAGCGAGAGAGAGAAGCACCAGGGAGCCAGATGTATGAGGGCAGAGGCTATCTGGAAGTGGTTTCTCTAGCCCCAGTCATGCCACAGCTGAAGCCACATAGAGAATAGAGATGGGTCATCCAGTCGACCTCCCCAAATTGTGAAGAAAACAAAATCATTGGTTTAAGTTGACAAACTATGGGGTAGTTTGTTACACAGCAAATATGACTGGAGTAAGGCTATTATAGTAGATTACTAAGGTAATAAGGACTTGCTAGTGAAAAAGAAAATCTTTTCCTTGGGAATTTAAAAAAAAATCGGGAAGAGCTGTAGTATATTTGTCTTCTGAATGCAAATTGTTTAAAGCTTTTATACCATAAGGTCATCCTCCAAAATCATGGATCTAAAATTTTGATTATTGATAAAGCTGGACTCACCCCCTTGTTTCTTTTCTAAAAACTTAATCCACACTTATTAGATTCCAGATATTGGGATTCAAGAGTGAAAAAAAATATCACAGTCCCTGCCTTCAAGGACTTAAAAAAAAATGCTCTAAATTGTTCTCCTTTGCTATAAGACTGGTTTTTGGTAAAGAGCAACATCTAACACCTTGAGGAAGTTCTTAAGAATGGGAGATTAATTCCACCGATGATTACAATTTCAAGAGTGATAGTCAGTTGCCCTTTTTCCGTGATAGTAAAATGGACACATAAAGTACAAGAGAAAAGGTGGTATAGATTATATTCTACTGCTCACAGCTTTTGACACGGTCTCAGACATCTATGACAAGTAGTTGTGTTGAAACATTCAAAAGAAAATCTTAGCATAAAAGGTCACCCACTGTTACTTGAATCTTGGGGGTCACAACGCAGTGACTGGATGAAGTTGTTGCAATTGATTTTCCAAAGCAATCTGTTCTTTTTTAAACTTTTATATTGCATTTTATTTCTCATAACATCTATATTCATTTGAAAAATAGTTCTTTGCATATTCTCAAACATATTTATTTAGTTCAAGGCTTCATTGATATATGACTTCCCAACTGTTAGGAAGATCTCTACAGCCCCGAGAGGATCAGAAGACCCCGTGATTTTTATTTCTTCACATTTTTTAGTTTTTTTTCAGTTGAATTATTTTTTATTAAAGTATAGTTGATTTACAACATTGTGCCAATTTCTGCTGTACAGCAAAGTGACCCAGTCATACATATATACACATTCTTTTCCTCATACTATTTTCCATCATGTTCTATCCCAAGAGATTGGATATAGTTCCCTGTGCTGTACAGCAGGACCTCATTGCTTATCCATTCTAAATGTAATAGTTTGCATCTACCAACCCAAACTCCCAGTCCATCCCAATCCCTCCCTCTGCCCCCCTCCCCCAGCAACCACAAATCTGTTCTCTATGTCAGTGAGTCTGATTCTGTTCTGTAGGTAGATTCACTTGTGCCATATTTTAAATTCCACATGTAAGTGATATCATATGGTATATATATATTTTTAATTTTATTGAAGTAGGTAATATTTTTTTTCCCACTGTACAGCAAGGGGATCAAGTTATCCTTACATGTATACATTACATTTTTCCCCCACCCTTTGTTCTGTTGCAACATGAGTATCTAGACATAGTTCTCAATGCTACTCAGCAGGATCTCCTTGTAAATCTATTCTAAGTTGTGTCTGATAACCCCAAGCTCCTGATCCCTCCCACTCCCTCCCTCTCCCATCAGGCAGCCACAAGTCTATTTTCCAAGTCCATGATTTTCTTTTCTGTGGAGATGTTCATTTGTGCTGGATATTAGATTCCAGTTATAAGTGATATCATATGGTATTTGTCTTTGTCTTTCTGGCTCATTTCACTCAGTATGAGATTCTCTAGTTCCAACCATGTTGCTGCAAATGGCATTATGCCATTCTTTTTTATGGCTAAGTAGTATTCCATTGTGTATATATACCACATCTTCCGAATCCAATCATCTGTCGATGGACATTTGGGTTGTTTCCATGTCCTGGCTATTGTGAATAGTGCTGCAATGAACATGCGGGTGCATGTGTCTCTTTTAAGTAGAGTTTTGTCATGAATATTTTCTCAGGTCAGTCTCCCAAAGCAATAGAAATAAGAGCAAAAAAAAGGTAATATGTTCTTGATGCACCTCCTTAAACTGCTGTTGGAGTTCACCATTCAACTGAGCCAGCACTGGAACAAGACAAATGTTTTTAAAAGGGCGTTGTGGTAAAACAAAACTTTTTTGTGAAAGTAAACATAGTAGTATACAAAGGATGTCATGGGATCCCAGATGAGAGAACGGGGTTTGTGGATATAGATGTAGATAAAATGCAGATGTAAATGTAGACATAGATATAGCCAGTGCTTTTTTAATATAAAAATGCATACATACAATATATATTATTTACATTGTATACACTTATACCCAAGTATGTGAGTATATACATATAGATATTCTGGGATGCATTACCCTCAAATTTTCTTTTTAATATTATATATTATTATATAATATTAAATATAAATATAATAAATTTGGGAGTTCCCGTCGTGGCGCAGTGGTTAACGAATCTGAATAGGAACCATGAGGTTGCAGGTTCGATCCCTGGCCTTGCTAAATGGGTTAAGGATTCGGCATTGCGGTGAGCTGTGGTGTAGGTTGCAGACGTGGCTCAGATCCCATATTGCTGTGGCTCTGGTGTAGGTCAGCGGCTACAGTTCCGATTAGACCCCTAGCCTGGGAACCTCCATATGCCATGGGAGCGGCCCCAGCAAAGGCAAAAGACAAAATAATAATAATAATAATAATAAATTTGTCATCCAATGATTAACTTTTAAGTTATTACAGGTTACTAATATTCAGTGTTTAGTAATAAAGATGTCAAATATATGCCTTAAAAAATTTTCTGGACTCCATGCCCACATTTTCTGATAAAATGACACACAAACATTTTTCCTGTAAGAACTTGTACTATTCACCTTATTCCCAACACGTATAACCTGGCTTTCCGTTTTAGACTTAGAAAACAGTGATGAATTTGTCCTGAAGGGAAAGGAAGTAATCTCTTTGGAGACTTAAGAACCAAGTTTGTATTTTAGTTCCACAGCTCCACCCACAACCTCACTCCTGGACTATGACCCAGGAAAGTTACACATGGCTGGTGAATATTAATAGAAGCATAACAAACCCTAAGTGATCTGCCTTTCCCACATTATCCTCAATATTTCCATGTGTCCATTGTTAAATGGGTTAACCTCACTTCAGGCTTGCTGATTTAAGAAATATGTCTGATGAAATTACCCTTCCTAGTAATGCTTAAAAAGACATTTTAACTCATTTGAATGATGCATTTTATTTGTGTATTGTCTGTGTTTTATTATATCAAAGACTGGAAATATGTTAAAACTGGCTTCCTAGATATTGCTCCAGTTTGTAAAATTGTAAGTTTCCAGAATCTTCTAGTGCTTCCCTCACAACAATGTTTCTATGAATAGTCACACAAGCATGTAGAACCTTTCACAGACACATATACACACACAATCTTGGAGGCTATGAATATTTTTATGTATGGAGGATAATTAAACAATGTGGTTAAGAAAACAGCCCAGAAAGAAATTGAGTTTTGGCTAAGGGAAGAAATCATGGAAGAGAAATGGCAAGACCGATCCCATCACCTGATCAGGTGCCTGGGCTTATCTCTGGGGATTAACTCACAAGGACTCATATGATGGGACCAACAGTTGAAAAACTGGAGGAGACTGTGTTTATCTTCCTGCACATTTGGTATGCTTCTTGAGTAGAAATCCCTTCTGAAGCTAGACTGAGAAATCTGCACTCGTCACATTTCTTCACTCAGTCCACAAGCATTTAGTGAGACCCTTCTTGCTCAGTGGGCAAAGTAGTGGAAGGGAGGCATGCCGTCTCCACATTCTGATGAGATACCATGATGAACACCACTTAGACATGGCCAAGTTCTCAAGGTCCAGGGTTCTGAAAGCAGATGGTCCATGGACAAGTCAATTTGTTTCCAGTCCCCTCCTCGGGGCTATTTCAATATCCCAAACATCAGGAGACTGATTATAAAGGAGGCACATCCTGGCTAATGGGTTAATTTTTGCTGGTGAGTTTTTCCATTTAACTCATCCACGGGGTTTATGTCTTTAACTCTCTTGACATCATTCTTTTTTTCACTGGACTTGGGCTCTATTTGGTAGAGCAGTCTTGACTTTTTCGGTCTACTTCTGTTTTCAAAGGTCAGCCAGGAAGTAGAGACACTGTTTACTCCTTGGTTTTTTCCTCTTTGGTGAAGACAAAAAAGTCATTCTTCTTTTCTTTCTGCCGGTCAAATAAATGTAATGACATTGTAGGAATAGTTACAGGAAATATTTTCCTTCAGATAAGTTTTCTTATATACCAAGTTTGCATTCTGCTCACACTAAGAGATTAAAAAAAAAATAAACACCACAAGTTATGAAAAAATTGAGGGAGGATGTGCTCTCAGAACCTCCCTGGGTGGCTGTTACCAAGACAGCATGGCAAGAAAACACTCATTGTTAAGAGTCCAAAGTGACCGCAATACCCAAATCAGCAAGATTTGGGGTTCTGTATTATATTGTGCAGGTACTTTAAACTAGCTAACCTAAAGTCTTAAACTAAAAATCTGCTTTTTATTAGCCTGGGTTACATGATAAAAATATTTTTAAATTATAAATAAATAATTGGCAATTTTGCCTCCTGTGACTTCAATGTACAGATAGTGTTACTTATTTAGAAGTGACAATGAATTGAGCTAAATGTGCATTTTTATTGTTTTTAATTCAATAAAACCCAAGCCACTCCTTGGAATCTGTTATAGTTTGACCACCTTTTTCATATATTCTTATAATTAGTATTATTATTTGCATAAGAATAAATTATTTGACAATCTAGACAGCAGCTCTTTTACAACCACATGGTACTTTTTTCCCTTTCAGTTGCAGGCATGGGAGAGATTTGAGTTTAAAAATATCAGTGGGCTTTGGCACCCGCTTCCATTGGCAAAACCATTCACCAGCTGTTCCTATCCCATATTTTGCTGTCATTTTCCATGCCTTTCATGACATGGTGTTTAAAGTTTTGGTCATTCAGCACCACAGCCCTTCTTAACTTACATGACATCTCCTAGAAGCCATCGCAGTCTGAGGATGTGGCTTCCTTACTTGGTCACCACCCAAAACATCTCCTTGGGGGAAAGGCAGTTTTCGAGAGCTTCCACAAGAACGTGGATTCTATTAGGGGGTGGTTGAGAACAAGTGTAGGGTATTTGTGGGTGGAAAAGCATCATCTCCCATCAGCATGCAGCACCTAGATAGTTCTCTATAGGACACAGGAGTAACAGGAAATTAGGAAGAGAATAACAAACTTTTTTTGGAAAGTCAGTATGTATGTTTAACAAAAAGGACCATAAATGCCAGTCATGGTCACCTGGAAATGTTCAAGTAAAAACAGCAGAAGAGGAGTGCAGGAAAAGGCATTGATGTGTAGTGCTCCTCTGTAGGGCAACCAACCACCAGCCACATGAGGCTGTGGAGCACTTGAAATATAACCAGTGAGAATTGAGTTGTGCTCTAAGTGCGAAATGCACAACAGATTTCAAAGACCTAAAATGAAAAAAAAAAAAAAGAATGTAAACCGTATCGTTAATATATGGTGAGTTTGGGACTAACAAAAAAAAACAATAAGCAGGTAAACAATAAGGATCTATTGCACAGGTAACTACATTCAAAACCTTGTAATAACCTATAATGGAAAAGAATCTGAAAAGGAATTCTTTTCTGAAATCACTTTGCTGTACAGTTGAAACTAACACAACATTGTAAATTAATTATGCTTCAACAAAAATTAATTTAAAAAGAAAATATACTGATCCACATTAGTTATCTATTGCTGTGTAACAAATTGCACCACAATTGAGTGTCTTCAAATGACAGTATTTATTATCTCACAGTTTCTCTAAGTCAGGAATCTGGGGACAGTTTTGTTGGATGGCTCAGGGTCTCCCTTGAGGCTGAAATCAAGGTACCAACTGGGGATGCAGTCGTCTGAAGGCTAACTTTGACGACTTTTATCCATTTCACCCCCCAGCCCCATCCCCTCTGGAAAATACTACACTGTTTTCTGTATCTACAGTTTGTTTTTGTTGGTTTTGGTTATTTATTTATTTACTGGTATATATGTTCCACAAATGAATGAAGTCATCCGGTATTTGTCTTTCACCGCCTGACTTATTTCACTTAGCATAATTCCCTAAAGTTCCATCCATGTTGTTGCAAATGGCAAAATTTCATCTTTTTTTGTGCTGAGTACATTCGTATATATATCACAACTTCTTTATCCATTCATCCATCAGTGGGCCCTTAAATTGTTTCTATATCTTGGCTATCATAAATAATGCTGTGACGAACATAGGGGTGCATGTATCTTTTTGAATTAGTATTTTCTGATAAATACCCAGATATGGAATAGCTGGATCAGATGGTAGTTCTAGTTTTAATTTTTTGTGAAATCTCCATGTTGTTTTCCCTGGTGGCTACACTAATTTACATTCCAGCAGCAGTGCGAAAGAGTCACATAACCCAATGTTTAAAATGGAATTCAGATAACAGTCCTTTCAAGATTGGTACTGTGTTTTCTGTTGTACTCATGGCCATTTATCTAAAATACATGAGAGATGCAAAGGGAGAAGCTGGAAACTGACATCCTGACAGATGCCTGCAATAGAGGATTTTATGATATCTAATCTCCACAAGAGGGTTGAGAGGTAGGGCCTTACGGCCGCCCTTGTCAAATAAAGAAACTGAGGCTCACAGAAGACAATACTGACCGCAGTGGCATGTCTTGGTACTAAATTCCTACAGATACATTGGAAACAGAAAGGTAGAATTTTCTCATTGTATTTCTCTTTTATCAATTCCTATTCCATTTGACACTTGGAACTGAGTATTAAAAATAACATATCACTTATTTTTTAATTATTGAAATAATAATGTTTACTTTATAAAATTAAGAAACTATGGAGAATTGGAAGTGTGGGGAAGGACATACTGTGTTGTATCAATTAAATATGTCATCCCGAGTGTTGGGAGAGCTAGTGTTGGCCAGTAGCAGCAAGACACAAGTCAATCTCCATGGTTACAGACTTGAAAGAAACTGGAGGGCAGCAGATTTTACAAGCCTCAAGGGACCAGCTGGGTCTTTCTGATTGAGGAAGATTCCATTTAATAAATTTCTGGGTGGCATAGGGCAGTAGTGTGGGTGAAGAGGATATCAGGGAGATGGCCAGTGACTAAAGGTTAATGGCTCATTCCTCATAATTCAAATGTTCCTACCGTGTTTAATGGAAAGTTTCTTATGAAAGGTTTGTGACCTTAAACCAACAAGTACAGAATCATACTCAGTTGTACAGTTAGCAATCTTAAAGTAGACCTGTTCTAGAAATGATTGACGTATTTGGATCAATGGATCGATGAATTGGAGACCTAAAACTATAGGCACCTGGGCACAGGGACCACAGCTGTTTACGTCTGATAATAGTTGATATTTGTTAATAAAGCATTCAAGTCCTGTCTCTGGGGCTGGGGTTGGGGGGCTCATTGCAATGTCTGCCTGGTGAATGAGTGAATGAACATCACTGCCTGATGGAATTCAGGCCTTTGAGCACAGGGTCCTTGGCATTCCTCCACATCCAAAAGTGTTCTTGAACTTCAGTATTGTTTCACTTGCACCAAAAGAACTTATCTGGAAAACACCTAATGAGCCATGGTAAGAAATATCACACCATGGTGGGATCTCCCTGCATTCTCGCAACCCAAAGTTACCTGATCTTACTCTTGCCAGTGAGGCGTGTCAATAAAGGCCAACCCAAGTGTGTGCTTTGGTTCTGAGCCCCAGCTGACAGCTGTGCCGAGTTGATTTAATGGGCTCTGTGCAGACAAAGGCAAGGATTTGCAATGTTAGAAGTGTCTTCACAGGTGAGAAGACAAAGATCGCTGACATGCCTGTTTCTCAGAGCCCAGGTCCCCAACCCAGGCCTGGAAGCACATCAAAGGCCACACTTACCTTCTTTTCATGCTCTGGGTCTGACTTCTCTCCCTTTCTGATTGCACGCCTGCAATACTCACTAGTTGAACAATGGGGCTATTATGCTCCTGGGAGAAGAAAGATAATTACCTGGAAGGCCAGGTGCCAGTGCTAAGTTTCCTTGTGTCCAATTACTGTGTGATAAGTGGCTCAGGCTCTGTTTTTCTTTTTCTTTTTTTCAAGCCTTTACTGTCATGCTGCCAGACTGGCCCTGAGCCCCAGTATCAGCACAGGGCATCTAGTTTTGCTTTAAGCTTGGGTTCCATTGTCTTTCACTCTTTCCCAACCTGGGATCTGGTTATATTTATATTTCTTTATCAGTGCTAAAAAACAAGAGTGAATCAGTTGCAGTAAAAGGTGAACTGCAATCCCAAAGTTTCCATTTCATCAACAGAACCCAAATTGCTTTTTATCACTGATTGGTTTGAAAGAGGTGAGGGTGATTATAAGAATAAGGAGGGTAGGACAGGGATGTGTCTTTGAGTGACATATCTGAAGACTCCCACTGGCCCCTCCATTAGCTCAATCAAGATTGATCAAGGAAAAACAAACTGTTCCCATTGTGGCTCAGAGCATTAAGGACCCGATGTTGTCTCTGTGAGGATGTGGGCTCAAACCCTGGCCTCACTCAATGGGTAAGGATCTGGCTTGCCACAAGCTGCAGCACAAATCACAGATGTGTCTCAGATCTGGTGTTACCAAGGCCATGGTGTAGGCTGCAGCCATAGCTCCAATTTGAACCCTGGCCCAGAAACTTCCATATGCTGCAGGTGCAACCTTAAAACCAACAAACAAATCACAAGTGAATGGCAATAAGTTCCAGCTACACCCGTTTAATTCCTGGGTGATGGGTGTCTGCTGTGAAATGATTACGATATCCCCCAGAATGTTTTTACTTGTAGTCGATACAAATAATTATGAACAATATAGTTATCATTGTCCTAAAACACAGGCTGAAGCACATAACCTATGTTTTCTCGTAAGTTCTCTACAGCAACCTTAAAAAGGTAGTGCTACTAACTCCATGTTAACAGAAGAAGATTTGGATGCTTGGCCAAATTAACATCACAAGGTTCCAAAGCTAAATATTGGTGGCAGATAAGTCTGCTTCTCTCAACCACTTTACTATAATGGGAACCTTTCACCTCCACTGGGCTATTTTAGGAGATTCAGTGCCCCCAACAGTAATAAAAACACTTCAGAATAGTATGCACATTAATTAGGGTCCGGATAGTCTCACTCAGTCTGCACTGTGGGTCCTGATTGCTTTACGAGTCTAGCTGAGCTTGAACAACCTGAGTTGTGGAGTCTCCACCATTTTATCAGGTGTTCCAAGCAATTGAAGGAATTTAGAGACAGTGGTATTAGCCTGCAGGATGCTGGACAAGATCACTTGCTAACCCATTGCTTTGGTCCCTGGGGTCTGACTTGTAGGGTTGCATGGGCTTCACTGCTAACAAACCCCAAACCAGATGCACATGTGAAGATGTCTGTGCCCACCTTCAGACATCAGCTTTGCTTGTCATACAGGGTCCTCTCCAGGCCCAGATGATCATTTTGTTGGGCTGAAAGCTAAGTTTCTAGATTCATCTTTGTGACCAACTTTGATGAGAGATGGAGTCCCCGAGTTACCGAAGATCCAGAATTTAGCTCAAATGCCCTTTCTGTGACTTGTCGAGTTTTTCATACTCTCAGTTTGGGAAGGGCGAGGCCGAGTTTGGGATGCGGGCCCATGAACAAGCGGTCAATGCACAAGGTCTGCTCTGGCCCCCTCTCATCTCCTTGTCTGCTGAAATAGTTCTGGGTTCTGTCTCCCTGTCACTCCGTACATGTCGTTCCTCTGGGCTCCTTGGACTCAGAAGACTTAGCCCTTAGGAGCCCCAAGCATGCTCTCTTTCACACATACACAACCCTCTCAGACACATGTTCTCTCACACACACACACACACACACACACACAGATGGATACACACTCACTACCTTTCCCTTTGCAACAAATATTCACTCTCTTTCTCATTTGTACACACACACACATGCATAGTCACACACACACACACGCATAGTCACACACACACACACACACAGCCGTAATCATCTCTTCCCATTTCTATCTATCTCTCTTGGACACATCTTCACTCTTTCTCACACACACTCACACACATATGTACATATGGACACACATGCTCACACCTCTCTTTCAGACACATATTGAGGTGCTTGCTCTCTCATCTACACAACACACTTCTCAAACACCTGCACACACACACAAAAAAAACCCTGCATCTAATACCCTTGTACACAAGAAACATGATTTTGGAAGAGATTGGAGTATTTTATATCACAGTCTGACTACTTGAAATCAAATACGAGACTCCTGTTCATGAAAGCCCCTCGGGGTAGTTTCTGCTGTGGTGCAGTGGGTTAAAGACCCGGTGTGGCTGCAGCTGTGGTGTCGGTCACGGCTACGGCTCAGATTCTACCCCTGACCCTGGGCATTTCCATATGCCATGGATGTGGCCACGAAAGGGAAAACAAATCCTCCTTCAGGTGTAGATGTGCTTCACCGAGTTCCCATCTTCCCCTTTCTGCACCTCTCGTCTTCATTCTTCCTCACATCCCTAAATTCCCATTCCTTTCCAGGAAAGAACAGTTTTGTGATCAGTGTTTTCCTTCGTCTTCTGTTTCCAGCATCTCCGTTGCTATTCATGGTAGTACAAGGAAGTAGGAATTTTAATTATATTTAGAGTGCAAAAAAAAAAAAAGACTTGTATAATTTTGAAGCTTAATATGGCAATATCCAATAATGTGCCCCAATCTTGATAATTAACATTCATTATGAATTCAAATTTGTAGATTCTTCTAGAGAAAATGAATAGTTTTCAATCATATCAAAGAAACTTTGATCTTCTCACAGCCTGAACACAGCTGGTCAGGACAACAAAAAGTGGACTAAATGTCAGGAAATATCGAGTCTGGAATTGAATCATCTACAAACAGCAATATGACCATGGTAGAAATTGTGCACACCACAAATACATAAAATTTAAATTTGAATAAACTAAAAAGATATTTTTTTTCTTGGATGGGAATGGGAAAAGACCAGAAGAGTTGAGAAGAAGGAGGTGCCATTTGAAAGGAACCTTCAGAGTTCCTTGGTGGCTCAATGGGTTAAAGATTTTCTTTGGTCACTGCTGTTGCTCTGGTTATAGCTGTGGCATTGTTTCAATCCCTAGCCTGTGAACCTCTGAATGTGCAGCTGTAGCCAAAAAAAAAAGAGAAAAAAAAAAAGGAACCTTGAACAATGGGATGGGTATGAAATTCTGATTGAGAGGTACCTTTCATTAATGATGAAAATATACAACTTGAATTTTTTTTACCTCTATTACAATTCAAGTTTGTTAATTTTATTGTAATGCTACATTTCAAATTTTGAGTATAGAATACAGAAAGCTTTAATATTTGGAGGATAAGAAAATTCTCATATATTCATTTGGACTAGTGCTTATAGTCTTAAAAATAATTAACATTAAAACAACTTTTACATTTTAAAATGATTACTTGTCTATTATGCCTTTAACCTTTCTAGTACTAAGCACTGCATTGTGTATAGAGAGATAAAATCAAATGTAAATATGACATAGCATTAAGGAATTAGTATGTATCTAAAAAAATTTTAAGAATTAATTTTGATGATTTTCAGGATTAGGTGGAGGAGAGAAAATTTTAATTTGCAATTGAAATTTGCAAGCCTGAAGTTTTTCATTTCCAAGTTTTTTTTGAATGCTTTGTTATAAACTTCCTTCCCTGTTTTAGACAGTATTCTAAATTAATTTTCCCACTGACTAGAGTCTACTTAGGCAAGTTTGCTTATACAGTTAAATGTAAAAACTAGAGTATCCTATTCAGGCCACAGAAAGTCATATTACTTTTGACTAAATTATTCGGTATTCGCATAAAATTAAGTTCAACAGACATCAGTGTAACAATTACAGGTCTCTTTAAAGTCCTTATAATAAAGCTTTACAATTGATTCTGTAATTTGCATGCAAGCTTTTATGGTCAATCATTGTGTATTAAGTATACAACTCTGGTTTCTTCGCTTTCAAATACTTTCACTGAACAAGTAGCAGGAAGCAAGACCCAAATGCTGCCATTTTGGTGACAAGTTGGTTACACAAAGAAATGAAAGGAGTAGTACCTGGTGAACACAATGATGGTTCAATAAATATGGAAGTTGCATGAGTCTAAGATGCAACTTAAAGTTGAGAAAGTTCCAAGATTCTTTCTTAAATAAAATTTTATATTTAGCATAATTTTAGATTTTGCAAAAGTTGGAAAGATAGCTCAGCGGGTTCCTGTATACCCTTCACCCAATCATCCCAGTTGTTAACATTTTATGTTACTGTGGTATTTTTGCCACAACAAAGAAACCAATATTGGTTTATTACTGCCCACTAAACTCCAGATTGTATTTGGATCTCAACAGTTCTTTGATGAATGTTTTCTTTCCATTCTAAGAGCCAATCCAGGACACCATTTTGCATCTTGTTGTTGTGTCCCCCCAGTCTCCTCTGGTGTGTAACAGTTTCTCGATCTTTCCTTGTTCTTCATGACTTTGAGAGTCTGAAGGAACACCAGCCAAGTATCCTATAGAATTACCCCCAATCTGGGTTTGTCTGTTGTTTTATTCATGGGGTTCTAGACTTTTGGAAAGAATGGGCAAAAGTCAAGGACCCTTCTCATCACATTCAATAAGAGGTATGGGATATCCACATGACATCATGGGTGATTTTAACCTTAACAGTTGGTTAAAGGAATGTTTCTCAGCTTCTTCCATTATAAATGTAATGCTTCCCCTTTCTTCATCCTCTATACTTTGGAGTGAATTTCTAAGCCTAACCCACCTTCTAGGTCAGCAGAGCCCCACCTCCTGGAAGGGGAGGCATGTGCATATATTACTTGACAGTTTTCTGAAAGGGATATTGGGTCCTTCCCCCTCACTTATTTCTTTATCCATTGAATCACTTATTTACATTAGTATAGGCTCATGGATAACTTTGGGTTATAACCCAGTAATATATTATTTATTTATTTTTGCTCAAATTACATCCGAGGTAGCCATTAGAAGCTCTTTCAAGTTTTCCCCCGTCCCTTTGATGTGTCTGTATGCTTCATGCCTGTGTATATGTATTATGTAAATACTTCCTTACCTGTTGGTTCTCCAAGATGCTCCAGGCATAACTTGTACGTTGCTTTTTCCGGCTCCGCAATCAGTAATTTCCCCAATGACCTCTAACAGACTCCTTTAACATATTAAGGAAAAGAAAAACAAATTCTTACTGCAATAAATGTGGTATCATCATTTGATAGGGATATTATTTTTTGAAGTTTCTATCAGTTAAAGAATTTTCAAAAATTTGTAAAAGTTGAAGTTCCCATCATACCTCAGTGGGTTAAGAACACAAGATAATCTCCATTATGATGCGGATTCAATCCCTGGCCTTGTTCAGTGAGTTAAGGATCTGGCATTGCTGAAAGCTATGGCTTGGATCTGGTGATGCTATGGCTGTGTCATAGGGTGGCAACTGCAGCTCTGATTCAGCCTCTAGCCTGGAATCTTCCATATGCCACAGGTATGGCCCTAAAACGAAAAAAAAAATTGTAAATGTTAGTTTGAATTTGCTGAGCTACTATAAAATGTTATTAATTCCAATTTTTATTAGAGCATAATGATTCAAAGTGTCAAATATCTCAACTTTTAAATCAACTTTTAACAATAAATTCTTCGAAAGAACTTCTGAAAAAGTGTGAGTAAAGTATTTGATTTGCCACATTTCAGATTCTATACAATTTCTTTTTAAAGCATTGAACCCAAAAGGTTAATGGATCCATCAGGGTGGGCCAGGTTATGCTGCAGTAACAACAATTAGAAAAACATGTTTCAATGGCTTAAGACAACAATGGTTCATTCACACTTGGAATACATATCCACTTTGATGAGTAAGAAGCTCTTCTCCATGGGGCCCCCTACTCGAGGCTCCAGGCTGAACAAGTATCTACTGTCTGGATTCAGTATTGTCATCTTGACAGGAGAAAGAAAACATTGCTTGTGACCAAAAGAAGTTTTTCAAATATATCATTAGCCAAAGCTAGTTGCATGGCCTTGCCCAATGTCAAAGGTTGAAATTCTACCAGGTGCCCAGAAGGAAGTGAGCTAGAAAAATGAATGGACAGCTCTAACAATGGCCACTCTTGGGCCTGTGTCTACCTCTAGGTGACCTAACTATCCCTGAGCTTCCAAACTGCAGAAGTAACTCTTTCCTTTAACATACAAAGAAGATTCGTTAAAGCTCCCAAATCTCACGATGGAAAGGAGTCTTACATCTTTTCTTCGTTTTTCCAAAGCCCCCTGAGGGGCTTACATTTTCTTGGTTGTCACTTGTGACGTCACGTTATAAGCCGCTTCTTCAGCTCTAAAACTACTGTCTGCTTTTGAAATGAGTCTACATGAACACAATGGCCTCTGAAAAATGATAGTTCAGAGAAGACTGATCTGCCATGATTAATTAATCTTGGGTATAGACACAGTCCCTACCCTAATTCTTCACAGTAAATCTACAATTGGGCTAAGATGAGATTAAAGTTTACTGAAGAGCTGTAACACAAACTCGATAAGGGGTAAAATTAAATATCCATCACTTTTAATTACCCATGATATTTCCAATCAGAAGCAAAATTAATACGCTACTGTATTTCCTTTCCACATTTCTTCCATAGGTGCCTATTTTAATAATATAGTTCTAGATCCTGCTGTATCTTTTAACATTGAAATGTTTATGTCATTATGTAATTTTAAAAAATCTTGCTTTAATAATTGCGTAATAGTCTATCATATGGAGATTCTACTACTTAAGTATTTTCTATAATAGATATACCCCTATGTTGTCAACTTCTACTTTTTTCATTTGGCAATTAAAAAAAATTGAATAAATTTGACATGTAACATTGTATAAGTTTCAGGTATACAGTGTTTATTTTGATATATTTATATACTATATTATGATCATATAGGTAGCTCTATTACCACATTATGTAGAGTACACTATTACTGTCTGAACTCATTATACTGTGTATTAGATCTCTGTCTGATTTTCTACCCGTTACAAGTTTGTATCCTTAAATGTTGTCACCCTCCCGCCACCCCACTCCTTGGTAACCACTACTTTACTCTGATTTCTACAGGTTTAACTTTTTCAGATTCCACATATAAGTGCTATCATACAGTACTTGCCAAGTTCTCTGACTTATCTCACTCAACATGATGTGCTCAAGGTCCATCCATATTGTCACAAATTTTTTCTCATACTGGAATAAGAACTAAATAGATGTTTCTCCAAAGAGGACATTAAAATGGCCAACACAGAAAGAGGCTCAATATCACTAATCATGTGGGAAATGCAAATCAAAACTACTGTGAGAGGAGTTCCCATTGCGGCTCAGAGACTTAAGGACCAGACATTGTCTCTGTGAGGATGTGAATTTGATCCCTGGCCTGGCTGAGTGGATTAAGGATCCAGCATTGCCACAAGCTTCAGCGTAGATTTGCAAATGTGGCTCAGATCCAGTGTTGCTGTGGCTGTGGTGTAGGTTGAAGCTGCAGCTCTGATTCAGCCCTTGACCTGGGAATTTCCATATGCTACAGGTTCGGCTGCAAAAAGAAAACAAAAAACAAATAACAACAAAAGAAAGACCCCACCATGAGATAGTATATCACACCTGTTAGAATGGCTATCATCAAGAAGACATGAGACAACAGGTGCTGCTGTAGATGTGGTGAAAAGGAAACCCCTATATGTTGTTGATGGGACTGTAAATTGGTTCAACCACTATGGAAAACAATATAGAGGCTCAAAAAATTAAAAATAGGTATATCATATTACTATTCATGGTAGCCAAGATATGAAAACAACCCAAATGCTTATCAACAGATGAATGGATAAAAATAATGTGCCATATATACACAGTGGAGTATTATTTAACTTCTATTTTAATAATAAAATAAAGTACTCTGCAATGGACAATTTTGTAATACATCTTTATGCATATCTCTTATTAATCCCATATTAGAAATTCCTAGAAGAGAAACTACTGAGTCAGAGAGCAACCATTTTATGCTCTTAATCATTACAGTTAAATTGTTTATAAAAGAGATTGATTTCAGTTTATGCTTTAATCATCAGAGTGTATGAATGATTCCTCATCAATATTAAATAATCCTGATAAAATGCTTTTGTTATCTTTTGAAGAACATAATAATAAACCCTAAGAAGAAAAATAAAAACACAGAAATATTCATGGATAGATTTTTGAGTTACACAATATCACCTTCTATTTTAATTGAAGTATAGTAGAGCATCTATTTGGCTGGCAAATAGCTATGATTAAAGATTAAAGAACACTTTGGTTATAGCATACCCAGTGTTGGAGTTTCATGATGGCTCAGTGGAGTAGGATACAATGTTGTCACTGCAATGGCCCAAGTCACTGCTGGGGCAGTGGATTCAATTCCTGGCCTGAAAACCTTCACATGCCACAGGAGCAACATTAAAAAAAAAATAGTAAACCCAATGTCAAAATAACAGCATTTGGTTGTAAAGTCCTTGTGATCTCATTATTTGTCCACCAACGCACCAGCTTTATTAACCTGCTTTCTCTCATACAAAAAAAAAAAAAGGCTTTTTGCATGGTTTTATTTGTTATTAGGAAAAACATACTTTTATATAAATAAAAACTCATAAACATATCACAAAAGAACATAAAAACAACATCCATTGGTAGTTTAAAATCTGATAAAATGTTTGGGATTTGGAAAAAATAATAAACTTCCAGATGATGGAATTGCACTTGTCAGTTTCCCCAAAGAATTGTTCTTATGATAAACATCAGAAGTACATTTTTAAACAGAAGAAATACATTCTACACTTTCTGTAAAGGAGGATATTTCCATTCTACAATTGCCAATGTAGCAATCTAAAAAATAATGATAAGGGTTTACTCTCTGTACACTTTCAAGCTCCAACTAATGGTTCTGACTTACAAGACAAGATTTAAACCAGACATGGGGGCAACCTAAATGATTCCTATATTTAGGCTAGTTTCATAGATTTTTGTGGCTTAGTTACAATGACCTATAATGTGTGTGAAAATCACCTACAAATATACACACACATATATGTACACATTTAGGTGTTAAAACAAAATGAGACACAATAATTTAACCACAATATTCAGAGTTGCTAAAAACCAAGACAACTCCAATTATTTAACCACAGAAATACAGAATAATTTAACCACAGCATACAATGCATATAACCATAAATGTTAATTTAATATTCATATCTAGAATAGCTCATATCGTAAACAGATGGTAATATTTACCTTCCCAGTCCAGCTATCTGGAGAATAGGCTACAGCATCTACCCCATACTTGATGGACAATAATTTACTGTAGTTGTATATATTCAGCCAGCCTGCTTTGTCCCTATGCCTTTCCTTCTGGGATAGGACATTTTTCAAACTTCCTTCAAAATTTTGAGACATCAACCATTTAATTAAAATCATTTGATTTTAATTTGATTAAACTCAGTTAAGTGCAATAGTGATACCAAATAAGTTTGTTTTGCCATGAACAATTAACCTTACCTAAAGGGAAATCATTTATGGGAGAAAAATTAATAAGATAAATCATACTAGTGCTGCACCATCTCACATTTCTCTGTATCAACTGAATATAGAATGGAGTATGGCTTTTAAGCTGGTCATAGTTGGGTTGAATGATGACTAAATAATGTCATTTATAATGTCCAGAATCATCTTTGGCAGTATGTTTTTAATAGATGCTAGTTAAACAAATGAAAAAATTGATGATATATTAGCAATCTATGGCTGTGGAACAATATTACCAAAAACTTAACAACCTAAAAAAAAAAACACACTTATCACCCGAGTTTTTGCTGTCAGGAGCATGGACACATTTTTCCCCTGGGTCATCTACTTAAGGGTCTCATAGGCTGCCATGAAAGCCCTGACTGGGGCTGTGGTCTCATCTGAGGGTTGACTGGAGAAGGGTCCAATTCCAAGCTCATGCAGATGTTGGCAGAATTCAGTTGCTTGTGGTTGTAGGACTTGAGAGCTTATTTCATTGAGGGTGTCACCTGAAGGCTCTTGCAAGCTAGAGACCATATTTGGCTCTTAGGGACAGACCCTAGTTCCTTGCTGGGTGGGGTTCCCCAACATGGGTATTTACATCTTCAAATCCAGCAACAGATGGAGAGACTCTAGCAAGATGGATGAGACAATTTCATATAATGCAATCATGTGATCACATACACGATTCCAAAGCCACAGAGCCCATCGTGTTTACCATAGTCTGTTGGTTAGCAGTAACTCACAGGTCCTGCCCGGACTCAAGAGGAGGGAATAAAACCAGGGTGTAAATACCATGAGGCAGAGGTCATGGGGGGCCACTCTAAGACTCCTCCCTTACATGTGGATATTCAGGTACAAATGATGACTTAACATGAGTGCCTTTACCCCTTTCCTAAAGGAAATTAGAACACATATACTGTCTGAATGATGCACTATTGGTTGCTGTGTAAAGTGGCTGTGTCCTTTTATTAAGTTTGCATTTTATAATCCACACATTCCACACAACATCAGACATGTAGAAATTAGGGACTGATATTCCCAAACTGTGGCTGCCTCTTTAAGAAATATCAGATGCTGTAACATGGAGACAGTCAATTATGAACTATGGTATCAATTGTCAGAGTCACAGGAATAAAGGTAACACATAATAAAGTTTGATTGCTGAGCATCCACTTTATGTCCAGCCCTGGACCAACCACATACATGTACTTGTTGGTCAGGAAAAATGTCAGGATTCCTCCTACAGGCTCAATCCTACAAGGTCCTCCATCGAGGTGGCATAGGTTGACTATGTGACTCTGATCCTCAGCCACACTTGAATGGCACAGGGTGGTCACAAGCCCAGGGGGCCAGTAGGTATCTTCTCACAAAGGGTGGACTGCTTCCTCAGACTGAAGCTGGAATCTTCGATATCACAAAGGGAACATGGCACTAACAAGAACTGATACTTAAATGACCCCAAAGAGACATGACAAGCTTGGGATGCAAGGAGGTAAAACTTATAAGGAAAATGAGGAATCAGAAGCTGAAGGAGCAGAATCCAGTATTTGTTCAACAGATAATAGCTGAGTGCTTAAAAATGTGCTAGGCACAGCGCTGGATGTCAGGACTTTAAAAAGAGACAAGATAGACAGGTGCTAGCCCTCACCGAGGTGAATTCTACCAGGGAAGAGAAAAATAAAAATTAAAAAAAGGAAAAGAAAACTATTGATATAATCTGGTGAAAGCAACACAGATGCCCACTCTGTGACCCAGTGATTTTATCCCTAAATATATACTCAACCACAGAGGTAAGTTCTTATGTCCACCAAAAGGTGTATACAGTTTTATTCATAATGGCCATAAACTGGAAACAAAAATGTACATCCAAAGTAGGATGATTATAGTCCATTATAATCACATAATGGACTATTACACAGTCATAGGGAAAAGGAACAACTTATTTTAGACACAACTATAGGGTAAACCTTATAGCATTTGGTGGAATGAAAGAAGCCGCACTCGACAGAGTACATGTGATGTGATTATGATGCTATGAAGATCAAGATAGGCAAAAACAGTAGGTTGGGAAAAATCAGATCAGTGCTTGCTTCTGGAAGAAGCAAGGGAAGGAAGGGAAGGAAGAGACTTTGGAGACTGACTTGGGGAGGCTATAGGGAAATCTGGGATTGTAGCTATGTTCTATTTCTTGCTATGGGTGGTAGTGATGCAAGTTTAGATGTGTAAAAATTCATCAAGCTGCACACTTAAAATCAGTGCACTTTGGTATATGTTATACAGCAGTACAATAGAAAACACATAAAAATAATCATATGCTGTGCTTTCTGAGGAAAACAATAGTAGGGCTGAATGGGGGAACACTGCAGAACCAGGGCCTCTTATGATTGAGTGGTTTGTATAGGTCTCTGGGGAGGTGCCCTTTCCACTGACCTTGCCACTGGAAGATCAGGTGGGAGACCCATTCCGGCAGAGGGCATGGCAGGTACAAAGGCCCTAGGCAGGAAAGCACCAAGCAGGAGGTAGCTCGAAACTAATGTGCAGAAAGTGATCTGAAGGAAGGTGGAGAAGTGGGCAGGGAGGAGGTCATTCAGAGCCTTGGAAGCTACAGGAAAGAGTTTAGGTTTTAGCCTAAGTATACTGGGAAGCCAGCAGAGGGTTGTAAGTGGGACTGTGAAATGAGCTCATTTATAGTTTGAGAAGCTGTCTTTCTGCCTCTAGGGTGCAGTGTGGATGGGAGGACAAGGGTGAGGAATAAAGAGATGGTTGGTGGGAACAAGAGTCTTGGGGAGGGAGAGGGGAAGGACAGATTTGAGATCTAGTCTTGACTTGGCATCAGCAGAACTCACTGGTGGGAGTTCCCATTGTGGCTCCACAGAAACAAATCTGACTAATATCCATGAGGATGTAGGTTCTGTCCCTGGCCTTGCTCAGTGGGTTAAGGATGTGCCATTGCCCTGAGCTATGCTGTGGGTCACAGATGTGGCTCATATCTGGCATTGCCGTGGCTGTGTGTAGGGCAGCAGCTACAGCTCTGATTTGACCCCTGGTGTGGGAACCTCCATATGCCATGACTGCGGCCCTAAAATGACCAAAAAAAAAAAAAAAAAGGAACTCACTGGTGACTGAATGTGAGATAATGGCTCTTGAATGGATTGGCTGGGTGGCCCATGACACCACTTTCTGAAATGTGGAAGACGAAGGAGAAATGGGACAGAGTGGGCAAGAAGCAATAGAACAACAGCAGAGAGTTTAATTTTGAGAGGTCTGTGCACCAGTGGAGGAGGAGTTGGATACAGTAGCCTGGAGCTCAGCTGAGAGCCGTCACCATTACAATCGTTTGTTCACCCTGGATGGATGCGCTCACTCGGGGGGGTGGGGGGCAGGGTGTGTGGAGAGAAGGACCAAGGAAAGGAGGACCACAAGCAGGAGGATGGGTGTGATCATCCCACTGTGACAACAGGAACCTGTGTCATCTAACAGGTACCAGGGCAGACCTCACAGTGCTTTCTCCAAAGGCCCTGGAATCTAGCCTCCAATCTGAGATGGTCCCTCATTTCTCTGGGTGTAGCCCTACCATTCACATCCCTCTAAAAATGCCAGAGTGGATAAGTCATTCTTATAATAAAAGAAACCAGCTTCTAAAAATTGCCTCATTCGATGCTTACTAAGGATCTGCGATAGTAACATGACCATCTGACAGGTGTGGAAACTTGGTTTGGGGTTAAGAAATGTAGCCTGTGTCAAACAGCTATTAAATGTCATGAGTAGAGCTTGACGTCGGGTTCCTTCCAGAGCCTGGGCAGCAAACCATAGAAAGAAGAGAATGAAGGCAGCATCTGGTTACAGTTTATGCCATCAGTTAAAGAGGCTATCTCCCCAAAATGGGAATACAAAAATCACTCATGCATTGACATAGCTGGCAAAACAGAACATCCGCTTCTCAGGGTGTGCAGGTCAAGTTTGCTCCAGTTACAGGGGATCTGGTTAGTCCTGGGATTAGAAGGTCAGGGAAGGCTTTGAGCTTGGCTAGAAGCAAAGGCAAAGCCAGGTATAAAGATCCTGAGAGGAACACAGATCAACTGGCCCAACGACAAAGTTCAATGAACAACAGAGCCCCCACATCAGCCCTCTGCCAAGGTGTTTCTGTGGGTCACCCTGGGAAGCCATCTCTCCTGTGCTTCACTGCGAACAAAACTGGGACTTTTCCCAGAATCCGTCCCATGTCCTAGACAGATCATTTCATGTAAATCCATATGGGGAATAATTCATACTTCCTCCTGTGGCCTGTCCAGTAACAATGATCCAGTTCTTCTGTGATCATCATGAATATCTGAGTTAAAAGCTGTCTTATCAACACCCCATTCTAGGATGGTGCTGTCAGTGCGTGAGACCCAGAGTGGGAAGAAAATCCAATGGGAAATTCCCTAAAACATGTTCTTTCTTAATGAGGGTCAGTGCTGTTCAGCGCACTGCATCACACACACACACACACACACACTGTCACATTGTGATATTCTGTTTAGTAATTATGATAACATACTTGGTTCCATTTCGTGAAGTATACCATCCGTTTTGATTCACCCTCATGCATCTGGACAGCAAGATTTGTGGGTGGTTTTCTCTTCTGTGATGATATCTGTGACACTCAACTTACATGAACTTTTTTTGGCATATTTCAAATTCTAAGAAAATCAAAACAAAAAAAGTAGGTGCATCAAGACTTCCTCTTTTTCCGGGACATGTCACCTCTTTCCTATGTCATCATTATTTCTCTTCCCCTTTCCTCCACTACCCAATTATTCTTGTCTTCAAACTGCACTGCTCCTTTCCTGCCCAAACCCCTGTGTATTAGTTTCCTGAGGCCTTCAGTACAAAATACCACAAATCAGGTGGAGAACAACAGAAATGGATTCTTTCACACTCCCAGAGACCAGAAGTCCAAAACCAAGGTGTCATCGGGGTCGGGCTCACTCCGAGACTCCGAGTAGAATTCTTGCTTGCCCCTTCCAGCTTCTGGTGCTGATAATACTCGTCTTGCATCTTCGTCACCTCGTGCAGCTCACTGCTGCCTCTTTCATCAACATGGAGTTTTCCTTGCACATCTGCATCCAAATGTTCCTCTTCTTATAAGAACACCGGTCACATTTGGATGAAGGTCCACCCTAATTTTCATGTCAGCCTGAGGGCATCTGTGAAGACCCTAGGTCCAAATAAGGTCACAGTCACAAGTACCAGGTATTAAGACTGTCATACATCTTAAGGGACACAATTCAGCTCTTCAACCTGTAACACCCTGTGTCACTTATGGTTAGTTGTGGTATGAGGTCAAATACCCCCCCAAATATGCCTTAAATTTCTTAATAGTATATGTATTTAAAGCTGTATAACTTAAATTCCCTCAAGGACAATTAACCACACAAATTACCTTTTCAAACTAAAATGTTAGTCCTTTGAGGAAACCTCTGTATTAACAAGCATCCTTACATGCACACACACATGGTTTTTCTCTGTCTTTTCTCACCCATTTATTTCTTTTTTAGGGGATTTAATCATGTTATAATACATGTTTTGAATTGTCATACATATGAATTCAAAAATCAGTCTTATTCTAGCTTTGCTCTTTTCCATTTAAAAATCAAAGAAAGAGACTAAAATGTCTGGCCAATGAAATCGGCCACCTGTGGTGACCCCTTCTTATTTTCCCTTCTGGCCCTCCTTTCAGCCCTAGCAGTCTCAAGAGCAGGACAACTGTGTAGACTCAATATTCTGTTGGCAGAATGCTGTATCAGTTAAGAGTGTGGACTCTGGAAGGCAGAAGAAGAGATTAGAGTCAGGCTCTCACACACTCATGACATGTTTTGGGTTCCATAACTTAGCCACCATCAAGGGCTCGTTGTGATGATGAAATGAGATGATACACCGAAAGTGCTCAGCCCAGGCCTGGCTCCTAATAATTGCTCATTTAACATTTAACACTAGCTGGCTATATAAGCAGTATATATGTGATATGCTAAAATTAATCACTAGTGGCAACTTTTAAAATAATATACATAAGAGTTACAGAAGGAATTGTGTAATTATTTTTAAAATCTTTTCTAAAAACACCTGATTTAGATTTTTTTCCCCTACCTTTGGCCACACCCATGGAATGTGGAAAATCTTGGGCCAGAGGTCAAATCTGAGCCTTACCAGCACCCAGAGCTGCAGTGACAAGGCCAGATCCTTAACCTCATGAGCTACCAGGGAATTCTTGCTTTAACTTTTGAATAAGAAAAAAGTTTGGAAACTTGTATTTGAAGAGTTTCTGAAAATTAGGGAGTTTTAATTTACTTTGTTTTTTTTTTTTTAAGTCCTCAAATATTATGGATCTTGATGTGGGTGAAATGCTCTGGACTATGACCCTTCTTAATAAGAGTTTCTAAAAAGCATCTAACTTTGATATTAATCTCAGTAGCAAGAGATAGACTTCTGCTCAGAAAGAGTGTAGGATGTGGAGGCAAACAGACAAATTTGCATGTGACATTGAGCAATCACTGAACATTTCTGAGCCTCAGTTTCTTCATCTTGAAACTGGAATTTCAAGAGCTGAAAAGACTGCCACTCAAATGCTATGACTCAGAGTTTCAGAAAAAGAGAATGTTCCTTATTTTCCATAACTGATCTCATTCTGCGTTGGAGCTTCCCTATTCCCTTATGAAAGGGGAAGGAGAAAATTCAGACTGGTCTGTATGAGTACCTTAGTCTTTTCTGGTTTAAAATATGCTCTTTCAGATTAATTCAGTCACTTCTGAGTAAGCGGTCAGTCTTTTGAGGATTTAAGTTCAATTTGGGATTTCTCCTTGGGGCCGTCACGATCTTTGTTGGACATCATCCAGAAGTGGGGTGCTGGAAACACTTTGTGTCCTGGTGCTTCCCCCTGGGTTCTCTCTGGTCCATGAAAAGACCCCAACACAGAAAATCACTTATATAATTCCATGTATATGAAATGTTCAGAGAAGTTAAATCTGTAGAGAGGAGATAAATTAGTTGTTGACAGGGGTCAACAGGAGAAAGGAAATGGTGGATGACTGCTAATGGATAATGGATATGGAATTTCTTTTCGGGGTGACAGCAATGTTTTGGAGTTAGTGGTGACAATCATACAACTGCATGGGTATACTAAATGCCACTGAACTGTATAATTTATAAAGGTGAATTTTTTGGTATGCGAATTACATCTCAATTTTTAAAATCACTCGATGTAAGGATGACACTTGATGTGGTTTACTTTGTTATTTGTTCTTAGGTATATATTTTGTTCCAATTGAAATTCACTTTTCTATGGAAAAAAATTGCACAAATTTGTGTGGGTTGGTTTCTGGGTTTTCTATTCCGTCACATTGATGTATATGTTTGTCCTCACTGCATCGATACGGCATCATCTTGATTACTGCAGAAATACAGTGTCTTAGCATCAGGTACACATTCCTCCCACATTACTTTCCTCAGTCAAGATTCTTTGGGCTCTTGCAGGGCCTATGACTTTTCATGTACGTTTTAGAATAAGTTTATCTACATTTACAAAAGTCTTGCTGGATTTTGTTGGAAATCACATTAAATCTATAGATCAATTTAAGGAAAATTGACATTTAAAAATTTTTTTACTAGAGTAGGGTTGATTTAAAATGTTGTGCCAATTTCTGCTGCACAGCGAAGTGACCCAGTCATAAATATAAATATATGAAAAGGGACATTTTCCCTTTCACTATATATGAAGGTAATATAATAATAATTATAATATATATCATATTATATTATATTACATTATATTATATTATGCTATAATTATATATCCATCATAGTCTATCCTAAGAGACTGGATATAGTCCCCTGTGCTATACAGCAGGACCTCATTGCTTATCCATTCTAAACACATCTTTAATATAGGTTGCATCTTTCAATCCTTAAATGCATTATGTCTCTCCATTAATTTAGGTATTGTTTGATTTCTTTTATGAGCATCTTGTAATTTTCTGTAAAACATGCAAATTCTATAGCTGTTTTGTCAAGTTTATACCTAAGTATTTCATTTTCTTTGACAAGATTGTAAATGGCACTGTGCTTTAAATTTGAATTTCCTGAAGTCCATTTTTAGGATATAGAATATGTAATTAATGTTTGTACATCAATTATATATCCTGTAGCCTTGCTTAATTCACTTCTTAGTTTTAAGAGTTTTTTCCTTATATATATTCCTTGAGCTTTTCTCCATAGACATTCATGTCATTTATAAATAAGGAAAGTTTTATTTATTTTTTCCAATATGTATTCCTTTAAAAAATATTCTTTTCGTATTGCAGTGGCTAGAACTTCTAGCACTCTGTTCAATAAGAGTGGTGAGACCAGACATCCTTGCTGGGAACTTCCTTGTTCCTAGTCTTGTAGAAAAAGCTTTAAGCCCTTTCACCATTAAACAGGATGTTATGCATGAGCAATTTTTAATCACATTTGGGTGGTGCCATGTTGGTCCCATACTATGCTGAATTATCAGGATTTTCCTAGGAATGTGGTGTTTTCCTGAGTCTTGCCCTGGCAAGAAGAAATGACACTTCTTCCTTCAGGAAAGAACCTCAAATCTTTCTAGTTGTTTCAAACACCAAGCCCCTGCCATAAGTCTCCATCCTTAGAAGTTGAAGGAGATGGGCTCACTTGCCATTTATTTTCTCCTTTCTCCTAGTTTCACACATGGAGACCAGAAGGTCTTCCTTCCTTCCGTCCCGAAAGCTCTTAGGAATGGAGCTTCCACCATATCCTATCTTTCTGATTACTCAAGGACAAAGTGTAGTATATGGACTCCTGAGGGCTCTGAGACCCTCTCAGCAGGTCCACGAAACAAACAAACAAAAAAAACTATTTTAATAAATATTGACATGATTTGCCTTTTGCAAAATGTTTTGACATTTCCACTTATGGTGCAGAAACAGTTGCAGGTAAAATAGCTAGGCTTTTAGCAGTAATGAAGTCAAAGTCATCAAACACAGCTAGTATTCATCTTGTACTTCACCACCACCCACTCACACTGAAAAAAATGTCAATCTAACTAAAGAATGTCCTTGGTGAAGCAATAAAAATTATTCTTGCTATTAAATTTCAACCCTGGAGTACACATGCTTTTAATATTTTATGTAACAAGACAGGAAGTATGCATAGAGCACGTCTGCTGCTTACTGGAGCACAGGAGCTGTCTCAAGGAACACACCTATTGTGAACATTCTGAACTGGCCTCTTTTTTCTTAGAATACTACTTTTACTTGAACGAATGATCGACAGACAAACTATGGTTATTCAGACTTGAGCATTTGGAAGACATTTTCTTGAAAATGAACAAAGTGAGCTTCTCACTTTAAAAACAACTGAGGGCATTTGTCGCCAATGATAAAATTTGAGCTTTTAAGTGAAAATTAGAATTTTAGAAAGCTTGTATCCACCACTGTGAACCAACTTCTCAGTACTTAAAGATATTTCTGATGCAATGGGTGGTGATATTAACAAAGGCATTTTTTTTAATATTGAGTAACAAAATATGTTAACATTTGGAAGACCTGCATAACTTAGTGAATTAATATTTTCCAAATGACCAATGTATGATATCGCAAGAGTATACATGAGCAAAGATCTATTTAAAGTGCAAGAGAAATCAGTTTATTTTAATATAAAAGAGAATGAAAATTTGTTCATATGGTTTCAGGTTCCATGCTGCAACTAGACTTTTAAGAAACTGCTACTCGTTGGGTTCTAGTGCAGCATCAAAAAAGAGTTCCACAATAACCTGGGATGGTTATTCATACACTTTTACCTTTTTGAGCTATATATGTGTGTAAAGTTGGGTTTTCTTTATATCCATCAACAAAAACAATGGACTGAAACAGAAGTAGATATGAAAATGCAACTCTTTCTATTAAACTAGAAATAAATGAGATTTCCTGAAGTGTTTTTGATAAGTCAGTTCTTTGTTTTAGACAATATAATTATTTTCATAAAAACCTTATTTTAACATGTAATGAGCTTAACATTGTTAGTTTTAAATGAATTAATAAATATTTTTAAAGTTTTCATTTTAATTTACAAATATGGTAGCCACTGATAGAGCTGACATTAACAAACAAAAATTCTTGGGGGGGGGGGTCGCACTAATTTGTAATAGTGCAGAGGGTCCTGAGACCAAAAAGTTTGAGAATCTACTGGTTATTCTGACAAGTATTCTCATTTCTACTAAAGGGAAACGTTAGGTATTTAGCAAATTCTTTTCTCTTTTTACAAACCTAGCTTGCAGCACTGTTGCCTCATCTGAACTTAACAAATTGAGTTTGCTCCACAAAGCTGAACAAATTTTCTTTGTTTTAGGCAGTATCTGCCTTCACCTAAGCAATAAAATGTCTTTGATTCAATCTGTGGGGAGCCACAGGGCAAAATAATTTGCGAAGAATTACCAAAAAAAAAAATACATTGCTTCACCATATCAAAAATAAGATTCTGGTTCCATTAATATTAAGTGGGATTTGTGTCTTAGTAACTGGCAGAGTACCCTATAGAAAGCAGCTGTTCAATTCCTGTGGTTCTACTCTATAGCCATCTTTCTCTAAACAAGATACAGATCCAAATCCTACCAAGAAAATACTATTGAGATTTTCTCAGAGCACAAACTATTCCAGGCAGTAAAAGTGACATTTCTTAAATCACTGCTCAAGAAGTATTTATTAAGTAATTGAAATGTACAAGGTACTTAGCTAGCAAGATGCTAGCCAGAAACACAAAGACCATTAGAATAATACAAACATTATTTTATATGCTCAAGAACAATGGTTTTCAATTTTGTTTATACATTGGAAACATCTAGAGAATGTTTAAAAAGTACCAGTACCTGGGCGCCACTCCAAGAAATTCTCATTTAGATGGTCTACAGTGTGGTCTGGACATCAGTATTCCTTAAAATTCCCCACTGAATTTTAATGGGCAGTTGAGGTGGAGAACCACAGACTCAAACTAAAGGGCTTCAAATAGATACACCCATACGTATTGATTTGTTCATTTATTTCATAGCTATTTGTTGAGCACCTGCTATGTTCCAGGTACTCATTAAGGTGCTGGAGATAATAGCAGTAAACAAAACAAGGCACCTGACCCCAAGAGGCTCGTGCTCCAGCTGAGGAGAGACAGAAGCTACATACAATAAATACATAAATGCATGACATTGGTTATATGAACTCCAAAGAGAAGTAAAGCAAGGTAAGGGAAAGAGTGCATGGATGAGGGTGAGTTTTAAGAGAGGGCCACTCAGAAATCCTCTCTGACAAAGTAGCCTGAAGACAAAGAGATAACTAAGGAAGTTAGGAAGGGATCCAGGCAGCTATGAAGGAGGGCCATTCCAGGAGGAGGGAGAGTCAGTCTGAGCCTTGAAGTAGGAGCATGCTTGCATGTTCCATGCACAGGAAGGAGGCAATAGCCAGAGCCATGGTCAAGGGCAAAGCAGAGGCGATGGGATGAAAGGAGTCTTGGTAAGGACTTAAGTGAGACCCTAGGGGACTGGCGAGTTCTGGGCAGAGCAGTGACATGCTGTGACATAGGCTTTAAAAATTCACATGATGCAGGAAGCATTGGGTGAGGGTGAAAGCAGGGAGATGGGTTAGGAAGCCTTTGCAGCAATCCAGGTGGGTGATAGTGGGGCTTGGTCTGAGGTGGGCATATTGGAGGTGGTGGGAAGTGGTTTTATCCAATACATATTGTAGACAGGAAGCTGGCAGAACTGGACTTGGGGGGAGAGGTAGAGAGTCAAGAATTACCTCAGGGCTTTCTGCCAGGTAGGTGGAAAGCATTTGCTCCAATTTATGGTTGAAAAATTGAGGCCAAAAGGGGGAGTAAGTGAAGAGTGCAAGACTACAGAGCTGATAAAGGATGGTTCAGCTACTTACCACCTGCCAGTTCTTTATCCTCTAGATCCAGTCCTCGTATTTTGTCAGATTATGACCCCACAGTGATGTATAAAAGCAAATCCAACTTTGTTGAAGTTTATAGTCTAGCAGTGGAGTCAGAACCTAGAGAAAAAAACACTAAGTTTTAATTGACACAGTGGCAACTATCTTGCACTAAATGCCATGTGGGTGGGAGAAGCCATTGTGCTCTATGAGGTCTGAGACTGTCAGTACGGTGGACCTGGGAGAGCCGGGGTAGGAAGAGTAGAGAGAAAGGAAACTCGTCCACTGAAATAGTTTCAACGAAAATCATCCTTTATCATATAGAAAAGGCAAGGAAACTGATAGACACACACATCATGTTCAAACATCTAAGTATGAAGCTATTTGGTTAGACCAGTGGGTTTGAATATCTGGGTGTGGGAGTGTGAGGGGTTGGCAAATCAAGGAGTTAAACATGGGTTTGAAAAGATAGTTTAGGACCAGATTAGAGAAGATAAAAAATGCTCACCTAATAGTGAGCGAGCCCATAGTCTCTTCATAGAGATAATAGAGGTTAGAAAAATATGAATGTGATTTCAAGGTGATAATTAAGCTTATTAGGAAAGCAATAATAAAATCTTCATTAAAACAGGTCAAGAACACAGTTCTAATTTAATAACAAGTTGGATTAATCAGCCAGGCCTTAGAAGAAGTTTCATAATCAGGAGAGCCTTTGAACTTGATGGGTAATTACTGTCAATAAGAACAGAGATCCCTTTGAAATAATAAGGCATTAAAATAAGGGGTAAAAGCAGTTGAGTGGCTTCCATTTGCACAAAACAACAAAACAGCTTCAGGCCAGGTATATGCCTGACTCAGGAGAGGCTGAAAGCATTGCTATATGTGACCACCTGGTAAGCGCTAGAATATTTTCATTTGTTTTGTGGGTGTGGCCAAGACAGAGCAACTGGGAAAATATTTGTCTGGCAAAACTCTCTCCATAACACCTAACTGGTTTGGGGAGCTTGGAAGGTGTATACTCAGTATGAATTGGGCGTATTTAGTTAGGTCTTCAGTCCATCACAATCTTGGGTAGGCTATCATGCAAAGAGGATGAGCCAGGAAAAATGGTCTAGATATGTCGGCGTAGTCTTTGTCCCAAGAAAGAAACATGGTTTTAAGGCAAAATTGTGGACTCTTTTAAGAAAATGGTAGCCCTGTTGAACACATTTAAAAGCAAAAAAAAAAAAAAAAAACATTAAACGGGTCCTCTTTGGCCTTTTAAAATAAATGAACTCACTTAACCTCTCTTCTGCTGCTTTAGTGGAACATCTGGTCAAGATGATTAACAGAGTTTAGAACTGGAAGTATCTTCAACCATTTAGAAGTGCTCAGAGACAAGGTGAATACCAATGGGGTAAAGTTAGGTAAAGGGTGAAAAAGAACTGGTCCAACACTCTCAACACCCGCTTTCCCCAGTACACTTGCATAATATTATTAGGGGTTAAATGGGAGTACATCTTCATTTTTCCCACAGAAGGTCTTGGGATTTGGGGGAAAAAAAAAAAAGCCTGAAATTATATAGGTAAGTTGCAGAAACATCAGAAAAACAAAACGAAACAAAAACAAGGGGATAAAAGAGGGTTACCATTGAACTAAAAAGCATGGGATGCCACAGGAATATGTAGATGTGAGTAGGTTAGACAAAATGAGGGACCGAAGTGGGATTCCAGATTTCTTGGATTCCTGGCTCTGTGGGCAAAGGGGAAGCTATAGGAGTGTTTGGATCCAAGTATGATGTGTGGGAAAGGGAGTGGATTACTTTGCTCTTCACATCAGTGTATGAGCCACACCCTTTCAGGATGGGTTGGAGAAAGAGCAACTGATCAAGAAATGTTTCTCCTCCGCAAACCCATTCCATCTGGGGCCGGTCAGGGGAAAATGGACTGAACTCCAGCCATGATGGAGGAGGAAGTATAAGCAGGAAGAGAGGGGAGGTGCAGAGGCACCCCACTCATCTTATAGGTTTTGTGGAATCTGGAAAGATTCTTAGATGGGGAAGAAGAATTTATTTCCAGTCCAACTCTGTCACTTACTTGTGATGTGATTGTGGACAAATTCATAAATCTCCCTTTTCGTTTAGCTACAATCCCCTTTCTAAAATGTGCATGATGACTGCCTCCTACTAAGTATATACTTTATTTTATTTTATTGGCACATAAAAATTTTTAGTAAGGGAGCATGAGTTAATCCTATTGAAAATCAAAGTGCTACATATATGGGAGGTATTATTATTTTTACTGGTGGTGGTTTTGGTGGATAGAAGGGGGAGTTGACTTTATAATCCACTGGCTGGCAGCTTTCTTCCTTTTCCTCATGCCCATGTCCCAGCAATGGCTTGAGAGGGAAAAGAGGTTTTGTCCTCTGATTTATTGTGAAGGTCAAGAGACTGACAGATGCCAGGCAGATGGAAAGCTGTGAAGAACACTTTTAGGCGGGCTTCAAATTGTCTGGCTTTCTGATTTGCTTGTCAGGACTTAAAATTATTTGATGTCCAGTAGAGAAAACGGTCTACATCTAAGTCTCAACTACAAATTTCTGTTATTCTTAATATTCTTAAAACACACAGTGTTGTAATCTTTGAGGAAAATTCATAATATCTCCTTGCATTCATAACAGAATAAAGTGATGAATTTACTTAAATTCCATATGCGGAATTTTGCTTTGACACAAGGAATAATTTCTTGGTGCTCTGGCCAAAGATCCTACAATGGGTTTCTAAGAAAGGTGGCTTATCTGTCCAGGATATATTTAAAAATATGGCAACTTCCTGCCTAACTTTAAGAAGACAGATTCCATTTCACTTAAGCTAGTTAGTTATACTCAGCCTGTTAATTGGTGTAATCAACATTTTTTTCTGACACAAATGGTGCATCATTAAATTGCATCCTCACCAAAACATAGCAGATTTGGAGTACAGTACAGTCTAAGGTCATGGTTCATATACATGGTATAGTGGAATACACACGGCACACAAAACCAGACCGCATGTACCATTGTTGGAGGATAAAATTCAGCCTGCTCTCCACTTGCTAGTATTCATCAAAAGATGTATTTGCACAAAGGCATAAAGCAGGCTCCTAGCTTTCACAGATTGTCAGAAATATCTCAAATTTTTTATCCTAATTCCTATTCCTTATCATAACCCAGAGTAAGAAACACAACTATAATTTTGGTTGTAATCCATCTTTCTTTGTACAAAAAACCCAATACTTGACTTATATTCTGAAAAAGTAATTGGTCATGAGTGATGATAGTTTATTCAAAAACTTGAAATTATTCTCTTGGAATCATTATCCATTTTATGATAGTAACTATGATAGTTAATTTTATATACCAACTTGAAGTGTGTTTTTGAATGATATTAGCACTTAAATTGGTGAAGACAAAATAGATTGCTCTCTAAACTGTGGGTGGGCCTTATCACATCAGTTGGATGTAAAAATAAAAACAGCAGCCTCTTTGAGCCAGTAGAAATTCTTGGAATTCCCGTCATGGCTCAGCGGAAATGAATCTGACTAGCATCCATGAGGATACAGGTTTGATCCCTGGCCTTGCTCAGTGGGTTAAGGATCCAGCATTGCTGTGAGCTGTGGTGTAGGTCGCAGATGCAGCTCGGATTCCGTGTTGCTATAGCTGTGGTGTAGGCCAGCAGCTACATCTCCAATTCAACCCCTAACCTGGGAACCTCCTAAAAAGGCAAAAAAAAAAAAATCTTAAGCAGACAGATTTCAGACTTCATCTACACAATCAACTCTCTTGAATCTCTAGTCTAGCCTAGTCTAGTCTACTGGCACTTGAGGCACTGGAGCTTTCATAAAGTATGACTGTCTCTTTCTGGTCCCAGTGAAAATATCTGGATTCCCAAGACTGTGTCAACTCTGATACTCACAGTGCATCCTGAGGTGGCCCACTCACCTTTTCTGGAATTATTACCTGTAAAGTGGGATGCAGAGCACCATCTGCCATCTCAGTGATGAGTTGTTAATATTTACTTGATAAAGCTTGCAAAGTACTTTGAAGATGAGAAAGTTGACGCCCACACTGTTTTATTGTTCTATCTTACACTTGATTATATTCTTCCTAAAAGATCTCCACAGGGCTTGGTGCACCCTTTGAGTTTTACTGTCTTGTTTCTGTGGTAGATTTTATATCTCCATAAAAAGATGGTATAATGTTTTGATTGTTTTCCTAGACATCAAAGACATGATTTCTAAGACATCTAAACCAGTTTCTTTTTGTTTCTCTTATGTAAGCCAGGACACCACCCCTCCTTCAGGGATGCGATACATTAACTCATGAAAGTTCTTGGACCAGCTGAAGGTGTAGGATGGTTGGCTCCTTGCTATTCTATTTATTATAGGAGATAATCCCTAACTCAAGGTGAAAGGTCTGTTATTAGCTTGGGTCATCTTGAGTTTTTCCTAAATTATGAATAATTCTCTTCCTCGTTTCAGAACCTGAGGCATAGCAGAAAAGCAGTGTGTTACTCATAGATTCAAGACCTTTATACATACAAACCAAAATTGTTCATTTTCCCAAATATCATTTAACAATCTTAATATGCGTGTGGTGACCTTCGTTTCCCAGATATATATTAATTATTGTGTGTTTCTATCAATGTGTGCCAGTAAAAAGAAGGAGCTAAAAGAATGTTCCTCTTTGTGGTGATGAAGATGGGAGGGGTATGAAAACATTTGCAAAACCATTCCCAGATTCTCACATTCCCAGGGGCAAAAAGCAATGAAACGTTGGATCAGACAGTCCCACAGAGGTTGCCTAATCCTAAGCATTAACCAGAACCTAAGCTGCACCTCAACTGCTCCCTCATTTTCTGCCCATTGCTCTTTCTCTGCCACTATCAATTTAAATTATTTGTGTTCTTAAAATTAAAAAATGTGTTAAGAGAATGGCTTAGTAGGGTCAACAAACAAACAATAAAAAAACATCACAGCTCTAGACATTGATTTAGCTTCAGGTAAAGACAAAATGTCATCTGAGAGGACATGTCCCTAGGTTGAATTATTTCAAAATGATGCTAATTACACATCAACTTTGTTTGTCACCAAAGATTGGTTCCCCTTAAATTGAAAAATGCAGAAAACATAATGTTAGATTTCTAAATGATATAGAATTGAGAAGGAAAGGTACTTTGGTAGATGACAGAATCTGGATTCTAGGATATCTCAACTAGCCATGATGATAGGCTAAAGTCAATTAGATGATATCTTCCGAGGATAGGCGTTCCTGTTGTGGTGCAGTTGAAACGAATCTGACTGGGAACCATGAGGTTGTGGGTTCGATCCCTGGCCCCACTCATGGGTTAAGGATTAGGTGTTGCTGTGGCTGTGGTGTAGGCCCGCAGTGGTAGTTCCAATTAGACCCCTAGCCTGGGAACCTCCAAATGCTGCAGGTGCGGCCCTAAACAGCCAAAAAAAAAAAAAAAAAAGAAAAGAAATCTACTGAGGATAACAAGGGAGGTCAGCATTGACATTCGGAAAACCAACCACAAGATACACAATGGAGAGACCTACTTAGACTGAACTTCCTTAGAAAAAGGGACCTGGTTGACGGCAAACTCAGTTCAGGTCCATGTGACTGGACTGACAAAAAAGCTGATGCATCACAGATAACACTGTAAGGTTTACAGTGTTTGTATAAGCAGGTTTAGTGATATATTCATTCATCTTTCTTTTTCATTCAATGGTAAGGCAGTATATATGGAATGGTAAATGTCCAGTCTAAAGAACAGAGCCACTCTACAGCTTACTCCAAGAATACTATTGTGTGAATTCAGGATCTGTATTCTAAATTTTCACTTTTTTCCAAATCTTAAAATTTGGATTGTAATATTAAAAAAACAAAAAATCCCAGTTTCCAAACACCCTGAATTAAAAAAATATTACCTATTTGACAGGCTTTTCATTTTTACCTCCGTACTGGACATATTGTCTGGATCCCCGGAGAAAGTTGTCGACTGATGGTAGTTATTTAGGTTGTCATTTTATAAGTCATCTTATACGTGACAGTTCAATCAATGAAATGAATAAAATCACCAAGGAGTACATACAGTGGAGGAAGTTAAATCCTTATATCTGTTTTGTCTTGGGCTATATTTTTTTTTAGAATGGATTTTAATTTAGCTACAGATCTTCCTTGAATTACAAGGGTGTTACATCCTGATAAACCCATCATAGGTTGAAAATATTGTGTCGGAAGTGCATTTAATACACTTTAATTTACCAAACATCATAGCTTAGCCTAGCCTACCTTAAATGTGGTCAGAACACTCATATTAGCCTGCAGTCAGGCAAAATGCTCTAATGCCAAGACTATTTCATAATCAAGTGTTGAATATCCCATGTAATTTATTGAATGCTATACTGAAAGTGAAAAACAGGACAGTTGTATGGCATGGAACAGTTGTGAGTGCACCGGTTTTTTATCCATGTGATTACACGGCTGACTGGGAGCCGTGGCTTGCTACTGCTACCCAGAATCACAAGAGTATCAGACCACATATTGTTTGCCTGGAAAAAATTCAAAATTTGAAGTTTGGTTTCTACTGACTACATATCCCTCTCACCATATCCTAATGTTTCAAAATCATAACTTGAAACGTCCCAAGTTGAGAACTGTCTATGTTGGCTTTATAGCTACTCTACTTTGCATTAATTTTTAGTTGTTGTTCGAAGGACTGCTGTACATATTCTTAACTTTTCACAGTCCACTTTGAGTTAATATCCTACCACTTCACGCAAAATACACAAACTTAGCAGTTACATAGTTCCATTTATCCTATTCTTTATGCTGGAATTGCCATTACCTACATGTTTTATAAATCTCATAATACAAAGTTTTAATTTTTTATTATAGCCCTTTGTATCTACCCACGTATTCACTATTTTCAGTGTTCTTCACTCTTTTCAGGAGAGTCAGTTTGTCTCCAGTATCAATTCTCATCATTTTGAAGTCCTTACAGCATATCTTGTAGTGCAGATTGCTAGCAATAAATGCTCTTTGTTTTTACATAACTGAAAATGGCTTTATTTTGCCTTCATTCTTGAATACGATTTTTATTAGATATAGAATTCTAACTTGAAAATCTTTTTAAAAAGTCTTTTCAACAATATTGATTAGTTGCCTTCTGGTTTCCATAGCTTCTGATGAAAAGTTAGCTGTCATTTATATTGCTGTTTCACTCTGTATCATACGTCATTTTTCTCTTGCTGCTTTAATAACTTTTTATTAATCTTTGATTTTCTTCCAAGTAATCATTATGGGCTTCACTGAGATTTTCCTTGGATCTTGACTGAGTTTGCAGAGCTTCTTAAATCTAATTGTCTCATCAAATTTGGGAAATTTTCCAGCATTAGTACCTCAAATATTTCTTATGCCCTATTATCCTTCTTGTCTCTTTCTTTTTTTATTTTTTTAATTTCCCCAATACATTATTATTTGTCTCTAAGACTCAAATTACATGTATGTTAAGACTTTAACATTGTCCCATAGGCCAATCTTTGTCATTATTCAGATTTTTTTTTTTTTTTTGGTCTTTTTTGCCATTTCTTGGGCCGCTCTCACGGCATATGGAGGTTCCCAGACTAGAGGTCGAATCAGAACTGTAGCTGCCGGCCTATGCCAGAGCCACAGCACCGCGGGATCCGAGCCGTGTCTGCGGCCCACACCACAGCTCACAGCAACGCCACATCCTTAACCCACTGAGCAAGGCCAGGGATCGAACCTGCAACCTTATGGTTCCTAGTCGGATTCGTTAACCACTGAGCCACGATGGGAACTCCATCATTGTCCAGACTTTATAACTGTATTGATCTATCTTCAACTTCACTGTTTTTTTTTCCTTGTGTCATCTAGTTGTTAAGCCTTTCCAGTTAATTTTTTGCTTCAGGTATTTTATTTTGCAGTTCTATTCTGCTATTATATATAGGTTTTATCTACCACTTTTTCATTTTTTACACATGTGTTTTCTTCATATTTTGGATCACATTTAAAATATTTACTTTAAAATCCATGTCTACTTGTTCCAATGTCTGGGTGATTTTGAGGTCAAATTCCATGAAGTCTTTTCTATTTGGTTTGTTTATGGTTTCTTGTTTCTTTGTATGTTTGGTAAGTTTGCCTCATATGTCTCATAATGTTGGGTATTGTGAAAAATATGTTTCAGAGCCACTGGATTCTGTTATATTCCTCCAAAGAGCATTGGAGGCAGTTCATTTAGTTAGAATTAAGCAGGCAGTTCATTTAGTTAGAATTAAATTCCAATTTCATCATTGTTGTGGTGGGCAAAAGCTGAAATTCATGTTTATTTCCCTTAGCCTCAGCTGAACTACTTGGAGTCTGCCCTGAGCATGCATATTTCAAGGGTCATTCAGAGATCTGGACAAAATTTATACACAATTTTTGTATATGATTCTGGCTCTCTCTTATCTTGTTTGGTCTCCTCAAAATGTGTCATCTGTTTTTTCAAACATGTAAAACTATGACTTCTTATCTAAGTTTTAATTGTTTGACTGAGACCTCCTACCTGGCAAACAAAACAAAACAAAACTGCAAGGAGCAGACTTATCACTGTTATTTCCTTCTTCCAAATAGCCACTGCCTCTCAGTCTCTGCCTTCTTTTAGTATCTTTCTGAAGTCTTCAATAATTGATTTTCTTATATTTTGTCCAGAATGCATAGTTTTTATCTGTGATACAGTTTGTCTGACAGACACTATTCTACTATGAAGACAGTACTTTTGCTATTACCAGAAGCAAAAAATCCCGGCAGATAGAATGTAAAGTTGGGAGAAACCTTTCCATTCAGGTCCACTGGGCAATTTGACCACAACTGCACTAACTATTTGCAATGCTCATCTGATCTAGAATTCCTTCTCTCTAGAGCCTAGACTACCAGATACACCGAAGCCTCCTTTTAATCCTCTTAACTAAACAATTAGTGCACAAGCAACTCCCTTCCTAACTAAGACCCACACCTATGGAGTCATTCACCCCAAATCCGTTTTCTATACTGAAAGTGATCTATATAAAAAAAGATCATATCATATCACTTCCTTGCTTAAGAATTCTCCCATATCTCCTTATTTGCCTACAGAAGAAATCCAAATATCCTAGCAAGGCTATATGATCATATGAGCCCTGAAATCTGGACATTCTGCTTCCTCTATAATTACTTCCTCACCCCTTTCCTACCCCAACCAAGCATATGTGCTCCAGGGACAATCAGATCTTGCTGGTCCATGAAAGTCACCTGCATTTTCACAGTGCCACATACAGGCAATTAATATCATCTTACCCTGCCTTATTTCTTTAGCCATTTGATATTATACTGTATGATTATACAATAGACTTATTATATCATATTATAGACAATATACTATCATGTCTCCTTGATGTTTACTTTATCTGTATCTTATTTTAGATATAAAATATAAATTACTTGATATAAATAAATTGTATACTATATGTATTATTACAGGCCCTCTACATTGGTATGTAAGGATCATGCAATTAAACACTTGGTTTTGTGCACAATACTATCTCCTCTATTCAGAAGAATGCCTGGCTTATATTAGGCACTTCAATAAATATTTACTAGATTAATATTGCTCTTGTTGCATAGGATTCCCTCTCACTTCCTGCCCAAAACCTCCTAGCAATGCATCCTGAAAATCCAGCTAGATTGTTATCTCCCCTTAGGAGTTTCCTCTCAACATCCCCTCCTTTATATATAATAAATTGTTAAGACTTCATTCATTTTTCCATAGAACCCATCTTCCTATTTCTCTGCCTGTTTCTGGGTTTACCACTGTACCACTGTATTAAAGCAAGATTACTCACAAATTGAATTGACTTGTAGTCTCATTCACTAGATGTATTCACAGCACAGATTCCCTTCAGAGTGGCTGCCCTTTTGGCTTGGCTCTCCATTTGGAGAGAAGCTCTTTTGTTCCCATTAAGCCCATAGATAATGTCTAAGACAGGCTTGACTATACCAAATTCTGAGTGTGATTTTTAAATTATAAGTGTGATTTTTTTTTTGCACCTTGGGAAAAATGACAATAGTTTATCACTTATTCCAGCATCCATAGGTATGAATTGGGAAATTACAGGAAAAGCTGCAAGTTGGTTTTAGGGTCCCAAATAAAAGCATTCTCTTGGATTTATTATTTTCTTATATTTGCAATTAAGCGTCTTCAGGATTGAAACTTGAGGCTTATTTTTTTTTCATGTTGAATTTGTGGTCAAATTGCACTTGATGACTTTGAGATTAATTACCTATTTTCACTCATTCAGAAAACAAGAATTATCCTAGCATTTGGAGAACAAGCTTTTTTCAACCCAAATCTACAATGAATTGGCATAAATAACATAGTGAGAGGGAAATTTCTCAGTTTCTATATTTACCACTCAGGGTAAATATTTGTTAAGTGCTAAAATTAGGTTGCAAAGTCTATAAGTCTGTAGTTACATCATCATCATAAAAGAAGGTCAGAATTAGCCTGTCTGTGGTCTCCTCTGAAATCTCCTTTTCAGAAATGAAAATAGTGGGGTACAGGGAGCTTTCAAAATAGACCTGGAAACAACCTAAATGTCCATCAACAGATGACTGGATTAAGAAGATGTGGTAGATGTGGTAGATATACTCAGTGGAATACTACTCAGCCCTAAAAAGAACAAAATAATGCCATTTGCAGCAACATGGATGGAACTAGAGACTCTCATCCTGAGTGAAGTAAGTCAGAAAGAGAAAGACAAATACCATATGATGTCACTTATATCTGGAATCTAATATATGGCACAAATGAACCTTTCCACAGAAAAGAAAATCATGGACATGGGGAACAGACATCTGGTTGCCAAGGGAATGGGATGGACTGGGAGTTTGGAGTTAATATATGTAAATTATTGGAGTGGATAAGCAATGAGATCCTGCTGTATAGCACTGGGAACTATAGATAGTCACTTATGATGGCACATGATAATGTGAGAAAAAGGAATGGCTAGTCACTTATGACGGAGCATGATAATGTGAGAAAAAGGAATGTATATGTGTATATGTGGCTGGGTCACCTTGCTGTACAGAAGAAAATTTTAAAAACCCTGTAAACCAGCTATAATGGAAAAAAATAAAAATCATTAAATAAAAAAATAAAGTTATCAAAATGCTAAAAAAAATAAAAGCACCCTTTTAACCCTATTTATCTATTTTATAATTCTTAATAAGTCCCAGAGACCTGATTGATGTTTGTTCACTTCCCACAAAATAGTAGATAAATGTCCACAAGAGAACAAGTATTCTGTCACTTCCTCAGTGTCTCTGGTAATATAAGAGTTTTTTTAAAATGTTCATGTGTGTTTGCACACACAACAATGCACATATAAATCAAAGACATCCCCTGAAATAAAATGCTGAGGTCATGTGAGCATATTTCAGCCTTTAACTTAGACACTTAGGCTGCATGCCCAGCTATGACAGAGTCCATGTTTATAAAGTTAATTTAATTTCAGTTGTTAGTATCAGTTACCATCATCCCAGATTTAAAACCACCAGCCCAGAGACTTGCTCTGAGTTCTTGCAGCCCCTGGTAGCTCTACCAGGCATCTGGCACTTTTACGCAAACTCCCTCATATTGTTCCTGGACCATCTATTTCAACAGGCCTTTTCTCTTCATTTTATTACAAATTCTTGAATCCAAGGATCATGTCTGATATTTCTCAGAATCCTCGTTAATGTCTAGTCCAGAAGCCTGTTCTAGCAAATGCTCCAAAAAAAGTTGTTGATTGATTCAAAATGGATTTTCAATTTTATGAAAAATATTTTTAGAGTAAAGGAAATATTCACTTTTGTGTTTGGAAAATAAGATGAATATGGCTAAAAAAAAAAGTGGAAATGGGGTGACATGTTATGGGTTGCAAATTTCCACATCGACGCATAACTTCAATATAAAATCCCAACCCAACTTCATGAATAAAATAATAAGAGACAAAATAGGGAGATGTGACAAACTGAGTTTAGTATTCTCACTTCTTCAAAAAGTTTTTTCCACCATAATCAATGGAAAAAAACAGAGTTGTCAGTCGTTTTTGAGAGGAGGAGGCATATGTGTTTTCTCTCTCCCCCCTCCCCTCCTCCCTCCTTCCCTCTTGTCCCTTCTGAAACTGAGTCAGACCAGCCATATTTCCAGTTAGAAGTTGGCACTGGAGCCCAGCAGCTGTTCAGAAATGTCCAAGTGGACAGCAAATGGCGTTGATGGAGTTAACGGCAGTGACTCACTTGGGACATTCACAGCAGGTCAGCTGAAACCATCCCTTGCTGTGAAGAGAATTCAGTCCCATTGGGCAAAAGCCCAAGAAAACGAGCTGAGGATGATAACAGCATAGTGCCTCTCAGTTGCCACTGGTTGCTTTTCTGTTCTCAGTTTTCACAATTTTTTTAGAGATGGATTTTTTTTTTTTCTAACGCAATCAAGAACAGTGATGGGAAGAACAGGCTGAGCAGCTGTTGACTTTTTGAAATCACAGAGGGGAGGTTTGGTATCTGGAAATGCTCAACACAACTTGCCTTGCAAGCTTTGACGATGACTTTCACATATAAAATTATGGGTCAGAAGCAGGAAGCTGAGGACTCTTTATGCCAGTAAATCTAGCTTTGGCCAATGTAAGATTTAGGGGATTTCAGAAAGAGTTCATTCATGTAGAAACACTTTTCTACAAAATATTATGATAGTTTTAAATGTACTGAACTGAGCAACAATAAAAACAAACCAAAAAACATATGAGAAATTGGGCATGTTCAGATTTTGTGAGCTTATACTTTTTCCTTAACACAGGAGGAAATATATAAAAATATGTTAAAGCTCTTGGGTGTTTTTGCATTATAAAATATGGCATGATTACCTATAATGGAAAATAACCTGAAAAAGAACATATATATTTATTTTAATATATTTATATCTATCTATCTATATACCTGAATCATTTTGCTGTACACTTGAAACTAACACAACCTTGTAAATTAACTGTATTTCAATAAAAACTACAAAAATGATATGAAAGAATAATAAAGACGTATTTAGAGAAAAAAAACATGATCACTTGAAATATCACAATCTTTACACAAGACCTATTTCTATTTTTGTTTTTTTCCAAATTATTTTCTAAAAACTCTATTAAGACAGATATCTTAGATTTGTTCTTTACAGGTAGAAATTTAACAAATGAGGAATAATAATTCCTGATATTAAGGGTCACTAGACATAAAGTTCATTTCCCTAAAATTCTGGCATGAGATCATAGTTTCCACATTTAGATGAGAGCTTGCTTCCATTGCACTTATTTGGTAGAAAAATCTGATTTGGCTATTTGAATGCACTATTATCAAGTTCCTCTTTGTGACTGAACCCCAAAGCTAATTCTGATAGTTTCAGACCAGGCTGAAAACAGAATAAAAAAATAAATTAATTTTCTTTCCTGAGAATAAAATATTTTCATTGAGTAGACTTCGGTAAAATAAATGACAATCAAATGGTATAGCTTGGTAGGTACTTTAATGGATTAAACAATTTTAAAGTGCATAGTTTGAAATGAATTCAGCAGCTTTTTTCAGCTAAGGTCCTTTGAGAATACATATTCTAAGTTCAAAGGAGAATAATTGTTCTTTCTGTATTTTTAGAGAGGACTATGGGTGTGGTGGGTGCAGGGAGTTTCATTGCTTACCCTCTGTCTAACTCATGGTAATGCTTAATAAATATTTGTTGAATTAATTAATTTTGACCACAGGAGCTGGAGGGATGACAAGGAGTGTCATCTTTTCTTGGCAGAAGAGCAGATTACTCATTAAGAGCAAGTGGGAGAGGAGATGGGAGTTAGCGTGCTTTAAATCCATACTACTGGAAGGCAGGCTGGAAAGAGGAGTTGGGAAAGCAGAGACAGTAGTATGAAGAAGTTTTTGTTGGCTTGAGCTGAACTCCTTTGTTCACATGGTATCAAAGGCCAACTGAAGATGCCACAACTGGAAAAATGAAAATGAAACAAGGCATCAGGGTATCAATGGAGTTAAAAAAAAAAAAGGAGGGAATAAGAAGAGTCACAGAGACATAAACAGCTTTTAGAATTTTTCACTTTGTTTCTGTTGTTTCTGTCCTGTTATTATTCTCCATAGCAGCAAATTCTCTTCTCATCACTCCTTCATTTTTTTCTTGTTATTTCCCCAATACAATTTTTTTTTCTACTGTACAGTAGGGTGACCCAGTTACACATACATGTATACATTCTTTTTTCTCCCATTATCATGCTCCATCATAAGTGACTAGACATAGTTCTCAGTGCTACACAACAGGATCTCATTGCTAATCAAGTCCAAAAGCAATAGTTTGCATCTATTAATCCCAAGCTCCCAATCATTTTTACCTAAAATTGGACTGCCAAAGAAAAACAGCTTAAATGGTAGAAGCACTTCAGCATTCTTGTGAGGGGCATACTTTCTTTCCTCTAATCCTGTTGATGTTTTAGACCCATTTCTGACTATTAACTTGGTCATCTCATGATTAATTAAATGGAGAAGGGCATTGATCTTTACAGGTGCGAAAGATTTGCTCCCTATAACTGTATGAGGACATATTTCTTTTTTTTTCTTTTTTTGTCTTTTTGCTATTTCTTGGGCCGCTCCCGTGGCATATGGAGGTTCCCAGGCTAGGGGTCCAATCGGAGCTGTAGCCACCGGCCTACACCAGAGCCACAGCAACACGGGATCCAAGCCGCGACTACAACCTACACCACAGCTCACGGCAACGCCGGATCGTTAACCCACTGAGCAAGGGCAGGTTCCTAGTCGGATTCATTAACCACTGCGCCACGATGGGAACTCCGAGGACATATTTCTTATTTTTAAAATATCAGTTATATTTCTTTATATATACCTATAAAATATATATAGTATATATACACATAGGATATTTCTATATTATATATAATTATTATAATATGATGTATATATTTGAAGAGAGAGAGAAAGATAAGAAATAGGATATTTCTATATTATATATAATTATTATAATATGATGTATGTATTTGAAGAGAGAGAGAAAGATAAGAAAATAAACTGATGAGGTTTTTAACCTCGTAACTATTCTGTATCAAATTTAATTTTTTGGAGTTCCCATCATGGCTCAGTGGAAATGAATCCTCCTAGGAACCATGAGGTTCTGGGTTTGATCCCTGGCCTCACTCAGTAGGTTGGGGATCCAGCGTTGCCATGAGCTGTGGTGTAGGTCACAGACGTGGCTCAGATTTGGCGTTGCTGTGGCTCTGGTGTGGGCCAGCAGCAACAGCTCCAATTAGACTCCTAGCCTGGGAACCTCCATATGCTGTGGGTACGGCCCTAAAAAGACAACAAGACAAAAAAAAATAATTTTTTCTTCAGGCACATGTTTAATTGATGCTATTTGATAGGAGTCTCTTAAGATACTCTAATTTCAGGTTAAAATTTAACCTCAAATAATACCTGTTTGAATACCACTCAGGACATCACACTATGGTATTTATAAAGGAGTAGGCACGGATTAGGTCTTTTTTTTTTTTGTATTAACAGACAGTTGAGAAATTCAAGTTCTATGTGAATGAGTAGAAAGACGTATCTGTTGATAGATAAATGATAGATAGATATACACATGCATACAGTGACACACACACACGTACACACACAAACAAGCACCAAAGGCATAAAAAAAAATGGCCCCATTGTAGGGATTTTATTGTAGGATATCAGGTTATGTTGATCTCCCACATGGAGATCTTGGTGTTTGTCTCATCTACATCTAGTGTCCGAACTCATTTTTATTAGCAGCCCTTTTCCCATTACGCTTCCTGTGCTTGGTAATGCAAATAAGCAGAATATCGTGTCACTGTGCCGGCGACACTCCTTATGAAAGCCAGGGAGGAACGAAAGCTGGAACTGGAGTTAATGGTACTTTTTAATAAAAGGAAAAAAACTGTTTGGTTACCACTCCCTGATCTGGAGGACCTGCTAATCTCAAAGGTATGAGGTAATTCAGACTCTGTGGCACAAGCTCCCTCCCAGGCATCTGCCATTTCACAGTTTGTCTTATACACAATTAGAATATTAAGCTATCTGTGAACTATTTCGTGAGAAGTTCGAAATATGCTAGAAGAGTCCTCCTTCCCAATAAGCAAGAAGTCAATGAAATTATACACCTTGTAAACTGGAAAAGGCAGATAAAATAATGATGTCAAGTCATTATTTCTGAAACTGTCTTTATTCCTAGAATGTGGCTGTGCTGCTGTCATGCGCCTTTTCGAGACCTCAAAATGAGGGAGGAAGTCAAAGCGGTTGAAGCGCGGCTGAAGCCGCCATGGAGTGTTATTTGTACCTGGAGTCAGTATGCTTTACATTTTTCATGTGGACAAGGTCTTTCCAGCTATTGTAGTGAACTTCAGAATCTAGTTGTCACTTGCACCAAATATCAGCTTCACCTTCCAACATTGTGCCTCAATTGTGTCAGGAGGTCATTTAAAATGAGGTTCTGGCTGCCTTGTGAAATGTGTTTGTCTTATAAAGCAAAAAAAAAGTTAATTTTTAGAAAGACAACCTGACCTACTTATTATTAGTATTATTTTTTTTTTAACCAGGCATATTTGGAATTAGAGCCTGCCTAAATTCTTGTCCTCAAGGCTGATAAAAACTTTCTAAGGTCAGATGGCTCAAATCTGGAAATCCCCCGGGTTTGGACCCCCATACTAAGAAAGCTGTGATGCAGGACAAATTAATGGGAACAGCTGGGCAGAAGGTACCGTCCCAAAGTTTACGCCATCAGTGAGAGTCATGAAGTTGAATCCCAATAGCGGTTAGGGCTTAAATAATCTAGTTAGACTGTTTATATCAACACTGCTTAAACCAGAGAAGGTAAACCAGCTGTTGGCACCCTGGCTTTGGTCTTAGCTCTGTCATTTACCAGCTGGGATTGGTGCCACTCTGTCTATATTTAAATCCTGGCTTCATTTTTTAAGTGGAAGCCCCAGGGCTGCGGCTCTCTAACTGGATGACTAGGGACATCAGAATCACCTGAGCGTTTTATGAAAACAAAGCGTTTCCGACTCAGAAGTCCAGGGTGGGGAACAGGGGACTGCATTTCTAGTGAGTTCCCAGGTGAGGCTAATGCTCCTGGTCTGGTGAATGACTGTTGAGAACCACAAACCTAGGACAACTAAATTGACCCTCCGGCTGTTGAGGTTTCTTCCCTGTCACATGGGAATGACAGTACTGCCCACTTCACAGGGCAGTTTTGTGATTAAATAAAGTAATATGGGGGGGTCTTAGAATTCCACCCCGCATATTGTGTTAATTAAGCATTAGCCATTCATCACAGATAACAGGGATAGAATACGCTGCCCCTCAGACTTTTATGTTTATAGACATAGGCTAGCTTTACCTTAGAGAAATCTGTATCAAATATACTATTAAATAAAACTCTACAGCAGTACTGAATATGTAATTTTGGGGGGGAAACGCTGTGCCTTTTAGGTTTTTAATAAAAGGACTTTGCCATCGTAAAACCTCTCTGGGAAACAGAGACTCTGAAAATTCTTCCATTTAGAATGGATAAGCAATGAGGCCCTACTGTATAGCAAGAGGGAATTATATCCAGTCTCTTGGGATAAAACATGATGGACTATAGCATGAGAAAAATAATGTGTGTGTGTGTGTGTGTGTGTGTGTGTGTGTGTGTGTGTATATTTATTTATGACTGGGTCATTATGTTGGAGAGCAGAAATTGGCACAGCACTATACATCAGCTATAATTTAAAAAATTAAAAATTAATGAATAATAAATACATATAGGATTGTGACAGAAATTCTCCCACAAAGATGTTCATACAAGCATGTCCATGAGCTTGTGTTTATGCAATGGCTTTGGATGAAAGATAATGGTAGAAGAACTGCCTAAGTCAAAAATAGAGTGGACCATCCAAGAAGCAGTCAGCTGTGCCTTTTCTTTATTATTTTTTATCATGTAAATTATGCAAAATGATCTCCATTCTCTCCAATGACTTACTTGCAAGTGGGCAGAATAAAAAATAATCCTGTTTGGGAACCAACCACCCTATATCCCAGAGCTAGCTAGGGGCCATTTGGATAGCTGCTGGACCTTGGGCAAGCCACAGACCATCTCTGAGGCTTAGATTATTTAACTAAATGAAAGGACTCACAGTAGACAATCTCAAATCCACTTCTAGAATGCATGGCAGAAATTATCTTAGAAGATAAACACACTAATGGACTTAAAAACAGAATTTTTTTTCTCACCCACTGTCTGTAATAAGCTTCTCTCATATCATGGCTAGATTATCATACACCCTTTTCCTATTATTGAACTCATATGAATTCAGACTGTATAAACTCAAAGTGTTCTTTTTTTCCATAGAATCCCTAATGTGATAATCTTGACACTGTGCCATATCTACTTGAGCCAGTTGAGGACATCTCAGGTTATTCCTCATCTGGATCACCAGAATATTCTGTTTTATCTTCAGACCTTTGCATATGCTACCCATCCCCCATCCTCTGCTCTAGCCTAGAAAACTCTTTCTCTCCTATTTTGCCCCCTTTCTAGAAGCTCTCCCCACCCTCCAGCACCCCATTCTGGCCTCCCTAATCAGGCCCATTTTATTCTCCAAGTTACAGCTTAGATTCCCTTCCTCCAAGGAACCAGGATTGGGTTACCTTTATGGCTGTCCTACTGACCTGTATTTGGAATGTGATACACACACACTTGCATCTTAGTTCTGTTACTTACTGACTGTATGGCAAGTGTTTTTGCTGAACCCCAGATTCTTAATTCTTAGAAATAAATAAAACTTTCTCATTGGGCTGTCACTAGGATGAAATAAGAAAGTACCTAACACCCGGTTCAGTGGTTGTAAACGATGGCTTTCATCCACCACAGCCAATTGGTATCATTATTGCACAGTCCTTAAATGTTAAAAATCTAAAGTAGAGTTTTGGAAGTCATGGATCATAGTCAAATTATGGTTGAAGCCTTGGGCATGACATGGGTTGAAAAGGTGCTCCATATGCTTTGTGTCCAGATAACTCTCTCATGCATCAAAATCAACTGGAGGGTCACCTGTCCCCTTTTTCCATCCCCAAGAGTCAGTCAGCTGGCCTGCAGCAAAGGATGGCCTTTGATATCTATAAAGGCTCTCAGAGGAGCAGCAAATTTGGGATCCACTGCTTAGGATGATCCACAAGTGCATAGTACAGGGAACATGCTTTGATGGAAGCCTGATTTGCATCTTAGAATGTGTATCTATCCCTTTATTTAGAAGTGGATCATAGTGGTACTTTACAAAAAGTTAGGATGTGGAGGTGCAGACAGACCAAAACCTTGACCAACTTTCTTTTACATTGCACAGCTGGGACCTCCACCTCATAAAATATGGGAAAAATTAATTTGATCAGAAATGTTTTAATGGTAAAATCTTTCAAGTGGCTATCTCAACCATAAAAGTGACCAATATGAGGCTGAACACTCCTTCAAAAAGAAATCAGCTATAAATAATATACTTCTGTAACTGAAAGATTTGAGTGATTGATTAAGCTTACTTAGTTTCAGTTTCCATTCAAGGCTGAAAATTGTTAACTCAACACAATGGCTTTTTGTTTTGGCATGATTGATGCTGAGCTCATATTTCTCAGCATAATTATATTACCCAACAGGTTCATCCACTTCCTAGGGATGGCTCCAGTTCTTCATAAGACAGCTGAGACCTCAATTTAGTGGAGAGTAGGTGTCTTCTTTGTTATAGAGTCTCACAGCTCTGTCAAATTTGTTAAATATGTTTGATTTGCCTATGGTACATGACTTAATATGAGAACTTAATCTGTCCAATCCACTGTGAATTTGGCAACAGTAGTAAGACACTTTTAGGACAACTTTAGAAGTCTTGGATGATTATCACATTTATATCAAATAAACCAGAGTGTTAAGAGCTAGTGGGAGGGAATGAATACTGAATAAGTCAAGCTTCATTCTCTATTTTGTTCATAAATATTAAATGCAAATTTGTCACAATTAGCAATTGAATAAAATCTCATTCTAACATAAAATTTTTATTCCCCAAATTCACTATTCAAGTTATGTATATCATCACAAAGTAGGGTTATATAGGTAAAGACCAGACATAAGATCTAAAAAATCAATATAGATCCCAAATTACACAATAGAAAATTAGACTTAATTTACATTTTCAGGAAATTATGTCCAAAAATATCAGAACATACATTATTTTCAAGTGCACATGGAACATTCTCAAGGATTGGCCACATACTGGGGCACAAAACCAACCTCAACAAATTTAAAAGTATAGAAATTATTTCAAGTATCTTCTCTGACCACAATGGCATGAAAGTAGAAATCAACCACAGGAAAAGAAATGATAAAAAAAACTTACTACATGGAGACTGAAAAACATGCTACTAAAAAACCAATTGGTCAATAAGGAAATCAAGAAGGAAATTAAAAAATACCTTGAGATAAATGATAATGAAGACACAACCACTCAAAATCTACGGGATGCTGAAAAAGCAGTGCTCAGAGGGAAATTCATAGCAATACAGGCCTTCCTCAAAAGAGAAGAAAAATCTTAAATTGACAACTTAACCCATCACCTAAATGAATTAGAAAAAAAAAGATCAAACAAAACCTAAAGTCAGCAGAAGGAAGGAAATCATAAACATCAGAGGGGAAATCAATAAAATAGAGATTTAACAAACAGAAAAAAATCAATAAAACCAAGAGCTGGTTCTTTGAAAAGGTAAACAAAATTGAGAAACCTCTGGGCAGACTCACAAAGAAGAGGAGAGAAAAAACCCAAATAAACAAAATAAGAAATGAAAAAGGAGAAATTAGAGTTCCTGTTGTGGCATAGTGAAAATGAATCTGACTAGGAACCATGAGCTGTGGGTTCAATCCCTGACCTCACTCAGTGGGTTAAGAATCCAGCATTGCCATGACCTGTGGTGTAGGTCACAGACACGGCTCAGATCTGGCATTTCTGTGGCTGTGGTGTAGGCTGGCAGCTGAAGCTCCAATTAGATCCCTAGCCTAGGAACCCCCATATGCTGTAAGTATGGGCCTAAAAAGCAAAAAAAAAAAAAAAAGAAAGAAAGAAAGAAAGAAAAGAAAAAGGAGAAATCACAACAGATACTGCAGAAATACAAAAAAAAAGAGAATATTATGAACAATTGTATGCTAACAAATTTGACAACCTAGAAGAAATGGACAACTTCCTAGAGACTTATAGCCTGCCATTATTGAATCAAGAATAAATAGACCAACTGAACAGACCATTCACCAGAAATGAAATTGAATATGTAATAAAAACACTCTCTACAAATTAAAGTCCAGGACCAGATGGCTTCACAGGCGAATTCCTCCAAACATATAAAGAGGAACTTATACCCATCCTCCTTAAACTTTTCCAAAAGTTTGAAAAAGAAGGAACATTCTTTTTTTTTTTCATAAAAAAGAATGACATAATGCCATTTGCAGCAACATGGATGGAGCTAGAGAACCTCATACTGAGTGAAATGAGCCAGAAAGACAAAGACAAATACCATATGATATCACTTATAACTGGAATCATATCCAGCACAAATGAACGTCTCCTCAGAAAAGAAAATCATGGACTTGGAGAAGAGACTTGTGGCTGCCTGATGGGAGGGGGAGGTAGTGGGAGGGATCAGGAGCTTGGGCTTATCAGACACAACTTAGAATAGATTTACAAGGAGATCCTGCTGAATAGCATTGAGAACTTTGTCTAGATACTCATGTTGCAACAGAAGAAAGGCTGGGGGAAAAATGTAATTGTAATGTATACATGTAAGGATAACCTGACCCCCTTGCTATACAGTGGGAAAAAAATAATAATAAATAATTTAAAAAAAAACTTTAAATATTGATTAAAAAAAAGAAGGAACACTCCCAAAGACATTCAAAGATGCCACCATCACCCTAATACCAAAACCAAAGATACTACCAAAAAAGAAAACTATAGGCCAATAGCTTTGATGAATATAGATGCAAAAATTCTCAATAAAATTTAGCCAACTGACTCCAACAACGTATAAAAAAGATCATACACCATGACCAAGTGGGATTCATCACAGGTTCACAAGGATGGGTCAACATACTCAAATCAATCAACTTCATACACCACATTAACAAAAGTCAAAAATCACATGATGATCCCAATACATGCAGAAAAAAACATTTGACAAACTCCAACATCCATTCATGATAAAAACTCTTACCAAAGTGGGTATAGAGGGAACATACCTTAACATAATAAAAGCCATTTATGACAAACCCACAGCAAATATAATACTTGATGGAGAAAAGCTGAAAAACTTACCATTAAAATCTGGAAGAAGACAAGGATGACCACTCTCACCACTGTTATTCAACATAGTATTGGAAGTCTGAGCCAGAGCAATCAGACAAACACAAGAAATAAAAGGCATCCAAATAAGAAGAGAAGAGGTAAAATTGTCACTGTATGCAGATGACATGAGACTATGTATAGAAAACCCTAAGGACTCAATCCAAAAACTACTCAAACTGATCAAAAAATTCAGCAAAGTACCAAGATAAAAGGTTAATATCCAGAAATCAGTCACATTTCCATATACTAACAATGAAATATTAGAAAAGGAATACAAAAATACAATACCTTTTAAAATTGCACCCCCAAAAAATCAAATACCTAGGAATAAATCTGACCAAGGAGGTAAAAGACTTATATGCTGAGAACTATAAAACATCCATCAAGGAAATTAAAGAGGATGCAAAGAAATGGAAAGATATTCCATGCTCCTGGGTTGGAAAAATTAATATTGTGAAATGGCCATACTACCCAAAGCAATCTACAGATTCAATGCAATCCCTATCAAATTACCCATGACATTTTTCTTGGAACTAGAACAAACAATCCAAAAATTTATATGCAACCACAAAAGACCCAGAATTGCCAAAGCAATTCTGAGGAACAAAAACCAAGCAGGAGGCATAACTCTCCCAGGCTTCATGCAATATTACAAAGCCACAGTCATCAAGACAGTGTGGTACTGGTACCAAAACAGATATACAGACCAATGGAAAAGAATAGAGAACCTGGAAATAAACCCAGACATCTACAGTCAATTAATCTTTGACAAAAGAGGCAGGAACATAAAATGGGAGAAAGACAGTCTTTTCAGTAAGTATTGCTGGGAAACCTGGACAGCTGCATGCACATCAATGAAACTAGAATACACCCTCACACCATGCACAAAAAGAAACTCAAAATGGCTTAAAAGACTTAAACGCAAGACAAGACACCATTGAACCCCTAGAGGTGAATATAGGCAAAACATTCTCTTATATCAACCTTACAAATGTTTTCTCAGGTCAGACTCCCAAAGTAATGGAAATAAAAACAAAAATAAACCAGTGGGACCTAATCAAACTGACAAGATTTTACACAGCAAAGGAAACCAAAAAGAAAACAAAAAGGCAACTGACAGAATGGGAAAAAAGAGTTTAAAATGATGCAACTGACAAGGGCTTCATCTCTAGAATATACAAACAACTTATACAACTCAACAGCAAAAAAGCCAACAACCCAATGGAAAAATGGGCAAAAGACCTGAATAGACATTTTTCCAAAGAAGATGTACAGATGGCCAACAAGCACATGAAAAAATGCTCAACATCTCTGATTATTAGAGAGATGCAAATCAAAACTACCATGAGATACCACCTCACACCAGTCAGAATGGCCATCATTAATAAGTCCACAGATAACAAATGCTGGAGGGGGTGTGGAGAAAAGGGAACCCTCCTGCACTGTTAGTGGGAATGTAAGCTGGTATGGAGAACCGTATGGAGGTACCTTAGAAAACTAAGCATAGAACTACCATATGACCTAGCAATCCCACTCTTGGGCATATATCCAGACAAAACTTTCCTTGAAAATGACATATGTACCTGCATGTTCATTGCAGCACTGTTCACAACATCCAAGACATGAAATCAGCCTAAATGTTCATTGACAGATGACTGGATTAACAAGATGTGGTATATATATACAGTGGAATACCACTCAGCCCTAAAAAAGAACAAAATAATGCCATTTGCAGCAAGCTGGATGGAACTAGAGACTCTCATACTGAGTGAAGTAAGTCAGAAAGAGAAAGACAAATTCCATATGATATCACTTATAATTGGAATCTAATATCCAGCAGAAATGAACCTTTCCACAGAAAGGAAAATCATTGGACTTGGAGAATAGACTTGTGGTTGCCAAGGGGGAGGGGAAGGGAGTGGGATGGACTCGGAATTTGGGGTCAATAGATGAAAACTATTGCCTTTGGACTGGATAAGCAATGAGATCCTGCTGTATAACACTGTAAACTATATCTAGTCACTTATGATGGAGCATGATAATGTGAAAAAATAGAATGCATACATGTATGTGTGACTGGGTCACCTTGCTGTACAGTAGAAAATTGACAGAACACATCCAACCAGCTATAATAGAAAAAAGTAAAAATCAATATTAAAAAAGAAAAAAAGAAACACCAGAAAAAAATCAGTATAGACAAAAATATATCTTTTAAGAATAAACAAAAAATATTTCATAAAATATTTATTTTTTTAGATTTTCATTTTTATACTATAGCTGACTTACAATGTTCTGTCAATTTCTACCATACAGCAAAGTGATCCAGTCATATATATATATATATACATATATATATATATACGTATATATATATATATATACATTCTTTTTCTCACATTATCCATCATCATGTTCCATCACAAGTGACTAGATGTAGTTCCCTTTGCTACACAGCAGAATATCATTGTTTATCCACTCCAAATGCAGTAGTTTGCAACTACTAACCCCAAACTCCCAGTACATCCCACTCCCCCGCCTCTCCCTTGGCAACCACAAGTCTGTTCTCCAAGTCCATGATTTTCTTTTTTATTTTCTGTATATAGGTTCATTTGTGCCCTATATTAGATTCCAGATATAAGCAATTTCATATGGTATTTGTCCTTCTCTTTCTGACTTACTTCACTCAGTATGAGAGTCTCTAGTTCCATCCATGTTGCTGCAAATGGCATTATTTTGTTCTTTTTTATGGCTTAGTAGTATTCCACTGTGTATATATGCCACATCTTCTTGGTCCATTCATCTGTCAATGGATATTTAGGCTGTTTCCATGTCTTGGCTATTGTGAATAGTGCTACAGTTAACACAGGGGTGCATGTATCTTTTTAAATGAAAGTTTTGTCCAGATATATGACCAGGAGTGGGATTTCTGGGTCATATGATAGTTATATATTTAGCTTTATAAAATATTTATTTTATTTGTGACAGAAATGAGGCTTATTTTCACCTGAATAATAACTTTGACTCCTTGATAATAATGGCCAGCCAAACTAAACCTAGCCTTCTCAAGTTGTCATCTAAGTTAATTATGAAAATAAGTGAATTTTGACCAGGTGTTTTCCTCTTTTTGTTCACCTCGTCTTAGAAAATTAGCCCATTAGAAAACACCATTGCCTGTCTTGATTTCCTGTGGTAGAAGTATTATGATTCCTGGCAATGAAAACTAAGATGGCTAATGAAGTCTTGCAGCAAACAAGTATAGAATGCTAGTCCAGAGTACTAGGCAACTTGGAGGTTAGGATGCAAAACTGCAGCAGAAAAAATGAGACTCTGTGGTGGTCAGGAAAGTGGCTCAGGAAGGAGAATATGTTTAGTCCTCTGTGCACCTCTGCAGCTTTGAGGCTGAGCCTTTTCCATGAAGTAAGATCTAGCCTAGCTTGAAGGCTATCTGATAAAAGAGACTGGTACTTTGCTTTCTAAAATCCAAGTTTCTATAGACAAATGAGAATTCAACTGCCCCTTAAACATCAGTTTGCCATATGGTTCTGTCTCATAATTTCTGTTCTTTTCTTTCTATAGATTTCTTCCAGTTGATCTCATCTCAGATCATGATTTCACCTCCCCTTTAACGCTTAAAAACTTTCCTCCATCTAGCCCAGGATTTGGAGTTTCCATGGTGACCTCAACTCAATCCATCTAAAACAAACTTCATTGTGTCACTCCTGTGCCATCACTGGCCCTCCTCTGCCCTTATCTCTGCCACCTGCACCATATTGCTGCACTCCCCATCCTTGCTTTTGCATTTGAATCTGCCCAGAATGTTTTTCTCCAGACATCCTTGCCTGTCACTTCCACAGTAAGGCCTTTATTAACCATCCTGTCTTAGTGCTCCTCATCACCTTCCTAATCCCCAGCACACCTGCTCCCACACACTGTCCTCTGCATTTCCTTTGAGCCGTAGTTTCATGGGCTGAAAAATGCCCTCCCCGCCACCCTGCCACTGCCAAAATACATATCTGCATCCTGATCATTGGAATCTGTGAATATGTTACCTTATCTGGCAGAGACTTTGCAGATGGGATTAAATTAAGGAGTTTGAGATGAAGAAATTACCCTGGATTATCTAGGTGAGCCCTTAATGTAATCACAAGTGTCCTCTTGAGAAGCAAGCGGAAGGAGAATTCACACAGACAGAAGAGGGGAAAGTAAGGTGAACCTGGAGGCAGAGATGGGAGGGATGCACTCATAAGCCAAGGAATACTGGCAGCCACCAGAAACTGGACGAGGCAAGGAACGAAGTCTCCCCCAAACTCTCCAGAAGGAGCAAGGACATGTCAGCATGTCACCTTGACTTTGGCCCAGTGATACTGATTTTGGACTTAACGATCTTTAGAACTGCATGAAAATCTATTTCTATTTAATGCCATCCAGTTTGTGGCAGTTCTGTTACAGTGGCCAGGGTTAACTACCACACATAGTAATTGTAACTGCTTATCACACTTTGAAAATGGCTTCTTCATTATATTTTTGGTGAATATTTTTGGGATCTTCACTAAAATAAAGGCTCCAGGAGGCACATATTTTTGGCTGTTTAGTGTCTAAGGCAACTTAAGTGCCTATAACAGTACATGCACATAATGGCACCAAAATATTTATTAGGCAAATGGTGAATGGGTTGTCTCCAGCTGTCTACACCCTTGAGTTTTCCCAAACCTGCAAAAGTCTTTTCTCTTAAATTTCCTGATTTTTGAATGGCATCCACATCACTGCATACTCTTAAATCCTCCCTCTCCTTCACCCCTTACAGCCAGTAGTTGCTACATCCTGTCCACTCTACTTCTTAAGTGTCTCTCAATTGTCTCCTCTACTCAAATCATTTCTCCCTTCAATTTCCGCAGACTCTTAGCTCTTCATGGTTCTCTCCACCCTCAGTTCCTGCTGCCTGGTACCTCATTCTGACTCCTGCTCTCCTCCCCAGTCTTCTGACTCTCCACAGCATGCAACTGTATTCCTACCAGACTGAGCACCTGAGAATCTTTGCACCCCTGTTCTTCCTCTCCCTCGAGCGTTGGGAGCACATGCTCTTCTCCCTTGTCTTTTGTTTAACAACAAAAATGTTTCCAATTTTCTACACTCTTGCCCCCCCTTGTATTGTGCCTTGCAGGGGTTTTTTTTTCCCCATCAAGATGTAGAGTCTATGTTTCCTTGAAACATTTCCTCTTGGATCCCTTCAAATTCTCTGTGTCTTGCTCTGTACGGTTGAAGACAGCAGAAGCAGTGTCATGCTGGTTTGCTGCCTCTCAAGAAACCCTGCCACCTCCAGGTGAGCAGGCTTGGGCTAGCATGCTAGGACACAGAGTCCATGAAGAAGACTGAGGCAGGCCAGCCTATAGCCACCTGACCCCCAACATGCGAGGAAACCCAGCCTAGATCAGCAGAGCTGCCAACCTAAATCTTCAGTGACCACAGATGCATGATTGAGTCCAGGACATTCCAGGAGAACCATCTGGATGACCTATAGACTATTGCCTATGAATAAGTACTTATTATTTTAAGTCATTAAGTTTCAGAGTGTCAAGCAGAAATAGCTAACTGATACATGGGCAAAAAAAGCAAATGTTAGCTAGTATTATTAATTCATGTTAAGATAGAATGTTACCATTCCAATAAGCATTTTCTATCTCCTTCAAGAGACTACTACTCTGATGTCTCATAGTACCCTGCATGTAACATGCCCTCTCTTTCATCTCTATTGTTTTGCTTATCACCTTGGCATTGATACTATTTGTATGTGAAGCAGTGTAATACTCAATGCTATCAGCTCTGGAGCCAGGCTGCATGGGATTGTATTCTGACTCCACCATTTATTACCGCGTGACCTTGGCAAAGCTCTTTGTCCATATGTGTTTCGGTTTTCCCATCAGTAAAAGGAGGATGATGATAATATCATAACCTCCCAGAATGGTTAAAGAATCAATTAAATTGATGTCTAGAAACCTCCAGGTGCATACACTTTACTCAGTGTTTGCGGAAGGAAGAATTTGTTTCTCCTAAGTAGGCAGTTGACTTCTCAGGAGAAGGGTTCATGTCATCTCTGGGTAAATGTAACACTATATCTAGCATCCAGTAATTTCTGAGAAAAAAAAAAAACTGTAAACATCTTTCTTGAATGGATGACAACATACATTTAAACTGGGTCTAGTTTATCAAGGAGAATATGGGATTTTCTGATTGTTTGTTTTGTCCTGTTTTGCTTTTTTTATGCTTAAAGAGAAACTCACTGAAGAATGGTTACCATATTGCTAAAAATTCTCTAGATTTGTTATAGATCAAGAATTAGTTTTCTCTTGCTACTATAACAAATTACTACAAATTTAGTGCCTTAAAACGACTTAAATTCATTACCTTATAGTATTAGAGGTCAGAATTCCAATGTAGGGCCTCCTGGGGTGAAATTAGGACATCAGCAAGGCTGCTTTTCTTTTAGAAGGTTCAAGGAGGAGTATCTGTTTCTTTGTCTTTTCTGGTCTCTATAAGACACTTGCCTTCATTGGCTCATGGCTACTTCCTCCTTCTTTAAAACCAGTAGGATTGCACTGCTGGCCGTTGTTCTTTAGTCACCTCTTCCTCCAAACACAACCAGGGAAAATGCTGTGCATTTTGATTCATGTAATTGCACTGGAGCTGTATGGATCCTCTCCCCATGTCTTGGTTTTTAACTTAAGCTACAAAGTCCTTTCTGCCATGTTTTAAGATAACGTGTTTACATATTTAGAGATTCTAGAGATTGGGGTGTGGAAATATTTGAGGGGCCATTGTTCTGTTCAGCACAAGAGAAAACAGAGTTCATTGGTCAAATCTCCAAGCATAATCACAGAATCCCTAGGGAAGTGACTGGAAGAATTCTGGAAAACTATTGTGTCCACCCATTTGGGGGCACTATTTTTTGCAATGCAACGTGAATGGAGCCCCTCAAAGTTGTGTGAACTCAGTAAGACTACCAGAAACTCAGAAAGAGTTTCTCTTAAACTTCAATTTTGAATTTGTAGCTCTCAAAATGAGCTTTTTTTGAGGGGGTTGGGGGGATAACTCTGATTAAATTAGAATTTTAAAATTCTATTTAATAAATCCTTCTAGGTCCTGCCTTGCTGACAGGAAAAACTGGTTTAGTCAGGTTCAGTCCAGAGCACTAGTTCTCAAACTATGTTTCAATAACATACTTCAGGATTTTCATATTTAATTTAATTTTATATAAACTATTTCAAACACTTAAAGCTCTATGATAAATGAGCACTCAGGCATATTATCTACTGAGTTTTGATACATTTATTGTTACTTTACTCTGTGATGTTCGCTGGTTTGGAGTTGACCCAAGATTGAATTGTCTCTTGCCATTTTGGTTGAATGGGAAAGGATCTTGATGCTATAAAGCAGATTTTTCTTTTTTCCCCAAAAAGGATGAAAGAGAGAAAAATTATCTTTCTTGGCTATTTCTGTGTCATGAGTTATTTTTTTTTACATATTGTGCAATAAAACAACATAAACCAAACAAAGGAACAAATAATAATATTATCAGCAAGCACTCATGAGGTATTTATCACATGCCTGGCACCATTTTAAACACTTTACTCATACACGAATATCAATGTGTGTAAATTTTGCAATAATCCTATGAGAAGGTACCATTTTATAGAGGAGGAAACTGAGGGATGGGATGATTAAGTGGTTCTTCTGAGGTCAAAACAGCTGATAAATGGCAGAGACCATGAAGTTCTACTCTATGTTTTTATTTACAGCACTTGCAATATTTAGTCATAATTCTGATTTATCAGAGCCACCTGTATTGTTTTCACTAGTTGACCTTGGAGTAACTAAATATAGTTGTTTAGGATTAGAGGAGGGTGAGAAAACATTCTTGCTTGTCCTGAAAAAAGTGACAGATAAGAACCAGAGTCAGACCTTCCACAATGTAAGTATTGCATTATGCCTTGCTGATGGGCAAAAGCAAGGCTGAAGGAGGAAGCTGAAGTTTCTGTAAAAGCTGTATGGCTGAAGTTGCTGTCCCTTAATACGGTACCCCAGAATTGGATTCTTAATACCGAACCCCAGAACTGGATTTACCCACCCACCAGAGGGTGGAGACAGCCAGGATCCAGCCTTCCCTGTTGGGTTAAGGTGATGAGAAGGCAGACAACAGGCAGATATCAGAGTGGAGGTAGGATGAAGCCCATTATCCCTGCCCAAATCCATCTCCTCCATCTCTCAATCTCACCCACTGAAGCTGTAAGAGATTGGAAGAGGCTCCTAGAAGGAAGCCTTAGTGACATCTGCCTTTGTGTAAACAAGTGGAAGGGGAAGAGGAGTCCTCCAAAAAATTACAAACCAGAACTCATCAAATGCAATTTTAATATATAAAACCCCACTTGGGTGTAGTATGTATCAAAGTTCTAGGTGATGTTTTTGTTTGAAAGGAAAATATGGTTCCCTTACTTAGCACATGTGTAAGTCATACTTCTGAAAAGATGCAAATAAGTTATATCTTTTTTTTTCATTTTGTTCATTTTTTTTTATTAGCTGTGTCAAATTCTGCTGGACAGCATAGTGACCCAGACATACATACATATACATTCTTTTTCTCATGCTATCTTCCATAAGTTAGATCTTATTTAAAATGCTCAACTTACCTTGCCCAAAGAATTGTTTAGAAATTTTCAGTTCTTTTTGTTCCACCTTGTTCCAAACAAATTACATGGACTGCTTCAAGGCATCAGGTAAAAAGTTTGACCTTCTACCTGATATTTTTTCCCAGCCCATCTTATTGTTTCTGTTCCCAGGGCCAAGGAGTAACTGATACATATTTAGGTTCTCAGTAAATATTGGAATTACAGATGACAAATGAGGAGGATTACCAGCGCCAGAAAATTACATAAGATCAAGGCTAGGTTTTCCCGTTCTTTGAGACTGAATGACAGCCAGTAGTTGTGAAACTCTGAGTTGTTGAGAATCACTCAGGCTGCTTTGTAATGAGTCAGGAAGTCTGAGGCCCAACCCAGGCTCACTTAATAATCAGAATATCTGGAAGTAAGTCTTATGCATTTATAATTTTAAATACTCCTAAGATTCAAAGGAAAATAAGTAAATTTGGATAAAAGATATAAAGACAAAATTAAATGCATTTGAAAAAAAGTTTTTAGATTTAAAAGAAAAATCACTGATTAAAATAGCCTTCAGCAGTTTATCAATACCTCTGTGTTCTTGAGGCAAAAAAAAAAAAGCATCTAAGCAAATAAAATTTAAGCCCCAGGGGCTGTGCCAGAGGCCGAGTTCCCTGTCGGCACCCAACTGTGAGCTTCTACCTTGGTGCCTCTCTAAGCTTGGAGTTGCTTGGTGGGTGGAGAGACCCACTGTGAAATGCATATCAAAAAAAAAGGATCTGCACAAGTCCTGTTCTGGCTCAGCTGGTTAAGGACCTGATATTGTCTCTGTGAGGATCTGATTCAGTCCCTGGCCTTGTTCAGTGGATTAAGGATCCCGCATTGCCTCAACCTGTGGCATTGGTTGCAGATGTGGCTTGGATGCATTGCTGCCAGGACTGTGGCATAGACCTCAGCTGCAGCTCAGATTTGACCCCTTACCTGAGAACTTCCATATGCCCCAGGTGAAGCTGTTTAAAAAAGTCTGTAGATGATTGTCTTGCCAGGCCACCTCCTGGCAAAGTCCTATGTTAAGAAGCCACCCATGCATGTGCCTCTCTAAAACATCCATCACTTGCAAGCATCTATTATCTACTCTTGGATGTACAGCCTCATCTTGGGGTGGACATACAGGGGTTTCAGTTATTCATGCTGGCATCCTGAGTGGAGGGTTCCAGGATGCAGGACATGAACTAAGCACTAGGGACTCCAAGGGACCATCCCAGTTCTTTCAGAACTCAGAATACAGTGAACGATTTTATTCAGCTTGAGGGAAAAAGGTACAGATTTGAAAAGAGAATACTTACAAATGCACCTGTTGACATACATGTGACAACATACAGTAATTCTTTATTTGACATCAGGAGGAAAGGGTATGGTTCATTAATCAAGACTTTCTGTACGTATCACATATGAATTACCAATGAGTAGAGAATTAGAATGCAATGTAATTATTTGAGGAGAAATTATTATCTTTTGATGAATCAAAATATGTATGTGCTTCTAAGCCATCAGTAAGATAATCATGAATGTTACAGCAGTAAAGCTCTGACAAGCTTAAGTAGTTAGAAGATCAATCTAATTAATATATTAATCTAATTAATAGATTGATAAAATATACTTTATCAGAATATGATCTATAGTTTGCATAATCTTACTGAATGCTGTTGGCTATATTGCATAAAATTTTTAAACCAATGCATTCATTAATTACTTGGATAATACCTCCACTGCAGTATGATAGGTTAAGCAATGAACACCAGATGAACCTTGCAAATACTGGGAGGGGACTGAGAAGGAAGAAGGATGTTTAGAGACTCACAGAGGAAGAGTCCCTTGATATTGATCTTATTTTCTATGTCCCAAATGCCAGTCTTTCAATGTGAATGACTCACTTGTCCCTTGAACAAACCAATAACAAGTTTTGGGGGTTGGATGACTGGTATATTGGGCACACCAGTATGCCCTTCTGACAACATGGAAAAAAAGAGCCCTTAGATTTTTGTTAAATTATTTTTTGCTCACCTGAATCTAGAGTTTTGGAAAATCTTCCTCAAGTCACCCCAAGATCAAACAGCCAAAATCTTATGTGTCAGTAGAGTGGAAATACACCCTGAGTCAGCTAATTGTTACATGTTGTTGTAGCAAGTAGTACACCCAGACTAAATTTGGTAAGGTAGGAACTACCCACGTATTTTTGGCCAAACTGAGAACTACAATCTATTTTCCTCAAAATGAAAATATCTTCACTGTTTTTCCAGATTGCAAAAATAATAGTGCAACTTATAAAATCCAATTGATACATACAACATATAGGAGAAAAAGTCTCCTAAAACAGTGTGACTCAGAAACAAGTACAGCTAAAAATTTGATAAATATGTGTCTAGATATTTATACACATCAATGGACACGTACAATAAAGTAAGTGGAATCACGTGGTTTGTTAACCTGCTTTGTTATTTAACAATATTGTGTTATCTTTCTATGAGAATACGTATACATTTACATCATAGTAGTTGTTGGGGTTTTTTTACACCATTATTTTTGAAACTTCTCGGCTTTCACCAAAATTTTAACTATTCCCCAATTATCAACTATCTTGTCTTCAATGTTATTAACTATGTTTTAATACCTATCCTTATATAAACATATTTGAGAGTACATTCTCCTTGTCTTCTTAAGATCAATTCTTAAAAGTAGACATCCACCTTTCTAAGGCTTTGGTTTCTATTGTCAAATTGCCCTCCTCCAAATAGACCATCCCAATTTATTCCTTGACTAGCAGTGCTTGAAAAGCAGGAAACTATTGTTTCTAATAATCAGGCATAGCCCACTTAACTTAGATCTTATTTTGATGAACTGGGAATTGTTTAATGCCAGCCTTCATGAAACTAACAGAGTGTTTTGTTGAGGACAACTGAATTTGAACTCTGGAATGAGATCTGCATACCCACCACCATCTATAAGGAGCATAGAGGACCAAGGGTCAGTTTCAATTCACCCACATTGAGATGCTGACCCTCCCCTTACCTGGTCTGGCCAAGAGAAGAAGAGACTCCCTCCTGCGGTACCACCTGCATCTTGCCTCCTTCACTCTGTTCCTACATCCTGACCCCCAGTGTCTACTTCTGGTCTCCTGCAGTTCCCCATCTTTGTGTGTCAACCACAGGAGGCATCTCTCCTGGCCATGATCTCTCTGCTAATCTGACATCTACTGTCTTTGTGGCCAGGACAACGCAAGAGTTTCTATAGTCTCTGAAAAATATTTGTTCTTGTTTGAAGTTCCACACATACACAGACCCTCCATGTGCAAAGAACTATGGCTCATCCTTTGCAATTCCCTAAGCATCCATCATGTGTGTAAAATTGGAATAGTCTTTACTGAACACTTCTTCCATCTATGTATTACTCCAGAGTTCATTGCAGCAACCATTTGCCTGCAGCTATGACTGGACAGCATCTCACCTTTGTTGTACTGATAGCTTTCTGGTTCAGCCCAATAATGTACTCTTTTTTTTTTTTTGTAAGTTCATCAAGGCTTTTTTTTTTTACTCAATGAATTTATTGCATTTATAGTTGTACAATGATCATCACAATCCAGTTTTATAGTCTTTCCATCCCACACCCCCAGTGCATCTCCCCACCCCCAAAATTGTCTCCTTTGGAAACCATAAGTTTTTCAAAGTCTGTGAGGCAGTATCTGCTCTGCAAAGTAGTTCATTGTGTCCTTTTTTCAGATTCCACATGTAAGTGATAGCATTTGATGTTGGTGTCTCATTGTCTGACTGACTTCACTTAGCATGATAATTTCTAGGTCCACCCATGTTGCCAAAAATGCCATTATTTCTTTCCTTTTAATGGCATAGTAATATTCCATTGTGTATATGTACCACATCTTCTTTATCCACTCCTCTGTTGATGGGCATTTAGGTTGTTTCCGTGTCTTGGCTATTGCAAATAGTGCTGCAATGAACATTGGAGTCCATGTGTCTTTTTGAGTCATGGTTTACTCTGGATACCAATACTGTACTTTTGGATGGACATGTTTTCCTTCCATTTGCTTCTGTTCAGTTTCCCTCTCCTGTTCTTGTAGGTTTTTACCAAAATAAGCTACATGTACACCCTTGTCTCAGGATCTCTTTTATGGGAAAACCAAGATTAAGATCCTCTCCAATGTAAGACTTGCAATGAGGTAAAGAGGCAAACACCTCCCTCTCAAGTAACCATTAATGTAAGATGCTCCAAGCATCTCTTCCTAAAGTAAGACATTGGCAATGACCTGCCATTAAGGCAACAGTTGTACTAGAGTTGAGACTTTCTCTATTGAAAAACACAAAGGCAAAATTGGACCAATAGTTATAATTCAATTTTGAGAAAATAGGGTTGGAATGAGGCATCCTAAAATTATGTCAGTGACTCTATACTAAAGAAGTTTGTGTCCTAGAATACTCAACAAAGGGCTGCATTATTTACATGTATAAAATAGCCAATTTTCAGCTAGCTGCTTTGGCTAAGTAAACTTGAATCCTTTATGCTTTTGAAGAAAGTAAAATATTATTAAAAGATGTGTGTTTACACTCTTCTTTCCAAGACACTTTCCAAAAAACAGATTTTTCTTTTACACAGAGATATGGAGTCTTGAATTAAAGACCCCCAAATAGACTCTAAATGCAAATGAATTTATTTCCTCAATGAATCCAATGAATCGTTGCTGTTGTGCTAAAGAAAAAGGCTCCCAACTAACAAAATGTAGTTTAAGTTTATATGACAAATTTTACTCATTCTAACATCCAAAGAATAGGAAGAGTACAATGTCAGTTGATGTATCCATGACTATCTTTGTGCTGTTTAGGATCTTTTTTTTTTTGAAGTCCTAGCTATAGGTTCCAGAGAATCCCTCCCCGCCACCCCAATTTAGATGTCATTCTTTTAATACTTGTCAATTCAAATCCGTACTAGATATCTAAAATCTCTTTAATCAAAAGCTTTGTAGAAAGGTCGGGAATAGGCAAATCCATGGAGTGAGAAAATAGTGGTTTCTGAGAACTCGGGGCAGGGAGGAAATGGGAGTGGCGGCTAAAGGATAAAGGGTTTCTTTTAAAGATGTTAAAAACATTCTGGAATTAGGCAGTGGTGATACTTACATAACTTTGTAAATATACTCAAACCACTGAATTGTATACTTTGAAAGTGTGAATTTATTGTATGTGAGTCAAATTTCAATTAAAAAAACAAAACAAACTTGAAAAAAAAAAACCTTTCTAGAAGCAGTTGATTTTTTTTCTTGGGAAAATCTTTTTGAGTACTTGTGTTCACTCTTTTTTATTTTCATTTTTTAATTGAAGTATAGTTGATGCACAATATTATAGAAGTCACAGACGCACTATATAGATTTACAATTTCTAAAGGTCATACTCCATTTACAGTTGTAAAATATTGGCCGTACGCTCTTTGTTGTGTAGTATCTCCTCATAGCTTATTTTAACACATAATAGTCTGTACCTCTTAATCCCCTGCCCCAATATTGCCCCTCCCCCACCCCTGTCCACCCTGATAGTAACTACTGTTTTTCTTCTGCTCTTCCTGCTGGAGAAAGGAAGGAGCAGCAGGAGGCTCCCACTTGCCTTCCCTGATGGTCAGGGTCAATTTTGGTCCTTTGCAATGTTAGGTTACAGGAGGGCAAAGCATCCTTTTGACCCCGAGTCTCTGGTTTAACCCCTGTGATCCCGCCCAGTTGGATACCTATATGGTACACTGCACATTTTATCAGTCTGACTACCAGGAAGCTTGACCACATTATTCCCTTGATCAGGACTGTCGATTTCACGCTGTCATAAATGGCAGGGCTGCAAAGAGGACAGCGGTAACAATCACTGGACCTAATCCCTCCCAGGAGTCACTGCGCACCAGAGCCACAAGTTAATAGTCAGCAGAGGAATCGTGGAGGCTTGGCTTTTAAATCACAAGGAAAAAAACAATCCCTATTGGCAGCTGAAGAGACAGCCCCTCTGGGGACCAATTATTCTATTTTGCACTGTCCATACTGCAGCGGGCTGCTGCCAGCCCCCCTGGGAGCCGCTCTGCTGGGCTTCCCTATCGGAGGCCAGGCTGGTGCTCCAGACACCAGTTGTTCTTCATGTCAAAACTGCCGCTAATGACACAATTAAGTAACTGGGGACTACAGAGAAGCTCTTAATTAGGTAAACAGTGCTCTCTGAGAAATGATTGCCCAGTTTTATGCTCGCCATGGCTGTCAGATTGCTAGAAGCTGAACAACTCTGGGAGTAAAAGAAGCAACATTTTCAAGACCCCATTTCTCCTTATTTCTTCTTATCTAGTAGCAGAGGATACATACCATTTTATGAGAAATAGCGCAGGTTGCTTCTTTTTAAGAATGTATATTCTGTAGGTTAGCAAAAGGAAAAGAATTGCAGAGGAGGAAAGAATTGCTTAACCTTCTCCCTGGTACCAAACCACTAGACTGCGCATGACCAACTTTTCAGACTCTAAGCAGCTGGGATCATCTCACCTGGACCAAACTAAATTCACACACGTTTACATTAATTTCTTGTTCAGAACTTCCCTATCCTTTTGCCCCCACTATGAATCATATGTTTTAATAATTTTTTCCTAATCATCCTTATTTAGATGTTTTTAATATCAGATCATATTTAAGAACTGTTGGAGATAGGTGGCCAACACTTATTTCCACCATCCATGGACTGTATTTCTATGAGCTCTATTGTAGCCAGAATGCTGGATGGGACCCACCTCATAGGCCGATCTGAACATGATTTTGCAAAGCAGTTCTCACACGTCCTTCCTCTCATATTGTTTGGATTTTGGTGTTTTACATATTTTTTAATATAGAAACCACTTGTCTCACTTTAAGCATCTGAATCAATGCTTTTTCAGGGCTTGGAATGTTGTCTTCTTTTGATAAGCAAACCTGGAGGTTCAGCTAATTTATCTTTTTGTATTATGAAATGTTAAACTAAAGTTGCTTTCTCCCAATTGTTTTTTGACCCAGTTATTTGCTACTCCCCAAATTCATCTTTAGGTAATAATAGTTATAGAAACAATATGTATGTCCATTTTTATCACTTTTTACCATCTTGGTGCATTCTTATATCAGGTTAAGTGAATCTATTCCAAAAATAAATAAATAAATAAAAAGGGGTTAGGGGTCTGGCATTGCCATCAGCTTTGGTGTAGGTCACAGACATGGCTGAGATCTGGCATTGCTATGGTTGTGGCTGTGGCTGGTACCTACAGCTCAAATTCAACCCCTAGGCTGGGAACTTCCGTATGCTACAGGTGAGGCCCTAAAAAGACAAAAAAAAATTAAAAAGTGAATCTATTCCAATATGGAAGTTTAAATGGTTATAAGGAATGCATGAAAGAGGAAGCACAATAAGATGGGGTGTGGATAGGAAAATGATGTGGTGAAGACCATATTAGGTGGTAAATATATCAGAGTGCCCCTATTGTCTTGGTTCTCCTAGTATAGTTCTTCAATGCATGCAGGGACTTATTCTCAGTGCTGGGTTTTTGTTTTTGTTTTTTTTTTCGTTTGTGTGTGTGGGTGTGTGTGTGCTTTTATCAACCTGATCATCTATCCAAAAACTTAACATCACTAGTAGATGAGAGAGAAAATAATCTGCCTTTTCTTTGTTTCCCACTGGGCTCACTTTACTTTCCTTCTAATGTCCGTGCCAACTGGTCAGCACTGCAAGACCTCTTCCCACCGCCGTCATCCTTTTCTATGGCAACCTTAGTGGCAGAGGCACGCTTTTCTTTTCTACAACCTGGGTAACTCCACTGTTTTTATGCATAGTCACTTACCAGTTTAGCTACCACTTCTGACGTTCATGCTCTTTGTCCCACATGGGGCATCTTCCCCATTTCTGCTTCACTTCATTTTTCCTTCTTGATACTCTTAAGCCTCATCCAGCTGACATTCTGTGGTCAGACATTTCAACTTTGCTCTCACGCTCAACCCAGAGCCTCCAGGCTCCTTTGACCTACTCTTGAGACTGCAGAGCCAACCACAATCCCAGCTCACTTCCAAAGTCACTTTTCAGTTCTTGATTTTAGACTTCAGTGCGTCACTGAGAAAAGTCACAGGCATTTGCAGACCTAACCCTTGCATGGTGCAGTCTTGGTTCCAAACCATAAGTCCTTCGTTCCTTTGGTCTATAGAGCTATGTTTGTTTTCCTAAGAAGTTGTAGGTTGCTTTTTTGTCTTTTGAAACCCGGTCTTAACACCACCTCTTGTCTTTTACTCATCAGCCAAGGTTTTTTGACCACCACCCACATGCTCTGAGAGAGTGCATAGATGATGAAGATGCTAGAGTAAAGAAAGTAGTGAACTTAGTGGTAGTGATAGGAAGGTTGTAGAGAGGATAAATAAGGACATACATAGATTTTATCAGATTGTGATGGCAGAGAGTGTAAAAAGGCAAAAGCAATGTGAGACTTGAAGCCAGGAAAGGATTCAGCAGGTCATGTCACCATTATTTGATGAAATCAACAATATCCAGCATGAGTTTCCTTAGCTGATTTCCTCTGAATGTCAAAGGATTTCATTCATTTGATTCCACCTTTAACTCCATTGTCTCCTCAAAAGAAATGCTGCTCATTCTTCATTACAAATCAGCCTTTCCATCTGCCCCTTTAATGCCACTCTCTCCACCGTACTCGGCCACAATACTGTGTACACCATAACTCTTAACAGAAGAGTAAATCTCTCATTGCAACTGGTTTATTGAATTTTGCCCAAAACTATGCAGGTAAACTTGGCAATGATTAAACTCTGCTGCTCACTTTTAAACAGGCTTCTTTCTCTACAAACTATCTGGAAGGAATCTGTCTCAGTTCGTTACCCCATTGACTTTGTTTTTCTAGACTTTTGAAAGAAAACTGAATATTTCACGTAAACAAAAAGAATGAAGAATGATATTATTAAATATATCTTATTGATTAGTTAATAAAATTAATTAATACTATTACATTTAGAATGGATAAGCAATGATATCTTACTCTGTAGCATGGGGAACTACATCCAGTCTCAGGATATATCATGATGGAAGATAATATGAGAAAAAGTATGTGTATGTGTATGTATATATATATATGTGTGTGTGTGTGTGTGTATGGGTCATTATGCTGGGTCACAGCATAGATTGACACAACATTGTAAATCAACTATACTCTATTTTAAAAAGACAAAAAAAAGGAAATTAACACAATATCATAAATCAACTATAATACAATAAAATAATTTTTTAATATTTTAAATTAAAAAATAAACTAAAAGCCTGAAAAAAGAAAAAAATAGTAGAATAAATGGAGTTCCCTTGTGGCTCAATGGGTTAAGGATCCAGCTTTGTCACTGCGTTAGCTCTAGTCACTACTGTGGTGCAGGTTTGAACAGCACCCAGGAACTTCCATGTGCCACGGGCATGGCCAAAAAAAATAGTATAATAATGACTCGTGTTTATTACCCAATAAAGGATCAAAATTTAAACATTTCCCAGCCAATTATGCCTTTTAATACCATTCTCTTAGCCTCATGGGAAGAACACAGTGTCTGGATTTGGCATTTATTTATACCTTTACTACATGCTTTTCTAAAACATGACAATATATGAATTTGCACATAAACTCCAAATACATGGTGCTGCACCTGTGCATTCTTCTTCAAGTTATTTTCATTCAACTCCTTGTGCTTTGAGATATGTCCATGTTGATACATACATTTCACTCCCAAATGGTATTATGTTGTATGTTTTGTGGGCATGTCCTCACACACAGAAAAATATACATATACATACATGTGTCCCATTTATAATCCATCCCCTGGTGTTAGAAATTTAGGTATTTTTTAATATGTTTACAATTTTTGGCCAAGAATATTCTTGTTTGTGTCTTCTTGTGCACACACGTGTGCACGAGTTACTCCAGGGTAGAGACTTAGAGTGGAATTTCTGGGTTGTTTGAATGAATGAATGGAAACAACACTGTCATTGCCACATTGATCACACATCACCTTGGAAACATGGAGCCTGTTTTATGCCTGTAAGAAAATAAGGCAAAAAGAGGTAACAGGTCATGGCGGCATAATTAGGGTATGATGCAAAACGCAAATCTTGATTCCAAACCTCTGTGCAATGGTCACTATAGGTAGGTTGAGAGACAACCAACAATTAGACTTCAAAATTTGGGCTTCTAGATAAGGTATTTTTCATTTGAAAACATTTCTCAGGCGTTAGATTTTATTTTATTTTTTGGTAGTTGAAATTTATCTGATAACTCAGAAACAGTTTATTTCTCAAGGACTATGTGAAGGTCACGCATCTAACAACTCAAAAAACAATAGTGCATAAGCAATGAGGTCCTGCTGAATGGCACAGGGAATGTAATCACTTCTGATGGAACGTGATGGAAGATAACATGAGAAAAAGAATGTGTGTGTGTGTGTGTGTGTGTGTGTGTGTGTAACTGGGTCACTTTGCTGTATAGCAGAAATTGACGGAACACTGTAAATCAACTACAAAAAAATTTTTTTAAAAATGAAAAAACAAAAAAACACAATAGCCTCAACTCACACACACACAACGGTATCATGTAGAAATGATGGATATGCCACTGAGCTTGATGGTGGTGATCTTCTCACAGTGTGTATGTGTACCAACACCTCGAAGAAATACAGCTTTTATGTGTTAATGATATATCACTAAATCTGTTTCAACAATATAAAAACAATTTTAAAATTAAAATTGTTGTTGAACAGACACGGACTCCATATGTATTTGAACAAAGATGAGACCAGGGTAGTTAGGATGATGATTTAGCACACATTACATTTTTACGTGCCTTTTCTCATCTCTCTATCTTTTTTAATTTAAAAAACCAGAGCAGTCTTTTCCTGTTGATCTGACCGGGACGAGCTTGGCCAAATAATTCCGGAAGGCATGTGTGACTCTCAGGACTGAGGTCCACGTCAGTCTAAATTAACCTGCTGTGGCAGTTTGCAAATTCCTTTCCTATCCTGACCAGTTTTTTCCTCTGCTCAAGGATGGTAACTAACAACTGTGCAATGGTTCTGAAAGCAAAGCCACAATTGCAGTGCTTAAATTTAGGCCGTGGCCTGGTGCTGCCAATTTAGAGAAGATGTGGTTAAACCAACAGTCACTTAGGCTGCTGACATTTCTGATGTTTTGCATTAAAAATAAAAGTCACTTTTGCTTCTAGAACAAAATTAATTTGCAATTGACATAGGAGTTAAGTGACACATTCATCAAGACATTTCCCATCCACATAATAAATTGAACATCTCAACATAGAAGCCTCATGGGATAGTAACTTGCCAATACTTACTCTATTTCAGTGCTTCCAGTAAATAGAAAGCAGCCTTTTCTATTTTTTTTTAAATCTGCCATTTGTGACATTATCAGTATAACTTGCATTAATAGGTGACAGTTTCTATGTGTACTGATGACACGCATTATCTTGGGAAGAAAGTCAAGATACATTGGGATGGCTGGGCAGGTGGGAGATTTCCTATGGAGAATAAACAGCATTGACTGATTTCCTTCTCACCTACGGATTAGTAGATCTACAAATTAATATAATCTGTATTAATGTAGTACAGATTAAACTAATAGGCACACGAAGATATTGGTAAAAATGCTGGCACATCCATGGACAAAGGCATCAGGTTTCCTGTCTAGAGCAGGATATGGACAGATACCTTATTCCCACCTCAGTACCTAGAAGCACTGAAGACGTACCTCTTTCTCAGAATCATTCCTGATGAGTTTTCAGAAGATTCTAGGCTGTGTTTGGAGACACACATCTTTTGCCCAACCGAAGCCATATGAGGAGTTTCGTGTATAATGGATTTAAGATTATAAAGAGACAACACACATTTTAAATAGCTGGAAATAGAAAATAATAGCAATCAATTTGCAAAAGGAAAAAGGAGGTATTCATAGAAGAAATTCTCACTTTGTAAGAATAGAGTCAAGCCACTGAGAAAATATTTGTTTAAATACAGATCTGTCGAGGTCACTTTGTATGGGAGTGGCCTCTTGACTCTGATTTGATTATTAGGGCTAAAGGTATAATCTCTCATGGCAATGGGAGTAATTGTGAAACCAAACTAAACTTTGATTCAGCAACATTGGGTTTTGGCCAAAAACTCCATTCCTTCTTATTGTGACCTGAAAGTCATGCATGAATTTAAGTCTTTTTCAGCCTGTCTTTATTCTTTCCAAAGTGGTCGATGGTACAAATATTTACAACTCTTGAATAATTAGGAGCAAGTATAATAAAACCTATTGAAGGCCTTCTCTCTTTCTTATATTACCAATAAAAAATAGTTAAATTGGTCTACAAGTCATAGGGTAAATGCTCACATTGCTTGGTTTTCAGTTTACCCTTTTATTTTTCTTATAAAAGGTAAGTGGCACAGAAAATGTTGATTTATACTCTTAGCAGAAAATTTTTTCTTAGAAGCTTTAGAAAAGTGTATTTTTAAAAGGCTCAGAACTGAATGACTAAAAATAAGACAGATGAATTGAACAAAAAAAACAAACCTGGGTAAATAATATTTCCTTTTAGGTAGAATACAGAAGCTATAAAGAATTAAATTAAAAGGATATAAACTAGTTAAGGGAGGTTTTTGGTTTGGGGGATATTTTGGCCATGCCTGCAGGCTGAAATTCCAGGGCCAGTGATCAAACCCATGCCAGAGCAGCTAAAACACTGTATACCTGCCTCTGCTGAGCCATCAGGGAACTCCAGCAGGTTTTGCTTAGATTAAATTATTGAGAAAGACTTAATTTCCCTTCATGAAAAAAAAATCATCATTTTTTATGAGATGACAGACTACAGAAAGATTAACAAGTTTTTTTTAACTGTATACATGTAAATACATGGATTATGCCATCACTGAGCCACTTTGAGCAGCAATGCTGTATAAACTCAAGTCCTAAATAGATTTGTCTTAGTAAGAAATATGTTCGGGTGGGAGAATAACAGATGACTGGGTGTTAATGGTTCAATACATGTCACTCCCTCCATCATTGCTAGTGCAGGGTCTTGGCTGAATCTTAGGAAGCACTGACCCTTTGAAGTGGTCTTTTTTCTAGACGTAAAACCATTGGCTTGACCTGGTTAAGTCTTTCAAGAACATGCCTTGGAAACCTTAGATGCATGGGAGCCCTGACACTGATGTCTCAACCACTTCCTAACTCAGAAAATGACATTCTGATGATCAATGCTCTCTTCTGGTGGCTCTAATTCTTAAAAGATGAATGACTCTGGTTAGAATCTAATTTCCCTTTAGAATTAATACTGTGAAATTAATGGGCCACCTGGTCACATTTCAAAGGGCAAATAAATGGTTCTCCTTGTTCCGGTCAGGGTTGCAGGTATGACTCCTTGGTGACTCACAGCCCATGACTGTACACAAAGGATCGGACTTGTGGACTGAGAAGCCACCAACAATAAAGACAATGCCCAACAGGAGTGGCTGAAGATCATGCTCATCTTTCTTCCAATCTTTCCCATAGCCTGACTTTTCCAGGAATCATTAGTGTTGAAGTTGCTCTAGCAAAGAAGCACACAAGGCTCGGTGAACCCCCCTGCTTCTTTGTGATGCACACATATCCACTCAAAATCCACTGCAAGTCCCTTTAGGGCAGGGGCTGTATTTTCCCAGACCTGACATAACGCTTAGCACATGGTGTGTGTACACATCACATTTGTGGGAGGAAGGAAGGAAGCCTTTCTGACTTTTTTTCCAGCCTTCACCTCCCTTCATACCAGTACAATCCCGTGGATGGTCTTGAGTCTCATGTACATGCTTGGAGTTGGATAATTCACCACCAAAGAGCAGCGAGTGGCTTTGTGTGTATGTCCATTCGCTGGCCCACAAGCCAATGTACACACATGCCATCCTCATAGGCATGATGAGGGCCACCAGAAGTGCTTCCTACAAACAGGACAAACACTGCTTTCCTCCTTCAGGAAGGAATGTCCTCACCTGAAGCTTCCATGACACTCTACCGTGACATATTTCTCATGACCCTTGGCCTTTCCTCATGACCCGGTCACTTTTTAAGTGTTGCATACCTTGGAAGGTGCACTGTCTTTGCCTCTCTTTTGTTGAGAAAATTATTTTCAGTGATCATCATATAATACTCTATAATATGATTAGTATTAATCATAATACTCGTATAACAATCTATAATATAATAATTGTGACTTTCTGGATGCATTCTTTAAACAAATACTGTTTATAAGTAAATTAACTTCCGTTTTAAAGATACTATTGACTTTCTATAAAATAGGTCATGTGGGAACTAAAATTTGCACTTACCAAGTAAAATGATTGTGCCTTGCAGTTTGCACTCTGTTTCACTAAAGTTTTAAAGGTGAACAGTGTTTCTAAGTGGACACACAGAACAAAACAATTGGAGTAACTTAAGTTCTGCTTCCTCTACTTTTCAGCCAAAGTGCTACCTTCATCCATTTTGAATTTACTCTTTCAAAAAAAAGTTTTACTTTTTACTTGAAGTATAGTTATTTGCAGTGTTGTGCCCATTTCTGCTATACGGTATGGTGACCCAGTCATATACATATATATATTATTTTTCTTATACTATCTTCCATTACATTGAATCTACTCTTTAGAGATGAGAATGTTGAAAAAGTTGGAGAGAAGAACAGAGCCCAACTGGTGACAAACTTACTCTTGAAAAACAAATGTATGTAGCTGAGCCCTCAGGTGCGACTCTATACCTGGGAGTTGTGGAAATAACTTCCCTATAGAATAAAATGTTTATTAATGGGCAAGTAATAAAAAAAATGTGCTAAAAGAAACTGACATATATATATTATCAAAACTCAACAGTAATTACAGCAATTGTTTATAATTTAGATCAATGGCTGGCAATTTTTTTTAATAAGGGCCAAATACAAATATTTTATTCTTTGTAGCCATCTGGTCTCTGTCACAACAACAGAATTTCTGTCTTAGCATAAAAGAAAGCAGCCCTCAATAGTCTGTAAATGAATGAGCGTGGCTGTGTTCCAATAAAACTTTATTTACAAAACCAGACAGCCAGTTGGATTTAGCTCACAGGTTATATTTTGCCAAGCCCCCACTTAGACCAAAAAGAAAAAAAAAAAAGACTTTCTTGGAAGGAGGAATATTTTATTATTGACTGTTTAGAATGACTGGCTTTTTTGTCCATTTCATTGCTGTTTTTAAATTCACTATGGAAAACGTACTCCCTTTTTGCCAAAGATAGATTTTTCCCCACTGCCTGCCCTTGACACATCATTGCCTACTTCTAACTATGGTGTGGGCCTTTGAAGGCACAACAGATGTCCGCTTTTTCTTGGTGGCCACAGGATCTACCACAGAGCCTTATGCTTATTTCTGAAATACTGTTGACCCTTGAACAATGGGATTAATCCACATATAACTTAGAGTTGATCTTCCATACCCGTGATTCATCAGTATCCCTGGATACAACCAACCATTACTGAAAAATATCCACATATAGTGGACCCATGCAGTTAAGAATCCATATTGTTCAAGGGTCAACTGTAGATTGATCCAGCTATACATTAGATTTAAAACAAGACTTATATACTAATTACTCTTGTACAAATTAAGTAATGTATTCTTAGCAAAATTTTTGAAATATTATATAGGAGTTCCCTTGTGGCACAGTGTGTTAAGGGTCAGCATCATCACTGCTGTGGCTTGGGTCACTGATGTGGTGTGAGTTTGATCCCTGGCTTGGGAACCTCTGCATGATGTGGGTACAGCAAAAAAAAAAAAAAAATTTTATGTACACCAAACATATTTATAATGTTTTTCCTACCACTAAACAAGCTTTTCCCAATATTCCTCAAAATACAGGTCTGTAATTCTCTCTTTTTTTTTTTTTTTTTTTTGCTGCACCCAGGGCATTTGTAAGTTCCCAGGCCAGGGACTTAACCCACACCACAGTGCCCCAAGCCAGAGTTGATCTTATTGACAACTCCTTGTTTTGACAATGACAATACCAACTCCTTAATCCACTGAGCCGCATGGGAACTCCCAGGTCTATAATTCTTATATGTACTATTTATTTATATACCTAGATGTCACTTTTTCAACTTTGTTTCAACAAATAGATTTAAAATTTCCATTCCTTTTCCTCTGCTGCTTCTACTCCATCTTTTACTACAGTCACCATTTCCCAACCCATTTCTTTCCTGTTTTATTTGCAAACATAATGGTTTGAGCATTTCTGCTGCTGCTGTAAGTGTTTTATGCCTGATGAGAATTGCTTATTTTTCCTTCTTTATCTGCCCCACATCCTGGTTGTCTGAGGCCAGAGCTCTTGCTCATCCTTCTGTCCTGTAGTCTTTGCCAACTGTCTCGACACCTTTGCTGTGGCAGCTAAGAGAACAGGTGCCACAACATCACCCTCTCTCTTCTCTCCGTGTCCCCCATGCAAGCAGGTGCTACTTCTCCTACAACAGACACCAGCTGGCTTTTGCCATCAGCTTGTCTTGTACAATGTCCCAGATGACATCTCCTTTTGGCATGAAGTCTCCCATTTTCTGAAGACGATAACTTTCTTATCTTTGGATGTCTTTCCCTTTGTCCTCCAGTTTCTCATGCAGGGTGCCTGTCAACGTCCCTTGGCATTTGCCTTCCTGAGACCTAGTAGAGTGTTGATTAGAAGCAGGCACTGGAGAGCCACCACAGTGGGGGTCAGATGCCAACTTCTCCTAACCAACTGGATGACCCTACACCAGGGCCCAGTCTCTGATGGGCAGAGAGGAGCTGTCTTACTTTTCAGCTCTGGCAGGTTGCAACTATTGACTGTACCTGCTCTGTGCTGCATAAGGGACATGACTTTCCATTGCTCGTGGCTGAGTGGAGGTGTGGGATATGAAAAGGGAATGTGACCATGGAGGGGGGAGGGCATGAGGGGGATGGAGTGTGACTCACAGGATTCTGAGGGCAGCAGAAGGGCCCCAGCCAGGCCTAGACGTGGACAGACATGCCTGGAGGAAGCCATACCTGTGCTGAATCTTAAAAGGTGAAGAATTGTCCAGGAGTAGTCAGAAAAAAGCCTCCCAGGATGAGGTTCCTATGAGCAGGGTTATGCACCTTGTCAAGGAACAGGCCCCTGGAGTGGTTTTAGTAGAACTTTGAACCCCTGCATGTTCGTCTTCTCAAGGTTCCTTTATCTTCAGTTGGCAGGATGGCGTTTCATGGCCTCTGAGAGGTGAGGAAAGGGGGCCCTGAGGCCTGTCCCACTTGGCTGAGGGTGAATTAGTTCCCGGACACTTCCCAGGCCTTGCTTGACCTCAGGCCTGGCCTTTACTCCAGCTCAGCCCGACTGTAACCAGATCCCCGTGGCCACTTGCAGAAAAGCCAAAACCCTGTTCCCAGAAGAAGGGATGCCAGTGCCCCTTGGGCAGCATCTCTCCCATCCACACCTTTGACCCAGTTCGCCCAGGAAAACAGCACTTCTGAGATCAAGCTGCTCTCGGCTTTCTTCAGGAGCTGGGGTGGGGAAGCTATTATGTCTCTACTTAAAGATGATTCTTTCCCCCTCAGAGGAAGCACAAAGAAGGCCAGGGGCCATGTCCCTTAGGTCCTCCATCACTGAGTTTCAGTCGGGGCAGAGAGTCAGCAAATGGGGGCAAACACACTGGCACAGGGGATGTCATGTCACTTTGAGAGGGCTCCCAGCCCTCCTCTCTCTGGGAAAACTCAGAGCTGCTGGTCCCCCATCCTGGTCCTTGCATGGCTCCACATAGACCTTCAGACTCAGACCACCCTCTTGTTGGGGGAGTCATAGTGAGGGGGGGAGGAGCATGCCTCTCCTTGCCTAGAGCCCAGAGTCAGGCCTCTGTTCTGCCCTCACCAACTACGTCACCTTGGGCAAGTGAGTTTGTCTTTCTGATTCTCACTGTTCTTATTTGTCAGATGAGATAATACCGTTGCCTCCCCCACAGAGCCATGGGGAGTGGCCCACAGTATTTAGCATCATGCCTAGTATACACCTATTCCCCAGACGTGTTGGCTATTTCTTCCTTAAATTGTTTTTCACATTTTAAGTTCTGAAAACAGTACTTGCTCAATGAAAGAATCTTAAAAATACTGGACTCTGTATACAGAGGAAGGAAGGAAAGAAGGGGGAGGGAACAATGAAGAGAAAAAGAAAGCGTCTCCTCATCCTCTCTTCCAAGAGGTAAAAGCCATTCAAACCTGGTATATCCCTCTCCAGTCCGTTATTTACGTACATAAAATCGTTTGAACATCCAGTAATTCGCTTTTTCTGCTTTGTGTGTAGCAGAGATAACATCACGATAGAACAGAGAGATTTATCTTTTCCTCTATAGACTGAAGAGAGGCATATCTGTTCCTCCATATTCTACAGCGTAACTAGGCCACCTTTCAGCCAACCCATTGCCCAGGGACTGACAGACAGGTTGCTGCTCGTTGCTTGCTTTGACTAACAATGCCAAGATAAGCATTATTAGCTGGACCTCTCTGTTCTCATCCAGCAGTTTCTACTTATGATAAACTCCTAGAGGAGGAATTTATGATAAACTCCAAAAGATAGGCATTTTTTTTTTAGAGAAATGGCTAAATTTTGCTTTTCATGTCATGGAGTTGTTCACACCAAACAACAGTGTTTGAGAGGACATTTTCCCCCCTGCATGATATGGGGTACCACAATTTAATATTTCTTAAGTTTCTTTGGAAGTGTCATGCAGATGGAACCCACTGAAAGACTTTTTGCTTTCTGGCCACAATCAAATAGTTTTCAGTGTGCAAACTTCTATAGCCACAGCCTCAGATGTGCCTACTTTTATTGAGCTCCTGGATGACCATGAGCTGCTCTCATCAGGCAAACCCTCATGTACATGGAGAGTAATAAAGAAATGGGAACAGGAGTTCTCAGTTTTGTAAATTAGATATTTCTTTCATGAAGGTCACACCTGATCTTCAGTGCCAGAATTTCTCTTATAAATTGTCACCCAATTATTGGAAGCATTTAGCTTCAGAAAGGACCCAGCCTGCTTTGCATTGGCAAGAAAGGGCAGGATTTATGCATCCTGATTCACGGTTTCATGCCAACTTCTGAGGAGAGTCTTTCTCTAGCCAGATTTGGACAATGCACCTACCTCTCCAGAACTTGACAATTGATGGATTCTCTAACTGATGAAATGACCCCAGAGAAAGTAGAGAATTGGATTATCTTCCCAACAGACCATGACAAAATCAATTTCTTTTCACAGCATTTTCTCATAGTTCAGAAAAAATTGAAGACTATTTTTCTCGATGTTACCATCCAAAATATCTCATATTTTCAGCTTTCAGGGAGGTCTAATTATCCTAATAATGACCAACTTTATGGAGAAAGGGAGAGAACACTGGGAGAAATTTGTCAGTGAGTGAATTATCTGTATCCTTTGTAGCAGAGCCAGGGTCAAATTTTCATCAATAGCAGAGGGATCAGAGACCTGCTAGAACTAAACTACTGACCTAAAAGGAAGCCCTGATTCCTAGTCTTGATCCCTCCACTGACCAGCTGTATGACCTGGGGAAAATGACCTAACCTTTCCAAGGTTCAGTTTTTTCATATGCAAAGTGGGCGTAAGTCTTTGCCTACCTCATACCATGGTAATGAGGAGAAATACTATCATGGGTATAAAAAAATGTGCTGTCTACTGGGAAACACAGAGACATGAAAGGTATGGTTTTTATTTGGTTTAAAATCTAGCCTTCATTTTATGGTGTCTGATTTTCTTGGCATTCATAAAACTTAGAAACCAATAATAAAGCTATGCTGTCAAGAGTACAATTAAGGACAGCTTGGAAAACTGCCCAGCTCCTAAGCATTTGATCTCAGTGGAATACAGCACATCTGAAAGGGCTGTTGAAACAGGAGCCAGATTTCTGGGGAGGCCCTTCCATGTGTCCCTGTCCATCCCATCCCATGTCCCATTCTTCTTCCCACTCCTCAGCAATTTCCTCTGCGCCATCTCCTCCAACCTTAAGGGTCTATGATCCCAAGATCAAGGTTTGTCCGGGGATGGGGGTTGGGGAGAGGGAGGGTTGGCCCAAGGCATATTCTACTTTTCATTTCTCCCTTTCCCACCCACCTCACTCACTCATGCAAATAAATGCTAAGAAAAGTCTTGAAGGAGGATCACAGGGTCTCTGGTTCAGGTTCAGGAGAGAAAGGGAGGGCTGTTTATGAGATCATCAGATCCTCCCTTGACTATGACTGGGGGGATCTACCTTGCCACCCTCACCATCTTTCCAGAAGCTCGTAGGGAGGGCTCTCCTGGACACCTCAAGAGTCAAAGTGAACACGTTTCTCACTGGCTACCTTGCTCCTGGATTCCTGTGCATGTTTACCCACTGATCAAATTCTGAGCAATTTAGGGAACAAACCAGAAAGGGAGATATAGTTTTGCAGGTGAGTAAGCAGCTCTCAGATTGCTTTCCCATCCAGAAGGTTAACCCATCCTACAAAAACCAATGTGCCCATCTTCTCATGTCTCCTGTGTCCCAGCAGTGGGACACATTCCCCCTGGTGATAAGGACTCAGCAAGGGGCCACCCAACAAGCTCCATGAGTGAGAATGGCCCATCCCCACCTGCCGAGGCCAAGTCACAGGCTTGCTGTCAATGTAGGTCACCGTAATGTCACTTCCCATAGACCTCTGCAGGAATCTCAGGCACCGTCCCCCTACCCTGAGGCCCACTGATGTAGCCACTGCAGCAAGTAGTTCTGGTTAGTTCCGAAATAAAGGAACTTAGGCCAGAGTTCTCACAAGAAACAGGGAACATGGCCAGGGGGCCATAGGACTAGGAAGGTGAGACAGTTCAAATAAACAAAAGGACTTTACAGCAATGCTCTGGGAACCTACTCAGCCCCTCTAACTTCCTGGAAGGTTGTAACTACCATCTAGAGGGACCCCCAAAATGCCTGTGCACAGCACCCGTGTCCTGCCCAGCATTCATGTTGCTTTCCTCTCTGCTAAGAGACGGAATAAGCCTGTTCTCTGTTGCTAATTCAGTTTCAGTGTCTTATTTTTTATGAATTCGTATTCTTGTGACCTGGTAGCATGTGTGAAATAATTTAAAATATTTCATTTGATACATTCTTTAGAATTCTCAGATGGTGGTATGAAAGCATCGTGGAACGTTCGCTTGTAGATGTGTGGTGTGTATGTGGCAGGGGCATGTGTAGTATATAGTGTATGTTGTATGTGGTGTGGGGGGGGTGGTATGTGTGATATATGTTGTGTTGCATGTGGAGTGTGTGTGTATAGTATGTGTGCATGGTATGGTGTGTGTGGTGCATAGCGCATGTTGCATTGCATGTGGTATGTGATGTGATTAAGTGTGTGGTTTGTGTGTGAGCGTGCACAGGTACACATGGGTCCATGAGCATGCACACACTTGTGAGCCTGTGTCCTCTACACTGTGCAGTGGAGCAGGAACAGAACTGGGAAAACAGAGAAACCTCACAAGTTTAATGCAATACGAAAGATGCTAAACTCACAGATCAATTCATCCATCAGAGAACCATTTATAAATGGTTCAAATACTCAAAATGCATCTTCTTTTCATGCCTGTGCCTGCAGCACAAGGAAGTTCTCAGGCCAGGAACTGAACCCATGCCACAGCAGTGACAACACTGCATCCCTAACCTCCTGTGCCACCAGGGAACTCCATTAAAACGCATCTTTAAAAATGCTACAAATGAACTTATTTACAAAACCCTACAGACTCACAGACTTTGAAAAAAAAAAAAAAACAGTTACCAAAGGGGAAGGGTAGCGGGGGAGGGACGGCAAGCACACAACTGTATATGGAACAGATGATCAATGGGGACCTGCCGTAGAGCACAGGGGATGCTACTCAATGCTCTGTGATAACCTATATGGGAAAAGAGTCTGAAAAAGAATGGATATGTGCAGTGTATAACTGAATCACTTTGTTATACAGCAGAAATTAACACAACATTATAAATCAACTGCACTTAAAAATTAATTAAAAATTTTAAAAGCTTAAAAAACACGTCTTGACTTGGCACATATGTGGGAGGAAACCTACATGGAAAACCAGGACTGCCTGGCAGAGGATGCATCTTTTATTCATCCACTTGATACATAGTCACAGAACTCCCATGAGCATCCACTGCTGTGCCTGGACCATTGGCTACATGTTGAAGAACCACAGAGACAGGTCCCTACCTTCGCAGGCATGCAGTCTATCGGGAGAGAGCTCATGACAGTGCAGCCTGAGAAGCGCTTTGACAGAGGAAATCCAGGGAACTCTAGCGGAAATGAATACATACAAGCTTAAGAAAATTTTTAAATTTTTTTCTGTTCAAAATTCATCATTATCTGCAATTTTCAAGGTGGATTTTGAGACAACATTTAAGTCTTTTATATTAAGGAATGTTTCAAACATACCAAAGAATATGTGTGGCATATAACTTACATCCAAGTTATAAAATAAGCATTCATGTACTCACCACACAGCTCCGGAAATAGAACATAAAAGTACATTGAAACTCTCTTTGCTTTCTTTCTCATTAGTGCGTACACACTATCTGAAACTTAGTGTTTATTATTGCCTGATTTTCTCTGCAGATTTCCTCTTAGGTATGGGCCAAGATAAGATAAATTCTGAGGGTTTAAACCTTTTGTAAGTGGCTCTCTGATAAATGAACAAACCTGTGAAAACATCTTTTGCTTTGCATTGTGTTTTCAAGGCACGTGTGATTTCTTGCTCATCTCTCCATCATCTGTTTCTGACCTGCTTTTTGGAGTCATTTTTCTTCCCCCTGGAGCATACCTTCTAAAGAAGTTCCATCTGAGGATTTGCTGTAATAGATTTTCTCATTGCTGTTCATCTAAAAATACCTTTGTTTTGCTGAAAGATATTTCTACTGGGTACACAGTTCTAGGCTGAGTTCTTTTCTCACAGCTCTCTGGAAATGTGATTGCTCTTCACTTTAGCTCCCACTGTTCTCCAGCTGCAGGACCAGCTTCCTGTCTAATGGTGGCTCCTTTTAGGTCATGCTTTATTTTCTCCCTGCCACTTTTCAGTTTGCCTCCTTTATCAACTTGGTGTTCAGCCATTTCAATGCAATAAATCTAGATTGGGTTTCTTTGATCCTGCTTGTGATTTGTTCAACTTCCAAAATCCAGGAACTCATAAGTTTCATGAATGCAAGAAAATTTACCTCCCCCTCTTCAATGTGACAGGTATAGTCCTGTATTTGTTTTACTATCTCTTTCCACAAGACCAACAAAGTGTGCATTATACCTTTTCACTTTACACATGTGTTTCCAACCCTTTTTTATTTTTTCATTGTTCCCACCTCCTTGTTACTCTGTCCCAAAGTCAGCAAAAATTTGGAAGATTTATTTGCTTTTCTCCATTTCTCTGCTCAGCTTTTCTAATAGAACTTCTCCACTGGAACTCCTCTAATGGAATTAGTCTAATCTGCCTTTAGTCCCTAATCTGAGTTTCAAATTGTATTCATTACAAGTTTATTTCTGAAAGATGTATTTGTTGCCTTCTCAAATCTAACTCATCATTTTTCATGATCTCTCCTTTCTCATGTTTTCAAGTCACCTTTTTCTTATTTTAAAGATATTCAACATATGTATTTCATATTTTCATCCATTAATTTCAGTACCTGACATTCTCTGGCTTCATTCTGCTGTGTTTTATTTCTGTAGACTCCTCCTCACAGTCTCTTATTTACTCACATGCTCTATGATCTTTTTTTCTTTTTGGCTGCCCCACAGCACATGGAGTTCCTGGGCCAGGGATCGGATCTAAGCCACAGTTGCAACCTATGCCACAGCTACAGCAACGCAGGATCCTTGAACCTAGTGTGCCAGGCCAGGGATCAAACCTGCATCCTGGCACTACAGAGATTTCTCACCACAGCAGAAACTCCTCTATGTTTTTTTTTTTAACTCTTGAATTTTGGAAATTTGTTTGAAGCCCAGATTAAAAGTATTTTACCCTTGAGAAGATCTCCATTTACTACTGCCAGGTGCCTGGGGCCACCCCCAGTCTGGCACCAGAATGTCACCCTCTCAGCTTGATGTTTTGCAAACCACCTACCTGCTATGAATGGGATCTCAAACCCATGCACAGGATGATAAATTCTCAAAGAACACTTCTCCTCTTCCCAGAATCAAGGCTGGCACTGAATAATTTCCCTGGTCATTTACATTTGGTGGGAGAATATATTTTAGTTCATCCTTTGAGGACACACGCCTTCGAAGACCCTAGTTTTATGTGGGGTCACCTAACCCATCCACTCATCACTATGTTAACCCTAAAGCCCCAGCCCCCTAGAATAGTCGGGTGATTTTGGATGCTGACAACTTCAGTGCTCACCTCTCTGGATTTGTGCTCTTGCTTGCTTTTTTGGCCCCTAATAAATTTCCCAAGCAGTACACTTAAAAAGCATTTAATATTTTATCCAGCATTATACCACGTTTTGAAGAGAGATGATTTTAGGACACCTTGGATGCCATGTTGCCAAGGAATTCTACTTGCTCCCTCAAGGGCTTTTTCAATTGGCTATCCCATCTTCGATGAAGAAAAATCCATCCTATGTAAATCCAGTGTATTCAAGCACAACAAAAAGGGAAAGACCTTGGGGAAAGAACTGACATTCACAAAGTGTCTGCCACAGGTCAGCCGTTAGAAAATGTGATCCTCACCCGGTGCTTTGAAGTAGATGCTTTGTCTTCAGAAACTGAGCCTTCAGTAGGGGGAAAAAAAAAAAAAAAAAAGTCCACCGTTACACAGGGGTGGAGCTGGGAGTCAGGTTTTTTGTTTGTTTGTTTGTTTTGCCATTTTATACATTCAGTTCTTTCTTCACAGCTTTTCCCCAACCCTGGAAGAGTTTTTCTCTGGTGCTTAGAAAGTTATCCAGTATCTTCTTAAATAGCCAAGGACCAAGTTTTCTTCTTTCATCAAGTGAAAGACAACCTCATACAAAATCTAGAATTCTAGTCAATTTTTGGAAAAGTTTGTTACCAATAGTTTTATAGCTTAGAAAGAGAGTATATATATACATATACGTGTGTGTGTGTACACACATACATGTATATACATATATGTACACACACACACGCCCTCTTTGAAAATAATGAATAAACCCTTTAAATAACTTAGGGACAGACAGTCCTTGCATATCTTTACAGCTGTCACAAGTTCTAGCACATGGCCTAAAATGATAGATGGTCATTAAATACCTCTTGAATGAACAATTTCCATTACTCATTATTGCCGAACCAAAATGTATCCACAAACATCAACACCATAGATAATTCAAAATGTGTTGAGGCAAAGTCTCTCAGCCCTACCACAGCACATGCCTCCAAGATTAGGGTTTGAACATTCCAGTCCACCCCGTGCTGTTCTCAGGCACATTTCTTCTCCCTGAGTCATAGTGGGTCTGCTCCTTGTGCTTTGCCATTTAGTTTAGCACCTCGCACCCTCCTCTGGTATGTGGGAGTTTGAGTCTTAGACTTCAGTGAATCTGAAATCAGTGCACCAGCTTTCTCACCCTCAGGTGCCAGCATTGGTCTCAGTGGGTAGTCTTGTGCCCCCATACACCCCTCCCCAGCATGTGCACCTGTCCCTAAGACCCTTGATGTCCCTGGACCCCCCAAGCTGGGCTCTTGTCATGTGAGCCACTGGCATTTGTAGGTCTGTGATGCTTCCTGATACATGATCATATTTTCTGCTTAAGGACTCTAGGTTTCTTGACAGCCCACTTTTAATGCACTCACTTAAGAAGGATGCTATCTCACTTCTCTTCAGCTGACGAAGTCAACCAGCCTCATCCATCTTGGGTCAGATGCACCTTCTCTTACTGGCTTTGAGAAAATCTCTTTCACTGGCAAGCTCATCCTTAGAAAGACATTACAATGAAAAAGTGAACTCCATGGAGGCTCCAGCCTTGCTTCTCTACTCTAAAGAGACAAGAAACTAAATAACCCGTTCCTTTCAATCTCACTTTAAGCAGAAGTGTAGGGCTGCCTCTTTGAACTGGGAAATGTTTATTTTTGAGGGCTCCAGCTCCTGGCAGGTTTGCATCAAAGGGCTCTATGTATGAGGAAGGAAGTGGAGACAGGTTAACTGCCTTGAGAGAAACAGCTTGTAACATTAGCTTCTTTCCATCCACCTTTTCCTCCAGCAGTAAGGAGAGCTCAGCTCAGAACAGTGAGAGCCTGAATGCTTGGAAGCCTTCATTTGACAGCACGTTCATGTTCTAAGGAGATTGGTCTCTAAGTGTTTTGAATATCAAGCAGCAGCTTTTTTTTTTTTTTTTATAGAGCCTGCCCTAGCTCATTCAAAGATCAAAAAAGAATGCATTATATATGTATGACTGGGTCATTATGCTGCATAGCAGAAATTGTCACAACACTGTAAATCAACTATACTCTAAAAAACAAAAAAAAAATACATTTTTATTTAACCTCCTTGTCTAGAATTTTGCTATTAACTATAGTGTCAAGAATCAACAGATTTAGGATCTCAGAACATTGAATGTTCTCCAAACTTAAAATATTTTTTAATTACAAGAAAACCTAAGATTTGCATCATTTGATCAACAGGCAATTTAAAGCAAACTCAGATTAAGAAAGGAAAATATAATTTTCAAATCTGTATCTGAGACAATTGAAAAACAGCTGGCTAAATTGAAAATATTAAATGTCTATTTGTTAAGTGATCAAAACCCATAAGTGCACTCAAAATAAATTTGTATTTATTATAATGAATGGAATCAGATTTTTATTTTGAGAGACGAAAAGCTCAAGTTTTCCAAATTGCCAGGTATGATTTTAGAAATATAGAAGAAAAAAATGAGATGCATTAGGATGAAAGAATTGCCTCGTTCAATTGAGTGCATTTTTCTTGACAAAAAGGCATTTGTCCCGTACCTCTCAACCTCTCACACTATCATCCTGGCTTGAAATTCTACCCATTCCTGCAGATGAGTTGCAAGTTCCATTTCTGGGAGTCCTTTCCTGTTCATCCAAGTCCAGGCTGACCCCTCTTTATCCTCCAAAGGCACTTTCTGCTCTGGTTACTCATCTGGCTCCAGTTCCTTCAACAAATACTTGTCCAGGCGCCATGAGGTTCCCATCTCTGTGCCATGTCCTGGGGGTGCTGCAGTGAACACGACCAATGCCTGCTATCCAAAAAGAGGGGGTAATTAAAATCCAGGGTGAGCCCCCCGTAGGGGCAAGTTCAAGAGATACTGGGAACTGAGCATTGCCAAGTCAATGAGGGACCCACTCAGAGAAACAACATATGGCTTCAGGACCCTGTAGCTTAACTGCTCTGAGCCTTCTTTCCTCATCTGCAAGGAACAGTTTCTCCAAGGGTGTGTCAGGATTAGAGATAATCTGGATAAGGTGCCTGTCCCAGTGGCCAGCTCTTCTGCACACCCAGTACAAACCTTCTGGGGGGTTCTGTTCTATGCAGCATCTGTGTCCTGTAGGCAGAAGAATGATCAACACATTCTCAAACCAAAAGTCCTAATAATAAGACAGTGCTTTTCACATAAAGTAACTTCTGCTCTAGATTATATTAAAAAGTCAGCATAACACCAAAAACCCTAAACACATCTACTCATGAAATGAAAGTTTGTCATTTCTATTTCCACCAATTCAAGAGCTAACATCTGCCACATCTTTCCAGAGGTGCACATACTGCTTAAATTTTATCCATTCAGCTCATTTCTCCAAAATGTTTGAAACTGAACTGAAACATAAATAGACTCCTCTCTATGCATACCACCATTCCAGTTGGGAAAGTTATTTTTGTAGAGAAAATTTTGGTTAAGTGATAATGTGGCACCTGGCAGTAAACTCAACAGACTTTTCTGTTAAACTGGATATAAAATAGTGATAATTTAAGGATATTTATTTGCTATTTGGAAGCCATCAGTTTATGATGTGGGAATATTAATAGTTTTCACTTTGCACAAGAACGTTGAGAGAGATTTTCAAACCTGATGACAAAAGTCTAAGGGATACAGAGCTGACCCCCTGCCCCCTGCACCCCAGGTACCATGGTGATTGTCAGTGGGTTTGTCATAGGCAGAAGCAGGACTGGTAGACAAGTAGCCAGAACATTCCTACATCCTTGTGCCCTGATGGAAGCAGCTTGCCACTTGGCACAGCTGCCAAGTCCAACCCACCTCTTATTAACCCTTAGTTCTGGAACTCCCTCTGTGGCTCAGTGGAAATGAATCCAACTAGAATCCATGAGGACTCGGGTTCAATGCCGGCCTCACTCAGTGGGTTAAGGATCTGGTGTTGCCGTGACCTGTGGTGTAGGTCACAGACATGGCTCAGACCTGTGGTGTGTAGGTCGCAGACACGGCTGAGGTATAGGCCAGCAGCTGGAGCTCCAATTCCACCCTTAGCCTGGGAACTTCCATATGCTGCATATGCAGCCCTAAAATGCAAAAAAAAAAAAAAAAGGATAACAGTAATCCACAATTCCTGGGGGCCTTCCATCCTTATTCTATAGTTCTGGCTTAATGAATAGAGGACTGGGAAACTTCAGGCTTGAATATAAAATAGATATAAGTTAAAAACTGATTAGAAATAATTTTGAAAAATTTTATACATCCAAATGAGTGTGGGGCCCTTCATGTTATCTTTTTTTTTTTTTTTAAACTAAGACTGGTACTACCCTTGATTTATTTTTCACCAAACCATTACCCATTTGCAGAGTATCTGAGAAGCAAGGTTTGGGATACTGTCTACATTTTTATTTTTATGGCCGCACCCGCAGCTTATGAAAATTCCTGGGCCAGGGACTGAATCTACCCGAGCTGCAACTGTGATTTACAGCTGTGGCGATGCCAGATCTTTTAATCCACTGTACCAGGCCAGGGATAGAACCTGCGCCTCTGCAGTGAGCTGAGGCAATGAAGTCAGATATTTAACCCACTGCACCATAGTGGGAACTCCTGTATACATTTTTAAAATAATTGCAACACAATCTCCAAAGCCATCAAAGTAGAAGCTTATTCCTATGCAAAGTGAAAAAGGCCAAACTGAAAAAAAAAAATGAAACCAAAACCAACTTAAATTTTACTCATATTTGAATGTTTCCCTTCCCGTATTCAGAAAACATTTTGCTAATTAATTTTCTTACAGAGTGACTAGAGGAGCAGATCTACTGATGGAGGAAAACCAAACAAATATAGAAACGTAAGGAATGCTTCCCAACGACTGAAGAGTTGCTATTTTAGCTCATTGTATGTATGTTGAATATCCCAAGACAATATCAGCCAGGGCTCCGTAATGAAACAATCAATTCCAAAACTCACGAAGTTTTTTAGGCACAGCGGAAAGGCCTCCCTAGGCTTTGCACATACTATTTCCTCACCCTTGAATACTCTGTATTCCTTGTCTGTCTGTCTGTCTAATGCAAAAAAATTCATCCTCCACATCATAAATCCGTCATTTACTTTTTTTTTGTCTTTTGTCTTTATAGGGCCGCACCTGAGGCATATGGAGGTTCCCAGGCTAGGGGTCTACTTGGAGCTGTTGCTGCCAGCCTACACTAGAGCCACAGCAATGCCAGATTTGAGCCAGGTCTGCAACCTACACCACAACTCACAGCAATGCCAAGTCCTTAACCCACTGAGCAAGGCCAGGGATTGAACCCACAACCTCATGGTTCCTGGTCAGATTCGTTTCCACTTCGTCATGACAGGAACTCCTGTCATTTACTCTTTTGTAGACACTTTCTTTTTTTTTTTTTTGTCTTTTTTTTTTTGCCATTTCTTGGGCCGCTCCCATGGCACATGGAGGTTCCCAGGCTAGGGGTCTAATCGGAGCTGTAGCTGCCAGCCTACACCAGAGCCACAGCAATGCGGGATCCGAGCCGCATCTGCAACCTACACCACAGCTCACGGCAATGCCGGATCCTCTACCCACTGAGCAAGGCCAGGGATCGAACCTGCAACCTCATGTTTCCTAGTCGGATTCGTTAACCACTGCGCTACGACGGGAACTCCTGTAGACACTTTCTTAAACCCCTCAGAAGAGTTAATCACTTCCTTCCCACACTTCTTTGCAATCTTATAAAAAAAAAAATCTCTTGCAGAACGAGTTCTGATGTTTTCTTATTAATTTGCTCCATATCTGTCTCTCCCTGTAGACTGAGGCTCCTATACTTTTCTTTATGTTGATAACAGTACCCGTAGTAACCAGGGCATGGTAAATGCCTCCCAGACTTTTCTTGAGCAGAGTTGGAATCACCTTAACCGTACATTAGTGTATAGTTCATTTTCCTTCCATTAACTCTTCCTTAGGCTGACCCCCACTGCTATCTCCCTTTGACTGCTATTTGCTGCCCCTATGTCAGCCCTTGGAGGCAACACAGAATAAGTTTATTTCCTCTTCCAAATAAAACCCTATGCAAAATGGAAAGCATTGTTCATGACACCCAAAATGGAAGACCCCTCAGTTTTTACCTACATGACATGTTTCTAGGGGCCCTCACCTGGGCATATGGACAAGCACACTCTTGTGTCACTTCCTCCACAAGTGTGATGGCCAGAACCACAGCCCAGAGTGCAGATGTAGACTCATCAATGAGCAGCACTAAGCACCACCCTTCTGCTGGAGCCACCTACAATTACAGTGGGGTCTTTGCAACATATGATACTCCGCTACTGGTGCCAATGAAGTTCAGTATACTCTAAGTCAGAAATAACCTGGCATTTATGTTGCTGCAATCTCTCCTTTGCGCATGGTAGCGGTTTGGTTAACATTTCGGTAATGATCTTAAATAATTCTCCAACTGTGGACAAAGACCATCTGGCTATGGGCAAGTAGGGATGTCTTTCTGACCCTGTGGATTATCATGAGAGCAAGGTTGATGAATACCACGAGGACAGATAAACAGGATGATTGTGGGGCTTGAGGCTAGGATTCTCCACAGAAACGTGGTGAAACACACCTGTTGTGAAGAGGTAGAGCTATGACCCACACCAATGGGCAAAGACATGCTTCCCTGAGCCCTTGGAGTCTATGACAAGGAGTCTCCAGCAGCCTGCTCCAGCTCTGTGTTCAGCAGCCATTCCAGCTGGATAATGCTGCACCCTCAACAGTTGTTAAATCTTACCAGTTGTTAAATATTATGACCACCCTCTTCCCCTAGAGCTGAAAGGGGATTTCGCTAATGGCCTCCAAGTACACAATGACTATCTCAGTGAATCATAGCTGCAGAGTCTCCAAATCCACAGAGAAAAAAGCAAAAACGAGATGAGTTCAGCTATAGCATGGACTTAGAATAGACTCAAGGCTGTGGGGGTAACTTTGCTCCTTCTCATTCTCCCCTTGGTCAGCCCTGTAAACCAGATGGGTCCCCACAGGCCTTGAGGATAAAAGCTCAGGCCTGCCTGCTCACAGCTCTGTGTGGTTCCACAGCGCCTGAGATCCTCCAGGCTAAAAGCCAGAAGAGAAGGAGCATGTGTGGGAGGAGCCATTCTCTAATATTAGTCTCCTGACGCTTATAAGAACTGAAACAAATGATCGTTTACTGGTATCTTGCACCAAACCCGCCTGGAGAAGAGAAACTATCAGATGTTTCAACTCAACAGCTGCACATCAAAAATAGTAGTCTTTTAGACACCAGGAGCTGTGACACAAATGCCAGAAGCAGGTCCAGGATGTTGGAGGCTCTGATGTTTCTTGTTCCTAAAATAAAAGAAGGCAGCAGTGCTGTCACAGGTCTGATTCAATGCGCTTATGATTGCAATCACACTACTCTGTGTGGGGGGTTCACTGTGTATATAAGTGTGTGTGTGTGTGTGTGTGTGTGTTAAGTACATTTAAGTAATCATTAGAATACAGGCAAGCAATGGTTAAAAAAAAGCATCCTGATGGGCCCAGTATAATCAGAAGGTTTTTTACAGGCAGAGCAAGAGAATCAGAAGAATAAGAGTTAGGACTACAGATGCAAGGATTGGAATCAGAGAGAGATTTGTAGATGTCTTGAAGATGAAGAGATAGGGTTATGATACAAAAAAATGAATGCAGCCCCTAGAAGTTGGTAAAGGCAAGGAAAGATAGTCTTCCCTAGAGGCTCCAAAAGCAATACAGTTCTGCCAACACCTTGATCTTGGCATACCAAGACTGATTTAATCATATGATCCCTAGAAATCTAAGATAATAAATTTATGTTGTTTTAAGCCAAAAAAAAAAAAACATATATTCTAAAGAGCTACTAATCACCTTCTAAAAATCTATCCAAATAAGTCCTGGGTCTCATTTTCATTTAACAAACCCATTAGGAAACTCCCAAAGAAAGAAGAGCCACATCTATGACCAGGGCATTTTGCACATGATCTAGGCATTTCTCCATGTGTTAAACCTCATAGCAGACAGAATGTACTGGATTCCTGAGGAACGGTGATCTCCTACGCAGACTGCTGGGGGTGTCATCAAGCTGATGTTGCCTGTACCAGGGCTGATCTTCTCGATGTTCTACAGCCAGCATCTGTTCTGATTGATCAGCATCTATACTGTACAGATTGACAAATAGGTTGAATATTCTTCTCTTGGGCTTGTGATTGAGAAATAGCACCATGAACATAAGTAAAAAAGCTATGTGTTCTCTGCTTTAGAAAACACAGCTGCTTTCTGGAGTGATGTGCTGCTCAGCTGACATTATATTCTTTTGTTCACTGGTGGCAGTTGTGTAATGTTCTGTTATGGGTTTTGAATCTAGAAATTCATTGACTTTGGTCTGATCTTTCTTAATATTTATAACTTATTTAATCATGCTTGGGATTTTGAAAAAATCTTCAGTTAGCATCAATAAAATGCTTTATTGCTATTAAAATTCTATTATATAGATTCTTCTATAAAAAATAGCTTTAGAGTTCTTTAAATCCTTTTCATCCAACTGAAATAATTGTTTTTGTGATGCAATTCTTTATAAGCAAGAAGTTTCTTTGAATCCCAACTGTGAGCAAGAAAGAAAAAAATAATAATAGCTTAAACAAATGAAAAGATCAGAGGTTAAGCAGTTTAGGGCTAGTATGGTGGTTATATTGTAGTTGGGTTCCTAAAATACTGAAAGACCCAAATTCCTCCTAGTTCTGTGCTTCATCAGCATGAAAGTACAGGCCTTGTTCCTCAGGGCCAATATGACAGCCAAAGCTCCAGCCATCATATCATCTACTGAGTGTTGAATATTTGCTTGACATTGTGATGTTTCCCATGCATCATCTCATTCACAATAAAGTCTAAGAGGAAGATGCTATTTCATTGTCCCTGTTCCATAAGTGAGTAAAGCAAAGGCCAGGGCAATGAAGAAACTTGGTCAAGGCCATTTGGTTAACAAGGGGTTATGCCAAGATCAATGCAGAAATAGTCTGATGCCATACCTAGCCTAGACTCCATGGAGACTGGATGGGTCCAAGGTTGGAGGGAAACTATCAGAAGGAACTAGGAGGACAAACAAATTGTTTAACCTTCACTTCTACTGCAAATTATTTCAGAGGTCCTGGCTCTGAACCTGGATCATGGTGCTGGTTTTGTGACCGTTTACTCTCTTCTGTAGAACCCACTTGCTCATTTTAAATGGAGGTTGCTCTCTCTACTCTACCAGTCAAAAAACACTCCTGTCTGGCTCTATGGACCTGAGTTGTCTGACCTGCAGGTCGCTGCTGAATCTAGGGGCATAGGGCGCTCTCCACACTAGCCCTTGTAACACTGTGCATGCATTATGCCCTATAATCTAGAAAAGAAGAGATATGGGAAGAGGAAGCAGCCTAATGCTGGTACTTTTGTAAAATTCCTTGTGCGCTTGTATTTGTTTATTGTTTGTTTGTTTTGTTTTGTTTTGTTTTAGTGTGCCTTTTTTCCCTTGGCATGCTTACTGTTATCAACTGCCATATGTCAAATTTAGTGACCCTTGGGTCAGGTGGATCCTTGGGTCGATAAGCACAAGTTTTCTTTGCTGAAGTAGAGACTGCAAGAAGGCTGACTCTTGGTACACAGTTTGAGTCAAAACTCCAGGGGCTCCCTCCCTTCCCCATGCATGCGAGCAGCCTCCTCTCTGCTGGCTACTGTGCAGATAGCTTAGCCAGGGCCAGGCAGTTGTGTCAAATGCCAGATCCTGTTGTTACTATTTTTTTACAGCAGCGGTAACTTACCCCCAAACCTTGGAACTGGAGGGCCAGGAAGGCCCATGTTCTCATCCACATCTGGTGCTGCTGCTAAAACCAGTTCTGTTTTGTCTGTATTGACAGCATACTGAAAATACCCAAGCCTCCACAAAGCAGAAAATCTGACAAGTAAAAATACCTCAGTAATACACGAGGAATTGAGGTAATGGGTGTATTCATTGTAAAAGCAGCTGGCTTTGCTTGTTAATGTTTGTTTGGTTTAAAACAAGGGAAGATCCCTGTTGCCAAAGGAACGGGTGGAATACACTGCAGTTTCTTCCTTTTGAGCTCTCTCACTTCTAATGGAGGCAAATTGTTGATGAGTCTGCCAAGAGCCCTAACCTTCTTTGTCTGGATGGTGTGTTAGCTGGAGCTTAAAATTCTGGGATATAGCTTTTATCACATGCTTTTCTTTGTGGGAGAATAATCCTTCCACCTTTTTTATTATGGGAAAAAAAAAAAACTCAAGAGTTTATTCTGATGGAATGTTGTATTGTGCTAAATGCTGCCTTTTTTTCTGGGTGGAATCAGAAAAACATTTAAAACTCATTAGATATTCATTGAACCATGAAGTATTCTCAGTGAGAGTGTAGTATTGACACTTGTCTAAACTACATCATGAAACGAGTCAATCGTGTGGTGGGGAGGAGAAAAGAAGAGTATCAATTTGGTTTTTACCACAAAACTAGTGGGAAATGAGGCATTCAGTGACTTTTGTCATTTACTTTGCAAGTTTTGTATATGCCACAAACACACAGCTATTCCTTTGAAAATGCACAGCACAGTTTGAGCTCTAAAGAATGAATAGAATGGAATGGGGCTTCCAGGTTCATTGTCATATCTTCTTTGGCATTTTTTATTTGGTGATGGACATTTTTTTTTAGGGCCAGACCTGTGGCATGTGGAAGTTCCCAGGCTATGGGGTGGACTTGGAGCTGCAGCTTCCTGCCTACACCACAGCCACAGGAACACCAGATCCAAGCCACATCTTCAGCCTACTCTCCAGCTCATGGCAATGCCAGATCCTTAACCCACTGAGCGAGACCAGGGACCAAACCCACATCCACATGAATAATAGTTGGGTTCTTAACTTGAGGAGCCACAGTGGGAACTCCAGGTAATGGGCGTTCTTGAGAAAGAAAATAAAGTTGTGTGACAGGGAAGAACAAATCTGACTCCATGATGGATCTGTTTCCTTTACTTTAACCTTGCTATTCTACTGCTTTTGCTACAATTTAATCACTAAAGAGATGTTGTCTCTTGCTCAAAGTACAATAATGGCCCAGCTCCAGGAACCTTGCCTCTCATACCTGAGTGTTAAACTAAAATACCCTTGTTTAGCTCACAGGAAACAGCCTGACCATCTCTGAGTGCTTGAAGAAAGAAGAAATTAACACACCCCCCGCTGAAATCTGACTGGAACCAGGAAATATGGACAGCAACTTATCACCTTATTTTTTTTTTAACTTTATCTCCTCTCCTCTTTGCCCTGTAAAAGATAGAAAAGAAACGAGCATCCAAGCCCAGGCAAGATGGTTCTTTGGGGCACTAGTCCAACATCTTCTAGGTCTGCTGGCTTTCAAAATAAAGTCACAGTTCTTTCCCCAATGCCTTATCTCTCGATGGACTGTCCTGTCCTATGGAGAGCAGTTTGAGCTTGGACTTGGTAATAGATGGAGTGAACATAGGAAGAGAAAGACCCCTAAAAGCCTCCAAAGCAGCAAGGGTGGATCCCCCAGGACAAAAACTTCGTGATCTCGACAGCCTCTCCAAACACAGCACAACTTCATTTCTCATCTATGTCTCCCATATTTCCCAGAACCGTGGGCTGTTTACAGAGTCAGGAGAATTTTTGCTTTGACATGAAGTAATTCTGTCCTCTGGGAGCCCCCCAAAGTTAGCCAAAGTTTAAGAGCGTTCCAGAAACCACATTTATGGTCCACTGTGGGTTTGTTTGCTTTCCTGTTGTGGGTGCTTATGTTGGAGGAAATAACAACACGGCTAGCACTTTTAAAGCTTTACTATATGGGAATATTTTTTTTTCCTTATAAAACCAGTTTTGTTGTGAAAATCACAAAACTGCTTTAAAATGTCCTTTACTGTCATCAAAATCAGACTGGCTCAAAATGTTATGACATTTAAAATTAATTACACATCACCAGTAGTCCCAAGATTATCTGGCACCAAAGAAAATAAACAAGATCCAGAAAAAAAAAAAAAAAACCTGAAATAATTCTGTAAAGTGGCTCATTTTTATTAAATGTGTCCATTTCTATTCAAATCATTTAAGCCCATGTAGTGAAATAATTTCTAATGAGCAGTCTTCAAGCTGAAGACTGCTTGGACTGAGTAAATGCATTACTGAGTTCTGTTCCAACTGCTCAACCGCCTGTACAAGGTCCCAGAAGGTTCCAGAGGGTTCCAGAAGATTCCAGCTCTCCAGGTTGGGGGAGGGGGAGTCCATAGTAGAAACACCACAGTAGACCTGGCCACATGGAGGTTGAATGGCTTCCTCCTTCTTCCTCTGAGATGGAAACTAGTGATGGATCTTCATGGTAATATGCCAGGTCAATTAGCCAAAGGCAAGCCACCAGGAAAATAGGAAACTACAGCAAAGGCAGCAACACCCTGGAGATTAAGGCTCTTGGAGAGGTTTGCTGACTGCAGATCTGAAAGGCCAAGCAGATGAGAGGCTGAAAGTGACCCTTTGGCAGCAACTCTGGGTTTCCAGGCTGTGAGATGTGCTGAATAGGAGATGACGGTGGGAGGAGGCCCCGGCACAAATGGCCCATGGCAGAGCATCTGCCCAGGTCTCCCTGTCTTGTGCTGGAGAGGGGAGGTGCCAGTGGCACTGTTGGGTGTGAAGCAACAAACCAGTGTGGCCCTCCCGTCAGAGGCTACAGTGGGGCAGGACGACAGACCCCCAGACACCTAACTACACACTAGGTCCCCAGGATGCTCTGGGAGCCCAAAGTGAGGACCAGCACTGCTCTCCCCTCAGGTTTTTTTAAAATCCCTGTTGATGGAGTTCCCATCGTGGCTCAGTCGTAACAAATCCAACTAGTATCCACGAGGACAAGGATTTGATCCCTGGCCTTTCTCAGTGGGTTAAGGATCTGGCATTGCCCTGAGCTGTGGGTGGCTTGGATCTGGCGTTGCTGTGGCTGTGGATTAGGCCGGAAGCTACAGCTCTGATTCGACCCCTAGCCTGGGAACTTCCATATGCCGCAGGTGAGGCCCTAAAAAGACAAAAAAATAAAATAAAATCCAATCTATTATTTCAGAAGATGTTACGGCAGGGGGTGCTTTATCTGCTCTTCTCTTTTCCAGTTACAGAACCACTCAGTGGGATGAATAATTGCAGTCACAGAGGCGAGAAAAAATATGTTTACATATTTAAGTGCACTGTGCTGCAGGTACCAACATCCACTACGAGGAGCAGCAGAGGTGTCCTTGGTGAATGTTTTCTGTTCCTTGTAAGGTTTCTAAGGGCCAGGACTCCCTTGGTCTTTTTGTCTGTGTATCACTGGAGCTTAACATTAAGACTAGAAGGAAGGAAGAGGTGGCAGGAGGGAGAGAAAACACATGGGGACCCAAGAACACGATCATTCCTCTCTCTCCTTCCTCCAGTCAGTCTGAACACTGGACCACAGTTTCATGATTACCCTTCCCCACTTTCTTTCTTCCCACAGGTCTGGGACTGCCAAAGTCTCTGAACTGAGGCAGGCAATGCAGGGAGGGAAGATTATCTTGTCCCAGCAACTTAGATTATGTTTCCCGCGCACCTCCGTCCTCTTACGCATGACAAGGTGGACGTGGGTTCAGCCCACGGGGGGGGGGGGCAGGGCAGAGCCCTCCCCCTGTCGAGCCCCATCTCCTCTCTGTCCCCAAGACACATGGAAAGCCAGGTGTGTGTACGAATTCCAGCAAGGCCAGGGAAACAAGAATGAGAGCCACTGAGATGTTGAGATTAAAAATAGGATAAACAGGAACTGAAAAGTCTGGGTTTCTATTTCTTTTCTGGTTCACTTTGTTTTCACGTTTCCCCCAGTGAAGTGTTGTAGTTAGAATTTCTCCCAGTTGAGCAATCATTTGCAGCCTGGGATAAGAAAAGAAGTCTTCTCGGATGTGTATATGTAAGAAATCCCCACCCCTCATGCTGAGAACGTGTTCATTCTCAGTACCTATGAGAACAATTGAGAAGGAAAAGAAAAAGAGAGAGAGAATCAACTTTGGGCTTTGCCCAGAAAAGCTAATACAGTTCCCTTCACAGCCCTTGATGGTCTCAAGTTGAAAATATCATAAATGTAAGAATAACGACGGCAAGCAGCTCAGGTTGGATTCTCACTCTTGTGGTCAGCCTTGTAATCTGAAGGCTGTGGAATGAACAGGCATTGCTGGCCTTACCGCCCTAGTGAGGACCAGGTCTCAACATCTGAGCACCACATCCTTCATACTGTCTGCCTGGAATCTTCTTTAGAATAACCAAGGGAAGAGGGTTGCAGGCCTTGTTGTGAGCGTGGGTCCCTGAGATGGACAGCAAGACCCTCATTCATCTTGACTCTGCTTCCTAAAACTTTAAGCATGTAAAGCTCCTTATAAATCAAAATGCCCCCAGATCTTCCACTAGCCTGCAGCGGTAGAGACAGTGGGAGGCGCCTGTGTTGTCTGCATGAGACGCCCACTCAGCCAGCTGCAGGCTATCTAAAGCAAACATCCCTGCCGTGGCCATTCGCCCAGACACGGCAGCGGATCTAGCCTCACTGGGCGGAGGAAAGGCAGCCCTGCTCTGAACAGCAAAGCCCCTGGATGGAGAGATGGATGGAGGGATGGATGGCGCCAACAGAGAGAGCTCAGGGCCTGTCTCCCTTTGCTGCCATCAAAGCAGAAGCTGCGAAATGACTGATACACAATATGGACCGTCTGACTGCTGGTCCATGTTTATTATATTCTTAGGAGCGGGGGCCCTTCTGGACTTCCTGTGATCAAAAACACTTGTTAATCGTTCTTATTTAAGGCCAGATCTCCCAACATACAATTTTGTTCCACATGGACTGAATTAAAAGCAGGAGATTGTTTTTGTCTCGAGAACTCAGCTAATGCCAAAACAAATGTGCATTAAAATACTAGACTTTTTTTTCTCCCTTTATCTCTTCCTTTATTTTCCCCTACAGGAGGCAGTGAAACATAGGAAAGAAAAATGAGGATGCTGGAACTTGAACCTCAGGGTGACTGGCAGAGTTTGGATTCTGTCTGAGGGGAAGTGTTAGGTCACAACAAGATTCATTAAATTGTCATGTTGCTTTTATTTTTCCCCCCCTCTGGTTTTCCGGGTGTAGCTTTACAGTGTGTGTCAATGGCTAGGAAGGGCCTCTCCACAATGGCTATTTTCTTGCTTAAATTAAATGTTTTTGATGTATTTCCTCTAGATTTCCCAGTTCTTACAGGAAAAAAAATTCATTATGTGTTTTTGATAAAATAGGACCTCAGAAAAGCACAGGCATCTTGTAGGGCTGCCAGATAAAATAGGGGTTATTCGGTTAAAAGTTAAATTTCTGATAAACAACAGGCCTTTTTTTTTTTTTTTTTAAATGTTCAGGTAAGCCATGAATAATGAAATGCTGCATGGGATGTAGGTATGCTAAAATGTCATCCATGTTGACCTGATGTTCAAATGTAATTGGGTGTCCTATATTGTTACTTGTTAAGTTTGGCAGCATGGGACAAGCCAGCTCATTCAACCATAGGATCCCTGAGCATTTAGAGAGTTGAACACATTCTAGATAGTAATGATTCTGGCCCCTGGAACCACTGCCTCATTTCCATATTGCTGTTCATTTCATACCATGTACCTAGAAATGGTTGAGTCAACTAATCGGCTATTGACAGCATGTCATCAGGCCATGTGAGCCCATCATTGGCAAGCCCCAGTGAGAATGTGGAGACTAAGCCAACATAGTTCCTAACAAGCTCAAGCCCTTTAGATTTGACTGGGGCCGGGGCGGGGGGGAGAAAAAAAGAAAATTTTACCACAAGTGGAAAAGGCACTGGGTAATTAGCTAGAAAAGTCTTGAGCGCAAAGGAAAGTGGCGATGTTTCTGTGTTTGAAGCTGAGTCAAGGTCAGGAGTGCCTGCTCTGTGCAGGGTAGTTTCAGTAGAAGATGTTTTCCCTAATTAGTTCTGAATTCACAATTTTCTGGAAGACTGAAGAGTGTGTAGGTAGTCTAGGACTTGTGATCTTCCTTTCAAAACTCAAGTGCCAAAGTCAACGGACCGCGCTCTGAATTTGAAAACATTCCCAGGTTCGGCACACGAGGTCTAAAATTAAACTTAATTATCATCACTTCATGATGCCCTGTTGGAGGAAGATCTGTGAGTCAACAGGAGGCATCCAGCACAACCTCTGCTCAACATCTACAAGGTGGCCCAGCCAAGAACAACTAGTGACGCCATTGCCCGTGTGTGGATTGGGACGCTGTGTGTATGATCCCAGAGCCTCACTTTGGACATATATTTTCTTAAACCTCAAAAACAACAGAATGATTTTCTAGACTTACTGTTGGATGCACCTTTTTGTATTTTAAAAATGCCCTCACCATGCTAGCATGGACTCGGCTGCTTGTTCACTCCACAAACCTCCTGGGAAACTCTGAGAAATGCTTAATTTAGAAGCAGTTCGGCCTGTGAGTCATGCAACTTTTTGCTTGTGTTTTTCTTCTTCAGTTCTCCTGCTCCCATAAACATTTATACGAAGACAGGATATTTTACTGGTGTTTCAAAAGCCCATCTGCCGCAGCTGCTTATTCCCCACCTGAAGTCATCAGCTTTCATGAAAAGAAAATATCTGGTTTTCTTCCAAATGCTGATAAAGACAAAAAAAGAAAAATAATAATGACCCTTGAGCAGAATTACCTCTTCACGCAGCATTTCCCAGTGTCCTCCATAAAGCAGTAGTGCTTTTTTAACACTGCAATCAGCCCTGTGGTCAGAGGTACAGTTTGATTAGTTAGATAGTATTCTAAGGCAAAGAAATCACCAAAGACTGTGTCCCCCTCATGAGGCAGTGGAAGAATTATTCCCTCTTTTTTTTTTTTTTTTTGGAGGAGATTGGGGAGAGTGGCAGGCAGTGTGAAAAGCAGATTTATTTCCTCATCATATTTTTCCTTTTAAGTTCTTCAGATGTTTCATTTCAGCTTGAAAGTAGCCACTTGCTGAAAGTAACACATTCTCCAGGTCTAATAATTCTGTTATGATTTAGTTTATTCCTTCTTGGCTCCAGGGTGGGTTTAAAGGTTTTTAGATATTTGATTAAAAGACAAATTTAATTTGCAATCTAAAATATTGCTTCCTTTGCGCCAGCTTCCATTCTTTTTCAACTACAGTTTTCCCAATATTTCCTCACTTTAAAAAAGCAAACAAGAACCAAAAAAAAAAAATCTTTATTATTGTTTTCCTCCAGCACAGAGTTATCCACTTTCTCTTCAGATACTTTTCCTTTCTTATTTTGATTACCCCTTCTGTCCAGTGCCTGCTGTCAAGTTTCCCTTGGATATTACCTAGTCACTGAAAGAACTTCGTTTAAAAAGTCACTTTCTCTACTATGTCAATACAAAGTAGATGCTAGTGATGATACTTTGTTTCAGAGGTAGGAAAGGGGCCTTACACATCACTGTACATCATTCAGTGGGCCTACAACCTGAATCTGGAAAGCCCAGAAATGCACTGTGATGTAGCTATGGCAAGTGGAGGCTCCAAGCCAGACCTCCTGTGTTCAAATCTCAACTCCATCACTTTCTAGCTGAGCTTGGAGCATCAGGTTCTCCATCTGTAAAATTGGGTTGAAGTGGTACCTCCCACTTCATCGACATTATCATCATTTGCTTTGCAGGGTATATGCTTTGCAGGCATTTTGACAAGCTCATGTCCTTGTCAAAATGCCACTGTCTCAATGAGGATTTCCTCAATCCCCCTGTTTAAATGATCCCCTCCACATCATGCCCTAAAATTCTGTTCTGCTTGATTTTTCTCAAAGTCATCTTCTGTACCTTTTCCACAAGTCACTTTCCAAACGTACATTTCCATATAGGTGTGTATGCCCAACACACACACAGACACACACAAATATTTTGTTTATTGTCCGTCTCTCCTCAATAGAATACTAGATGCATAGCTTCTCTGACAGGCAAAAAGGTGAGCCTACCCTTTGGCCAGAGGAACCTTGAACAGTTCTAAGCAAGAGAAGATGTGGCCATAGTTTCCTTTTGGAAAGAGTGACCGGAAGCATCATTGAGGTTGGACGGTTTAAGAGGTTCTTCCAACCACCTGAGCTGGCTGGACCAGGGGAGACCTGTGGAGGGGAGAGGAATAGGGGATGAGGTGGAGGCTTGGAAGTCACAGTGGGCAGAACCAGGTGACAGATTGGAGGGGACAAAGGGAAGAGTGGACAGTTAAGATCCCCTTATGTGTCTGCCTTGAGCAAATGAGTTTTATTCACTGAGACAGGAAAAGAATCTAAGTCCATGATGTAAAGAAAAAAAAAATGATGCTCTTCCTCCAAGAAGGATCAAGGACATCCTGCTTACTCATTGTTGATGACTGAAAATATAAGGGACGAGACGGGATGATCAGAGCCTATGAATTATTAAACCTATAGCTTCCTGAATTACTCGTGGTCTCAGAAAGGTGATGAGACTTGAGAAAACGTCTTACTTCACAGGAATGGCAAGATTCAGCCACAAATATCTGTGAAGAGCCAACACTTTCCAGAAAGACAGTATTTCCCTCGACATTATCCTCATTTGCTCTGACAGGGTGTGCTTCGCAGGCACAAAGCTTTTCTTCATAGCCACAAACACTGTATTCAGTCTCTATTGATTGATATCTATGGGACAAATGGAAGAATCTGTGAAATACAGAAATAAAACCCAAGGTGTTGTCATCAACATTTTTCTCCAGATGCCCTTCTTGGAGGCAGATGTGATATCCAGGAGTTGCCAAATCTGCATGATGATACTGCCAAACATACCTTTACTGAACAGCATCTGTGGGTGAATCTATGGAGAAGCTATCATCACCCAGTCCTGGTTTATACTCACGTCCTGGCCAGGTTGCCAGGCTGCTTCCGCTTTCCGAAAGGCAGTAACATCCTAGGACGTCATGCATTTGGTGTGGCTGGATGAGTCCCTCAGTGGCTTTCCAAACACTGAGAATGAACAGTTCTAGGCAATGGCCCAGCAGTGAAACATCTTAGGCTGGCCTGGCAGACACCATTGGGATGGGCCCAGTGTGAAGCACCCTTTCCTGGTGGCAGAGCCATCTTAGAATCCAGCTCATGTCTAGAGCTAAGGAGCCTTCTCCATAAGTGAGGCGCAAGTGGACATTTCAACCTTTACTTCCCTCACTCATAAAATGAGGATGAGATAAATCCCTGTGGATCGTGCAGAGAAAATTAAACAGAGTAAGATGCTCCAGCTTAGCATGAAGCTTGAATGGGAAGGTGCCCAACCGATGGTTTTCAGCTTTGTGGCCATATTAAAGTTCAACCCTGTCTCTATTTTAGGGCTGCTAAACAGGTACAGATACTAAAGGGAAATATATAGAAATAGACTCATAAATGAAGAAAGCAGGACAAATGAAAAACTCCTATGCTGAATATGAAGACAATGTGAGTTTCCCAAAAGGACTTGGTCAGTATTCAAGGCTGACGTCATTTAACTGAAATATATAAACATATTTAAGCCAAATCAACATTTTTTAACTTAACATGCTACCATTATGGTAATGATTTTGAAAAATGGTGTTTTGTTAGAAATATTTTTTCCCTCCAAGTGTGTTTTTAAAGGCTTGCTGTGTTTCTAAATAGGGTTTTCACATAAATGAAAGATTTTGGTTTTCTAAAAAAAAAAAAAAACACACACATCCTTGGTTTTGATTTTTCACTGGGAATCAATGGAAAATCTGGTTATGTTTTTCAGAAACTATCTTACACAAAATTTGTGAAGTTCCAAATTTAGTGGGAGGTTCCACTAAACAGTACTTATCAACGTCTAGTGTCCCTTTGATCTTTCTCTCAACCTTGCCAAGGCTCAATATTTTGAAAGAAAGTGTGCATATGAATTCCCACTTAGAGTTTAAAAAGATCCATGTTTATTTTGTTAATTTACAACCTCCAAGGCCCATTTTTCCTCCCAGCAGTTTCTCAGGGTTGTTTTCTTATGTATAAGTTCTCATTTCCTTTATGTTACAATTTACCTTTCACAACTCAACCCCAAATCATGCATCAAACACTGGCTGTGTACTATGTATTTTCATACCATGTAAATCTAGAATCTGCTGTGATCAGAACAATATTTTATTCCTCTCTCTCCCTCTTTTCTTCAATTCCCCAAAGAATCCAGAGGAATGGAATTTGCCAGAAATTTCCAATTGGGGATCAAGCTGTTGGAAAACACTCTTTTTCTCTTATTTCATTCCATCTGAATCTATGATTGTAGAACTTTTCCACGTTCTTTTACTGACTCAACAAATGTCCCTTAGGGTATTTCCATCCTCTAACCATTAGTTCACTTTCTTTGCTTATTCATTTCCAGTTGCTTCGTGGACTGAGCCAGGGTATCAGTGATTCATTACTCAGTGCTATTTCAGGAATCCCCAGCATTTTCCCTGTGCTGACTCACCTAACAGTTTTCTATGTTCACCTGTTGGAAGCATGGCTGTGGCAGAGCATATGATGCTTCAGATGGCCAGAAAGCTCCTGAGACTTACATGCAATTGCATAACTGTGATCTGACCAAGGTCCTTTTGCCTGTTTTTCCTTTGGCATCTTTCTTCCTTTGAGTGAGTCCCTTGAGGACAAGAGAGGGCTTTATTTTAGTCATCTTTGAATCAGCAGTGACTACCATAGTACCTGGGGCATGATAAAACATCTGTGCTCAATAAATATTTATTGAATGATGAAATAATCTTGAGAAATTTAAAGACAATTAATGTGTATTTTTGTGAATTGCTACAGTGCTAAGTACAGAAAAAAAATTTAGGAAGACAGAGAATTAATTCATTACCAGGAATTGATTTATTACTTTATTTAGGCCATGCCCATTGCTTTTGGAAGTTCCCAGACCAGAGATCAAACCCAAGCTACGGCAGTGGCAATGCTGGATCCTTAATATGATGAGCCAACAGGGAACTCTGATATTCAGGAATGTATTTAAAAGTGCTTAAATTCTTGGGGTTACCTGTAAAGAATGGGTATAAACAGAAAGTCATAAAAATACCAAAAAAAAAAAAAAAAGAGTTAAGGCAGTTGAATGAAACCTGCCTGAGGTTTCAGCACCTGGTGATCTTCTCTTAAGCCCATATGTCGTGCATCCCTCTCTTATTTCTTTATGCCTTTAGCATTTAACCCAACTTTTTTGCCCATTCTATCTTCTTTCTCCAAGTATATGATATGAATTCCATAAAATAAGAATACATGTTGTATCAGGAATCCCCAAAACCATCCCTAGGTACAATGTTTCACCAGAAAGACTCATAAGACTCAGCAGATAGACATACTCATGGCTACAATTTATTACAGTGAGAAAAAAAATACCAAGAAAAATTAGCAAAGAGAAAAGGCACATGAAGTAGAGTCAAGAGGAAAGCAGGCACAACCTTCTAAGAGTCCTCTCTCATTGGAATCACACACGACAGGCTTAATTTCTCCAGCATGAAATTGGGATAACAGACGTGAAAAGTTGTCCACCAAGGAAGCACATTAGGGACTCAGCACCCAGGATTTTTACTGTAGATAGTCTCTCCCCAACACATACGAAAATGCTAGATTCCCAAAAGGAAAGCATAAATCACATGGTGTGTACAAGTAGTTTAGGCACAGTAAATAAACTCTCCTTATCAGTTAGAGAATGATGAAAACACTACCAAACTCCAAGTTTCCAGATGTCAGCCAAGGGCCAGCCTTGCAAGAAAGCCTTCCTAAGCCAGAGATCTGCCATATTACCTCTTTTCCACACTCCTGTGTACACCAAGTTCATCCTCTTTCCCAATTTTGGGACATTCCACCCTCCCAGTACTACAGTGAATTAACTCTCCTAGTAAATATGCAGAGGAGCCAGTACTGAAGCTGCCCACAGGGCAATCAACATCCGAAGGCAGACATTCGAAAACATGAGCGTGAATGAGATCACCCAGGAGCAACCTCTGGGCAACAGTATTTCATTGCTAAGTAGAAGAAAATGCATCTAAGCAAGAGCTAGAAAGGGTGAAAAGAACAAGGAGAGTGCAAAATCATGGAAGCAAAGGGAGCAAAGAGTTTGATGAATATGTACTTGCAAATATTCTCCAGAATTGTAGCGAAAAAGCTCAAGCTCCTCCGTTTGCCTCACAGAGCCCTCCATCTGCTTTGGGTGGACCTCTCCACTCTCTTCTTCACGACTCCCTAATCAACATGGTCAAGAGTTTCAAAAAGTCCTGAAATTAAGGACTGAATATTTTATGAGTTTTTAGTAAAAAGATTACCAGTTATTCACTGAGAGAATTATTATAATAGAGTATGATGATAGAGGTCAGAAGGTAAAGAACCGAAGAAGGAATGGCAAAGGAGAAAAGGACCTATTGGAAACATATGCTGTTTTGAAGAGGTGTAGACAAGAAGGGAATAGATGGAACAAGTTGGTGGCTAGATGAAAGCCCAATCCAGGAAGAAAGGGTTCAATTGGGAAAATCTTGAACCCACTGGTAGTCTGAAGTACAGGATCCCACCGAAAAGAGTTCAAAGATACAGAAGAGAGTAGAGATGATGCAGGAAAAGGACCTGAGGGGAGAGGAAAGAGACGCCAATAAAGTCAGAGCTGTGGACTTCTACAAGAGAGGTAAGACTCGTAGTTTGAAATGGGCATGGTAAATATTAGAGTTGGTATGCAAAGATATATTTACAACAAGGTTATGGAATAAACTGCTGAGGCATCTCAGTTCCTTATTAAAATGGAAAGTTTGTCCACCAAGTTTGAGGAGTCTATATGAGATGATTTTTTTTTCTTTTTTTGCGTTTTAGGGCCACACTTGTGGCATATGGAAATTTCCAGGCAAGGGGTTCAATTGGAGCTGTAGCTGAGGCCCATGCCACAGCCACAGCAACCTGGGATCTGACCTACACCACAGCTCAGGACAATACCAGATTCTTAACCCCTTGCATGAGGCCAGGGATTAAACCTGCATCCTCATAGTTACCAGTCATGTTTGTTACCAGAGAGCCACAACAGGAACTCCTATATGAGATAATTCTTGAGAAGAGTGATGAAAGTATTTAATGACCTTGGAAAGCATTGGAAAATTATTTACCCAACAATAAGTAAAACACCCAATGGTGATGTTGAGAATCTTGTTGAGACATGAAATCATACTTGTTCTTTAAAAGTCCTCCACCTCCACCATCTTGGTCCAGGAACCAAGAAGTGGCCTGAAGGATTGATTTAATATTGCAGTTTTGTGGAGTGTGTGTTGTGGAAGGCTCAAGGGTGAGGGAATGGAAGGTCCTCGTGATATTAATGACAGATTCCAAAGGAGAACAAGAGATTGGGAGAGGCCGATTCTGAAGGAAAATGAGGTATCAAAAGACAAGGCAAGTCTAAAGAGCAGAGAGTGTAGAATTAGTGATAAAACCAAGTAAACTGAAGATTTTTATCAAAGAGTAGAAGTTTTGTGCTCAGGAATTCAAGAATGGAGAGATTCTAGGATTTAACCTTGAGAGAGAGTGCCTAAAAGGGGTGAAGGCCATTGGAGGTGTGAAAGTTAAGGAGAAGAGAAAGGAAGGCAGAAGAGTCATCTGCTTGAACTTCAAGGTCACCGAAGATAATGGTGGATCAGTGAAATGTGAGTAAAGAGGAAACTTTTTCTTAGGGACCAGATTCTTCAATGAATGTGTGGGGTTGGCTTAGAAAATGGGAGGCAACTAAGAACAAGAAGTAGAAAAGGATAATGTGAGGAAAAATTAGTCTCAGAGAAGCAATGATATTTAGAGGGTATTGAAATAATGGTTTTGAAGCTTCAATGAGAAGTAAAAAGAATATTTAATCCCACATCTGATACCTACATCCTTGAAAAATAATCAGCATTCTCTCTGGGGGCTATAGGGAAGTGGTATAAAAAAGAGAAAATAAACCACTCAGCCAAATTGATGTCATATTTTACCCTTGAAATTCTTAACATTGTCTTCATTATCATGTGAATTAACCATCTACAGATACCTTCCCCTCTCTTTCGTAGGTTTAGTAATTTTGTCAGAAGCAATCAAAACAATCTGTGTTGTTTGTATTTAAGCCAACAAGATATAGACAAGGTTACATTTATGAAATCTATTCATTTTTTTCAAGAATGAATTACAATTAATTCACTAATTAATTTTAAATAAGTATTCAAGACTGGTTTTTAGTAAAAACATACATTTCTTAAAGTTTTGCCTAAGATTGTACCTAACTATCATGATTGTGAGACAGTGTTGTTTGTAGGTAACTTTATTCTGGAAAAAAAATTCAGATACTGTAAATAGCATAAAGCCTGTTGTTAACAATAGCATTCTAATAAATACTAAAATCTGGTTGTCACGTAAGATTAATAAGTGATTATTTAAGATTGAATACATGCTAAAACTATTTAGCCACAAAGTAGCCCATTAAAATAGTTTTGATATAAAACCAGATATAATCCAGAAGCATTTCAAGCTTGGAAATATTTAATCTGTCTATCATTTTAAAACTTTATTCAATATTCATAATTCAAAATCCTCATGTTTTATGCAGAAATCAGCAATTAGCCAGATCCTGTGCATGAGAAATGAAGAGTTTCATATGCTATCCAAGTTCCTATCTCAAAGTTACTTCCTGAAATATTTTTAAAAGATAAGATTCTAGAAGAGCAATAATTAGTGTAAGAAATATACTAACTGACAGGTATTTTCCTCCTCTAGCATTGTTATTTCTGTTGAACATATGAAGCCATTTAGAAACTATTTCAGTCTCTCTAGAAGTGCTGTATCATAAGCTATAAGAGATAATAAAAATAAACACAGTAACTAAAAAGTTTTGCACATATTATGTCCCTGGCATGATAAATGGCTTTATTTGGATTATTTTGTTTAATTATCACCAAAAAATAAACTCCCAGACAACAAATACTATTATTCTTTCCCTTTTTAAAATGAAGTAGCTGAAGCTCAGAGGGTTGAGTAACCTTATTCACAAAGGTATGGAAGGTCAGGTTGGGATTTGAACCTGAGTCTGCCTCTATACTCTATGCCTGTCCATTGACATGAGCTCAGAAGTCTAATTGCCATGGAGAGACCCTCATGCAAGGAGAGATGACAGACCTGCTAACCCTTCCTCTCTTTCAAGTCCATTAGCCATAAACTCAAACTATAGATCAACCTTCCTTGAAAGGCAGAGAGCATGAGGACATTTTTAATTCATTAATGGATTACTTCCAAGGTGGCATTTCCTTAATGATTTGTCTGTGTTTCTAAACATCAGGCAATGTTGAAAGTTGAAGGAAACTTTAGTTCTGTAGTCCAGTGTGCCATTCAGTACAAGAATCTCTTTCATTTTCCTGGCCCTTCTTGTACTCTTAGAGCATGGCTTTGGATTAAGTATTACCTAATATGAAACTAATGTGTTCTAATTTCTTTCTCCTATATCCTGCTCAGTGTCCTCAATACTGATTCCTGATTTGGTTCCTTCCTTTGAGCCTTTTAAATCTTGCAGCCAGGTCCCGATGCTCTTAGTTCCTTAGAGCTGTTGTTTTTAGTGAATAATGAGACCAATGCTATGTAGGCACAAGATGATTGTGAAAGGAATTTTTTTTAATTCAAGCCTGTTTGTTTCAGTTAAGACAGTTTTAGGTGCATGTTAAGACACATTATAAGACATTCAGAGGTAAGGGTCCACAGTGAGTTTGGTGGCTCTTTCTCTTTTTCTGCATGTCATCCTCTGGTCACAAAATGGCTGCAGCTGTTCCAAGGATCACTACAGCAACCTTCAACCAGAAAAGAGGACCATCTCCTCCTGGTTAGAGCTTCACGATTAGGGAGAAACCTTCCCACAGATGGTGTCACCTTAGATCCTAGCCTACACCTGATCCTCATGATGTAGCTATAATTCTAATATTAGGTATTTTCAGACATTCCAGTGGAGGTGAGGTCTGTGCAAGTAGGCCTGTGGAGGGAGGAGAGGGTTGAGTGTAGACAACCAGCTTAGCCAGCTACTCATGCTTACACAGCCTGGCTAACAGAAATGAGAAGTTCATAAATATTTCTACTTCCTGGGCCACAATTTCTAAGGCAAATAAGCAAATATTGAGCTCTAGTTTAAATGGATTAGACCTAGAGAAATGTATGTATTTATCTGACTCTAAATGGACAATCTCAAAGAAATTTAATTGAGAGATTGATTAAAAAGTCCCCATAGTCAGAGCAAAGTCAAATATTTCTCACATTTGACAAAAGCAATTGGCATTAAGATAGTTGCCTTTACTACCAGTAAGATTTCTCTGCTTTACGGTCTGTCTGTTGGACTCCAGGAGTGATCTTTAATAAGGTTACAACTTTACTTACTTTCCTTTGATTTCTTTCTTTTTTTCTTTTTTTTTTTTCATTTATAATGATTTTTATTTCTTCCATTATAGCTGGTTTACAGTGTTCTGTCAATTTTCTACTGTACAGCAAGGTGACTCAGTCACACATACATGTATACTTCCTTTTTTCTCATAAGTGACTAGACATAGTTCCCTGTGCTATACAGCAGGATTATTAGGGAAATGCAAATCAAAACTACCATAAGGTACCACCTCACACCAGTCAGAATGGCCATCATTGATAAGTCCACAAATAACAAATGTTGGAGAGGGTGTGGAGAAAAGGGAAACTTCTGCACTGTTAGTGGGAATATAAATTGATACAACCACTTTCCTTCCTTTGAGACATCTGTTCTCTGGTTGTCCGGTCAAAGTTTCACCTGACATAGATGAGTATGTCAGCAATGGTATTGGGCTCTCTCAAACTAAATGAAATAGAATCCCTAGTGAGGCTGAAAACTCAGCCTGGAGCATCTTTCCCTGAACCAGAATTTCTTTGACCTTTATCAGGTGGAGATAGGCAACAGCAGCCTGAAGACAATGACTCATTTCTGAATAAGCAAGGATAATTTTCACACCTGTCTCTGAAAAACGTTGCCTCAAAACTAGGGTCCCAGCACAAAGACCATCTCTCTAATTCTTCAGAGGAAAGAAGAAGGCTGACCTCAAAAGAAGAGGAGTTACGACATGGTGGCCAAACCCACAGTTACCAGTGCTGGCAAGAATGTTTATCTGAAGCCCAAAACACTCTCCTGGTAGAAGGTGAGGGTATCTTGAAACAGAACTTTAAAAATGAAATTTGACCTGAAGTATAAACTGAAACACTGTCAGTCTCTATCTGACTATCTATCTATCTATCTATCTATCTATCTATCTATCTATCTATCTATCATCTAGCTAATCTACATATCTGTATATATCTATATATAAGTATAACACAATGGCGATTTAGAAAGGGTATCATGTTTATAAAACATTTAACACCCAAACTTTAAGGTATGGGTAAATGAACAGTTAATTTTACATGCATTTTTAATGCAATTTTTTCCTTTAGAAAGTGTGAGTGATTCTTTTTAAAGTTGCTTTGGTATTTAGGGATACACAGCTTAGCAGTCCTTGATTAACCATCAAGTGTCGCTCAAACTCAAGGATGAAACAGAATTTTTGGGTGAGTCTGTGAGCAATTTTCCTGAAGCCACTTGAAATTTGGGGGTAGCCTCTTTTGCTATTAACAAACACCTAAATGTATTCCAGCCTATAGGGTTTTCAACTGTGAGATTAACCTACCCCAGTGTCTTTTGAGTAAGACCAGGTGCTCCATACTATCCCCCCTCCCACAGCAAGAACCCCTTAGGAAAGAAGGGAGGAAGTGACACTTTTGACATTTGTGCAGTGAAAAAGTGTCAATAGACAGTCAAAAAAATGACCTGAGGCATTCTACCAAAACCCAGTGAAAATGATCTAATAAACCCTCACTTTTTAAATGTAACCCAAGACTCATCGCCCTCTCTTGCTTAAAATGAAAGGCTCCCCCCCGTTCTCATATTTAAACAACAGCTATCAAAGATTTAACGATTGTACCATTGGACAGAGTTCAAACAATACAGGGAGGAAAGAATGTACAGCTGTCAGGGAACCGGCCCAGTCAGAAGTGCCCCAGACAAATCACTGTACATCATGGACTGGTTTTAATTAACAGCAGACTCTGAGCTGTTTTTTCTCCCCCACCCCCCCACCCCCCGCCCCTTTCTTCGGTAACTTTAAACAAGTGATTTGTAATGTTCTGTCTTATATAGTATCTACCCCGGTGGAAATGGAAGATGTTCATGGAAATAACTGAGCCCAAGTTCAAAGCAGATTACAGCATCTAAAAAATACCTTGAGATTTTTATCTGGGCCCTCGAAGAAGAATGAGTTAAGGTTAGTCATTTTTCCTCCCGAAAGGCTGAATCGCTTGTGAAGTGAGGTGACACGGATATTATTATACCGGATTGTTAGGAATGCCGATCTCATCTTAAGGACACTTTTATCTCATCGTTAATGGAAAAACATTTTCTGTTGCAGGCAGCCACAGTCAAGAGAGATTTTTCAGAGCTTTCTTTAAGGGAAGACTTCCTTTAGTGGGTAAAGACCTTCTTCCAGAGAAGGCTTCCCTCAGAGAGCAAAGGCTACTGGAGCCATTAAATAACACAACTATTATGAAGGAAGAAAGCTTAGAGGGCATGCAGTCTAACCCTTTTATGATATAGATGAGAAGGCATGGTTGCTCTATATTAATGTTTGCAGAATAAATGAATGAGACTGAGGCCCAGAGAGAGAACTTTCCCTGAGGTCCCTGCCCTGGTATTGAGAATGCCACAGGCTGCATGTCTATGATTCTTGGGGAGAAAGAGATCTTAATGTGATTATAAAACATTTAACGCATTGCAGAGTAGATCCTGTTATGATTAACCTTCCCCCCGCCTTTTTTCTTTTTCTTTTCTTTTTTTTTTGTTTTGTTTTGTTGTTTTTTGGCCATGCCCATGGCGTGCAGAAAGTTCCAGGGCCAGGGGTCAAACCTGTGCCACAGCAGTGACAATGCTGGATCCTTAGCCTAAAGGCCACTCCCTAAACTTTTCCTTGTGTGCAATAAGATTGCAAGCATAGCTTTCAGTGTTGTAGTGACCAATAAGATGACTGGGAAAAATAGAATTAAAACCCAGTTACCCCCCCCCCCCCCGATTACCTTGAGTCACTTGGGCCATTTAATTTAAAGGATTTTTCATGAATTAAATACTATTCCCCACACAGCAGGTTTTCCTCCATATGCCTCACCATTTTCAGGGGCACGGAGAGACCATGCAATAAAGTGGCCAAGATCATGGGCTCTTAAGCCTGTCTGCCTGGGGCCAAATCCTGGACCTTCCCCTTACTTGCTGTAAACTCTGAATTAGCTAGCTGTCTGTGCCTTCGTTTCCCCATCTGAAAAGTGGGGGCAAAACTAGAGGCGTAATGAGAATTAAGTAAGTTGTTATGTGTAAAGCTAAGAACTGTACCCAGTAAATGCTATAGAAATGCTGTTTATTACGAGTGATATTGACCTTTGTCCTTGATCTAATGGTATGATTCTAAAGACCAAGGCACCATTTGTGGCTATGCTATTGCTCTGTAAATTACTGGGGCTCCAATATTTTTTTGTTGATGTCTTTTGAGAAGAGAAGAGGCTTGGAAATAGACTTTTAATTTAGATACAACTCAATGGTATTTTTTAATGAAGTTGTCAAGAACAATATCAAGCCCATCTAAGAAGTATGAGCAGGTGCCATTTTCAGGAGCAGAACAGAGCCTGACATAGGTACTTCCAGGTGCTAAGGTGGCATTTGGGATCCTCATGGAAGCCTGACTCCGCAGTGAGGTTACTCAAGAAAACAAGTTCAGAGTAGAGACAGTACAGACCATAATTCAACTTCCAGTTTTAGTAGATTCCCCCTGCTTCCAGACAGCTGTAAATGGGGAGTTCCTGTTGTGGCTCAGTGGATTAAGAACCCAACTAATATCCCTGAGGATGTGGGTTTGACCCCTTGCCTGCTCAGGGGGTTAAAGGAGCCAATGTTGCTATGAGCTGCAGTATAGGTCGCAGACTCAGCTCAGATCCAGCATTGCTGTGGCTGTGGTGTAGGCTGGCAGCTATGGCTCTGATTTGACCCCTAGCCTGGGAACCTCCATATGCCATGGGTGCAGCCCTAAAAAGACCAAAAATAAAAAAAAAAAAAAGACAGCTCTAAATGGGATGCCCTGGCTAATCACATTATTTGGCAGAGAGATGACACTCAGTATTTATACCCAAAGTACCAGGCTTTGATGCATTAACAGGGGTTGGCAAACTATGGCCTGTGGGCCAAATCTGTCCCATGCCTTGTTATGATATAACAATTTTTTTCTATGGACATTTATAAAGGATTATAAAAATAACAAAATATGCAACAAAGACTGTTTTCATTACCCACAAAGTCTAAAATATTTATAATCTAGTCCTTTATATATAAAAAAAGGTGTGCAGATCAGTGAGTTAGGCTATAACAAAATACACTTAATATAAAAACCTAACAGCATAATGTCATCTTTTATGATTGAGAAGCCACTTCTAACATGTAACAGTCTAGGTTCAAGATTATGAACAGCAGTTATGACTGGGCTCTATAATGGTTAAAAAGTGTGAATTCTGACATCAGATCATCTTGGATCAAGTCAAGGCTCCACCACTTACTAGGCGTGTGCTCTCTTGTCAAGTTACTTAATCTTCCTAGACCTTGGTTTCCTCCTCTGTAAGAAATGAGCATGATAATAGCCACCTCATCAGGCCAATGTGAGGATCAAAGAAGATAATGCATGCAGAGCTCTTTTGCACACGGTGCGGGTGGGGGGGGATGTTCATTAAATGTGCATTTAATATTAGTTGTTGTTGTTATACCTCCTAACAGAAAAGCATCTGGTTCTTTGAGTTTCACAGTTATTTACATTGTTGTGTGAATGGAAACTGACATCTTCATCCTGGTTGGGCTGATTTATCAGTTTCCTGACTCTAATTGCTAGTGTATCCATTTAGAGGTGCCACATGTAGCTGTCACATAACTGGAGTTTGAAAAGATTGAGGGAGGAGGGTAAATCCTGCCAAAATATACACTTATATTGACATCCTTCTGCCATGTGTCCATCCTAGTGCTGGAGGCTGCACAAGAGGTGCACTCACTTCTGGTCCTTCTAGGATCCTTGGAACCCATGGGTGGCTTTAAAATTGCTCTTTTGCACCTAAGAATCTGCTGAACCATGGTGATCACGTCACAAGTTGTTTATCAAATCATCAAGTTTTATACCTTAAATATATGCAATTCTGATTTGTCGTCGGTACCTCAATAAAACTGAAAAAAGACCATCCATCATCTAAAAGATGCCTGCAAAGAAGTTTTGAAATGATGCTTAAATAATAATGCAAAGAAAAAGAAAACTATACAGCAAGAAAAGAAAAGAATTAGCCTGTAGTTGTAGAGGCATTGTGGGTCCAAGTTTGCATGACTGCAGCTCTTGGCCAGGGCTATCAACAAAAGGTGCTGCTTTAATTCAGGTGTTAGAAAGGAAGGCATGTGAATATAATATACCATGAGAGAAAAATGAACCTTTGTTTTTAAAAGGCTCTCAGATTTGGAGGATCATATATTATTACAATAAAACTTTGCAAAGACTTATCCATGCATCAACCTAACAGGAAAAATCTATCTCTATAGAGCTTTCTCACAACACAAGTTTCTTTAAGTGAGGACCATCCCATTTCTAACTTAAAAAAAAAAATTTTTGAGATTTCAGATTTGGAGGCATGTGGTCAATTGAGAAAAGGTAAATTTTTCTAGTGCTAAATTGTACTGGAAAGTGTTTCCTTATCCATGCTTTCTTATATGCTTTCATCTACGTTTCTTTAAGGGTCAAAAAAGTCTGAATTTTCCTTTAGGCTTACATGACAAGTATTTCCTTTTAACACTTCAATAAAAAATATATAGAAATTTTCCATAGATCTAAAAGGCTGAAGAGTAAGACAAAATTTCCACTGAATATTGGAAGTCGGCCTCCCAGATGGAATACACAGTCGGGGAGAGAAATGCAGTTCTGTTTTACAAGGTTTGGAAGCCCAATAAAATCGTTCCATCTCCCCAAACAGTCTTTGACCAAGGGCAAAATTGAAATGCCCTGCACTATTTGAATGACCCTGCACTATTGAAAACAAACAAACAAACAAAAAAAAAAAAAACAAAACCAAAATACAGCCCACGACTTAGAGGAATATTAGAATAAACTATTTGAACTTCATGCATCTCCAAGTACAACATCAAAGGGGTTTTCTACTTAGGAGAAGATAAAACAGCATTCCCTTCTCTTGGTTTATCAAATACCACTTCTATTCTATAATATTTCTATCAAGCAACTTTAGTTAATGTGCAGTGTCTTCATGGGAAATTGTTTTCAAAAAAAATTCCCCATTCACCAAGAACTGTCATTTTACCAATTGATTTGAATCACTCAGATTATCATCTTTGATAGCTGACAGCACTAGGCTCTGACAATCAAGGCGGGTTTTTTTTCAGAGTTTACATTCCTATGCCTTTTGTAGAAAAATTTCCCACTAGTAGCATTTTCCTTCGTGCGGGCAGGGAGGACGTTAAGGGGGATTTTGTTGTACATTACATGCTATTTAGTATGTGCCACAGCTGCAGTAAAATGCTTTTTTCCCACTTCTTAAGGAAGTCACTTCAGCTAGAAATCCTGCCTTATTGCTGCCAAAGATTTCATCGTTGTGAACGGAATAAGTTAATAAAATGGGTTCAAATGGGGCCCATGATTAGAAGCAACTGCATACTCAACATGGAAAGCACTCTTCTTGAAGACTTTGCAATTTCCATTGGAACCCCAGCCTGATCAACTGGTCTCCATACTCTTCCTCAAATGCCTGTGTCACCCTTGCTGTTGTTTTCCTGAAACGGCTCTTCCTTGACCCAGCTCTGACATGCATCTGTAACCTTCATCGCTTTCATCCTCTAGCCAGAATTGCAGAAAGGAGAAGCAATTAATAGGAATGGGAAAATAAAATAATATTCTTTGATAATCAGAGCTGGAGTAGTGCAAATAGTGGCTTCATGGGAAGGAGCATTTCCACATGGAAGTTCCAAGATCCCTGCTATTCCATCCATGATTATTGCGATTATTGTGAACTCACATTTTTGTGTTAATTTCCATACCCCCTGAATGGGAGTATATCCTCCTCACACCTCTCTCCCTAGCAGGATTATTCCTCCCAAATTTCTAGACACTGTGGCGAGTTTTCTGACCTACCCACTGCAGGGGCCTCCTCCACTGTCTTCTGAGAGCCCAGAAAGAATGGCTTTCCATCCCAACAGGAGTTGTGGTCCTTCCTAAGCTGTAAGCCAGTCCAACAGGCTGGGCCAGCAGAGGGTGACTTTCTTACTCATCCTCTTTTGTTTCTTGTGGGTCTCAAAGAGCCACCTGTCAGAACCTCCACATCTTTTTAAATGTGTGTGATTCCCGCAAACACTCCAAAGGTAAGTGTTATTATTTGTTAGTGTTTGAACCGTTAAGGAAAACGAGGTTCACAGAGTTTAAGCATTTGTCTAAAGGCTGTGTAGTCAGTAGGCAGAGGAGCTGGAGGGTTCCTAAGTCACTGTAGTACATTCACGAGGCACCTACTTTACACAAGGTACTCTTTGCAATGTGCTCCTCTATTAGTAAAGCCAGATGTTTGTTGACAGATAGATTCATCTCTTTTTTTTTTTTTTTCTTGGTCTTTTGGGGCTGCACCTATGGCCTATGGAAGTTCCCAGGCTAGGGGTTGAATCAGAGCTGCAGCTGCCAGCCACAGCCATAGCCAGTTACAGCCACACCAGATCCAAACCATGTCTGTGACCTACACCACTACGCCAGAGCTCATGGCAACACCAGATCCTTTAACCCACTGAGCGAGGCCAGGGATCAAACCCACATCCTCATGGGTACTAGTTGGATTCGTTTCCGCTGTGCCACAATGAGAATTCCAAATAGACTCATCTTGTTGATAGTCATTCCAAAAACAGAGTCAAGATGTCAAACTGGCAAAGAATCAAACAGTAGACTTGTGCAAAAGTGGAAGTTCTGAAGGGTTCAGATTTTTAACTGTGTTCTTAAGGAGCTGAGTGGATGAGTATATGTAATTTTTGCCCATAGCCCATGAGTGGATCACACCTCTAGACTCTCTGTGACCTCCATGAAGTTAGTGACTGGGGATAAAACAATGGAGTGGGAGTGCCAGGGGGAGGGACCGAATCAATCTTTAGCCTTAAAGTGCTTTTTAAGAAATAGCCTCTTCTGGAGTTCCTGTGTGGATCAGCAGGTCACGAACCCAACTAGTATCCGTGAAGTTGTGAATCCTTGAGCTCTGTCCTCGCTCAGTGGGTCAAGGATCTGGCATTTCAACAGCTGTGGCATAGGTCACAGATGCAGCGTGGATCCAGCATTGTTGTGGCTGTGGCACAGGCCAGCAGTGGCAGCTCCCATTTGACCCTAGACTGGGAACCTCAGTATGCTGTGGGTGTGGCCCTAAAAAACAAAAAGAAAGAAGGAAAGAAAGAAGGAAAGAAAGAAGGAAAGAAAGAAGGAAAGAAAGAAAGAAGGAAAGAAAGAAAGAAAGAAAGAAAGAAAGAAAGAAAGAAAGAAAGAAAGAAAGAAAGAAAGAAAGAAAGAAAGAAAGAAAGAAAGAAAGAAAGAGAAGGAAAAGAAGGAAGGAAGAGTCTCTTTAAAATCACACATCTCTTGCAATCTTGCCACACTCATGCATCTTCCCACATAAATCCCTATTCATCACCCTAGGGACGGCTTTTTATAGCCAGATTCAGTTTGGGAGAATTCAATTTTACTTTGAGTTTTACCTGTGTCTCATCCTATGAGACATTTCTAAAAGCAATTATTTTAATAATTTGACAGCATGATGTCACCTTTGTAAAATATCCTCAACTCCTTGAGAAGCCCTGGAATTTTTCCTTTCTGTTTCTTTTCATTTTTTTTCCAGCATTTTTAATTTTTTTTAATTTTACTTATTTATTTATTTATTTATTTGTCTTTTTGCTATTTCTTGGGCCGCTCCTGCGGCATATGGAGTTTCCCAGGCTAGGGGTCCAATCGGAGCTGTAGCTGCCAGCCTAAGCCAGAGCCACAGCGATGCGGGATCCGAGCCGCGTCTGCAACCTACACCACAGCTCACGGCAACGCCGGATCGTTAACCCACTGAGCAAGGGCAGGGACTGAACCCGCAACCTCATGGTTCCTAGTCGGATTCGTTAACCACTGCGCCACGACGGGAACTCCTCCCCAGCGTTTTTTAACTGAAACTTTCAAACATACAAAACATTGGAAGCAGTTTATAGAAAATACTCATACCCACAGTCTAGATTCTACAACTAACAGTTTGCTGTATTTGCTTTATGTATCTATCTAACTTTTCATCTTTCTATCCATCAGTCCACATGACTTCTGAGGCATTTTAAAGCAAGTTGCAGACATCAATGCACTTCATCTGTAAGCATTTCCTTATGCATCTCATTAGCAAGAGCTCAATATTTATTTATGTACATTTTTAGGAAAAAGTTGCCTGCAGTGAAATGAGGAAATCTTATATGTATCCTTCTAAAAGTTTTGACAGACACACAGACGTATAATGAACCCTTATCAAGATGTAGAACAAGACAAATTTCTTTTAAGCTCATTGCCAGTCAATCCCCACCCACTCAGAGGCAACCAATTTTCTTTTCATTTTTATTTATGCATGCAATGACGCTTTCCGAGAGACACTGACTCAGGATTTACATCTGTACCTCTGTTGGAATTTCGAGACAAGTCATCATTACCTAGAGTATAGAATACTCATAAATAGGAACCTCATATTTGTCTCTTGTTGCACTTGTCTCTATTTGCCTTTTCTTTAACTGAGTGTTTTTTCCTCCATTGACCAACGGTTCCTCCATCTTTCTGTGATTCCCGAGGCTGCACCAGCAAATTTCAAGGAAGTTAAACTGGCACACTGTGCTTCCCCCATTTGGCTTTTGCAGCTTCTGCTTTGCTGCTGAAGTTCCATTTGGCTTTGGACATGGTCTTGTTATTGGGCACTGAGTGTGTACCGTGTGCAGAGAGCACTTGCATCAGGCTGACACTGGAGATTTTTCTGTACTCACTCATGAGGTTTCTTGGCACCACTGGGCATTGCTCATTTGACACGGGGTACCGTAGAGTGACAGGGCCACCTGCTACAGCTACACTGCACAATGCCCAATTCAAGTCCTATCGTTAGTCAGATGGCACATGCCTCTGACTAAGCTGATTTTGTGTGTGTGTCACAGGATGCCATGAAGTGGAGTGACCTTTTACAACATGAGCTGGTACATTCCATTGTAATCAGGGAGTTTTTGTTGGATTCTCTGCTTCGGGAATCTGCCAAAGAAAAGTTGTAGGAGGAAGAAAAGAAACTCCATAACGGAGTCCTCCCAGCTCAGTGGAAAAGAGAGCTGGCTGAAAAGCCACAAGAATGGGGTGTAAGTTGTGCATGTGCCATTGAGATGTCCTTGGGCAAAAGCATGAGAAATGGGAGAGGCGCTAATAGCATCTCTATGATTTGTCCCAGGAGAAGTTGCAAGCATTCCTCCAGTAGATATAAACTCTTTAAAAAATAAAAGGCATAGAACAAAGCAAGGTGTTCTCAGAATTCTCAGGCTCTTTTGGAGTTATGATTTCCATGAAGATGGTACACAGACTAAAAAAAGGCTTATCCTGTGTGGTTTTCACAGGCAAGGATAGGCTCCAGGTCCTCACTGCATCTTTTATTCTTGGCAGGAGCAAGAATAGAACAATAACGATAACAAATATTTGCTAATATTTCTTGGTGCTTCCCATAGCCATTTAACTCCTGAAAGGAAAAGGATGGCTGGCTCTTAAATTGTGGAAATTAGGGAGAATTTAATGTAAGGAACTCTATACAGGTATAGAAACTCTTGGGCAAGTCTTAAGGGACAGTGAAGGACCTAGGGACTATCAACTAGCTACCGAAAGGGTGGTGCTGAGCTCTAGAGCTGCAGAAGAGCAGCCACCAACAGGGGCTGTAGCCAGGCAACCTGGTCCCCAGTGGAACCCCCGCAAGGCAGGTAAAGAGGGAAGAGAAAAGAAATACTTTGACCTCTCCCTTCTTCCTGCAATCTCCTGCCAAAGGCAAGGCAGCCCAAGAATGCAGTTGTGCCCACAGAGGTCATCCCTAGTTGCAGAGAGCAGGGCACAGGGACAGGGATAATGACCGTTGGGCATGAGGAGAGGACCTTGAGAATAAGCAGCACTCTTCTCAGGTCCCATCATGTTGGTCTCAGGAGGCAGGCGGGCCATTCATTCCAAAAGTCCACCTGGACCTGTAGACCCAGCAAGCTGAGTATGATGGACATCTAATCAGGGAATCTGCACATCTGCCTGATATCAACACACAGATCTCCACTGTGTTTCCTAGGGCTTTGTTCTGGAAACCCTTCTATTAACATGAAGAGTCTAGAAGTTCTCTTGAGGGAGGAACACCCAGGCCTTACTCTTTCTGGTCCTTAAGGGCAAGCAGAACTGGCTGCTCCAGAGGAGACATGGTCCACAGAGGCCATGGCCTCATGTCTCCATTCTGCTCCTCGATGCAAGTCCAGAGGGAAGAAGGGCCTATACCTGCTTAGAATGTTCTAGATCAATATTTCTCAATGGATATGGCCAAGAATGTTGCACAGTCTTACTTAAAATAGTTCAAGAAAAAATTCTGACAATAATCTGCTGGAAAAAAAAAATCCTCAGAGCTGAATTCAAAGTCCCCTCCCAGTAATAACTTTTTCAAACATTTTCATTCTAGCAGGATTTTCTGAATAAATGGGCATGTGGATTTCCTAGGGCTGCAGTGACAAAGTACCACAAGCTTGGTGGCTTAGAAAAAAAGAAAGTTTCAGCTCTTTCACAGTCCTGGAATCTGGAAGTCTAAACTCAAGGCATTGGTATCGTCATACTCTTTCTGGGGATGGAGTCTTCCTCTCCTCTTCCAGCCTCTAGTTTCTGGGTCTGTGGCAGCAACACTCCAGTCTCTGCCTCCATGTTCACATGGCTTCTTCCCAGTGTACCTCTACTTCATCTTTCTTCTGTGTGTCCATCTGTCTTTGCATCTCTCATCTTGTATGGGGACCCACATTGGTGATGGACCATTTTAACTAGATTAGAACTTCTAAGACCCTTGTCTTAGCTTGGTTGAGCTGCTATAGTAAAACACCATTGACTGAGTAGCTTAAGAAACAGAAATGAATTTTCTCACCCTTTTGGAGAAGTCCAAGATCAGGGTAGCAGCTGATTTGGTATCTGGTGAGAACTTTCTTCCTGGTTTTCGATGGCCGCTTTCTCAATATTTCTTCACATGGCAAAGAGATCGAGGGAGAGCAAGCTCTTTCTTCATTTTCATATAAGGCCATAGTCCTACTGCATACAGCCCTGCACATATGACCTTCTTTAACCTTAATCACCCCCTGTAGACCCTATATCCAGTTATAGTCACATAGGGGTTAACTCAACATACAGATAGGAAGGCTGGGCACAGTTCATTCCCAGCAACCCTACTTCCAAAAGTACCAGGTGTGGGGATGGGGGGGAGTTCCCACTGAAGCTCAGTGAGTTAAAAACCCCACTAGTATCCATGAGGATGCAGGTTCAATCCCTGGCCTTGCTCAGTGGGTTAAAGGATCCGGTGTTGCCATGGAGTGTGGTGTAGGTCATAGACATGGCTCAGATCTGGTGTTGCTGTGGCTGTGGTGTAGGCCCCTAACCTGGGAATTTTCATATGCCATAAGGTGTGGCCCTGAAAAAACAAACAAAAATACCTGGGGGGTTAAGACTCTGACATACCTTTTTGAGGAACAGGATTCAACCGACCACGAAAAGCAATAGGCAGAGGGAACTTGTGGTGAGTGTATCTGGAAGTGCCTTGGCCCCTAGATGGTGACCCTGGAGGACCCACCTTTCCATACTTGTCCTGAGGGGAGCCCCACTCAGAACAGAGAGGTCACTGCCAGTGTCTTGGGGGTTCCTGACAACTGGAGGAACCTCAGAGCAGAAAGGCAGCTGTAGCTGGAGTGAGCAGGAGGAGGGATGCTCCCTGCCCACATCTGCCCACACAGACCCAGAAAGGACCCCACACGCCTGAGGCTACTGCAGCCCATCACTTTGGCAGCAAAGGCGAGTCCTCCCATGTGGGCTCAAGCTGCTGCCTCTGGCCTAAGGCGCTTGGGGCTTTCGCACCTCTTTCTTCTACTGCTCAGATACCTTCCACATGTTTGATGCATGGGGGGCTTAATCATTTCCTTCTTCTTTACTGAGTTGATTGGTCGCATATGCCCATTCTGGGGGGCCAGATGGGTGTCTACACTATCAGAGGCACTTGACACACCTGTGGCCCACCTGAGAAAGTGGCAAGGCCAGAGACCCAGCAGTCAGATGTGGGGCAGGGACGCTGGCATGCCTCCCTGCTCCTTGGGCAGGAAGTGCCCTCATCGGGAACCCCATTTTTCATTGAGGAGGGAATCTATGAAATGATTAGGAAATGAAAAGATCTGCTTTTCAATTTTCCTTTTTATAGGACTCAGGGGAATTTGCTTAAGCTCCTAAGCCTCGTCATCCTCATCTGTAAAATGGGGCTAATATTGGTACCTAATACAGAGGGTGGGTGTAAAGACTGAATGAGATGATGAATTTAAAATGTCTTATGGGGAGTTCCCTCTGTGGCTCAGCAGTAATGAATCTGACTAGCATCCATGAGGATGCAAGTTCGATCCCTGGCCTCACTCACTGGGTTAAGCATCTGGAGCTGCTATGAGTCATGGTGTAGATTGGCTTGGATCCTTCTTTGCTGTGGCTGTCGCACAGGCTGGCAGCTGTAGCTCCAATTCGACATCTAGCCTGGGAACTTTCATATGCCATACGTGTGGCCCTAAAAAAGCAAAAAAATAAAATAATAAAATAAAATGCTTTGTGTATTGTGTTCTGTCCTAGATAGCGGTGCATTTTTCTATAATTCACAGTTATCATTTTGCTCTATACACATGCTTAGTACTATGTGTGCACCCAGCGAGGCATCCAGGGACAAGCAGAAGTGAGGGGAAGCGGACACAGAATCCCCTGATCCATGGTGTGGGAGGCTCACCTGCACACCTGCCGCCAGCTCTCACACCAGCTTGCATTGTCAGCAGAGGTGGAGAGACAGCCACATCAGACAGTTGGGTCGTGCTGACTTCTTTCACCACCCAGGCAGCCCCATCCTGAGTTGATGTAGGGAACCTCCAGGATCTCTAAACTCTTTTCAGAGCAATTTATTCAAGCCACTGGCCTCGAGCCTCTTTTAACTCCAAGCTCAAGTTTTATCTGTTTCCCTGGAATTGCCAACTGAGCTGTGTGTTTAGGGAGGAAGCATTTTCTGAAGTGAACCACAAATGGTGTAAAAGGAGAAATCTGCTCTGATTTATGCATGTGATACTGCTGGTCCCAAAGCCAGCGTTCCCAGAGTCCAGAGCACCACTGTCCCCACTTCTTTCTACTGCTGGGGGTCGCCGTCGTTCCTGACATAGTGTTTTGTTTTTGGAAGAGTTGTCATCACTTTTATTTCAGAAGAAAACATATCCATTGAGACAGGTAGGTACCTTTATTTGCTTTTAATAAGTGAAGACACTGAGACTCACAGAGTTTAAAGCCTTTGAATCAGGAACCTGGGGATTTGAACCCTGTGTTCACTTGCCTACGCATTCTTTAATTTTGTCAAGTTCATTCTTTTATCTGAACTTCTATTTGTTGGACTGATGATCACAGTAAATATTTTAAAGATCATTCCAAGAAAGAAATTAGAAGACACAGTGCTATGTACACACTAGACAGTCTTGCCTAAAGCAATGGTAAGTGAGGCAGCAGAAAGACATCCAATAAGGACCCCTTCATAATTTCAGGTCCTGGACAGAGGTCTGCAAGTTTTTTTTCCTCTGGGCCAGATAATAAAGTATTTTCAACTCTGTGATCACTGTGGAGTCTGGTGCTACCATTCAAATCTGCTGTTGTATCATGCAAGCAGCTGCAGACATTACTTGAATGATTGTAACTGTGTTCCAATAAAACTTTATTTATAAAAACAGACACCAGATTTGACCCATGGCCCGTGGGATGACCCCTGATTTAGAATATAAAGTTGTATATCATAAGTGACAACATCTAGTAGATTAACCTCTATTCAGCCTTTAACGACTTTGTTTCAATCCTTCCTTTTTTGTGAAATGTTTCCTCCTTAACATGCTAGGCAGACCGAATGGCTCCTGTGACCTCTGCACCCTTTGGGGGCATCACATAACACCCACCTTCCCACAGTGAGGAAGGGGCAAGGTCACTTCCCAGTCGTCTGGAAGGTCCTGGAAATCAGTGATGATGTCTTTTCATCTTTCACAAATATTTAAAAACTGAGCAATAATACTTCTTATCTCCCCAGAGGGGGCACAAAAATAATGAAAGGGCTTGAACTGAATTTGGGAGACTTAAGACAAATCAGTGGTTGTCAACGGTGGGTGATTTCTGTCTCCAAGGGACATTGACAATTACTGGAGATATTTTGTGGGACAGACATTTAGGACAGCCTTTCACCAGAGAGAATCATCAGGCCCCAAATATCAATAGCGCTGAAGTCAAGGTACCCTGGACTGGCAAAACTAAGCATTTTATGGGCAACTTGTGCAAATCATGTGCACGGCCTTTTACAGTTTATATAATGTTACCTCCCCTGTCCCCGCAAAGGCCCGTGGAAAGAATGAAATGAAGTGATGCATGTAAGAGGAATCTGCATAAATCTTTAAGTCTGTGCAAAAGTAACGTCTTTGCTGTCAGTGAACCAATCCTGAAGTGTTGACACCACATAGGCTAATTCTAGAACACTCCTCAGTTTATCCCATCCAAATCTCCCCTTCTTCAGTCTAAGCCTTTTTCCCATCACTCTCTTCTCAGCAGGAGTAGGAGTGCCTTTGGCCACATTTCAAATGCGGGGGAAGTGGGAAGCCACACCTCAGTCTGCTTTTCTGCAGGCGAAATTGTCAAATTCCTTTCAGCTTTTTCTCTAGGTCCTATTTTTGAAGGCTTTAATTATTTTAGTTTTTAACAAAGATTCCCCTGTGGATTTCCTTCTGGTTTGCTGCGTGCCTCCCACAATAGTCAGTCTTCACCAAAAAGGGCTTCCAGTGAATCTTCCCTTTGGACAGAATCACCCCACAGTTTCTGCAAGCCAAGCTGCCTTTCATCTTCCATTCACGTATGCACATCGCTTTGGTGAGAGTCTGTCTTCCTGCTGAAAGAGTTTAGCCCACTTTTCTCTCTAGTGTGAGCAAGTGAAGGGAAAAATTCCAGTGGCTGTTGTTTGGGGGAACTGTTGTAATAAAACACCTCGATAGACGAGGGGGATCTTTCCTTGAGAGGTCTTTGCCCACTTAGGGAGACCGAGTGGGACGTGGGGGGTGCTTTCTATTCATTTGGTCATGTTATGGATTGAACTATGTCCCCTAAAAAATAGGTTGAAGTCCTAATCCCCCATACCACAGAATGTGACCCTCATTTGGGGAGGGGGGTGAGGCTTTACAGAGGTCATCAAGTTAAAATAAGGTCATTGGGAAGTTCCCATAGTGGCCCAAGGGTAATGAACCTGACTAGTATTGATCCAGGAGGATGCAGTTTTGGTCCCTGGCCTTGCTCAGTAGGTTAAGGACCTGGCGTTGCTGTGAGCTACATCACAGATGTAGCTACGATCTGGCATTGCTGTGGGGCAGCTGCAGCTCCTATTCAACCCCTAGCCTGGGAATTTCCATATGCTTTGTGTGCAGTCCTTAAAATTAATTAATTGATTAATTGATTAATTTTAAAAATGAGGTCATTGGAATGGGGCCTAATCCAATATCACTGGCGTCCTTATAAAATTGGACACAGATATACACTGATGGAGGAAAAGCAATGAAAAGACGCACAGGGGGAAGATGGCCATTTATACGCCAAGGAACAAGTTGAGAGGCCTGGAACAGGTCTTTCCCTGGAGACTTCAGAGGGAGCCTGGCCCTGCTGATGCCTTGGGTATGGACTTGTGACCTCCAGAACTGCGAGACCATATATCCTCAGCCAATGGGATTTTGTAACAGCAGCCTTAAGAAACTACCTGCCGTAGTTTCTGCCCCTGATGTGCTTGCTGGAGTTCATGACCATCTAGGAACATTTCTGCCAAGGATTGTTTGACACCATTTCTCTGGGTAATGGATGTCATCAATGATCTACTTGTTCTCTGCCCTCCCGCCACCACACACACACACCTATTCCTAGGGTGCCTGCAGCCATGACGGCGGTTTCCTGCATCTCCTGGGTAAGAGCATCCTCTGTCATGGGCACTCCCACCCACATCCAAAGTAGACTACAAATTCTGGAAAGTTCCCAGAGTGACCGTAGATCAAGAAGAGGCAACAGTTGTGAATAAATACTCTGGCTTCTTCCTTCTGGTAGGATCACTTAGGGCTGGGTTTAGCACAACTTTTCAGATGGTCCCTAGCAGCCTGAGCTCAGTTTGCCCATAATGGAACCTACTAATGAAGGTACCTCTTAGCGTTGCACCCTCCACTTTCTCAACTTCCCACTCCCTCAACATGCAAATAAAATGCTTGGCCCAAATCCTTGTCTTGGGATCTGCTTTAGAGGAGATTCACCCTAGGTCATGCTGCTTCAGAGTTGGATCTGAGCTCTGGAACTATCCCTGAGGCTAAAGGCCAAAGGAAGGGAGAGGAATTAGGTACTAGGAGTCCAAGAAAAGACCTAGTGTCATAGCAACCAGGGGCAAGGTCAGGTGTCAAAGCCAAATACTGATCAGACATGGGATAAGATTCAGAGGTCCCAGCCAGAGTCAACATAAGAGAAGGAAAGGTTGGACATTGCCATGATCTAGGCAGGTGGCCACTTCCAGGTTCACATAGGAACCATGGTATGCCAGACACCAGGCTGGGAGCTAGAGGCACGGAAGGAGGTAAGACACATTTCCTGAAATCAAAAACCTCACCTTCTTGTAGCAAGAGACCAAGGTGTTTAAAAAAAAAAATGTGATTTAAATGGCATGAGACAAATGCTAATTAGGGCTCTGAGAAACCTAGGATGTAAACTAGAAGGTCTTATTCTGAAGGGCCCTGTATTCTGTGCTAAGACATTTGCATTTCTCACTTGCAGGTATTAAGTAGAGCTAGGTTCATGACCATGTGACCTGAACAGTCAAATAAGGTCTTGTGTTTAGAAAGCCCCCAACTGGGGTTAATTGCTCTTCTGTCACCGCCTTGAGATTGTTAATAATTTTTAAATAAGGAGCCTTGATTTTTCACTGGGTCCCCCAAATTATGTATCCAGTCCTGACATAAGGAGCTTAGAAATGAGTATCGTAAAGAATAGTTTTAAGGAAGTTTCCACTGTGGCTCAGTGGGTTAAGAATCCAATTAGTATCCATAAGGATGTGGGCTCGATCCCTGGCCTTGCTCAGTGGGTTAAGAATCTGGTGTTGCCATGAGCTGTGGTGTATGTAGGCTGGTCCAATACGACTCCTAGTCTGGGAACTTCCATATGCCTCAGGAGTGGCCATAAAAGGCAAAAAAAAAAAAAAAAAAAGAATAGTTTTAAGCCAGGCCTGTGGTGTATGAGCTGGAGATTTCTAAGTAAGGCTGGCAGTGTGCTGACGAGCCAGGCCTGGGAACCACATGGTGACAGCTCCACTGGGTGATTTCGAGGAGCTCACTGGCCAAACGGAATCTCTGCTTCCAATTTTACTGGATATAGAGGCAGTGAGGCATTTTCATGCTTCATTCATTCATTCAATATGCAGAACTGTTTCAAACCCTTCGATATATTAAGATACATTATACATTAATTTTAAGGTGAGAAGCCATGTGTAAGTCATGTCCATCCAGCATGACTTCTAGGGAATTCGGTCAGAGCTCTCCATAGAACCCATAAATTATGAAGCATTTCTCCACCCCTGAGCATAATTCTTTCACGGTCTCTATGAGGAAGGGTATTGCTTCCCTGTTTTGTGGATTAAAATGAAGCTTAGGGAGGCTTCTGTTCATGCAGGATAAATCCAGGCTTACTGGGAGTTTTAAGCCAAAACTCCATCCAGGTCTTTCTCCCCAGGGTGCCCATCCATCTCTCAACCACCACCTCCCTAAGTCACTTCTCACTGTAATATCTCTTGCAGTAGCGTCTCCAAAAGAGAGGGTTTCTTAAAGCAGTCCCTGTATTTAGACATCGTAGGCAATATTTTGCAGCAGTTTTTAATCTCCTTCTTGATTGTCCCCTAGAGTTGTAAAGTATTTCTGAATCTCTGCGAGGAAGCTCAGCACTTCCCATAACCCCATAACGCATGTTTAGGCAGAAGTATGGGCTTCTCCATGTGACCATGAAACCAGCTTTTCTAATATCTAATTGGCAGGGGTGTTACTGGGTTGCCAAGTGTGGTCCTTGTCCCTCTATCTTGTCCTAGAGAAAGCTGGTTCTCCTCCTACGATATTTACACACACACACACACACACACACACACAAAGCCATGGTCTCAAGGAACCTGACCCTTCCTCAGCTCCAAGGGGGCTTGATGGGTCTAAGGATACTCCCTCCTCCTGGTGTGACTGGTTTAGGAATTCTCGTGTGACCTGATTCTGGCTGAGAATTGAGAGAGGAGGAGACGTTTAGGGGGGGCACTCCCTTCAAAGTAAAATGTCTTTCTCTCTTAAGAAAGAGTCCTTAGAAATTTCATACTCCTATTGACCTTTCTACATAGACCTTTACCTATACAAATTCCAATCCTCAGTGACCCCGGGTAAGTCACTGAAAAAAACGGAGTATTTATTTATTCATTTATTTTTGCTTTTTAGGGCCTTACTCAAAACATATGGAAGTTCCCAGGCTAGGGGTTGATTTAGAGCTACAGCTGCTGGCCTACATCACAGCCACAGCAATGCCAGATCCGAGCTGCATCTATGACCAAGACCACAACTCACGGCAACGCCAGATCCTTAATGCACTGAGCCAGGCCAGGGATGGAAGTTGTATCCTCATGGATCCTAGTTGGGTTCATTACCACTGAGCCATGATGGGAAACTCCTAAAAATGGAATATTTTCATACACACTATCTCATGTGTTTTTTGGTGTTGTTTTGTAACTGAAGTGAAATTCACAAACCTAAAATTTACCACTTTAAAGGTAAACATTTCCATGGCATTTAGTACATTTCACTATGTATACAATCACGTCTATTTAGTTTCAAAATATTTCCATCACCCCCAAAGGAAACTCTATGCCCGTTAAGTTTTTCTCCTGCCCCCCGCCTCCTCCCAGGCTTTGGTACCCACATATCTGCTTTTTTTTTTCTGTGGACCTAATTATCAGGGTATTCATATACCTACAGTGTGTGACCTTTTGTGTATGTCTTCTTTCACTGAATATGTTTTTGAGGTAGATCCATGTTGTAGCATATACCAGTGTTTCAGGTTTTTTTGCTGAGTAACATTCCATTGTGGGTAGATCTCACAGTTTGTTTATCCACTCAGCCATTGATGGACATTTGGGCTCTTTTCACCTTGTGGCTACTGTAAATAGCACTGCTATGAACATGCATTTACATGTGTTTGTTTACATACCTGTTTTTAAGTCTTTTGATACACACCTAAAGGTGGAATTTCTGATCATGTGGTAATTTTAAATTTTGAAGATCTTGTAAATTATTTTCCATACAGCCGTACCATTTTTCATTCCAAACGGCAGTGCATGCATTATCTCATGCTGCCCGTAGTATCAACTTGATGAGGTCAGGCTGTTTTATAAAGGAGGATCCTGAGATTCAAGGACCTAAAATCATCTGCCCATCTTGGTTTGTCACATCAGAATTTAATTCCACATCTTTGACTGAAAGGCCCACTTCTTTCCATTGCATGAACTTCTCAGGTCTTTAGCATCTTCCTCTGGAGAGAAAAAACAAACAACAACAACAACAACAAATAACCCACAGATCTATGATGTATAAGCTTGTTCAGCTATTGATTAAGAATTATGGGAAAATCAGAGTTCTTGTTGTGGTGCAGCAGAAACACATCAGACATGTACCCACAAGGAGGCCAGTTCCATCCCTGGCCTTGCTCAGTGGGTCAGAGATCCAGTGTTGCTGCAATCTGTGGTGTAGGGTGGCAGCTGTAGCTCTGATATGACTTCTAGCCTGGGGACGTCCATAGGCTGCAGGTGCAACCCTCAAAATAAAAAATAAAAAATAAATTATGGAAAAATCCCAGTTCAGAGTACCAGGTGTTTAATATTCTGTTAACACAAATATATGGGTTTATTTTGCAAACTGACCTTCTAGAATGATACCCAGCCCATAGTAAGTGCTCAGAAAATAATTGAATGAATGACCCTTGTGCGTTTGTCTGGGAGCCTTTCTTGTCTCTGGCAGGTAGCAATCCATATGCTGCCTTTTCTTTAATGTTCTCCTTTGCCCCTACAGTGCTGCCAGGAACAAAAGGGACCAGATCCACCGTATGTGACGTCACTCCAACCATGACAGAACGTCTTTCGAACCCTTCAAATTGAAATTAGGCCTTTAACAAACATGTCAATATCCTCCTTCAGATTGGGTGGCCCTACCTTTCTCAATTTGACTTCCCGTTATCAAATTATTTAATCTATAAACAGATATATTGCTGATGTATTTTAACCAGCATGTTTGTTATTTACCTCTAAACCAGTTTTCATCTTTCGGGACTTTGATGTTCTCATGCCAAGAAATAACATGTACCAATTTCGAATAAGGAATATCTTTTGCAGTTAATAATATGGTTAATAAGTGATACTGTCACTTGGGCATGTTAATAAATTAAAGAAAAGCCAAGCCAACTGAAAAGCTGGACCTAAAAATTGATTAGAGCATTTTGCCCAAGGCTTTGGCAGCAATTGAAACAAAGTGTTTTGAAACAGCAAATTGGCATTTCTTTGACTTCTAATGTTAGGTCTCTCCAAGCAGGACACCTGGTTCAACTACACAAAACAGCCATTCAGAATTATAGTCTGAGCTTTTGTTATGCAAAAGGTAAATGAGGGTAGCAGGAACTCTTCCAGGAAAAGCTGTTTTTACTTTTCCCCTGGGGAGAGCTCTCATTTAAAAAAAAGGAAAAGAAAAAACTGCTGTTGACAGGAAATCGGGAGTCTTGTGAAGATGAGTGGCCTTCTGAAACTATTTTATAGAAAAATACTCCATACAATGCTATAAAGTGTTTCCACTGTCAGTGAATTAAATGGAATCCCCAGCCTTCCCTATCCAGAAACACGAAGCTAGCAGAGAACGTTTTGAGAAGTTTCTGGTCGGCTCTCCCTGCCCCACTCTCAGTCTTCTGAGACTTGCTTGCTTTTTAGCTGTTTTTATGTTCTAACAGAAGCAATTTGACAGACACAGGCTGGCCTGTTTGTTAGAAGAGAAACTTGGTCCCTGTGTGAAGGCCAGCCTGTGAACACACACGTACTTCTACACATATGTGTGGTTTGCGTAATGCAATGGGAACGGTGTTGGAAACTGCCCTCGAATTTAGGGTTTGAGGTTGCTGACCACGCTGCCCAGCCTGTTAGTGTAAAATCCTAAAGTCCAGAGGAAAAGGAGAATGAAACGAAGGTCATTTCACCAAAGCAAGTGCATCAGAGATGCCTGTCATTTGCCTCCATGGCTTTTAACTCTTTGGGTCTAGTGACCTCGACTAGAGGTCCCCTCATTGTGTTGGGTGGGTATTGGGCACTTGTGGAGCCAGGCAGCTTCAAAATCCAATGGAAGAGTTTTCGCTCAATGAGTATTGAGAGCGCGAGGCAATCACACATCCATTGGTGCCCCTCTGGAACCTTCTCTACCAATCAAGGCAGGCTTCCATTTCCCCCTTAGCTTATGTGGCAGCTGTTTTATCGGTGTCCACCTGGTGCTGGGCCTCACAGTGGGATACATGGCAGTGAGTGAGACAAGGCCCAAGATGCCATCAATGTCACCTCCTAGCAAGGAAGTCCCATGAAAAGAGGCCAGTAAGTAGTGTTACTACAGAAAAGCAGAAGTGCTGTGAAGGGAGAGGGGAGCTTTTCTAGCTCAAAGGATTGCAGAGAGGCTTAGGAAGAGGCAAGTCCTGCAGACAATTAGGGGAAACATCAGAAGGAGCCGTGAAGGCAAATATCCTAATGCGGCCACAATGTGTCTGAGAAAATCATGACTGGTCAGGAGAGAGTGACTCAGGAGGAACAGGAGAGAGGTGGGCAGGAGGGGCAGGGCCAGAGCATGGGACCTGGAGGGGAGAGTCTCTCAACCTCCACACTCTCGACCTTTGGGGCTGGAGAGGTCAACGTCATGGTGGAGGGAGGGAGGTCAGAGTCCTGTAAACAGTAGAACGTCTAACGCATCCCTGGTCTTTACCCACAGATGCCATTAGCACCTCCGTAAGTTGTGACTACCCCAGATATCTCTGGACATTGCCCAGCATGGAGAGAGCTGAGTGTGTGTGTGTGTGTGTGTGTGTGTGTGTGTGTACACAAAATCAAATTGCTCACATAGGTTATGGCAAGAATAGATCTTGGCAATGACTCTGGGTTTTAGAATAAATGTAATGGAAATCTACTGGAGGGTTTTAAGTAGGGAAGTAATGCAATATAATTTTCACTCCAAAGGGAACACTGGCTGGTGGCCGCAAGTGTGAGTGTAGGGAGGAGGAATGGCTCAGGAAGGGATAAGAGCAGGAGCCAGAGGTTTGGGATTTCAAAGGAGACCTAGCCTAGGAAGAGAGTGCCCCATCCTCAGGCATGTCCTTGGGTGTCTGATCATGGTGTGAAATGACCCTTCTCTGCTGTCCAGCACCAATTCCAAAGCTGCTGAGTCAGCAGGGATCGTGACTCAAGGTAGCTCCTAATGAAAAAAGCATCTGGAAAAGACAGTTTCTTAGGTGGCCAAGAGCCAGTGCTATGAGGCTAAGTCTGTGGTTTGGTCCATGCATAGCCCTGTTGATTTGTATTCATGGTACCCTGAGCACAAGTCCCCTCTCTGGCTTGACCATGCTGCAGCCTCAAGGAGCAGCAGCTGTCGATACCAGAAAACAGCCAGGAACAAATTTTGCTACTGGAGGGAATCCTCATATGGCCAATTCACTATGGAGACATCACAGATGCCATCTTTCCATGGATCTGTAAGCTTCCAGAAGTCAGCGATGTGTCTTCTCATCCATGGACTGAAGACTCAGCCCCCAGTGTGTCTATATTAAGAGGTAAGACACTTAAGGGGGTAATTAAGATTAAGTGGAGTTATCAGAGTAAGAGCCTAGTCCAATAGGACTGATGTCTTTATAAGAAGAGGAAGAGGCACTGAGAGTGTACATGCATGAAGAAAAGGCCACATGACTTCATGACCAGGAGGCGGCCGTCTTCATGCCAAGGAGAGAGGCCTCAGGAGGGAACAGACCTGATGGCACCTTGACCTCGGACCTCTGCCTCCAGAATGATGAGGAAGTAAATTTTTGTTGTTCTAGCCCCTCCTCCCAGTCTGCATATTCTGAGTCCTGGCAGACTAAGAGAGCGTGCCCCCCCAAAACCCAGATGTCATCCTCATGTGGATAATGTCACTCCATCTCCAGGACATTCATCTGCAGCCTCTGCAGCTACTTTTGAAATCCTTCCTGAAATTTCTCTCCACCCACCCCCAGCCCTGAGTTTGCCTCATATGGTGCTTCTTGATTATCCAAAGGCTCCTCTTTGCTTTGCTTCCCTGACTCATCTTTCTTGGCTCCGTCTTACACGTTAGTGCTCCCCGGGGTTTTGTCCTCAAAGCTCTTCACATCTCAAGTCTAGACACCCTCCTAGGAAGGCTCATTTGTTCCCAGGGCTTTAACTATCCCTTCCATGTGCATGACTCATACATTTATTTTCCCAGACTCAATAGCTCTCATGAGCTCCAGATCTTTACTTGCTGCCCCAAGCTTGACCTTTCCCCAGTGAAGGATTTCACCACCAAACCTCTCACCTGAGCAAGGTATTTGAAGGGTAACTTTGACTCCCTCTTTTCTCTTTTTCTTCAAACTCAGATGGCTCACGGGATCTTTGGGACACTGTTGTCTTCCTTCAATGTGTGATTGCACAAATCATTTCTAATGCTTGCATCTCATGCCACTATTCCCCTACTGAAAACTTGCTAACAGCTTTCAACCACCTGTTGAGAAATCCGCAGTCCAGTCTCCATGACTCTTTTCTAGCAGCACCTTCTCCCATTTTCCCACCCAGAAAAATTATGTTCCAGGCCTACAGGCACAAATTACGGTCCCTAACACCCACGTTCCTTTACTTTTTTGCTGCCTCTGATTATAATAACTCCACCAGGAACCCCTCTCTCCTCTCTCTCTCTTTTTTTTTTTTGCTTTTTAGGACCATACTCGTGGCATATGGAAGTTCCCAGCCTAGGGGTCAAATCAGAGCTACAGATGCTGGCCACAGTCACAGCCACAGCAACATGGGATCCAAGCCACATCTGTGACATACACCACAGCTCATGGCAACACTGGATCCTTAACCCACTGAGTGAGGCCAGGGATCAAACCCCAAATCCTCGTGGATCCTAGTCAGGTTCATTAACCATTGAGCCACAAAGGGAACTCCCAGGAACCCCTGTCTTAAGTAGTCAACCCTTCTCCTTTGTCCCTTCTCTACTTTGCAAACCATTCTCATTGTCACAGACTGGGTTTAAGTGTACCTTCACACATAAAGCCATCTTCTCTGTTACCAGAGTCCTCCGCTCCGTAATCTGTTTCCCAGAGGCTTTTGCATACCTGTCTCTCCTGCTCCTAACTCAGTGAAATTTCTAGGCATCTGGTGGAGTGAGTCATGTTGAGATATCCCTTCTGAGATGAAGGATAAGTTGTTGTATTTGGCCCCATCTGACAACCAAAAAGGAGTCACCTTGCCTTTGGATTCTGGAGGCAACATATTCCTGATTTGGGCACACTGCTCCAGCCTCTTTACTAGATGACTTGAAAATGTGCTGGTTTTGAGTGGGGTGCAGAACAAGAGAAGGACCAGGGTGCCATGCCACTCAGAACTTGTGAGTCAGCTAATTCAATGGGGCCTGAAGGGATGCTGTGTAGAGACTTTAGCAGGCTCCTGGGGGTGAATTTCAGTGCAAGCCCTTAGGATTTGGGAGCAAAGGCCTACCATCCAGGCCAGAGAACTGCTCTCCTTCTGAGAAACAGCTCTGGGCCTGTTACTGGGCCTTAGCAGAGACTTAATGCTTCACCATGGGCTGCCAAGTTGCCCTGTGATCATAAACCAAAATTCTGGGCATGCACAGCAATACTGTCATCAAATGATATATATGTGATGGGTCCAAGCAGGCGCATGAGTAAATTCCACATAGAAGTGGCCCAAATGCCCATGGTCCCCACTCCTGCACACTGCTTTCTCTCTCCCACCCCACACTTACGGCTCAGGAGGAATCCCCTGCAGTCTGCTGACAGAGGAAGAAAAGACTTGGGCCTGGTTTACAGACAGTTCTGCACAATATACAGGCACCACAGGAAGTGGACAGCTGCAGAGGTGCAGCCCAAGGGGACATCCCTGAAAGACGAGTGTGAAGAGCAGTCCTTCCATTGGGTTGAACTTGGAGCACTTGGTGGCACTTTGCTTGGAAGGAAAATGGCCAGGTGTGTTATCTACTGCTTCAGGGGCTGTGGCCTATTGTTTGGCAGGATAGTCAGGGACTTGGGAAGGACACAATTGGAAAATTGATGACAAGGAAATTTAGGGGAAAAGTATGTGGGTAGACCCCTCAGAATGAGCAAAAAATGCATTGGTATTTGCATCCCTGGTGAATGCTCATCAAAAGGATATCTCAGCAGAGAAGCTGTTCCATGATCAAGTGAATAGGATGACCTGTGGGTACTGGTTGGCTTCTTTCCCCAGTTACTCCCATCATTATCCAATGGGCTCATGAACAGAGTGGCCATGGGGGCAGGGGTGGAGGTAATTCATGGGCTCAGCAACATGCACTTCCATTCACCAAGGCCAGCCTGGCTATGGCCTCTCTGAGGGCCAATCTACCAGAGCAGGGGCTAACACAGAGCACACAACATGGCACCATCACCAGGGATGTTCTCTTGCCACCCAACGGCAGGTTGATTACCGTAGATCCTGTCTTCATAGAGGGAAATAAATCGACACTCAGTACAGGGACTTGCCTACTCTACATGCAATGCTTCTTCCAAAACTCCCATTTGAGGACACACAGAATACCGGCCCACCATCATGGTATTCCACTCAGTGTTGCTTCTGACGCAGGCTCTCACTTGACAGCCAGTGCAGTGCAGTAATGGTCCCAAGTTCATGGAATTCACTGCATACCCCACCATCCTGAAACAACTGGCTTGATAGAATGGTAGAATGGCAGAATGTCCTTTTGAAGACTCAGCTACAGTGCCAATTAGGTATCAATACCTTGTAAGCCTGGAACAAGGTTCTCCAGAAGACTGTGCCTCCTCTAAATCGTCATTCAACATATGGTGCTGTCTCTCCCATAGCCAAGACTCACAGGTCCAGGAATCAAGGGTGGAAAGGGGAGTGGCACCACCCACGGTTACCCTTAGTGACCCAGTAGCAAAACTCTTGCTTCCTGTTCCCATGACCTTAAGGTCTGTCGGCCCAGAGGTCTCTGTTCCTAAGGGCGGAGTGTGCTTCCAGCAGGAGACACAACAATGATTCCATTGAAGTGGAAGTTAAGACAGCCACTCGGGCACTTTGGGTTCCTCATGCTTCCCAATGAGCAAGCAAAGAAAGACGTCACTGTGCTGTCCGGGGTGATTGATTCTGACCTCCACAGGGAAAATGAACTTCACCTGGTTCTCCAGCTTGCTGACTGTGGAGCTCAGGACCGGTCAGCCTCCATAACTGCGTGAGCCAATTCCTCATAACATCTTTCTATAATAATTCTCTTTATATAAATATATATGTAATTTTATATATAATATGTAAAATATAAATATATTACATAGACATATATACACTTGCTATTGATTCTGTGTCTCTGGCGAATTCTAATTAATACCAAAATAGTTATCAAAACAGTTTTTTTAAAAGAAATGTTAGGTAGAAAGAGTTATGTTTCTTTGTTAACTCATTAAATAACAAGACCTATTGCCAAGCTGAAGGACTGTCGTTTCGGAGTGGTGATGAGCACAGATAATATTGTGATAACGTTTGCAGCAAGTGTAAAATGCTTTAAAAATATATGGGATTTCTGGAGTTCCCGCTGTGTGCAATGGGTTAAGAATCCAACTGCTGCTGTTCGGGTCCCTGGAGAGGATTGGGTTCAATTCCTGGCCCAGTGTAGTGGGTTAAGGATTCGGCGCTGCTGTAGGTGAGGCATAGAATTTGCATAGAATCTGTGGTTCAGATTTAATCCCTGGTCTGGGAACTTCCACATGCTTTGGGTGCAGCCATAAATATATATATGTGATTTCTAATGGTGAGAATATCATGTCCTTCTAATACTACTGCCATTTGTTCTCTTTATTTGTGATTGAAAAAAAATACTGTATTTGAGTTAGAGGTTAGAAAAAAGTGCAGATGTATTTTTGGTGTAACCATGTTCCTAAGAATGCTCACTGTGGATCCCTCAGGGTCTATAGAGCCCAAGAAAAGACACTCTGAGATAAAGAAAGACTGAATCTTAAATCTTCCTGGATAAACTCCTCTTTGAGAAAAGACAGTTAAAGGGACAAGTAAGTAGCCCATGGGCCTTTGATTCTCCAAACAATGTCATTCATACCGTAGACAAGGAGACTGAAGCAGACCTTGTTTTGAGAGAGAGAGAGGTCTCCTTTTCCATGATTGATTGGTCTTTGGAACAAATATTAGATCTCTTCTGCAAACTATTTTAGCCCCTCTGAGTCCCTAGCATAGTACTTCCATGTACTAGGCGCTCATTATTACTTGCTGAATTAATGATCATAGATAGATGGATTAATGAACTTACAAAAGTGCCACGAAAATTTGCAAAGAGGGCAGTGGGCGCACACAAATTGGCTTATGATGATTCCCTCCAGCACTCTCGTTCCTCCCTTCTCCTGCCATGTGTGAGGCAGACCCAGGCACTGCCTTCCTCAGAGCAGCTGGCTCTGGCGGCTGTTGGGCATCACCAGCCAGAAGCCAGGTGGTCTTACATTCACTTCCTTCCATGCCTAGGGCTAAGGGGGTGACATGAATGGGTCCAAACCACTTGATATTCACTGTTGGCTTTTCCATGGGTGTACACCAGGCTACATCCCATCGGGACCTCTGCCCTCGCTGGTTAATGGATCCCTTTGTAAATGCACTCAAGGAGAGCACAGGCCCCAGCCTCATCAGAGGAGATGTGCCATTTCAAATGACTGTATTTTGTGTTTATGAATTAATTCATAAATTAATCATAATGCATTCCCCAAGGAGAATTAGAAAATATAAAAAGAGGAGCAAATAACATATCTAATCCCGCAACCCCAATACACATACTGCTAATATTTTAGCATATTTGCTTCAAGACCATATTAGCTTTTGCATAGTTTTATTCTTTCCTGTTGGGATTTATTTCAAGGAGAATGGTAAAGGGGGATTGTGTTCTCTTGCGATGATTCTAGCATATGCTATCTTGTTTCCATTCCCCATCACTTAATATAATAGCTTTTTATTATTTACATATAAATTATGTGTCTATATATACATAATTTATATATATACAATTTATATGTATCTAATAAAAATAACTATGTCTATAATTTAAAAATTGATATGTAAGAGCATATATGTTTATATGTGTACATATGCATCTATGCTTTTATCTATTAATACTTTTTTTTTTGTCTTTTTACCATTTTCTTGGGCTGCTCTTGCAGCATATGGAGGATCCCAGGCTAGGGGTCCAATCGGAGCTGTAGCCACCGGCCTACTCCAGAGCCACAGCAGTGTGGGATCCAAGCCGCGTCTGTGACCTACACCACAGCTCATGGCAACGCCGGATCCTTAACCCACTGAGCAAGGCCAGGGATCAAACCCACAACCTCATGGTTCCCAGTCGGATTCGTTAACCACTGTGCCATGACAGGAACTCCCTCAATACTTTTTTTAAGCACCACATATTAACTCCTCAATTAAATATGTCATCATTAATGACACATTAACACTGTTTCATCATTTCTCTATGAAGGTTAAGACTCCTGTGAACATCTCTGTCCATCCTTTTTTTTTTTTTTTTAATGTTGTGTTTTTGTCTTTTTAGGGCTGTACTCAGTGGCACATGGAGCTTCCCAGGCTAGGAGTCCAATCAGAGCTGCACCTGCCAGCCTACACCACAGCCACAGCAATGCGGGATCCGAGCCACATCTGCAACCCACACCACAGCTCATGGCAACACCGGATCCTTAACCCACTGAGCAAGGCCAGGGATTGAACCCGTGTCCTCACAAATGCCAGTCGGGTTTGTTAACCACTGAGCCACAATGGGAACTCCTGTCCATCCATTTTTTCCTGCTCTGACTTTGTCTTTGTAGGGATGGTTTCCTACAAGTGCAAATCCTGCTTCAAAGAAAGAAATTTCTTGAGGCTCTTACTATAAATGGCAACCAAGCTACTCTCACTATGTTTTTTTATTTTAAGTTTTAATATATTGGTGGCTGCATTACTTAATCCGGGGGACGTGCTTGAAGTCCCAATTTCTTTTCTTTCATGCCCAACAAGTCTGGAATTTTCTCAGCTCTGGTACATGGAAGGCGGGGTCATATTGCACAACATAGATATGGTTTCAGACCCCAGCTCCCACCTCTTCCTCCTGGGAAATCCTGAGTCCATCACTTAACTCCTCCGTGCTTAAACTTCCTTATTTAAAAGTGGGTAGAAACGATAGTACTTATTTAGTAAACAATCGTACTCCCTACATATGGATGCCATGGGGATTAAATGAGCTGCTGCATGTGGTTTGACATATAGTATGATGTCAAAATTAGTTTCCTTGTCTGTTGCTGAGAACACCATGTACGATAACTGTGGTCTTGTACGTATTAATATATTTGAGGCAGATTTTGAGATCTTATCATTTGCTTTCTACTCGTCCTACCTGTTTTTTACTCCTTTTTCCTCTGCCCTAAGGGCATGACTTTGGTTTCATGGAGTATTTACTTTGTCCTGTTTTCCCCTCTGTGAGTGTGGGGGTCACTGCCCGTTCGCAGCTTAGAAACCCTGGCCAATCTGGGTGACTCACAAACGGAATCCTTTGCACCTTATTCAGGCACTGTAGGAAGTGCATCTCCAAGCCTCCATCACAGGTCTTTTTCCTCCATCCTAACGAGTGATTTTTATATTTCATGCCCTTTAACACTGCCCTAGCAAGTGCCTGCTTACCAGTGACAAATGCTCTCTGTTCTTTGTTTTTCTAATACCTTTATTTTGCCTTAATTTTTGAGGAATATTTTCTACCCAATACAGAATTCTAGGTTGGAAATTAATTTTCAGCATTTTGAAAATTTTCCTTCATTACATTCTGGCTTCTATTATTTATTATACTTTATCCCATTTTTTCCATTTTATTTTTTTATGGATTTAATTATTTTATTTTATATTATTTGTTATATTTTATTTTACTTGACTCTATTGAAAACATTTATAATTTTGTTTTATTTATTTATTCAGTATTTTATTTTACATTATATTTTATTACTCTGTTTTACTATTTTTATAAATTTATTAATTTGTAATTTTAATTTTCTTATATTTTATTTTATATTTTTTATTTATATAATTATTTTACTTTACATTTTCATTACTTTAATTTATTTTCTTTTTCTTTTCCTTTTTTTTTTTTTTTTTTTTTTTGGCTATGCCTATAGCATGTGGAAGGTCCCAGGCCAGGAATTGAATCAGTGCCACAGCAGCAACCTGAGCTGCTGCAGGGACAATGTCAGATCCTTAACCCACTGTGCCACAAGAGAACTCGTATTTTATTTTTCAAGTGACAACTGTCAATCCACTATTCCACCTTTGAAATCAAGGTGTCTTTCTTCCTCTGCTCACTTTTAAGATTTCTCATTGTCTTTGATTTTTCAGCTGTTTTCGCTAATGTGATTTTCTCTGGATTTATTGTGCTTCTTGAATCCCTACCAGTTTGGAAATGTGTCAATCAAGGCCACTTTCTCTTTCTTACTCTTCTGGAAGGAACTTTATACATGTATGATAAATCTTCTCACTGTGTATCCTTTGTCTCTTACCCTTTCTCTGTATGTTTTCATTCTCTTCTCTTTCTGTGACTTTTTCTGGATATTTTCTTTAAATCTACCTTTCAATTCATTGATTCTCTCTTACCCTTTAGTCCTTCCACTCTTTCTAAGTTCAGTTATTGCACTTTTCAATTCTATAATTTCTCTTTGATCACCCTAAGAGCTCTCAATTCGCCATCAAAATTCTTCATCTTTTTTTATCCCCTTAACAATCTACATTTTGTTATTTTTAATTTTGTTGTTGGTAACTCTTATCTGGAGCCCTTTGGGGTTTGTCTTTTATTTTTTCCTATTGCCTCCTATATCTTGATATTTTACATGGGCTACCTGGTATACGTGACAAACTATAAAATTCATTTAAGACCATAACTTCCCAGAGATATGATTTGCTTTTGCTGACAGCCAAAAGCACCGGCATTCCAAGATCAATTTCAAGAATTGAGATCCTAAGACAAGTTTCCATTCCCACAGGGCTCAGGATATAGGACTTGCTGGTCTCAACCCAAAGCATGAGGGGTTTTGAAACCCTGCTTCATCTGGGGGGAGTGTGGGGCTGAACGCCTGCGTCTCTTCTATTCATGTTGAGGCTGGCAAAATGTCTGTGCATACTTTCAAGTTCTTAGCTCCCTTTTCAAAATCCCTCTCACCTTTGGAGTAAAAAGCAGCAAAAAGGCCAGGAGCATTTCTTTGCATTTCTGTCTTTTCCTGGATCTTGGCCTTGCAATTCTTCACTGTGCTGACAACTCTCCAAAGACTTCAGTTACTTCAGTTAGATGGTGTGTGTGTGTGTCTGTGTGTGTCTGTGTGTGTGTCTGTGTGTTTCATCAGATTTTCTCTTTGTCTTGAGCAGAAAGTTGATCCTAATCATCTGGATCACCTAATCTACTCGTTCAAGAAATAGAAATCTAGTCTTCATTTTTTCAAAAGTATGGCTTTCTAAATTATGATTATAAAAAAGAGATCCCAGAAAAAAAAATGTTTCATTTCAGTATTCCCAAACTTATTTTACTACAGATGCCTTTTTTATCTGAAGCGGCCCATAGAACAAATGTTCCAGGGCATCTCAACTTACAAAAGGCTTAGATTTCAAAAGACTGTCCCTAAGAACTTTGCCTTGAAAGTTCAAAGTGGTGTTCAACAAGCAGGCATTGTATTCACGTTTATGCAAAGTTAAGTTACAAGAGAAGAACTCTGTTTGATGGTTGTGTTGTGACTCATTGCACTCCCTGTAACAATTGTTATTCTTTCACCGCTTTCTTTTGTTTTAATTATTTCCACTTTTATTTTCACTGTAACTGTACTCACACAGAACATAGGATTGGTCCAAAAGGCACTTTGGCACAGGTATGGAATGACATTTTCAAACATGTTTTATTTTGAAATAAGTGTAAGATTCTCAAGACGTTAGAAAAATAATACAAAGAGTCTGAGTGTACTTTCATCCAGCTCTCCCCTGTGATGACTTCTCATAATAACTAAAATAAAATATCAAGACCCAGAAGTTAATGTTGGTACAGTGCTGTTAAATGGCCCCAAAACTTTAATCCGTGTTCACCACGTTTCAACATATATTCACTTTTATGTGTGTTTGTATGTACTTCTATGCAACATTATCTAGTGTAAAGATTCATATAACTACCAGCACCACCAAGCTATGAAACTATCCTATCACCACAAAGAAACTCCCTCATGTTACCCTTTTATGGCCATACCCACCACCCTTGTCCCCTGGTAACTACCAATCCATTCTCAATCTCTATAATTTTGTCCTTTCAAGAAAGTTGTGTAAATAGAATCAAAAAGAATTTAACTTTCTGAAGTTCATGTTTTGCACTGAGCACAATGTCCTTGAAGAATCTACCCAGTAATAATATTCTTACTTCCAACATCTTTGCTATCCCATCCTTAAAAGATGCCATTTTTTTCTATTTCCTTTTCCTTTTTTTTTTTACAGATAAGGTGAAAATCTGCCTAAAAATCATGAGTGGATTAATGACATTTCTTGACATTCTAGTTCAGAGTTATGTACAGCAGACCCTGTTTCCCCTAAAACCAATTACTTCCTGACTGGCGTGGAACAACAGGTCAGCTGAAGGTCATGGTTGATAAACACGATCCACTGAGTATTTAATCAGAGGTTTGTTAGACAAAAATCAAATTTTTCTTGTCTCTGCCCGTAGCAACTACAGCATTATCCTGCTAAGTATGGACTTGGAAGTCATTCACATACTTACTGTTGAAAGAATGTCTAAATAGAATTTCTAATGTCTGAATAGAATTTCTAAACTCTTAGCTCAAGAGTTGATTATTTCAAAAACAAGAAATGAATGCACTGACTGTGTCTACAAGTGACATTTCCTAGTTTTCTTCTCTATTCCTCTCATCTTTGGGGGTTTGCCTAAAGATCACCAAGCTTGAAATGAACCTAATAAGCATTCCGTAGCTTTCTGCAGTGGTGGAGAATGTTTCTAAAGCGTTCAGGAATATGCCATGAAGTCCAAGAGCAGACATTAACAATCCGAGGTGTGTCATTTCCCATAAGAACTCTTGAAGAATCTTTCTTAAAAAGTGCTGGAAACAAAGAGACCTAATAAATCTTTGCAACCATGATTTCTCAAGTGATCTCCCAGGGCCAACCAGTATAGACCTAAGAAGCCTTTCACACCAGGCCTTACCTGCTGCAGACTTTCCTAGCATGAGACCCAGGAAAATATCCAAGGACCAGGAGACCCTTATAAGTTCCACCTGAGTGCTGATTAGTCTGTACCAAGTGTAGAGACACTCGCAATGGGTAGAATTTAGGGACAAGAAGGAATAGCATCACGGTCTATTTATAGACAATGATAGCATCATTTCTACCTCCTGACCAAACATCCCACTGGAGTTATGTTGTTTGGGAGCATATGAAACACTTGGCATAGCAAATGTCGCAAAGTGATTTTAACCTAAGGAAGCAGAGCCAGGTTTTTAAAAACATTTACTATCTCAGGCACATTCCGTCCAAAACCACCTTCATAGGCATCTTCAGAGACGTGTTGAACACCAACACAGGGGCCGTGCATTTTCATTAGTGATCTCCCCTGTAGATACAAGGGCTGATCTTGTATTTGGGAAAATTAACTCATGTAATTTATTCGCGTCTGAAATAACAGGTGAACTGCTCTCCCTTTGGGACTTTTTAAATTCACTGAGTCCTTTTCCTCTGATGTTTTATCATCATTACTGGATTTTTTAAACTTTGGCTCCCAGGCGATTTCTATGGTAAGGTATGTTCATCAGGTGTAAGCATGGTAAACATTATAGTGGCTTAGAGCAGATTTGGAAGTTGAAAGGTGCTTATCTAAATAGAGGAAGACTTTAAAGATCTTGCCATTCTTCCCTTAGCACTTAATGACTGGTTTTTCCATCTAATGAGGGAGACCTGTAAACTTTCTAAGCAGAAAGAGTCAGCTACTAAGAAAGGAAGTCCTTTCCTAACCCTATCAATTTTTAGTTCAGAGAACTGAGACAATTTAAGATGTGGAAAATTTAAGTTGCAGAAAATAGACTGAAATGCTGGATACTGAAGATAATGTGCCTTTGGCAAAAGGCAATACCCTTTTTCTAGGAAAAGAGCTTAAACAAGCCTTATTTTTAAAAATAAATAAAAACACAGGGTATATTGGGCACCAAATACGTCCTAAAACTGTAAAGTTACCAACTGTGTATTAAATTTTCCTCTAAATAAAAAACTCATGGGTATAAAAAAAAACAGAGGGTGGAAAATTCACAGCTTTTTCCTCATACTGTAGGGTGGAGGCCACCCACCTAGTTTGGGGGTCCTGCACCTTTCATATTTCAAGTAGATCAAAGAGCTTGAAAAACAAAAGCTGACAATCTTGGGGTATTTTTATAACTCAGGAGGGAAAAATCATTTTGCAGTTTCCATTACACAGAAAAGTGATTAATTATATTGGGAGGGAGAAACTTCTAACATTCAAAGAAACCATATTAAGTGCATATATTCCTCCTCATTTTATTATTTATTTCTTTTTTTATCCCCCTCATTTTATCCATGATATAAAGGCCAAAATACTTCATGGCAGTGCATGGGAAGGAAGTCACAAGGGAAATGAACATTTTCAATGATCTGTTATTAAAGTTCATAATTTATAGGCATTTCCTGACTTCTCACAGGTGGAAATGTCTCTAAAGGTAAATTAATATTGTTATTATTTACACCAAATGACCTTCCACGGGTTTCAGAAAGACCATGAGATAAAACTTAACACGTTGCCTTAAAAGACCATCAACAATGAATCTATTTTGCAAAAACCCCACCCATCTAACAATGCGATCATTTTATCGACTTTTTCTTTGGAATATGCCTTCCAAAGATGGGGCTGTCCTGACTTGTAGAAACAATAAACAATCTTGAGAGATTAAAATAAATGACTGCAGGCTTCTTTCAATTTTCTGCAAACTCTTTGTGAGAATAAAAGAATCACTATCCTTAAATAACAGGAGAATGACATCACTGATCAACTATGTCCCCAGTGGATAAGAGCTCAAGGTGAGACATAGTGTTTGTGAAAGAAATTGCTTCTTTGGTAAAACCCCTCAGCAATTAAAAACTCCAGACAAAGGGCCTTTTCTCTCCATCACTTGTACCACCCACCCACGCCCACCCTTCCCCACCCCAACAGGGAAAAAGCCCAGGAACCTCATTGAGGGAATGTGACAGTTCTGGTTCTATTTTTCCTCTCTCTAAGATTAATCATGAAAATATTATGAGTTGTGGGTTGGAAGTGGTTTTGGAGAAAGTGTTTTCAGGCATTACAAATGTTGAATATTTTGAGAAAAACTTACGGTACTAAATTGAAATTTCATTCAAGTGACCTTTTTTTTCCTGCTCTTCTATAATGAGTTTTGGTTCATCTTGGAGACATTTCTGGTATTGGTTTTATGATGTTCTTGCAAACCATTATTATGATGGAAAAGAAAGCAAGCTCTAAGTGGACAATGAACTTCCTGGGGATTGGAGCTGAGATTAAGAATTTAGGCAGATTTTCTCCAGAACTTAAAACATGGGCCACAATGGATCAATAGGATTCTTGAAGATTTGCTTTGGGACAAAAAGTATTTAAATTTGTGTTTCTGGGGTAAATTATTACATACATCAGCTTAGAGGTGGATATGACGATTTGCAAGTCAAAATGCTCTTACCCTTTTGTTAGCTAGCCTGGTTCTGCCAATGATGATGATGGTGATGGATAGTAATAACAGTGGCTGAAAGCAAGCACTGACTCTGTGCCAGCTCCCTCACCAAGCGCTTTACATGCAAATTCCCAGTTAGGCATCCCAAAAATAATCTGAGATAAATACAATTATTCCCACAAAGGAGTCTTGCAGCAGGGGCTCATGGTCACACAACTGGGAAGGAGTCTAGACGTCTCCAGGCTTTGACTCTGTCTGTGATGGTCTTTCACATCAGCAATGCTTTGCAGCTGTTAGATGAAGTCCTGTATAAAACCTTTCCATCTGAAAAGCGAGAAACATTCAGACTTTACCAGCTCTCTCAAACCAAACCATGTATTTTCACTTATTTAGTCAGTTAACTCTGGACTGAATTGTGTCCTTCCCCAAAACCATACGTTGAAGCCCCAGTCTCCATTGTGACTATAATTTGGGCATGGGTCCTATAAAGAGGCAATTAAAGTTGTGAGGTCATAAGGGTGGGGGTCCAAATCCCGTAGGATGCGTGTTCTTATAGGAGACACTCTCCTCTCTCTCTCTCAGCCATTGTCTCTCTGGTCTTGGGCTTTTCAGCCTCTAGAACTTGAAGAAATAAATTTCTATTATTTCAACCGTCCAGTCAGTGGTCTTTGGTTAATGGCAGATCAAGCAGTCTAATCGATTGTCTATAAAAAAGGAAAGGAAGGAAAAAAGATAAGAAAGAATAAAAAAGAAGCAAAAGAAAGAAATCAAGGTACTTAGAAACATAGAAATTGTTAGAAAAATGACCCTTGAAGCTCATTGTCCACAATAGCCAGTTAGTGGCAGGCCAAAGACTTCAATTGAGTTTGGGTTTAATTGATTTTGCTATTTAAAGGATTTAACTGAACCACATCAAAGATGTACTACATGCATGAAATGGAATATTACTCAGCCCTAAAAGAATGAAATAATACCAATTGCAGCAACATAGATGGACCTAGAAATTATAATCCTAAGTGAAGTTAGACGGTGAAATACAAACATCCTATGATATCACTTATACGTGGAATCTAAAAAAAAGAATAAAAATGAACTTATTCGTACAATAGAAACGGACTCACAGACTTTGAAAACAAACTTACCAAAGGGGACAGGTAGCAGGGAGGGATGGATTGAAGGTTTGGGATTGGCATATATACACTGTGGTTTATGGAGTGACTGCCAGCAGGAACCTGCTGTATAACACAGGGAATACTACCCAATATTTTGCAATAATTTATATGGGAAAAGAATATGAAAAAGAATGGATATGTCTACAGGTATAACTGAATAACTACTGTACAGAAGAAATTATCACAACATTGTAAATCAACTATCTTTCAATAAAACTTTATTTATTTATTTATTTATTGTCTTTCGTCTCTTCAGGGCCATACCCATGGCATATGGATGTTCCCAGACTAGGGGTTGAATTGCAGCTCAGCTGCCAGCCTGCACCACAGCCACAGCAACACCAGATCCGAGCCGCGTCTGCGACCTATACCACGGCTCAAGGCAACGCTGGATCCTTAACCCACTGAGCAAGGCCAGGGATCAAACCTGCAACCTCATGGTTCCTAGTTGGATTCGTTTCTGTTGTGCTACAACGGGAACTCCAAAACTTTAATAAATTTAAAAAAAAAGGTTTTATTGAGAAAGGACCAGGCGGTTGGTTCATTCTTGTAATTTTTGGGACATTGCTATATTCTGAAAAACTAACATGGTAATAAAGTGAGTTCAAAGTTTTCAGTAAGCATTCTACTCAGTACTTTGTTCTCAAACCATTATAATTTCATAGCAATGTTCAAGGGAGTAACACTTGGATTAGCATGTAATTTTCCAAACCATGCAGAGAAAATACACACAGGGCCTTTAATTGTCCATATTCGGAAATGCAATTTGTTTTTTCATCTTTTTGGGTTAAAAGTATATTTTAGACAGGAAGAGTCTGGAGCTGCACATTAGCCAGGAACAGTTGCATTTCCGGCAACCCCTCCTGGGATCTGAGACTGCAGCAGCCATCCAGGCATTCTGCCAGTGGGGGAGAGGATTGTAAACATGCAGAGGGGAATTTTGCAAATCTTTTTTTTTTTTTTTGCTTAATTAAAAACAAATCTGGAGAAATATATTTAGATAAGAAGAATTTCGCCACATAATAGGATCACTAAATATCATTCTCCCTGCCACATAGTTTATAAAACTGCAATAGGAATATTCATGTGAAAATTTGTCAGGAATCCTGGCCAGTGAATGAAACCAAACTCTCTCATCAGACTTTCTCATCAAAAGCAATGAAGGGTGTTTTGGAGTCCAGGTGTCATTTCCAGATGCAGAGGGAGGTTGAGGGATTTTCAAAGGCAGAACTGTCAGTGATTTCGGCACTGTCTTCGCTTTTTTCCCTGAAAAGGAGAACATAGCACAGAGAGTGATCAGTTAGGAAGGAAATTTCAAAAGCTGTAACACTCAAAGATGCATCCAGAGTTCAGGTGAGGGTTTAGGGTGTGTGGCCTGGCATCCTGTTGGAAAGACGGCAGGCAGGTCACTGCAGGGCACAGGGTCTAGATTCTCTGGCTTTCTTCTGACTTGGCCAGTTTTGGCAGTTGCTGCAGGACAGGTGAGAAATTGCCAGGGATGTGTGCTCTAGAGAAAGTCAGGACTTAAGATATGTTAAATGCACCAGAAAGAACCATCCATTTCATGCATGAAAAAGCATGGTCTCCTTTGGTCTTGAATTTCTGGTTTCTGACATTTCTAAGAAGAGTGTACTTTATTTCTATCCACCTTCCAGGCTATGGTTCATACCTTGGGGCACGTGGCAACTTCTTCTTGCCCATCGCCATCACTAAACCAAACCTAGCAAATTTTAGGTTTGACCTAAATTGAAGACTTTTCTAGGAAACTTCCTCCTGAGGTCCCTCTAGACTGACTGCCTCACTTGTCAGTAAGAATTTTCTCTTAGTAAACTAATGCCAACAGCACAAGATTCTTTGAAAAGCATGCCTATCAGCCTCATCAGAGCAATGCAAACATTATCAATATTGAAACTTTCAAAGTGAATGTGTTCCGGGAGTTCCCATCGTGGCGCAGTGGTTAACGAATCGGACTAGGAATCATGAGGTTGCGGGTTCGATCCCTGCCCTTGCTCAGTGAGTTAAGGATCCGGTGTTGCTGTGAACCATGGTGTAGGTTGCAGACGCGACTCGGATTCCACGTTGCTGTGAACTATGGTGTAGGCCGGCGGCTACAGCTCTGATTCGACCCCTAGCCTGGGAATCTCCACATGCCGCAGGAGCGGCCCAAGAAATGGCAAAAAGACAGAAAAAAAAAAAGTGAATGTGTTCCAAAAAATGGACTTACTTTGAAAATTGTTCATAAACAGCATGCTTCTTATTGAGGGGACAAAATAATTAAATCATTCTAGATTCAAATCTAACATACACTGAATCCATGCAAGGGGGTTGCTGCTATTTCCATAAAACAAGGAGTAAAGTTTTGGTTATTCACATCTGGTCTAAGAGATGGTGGTCATACAGGGAGATATTGCCTGTGATCTCCCGTGGTCTTGAATTTCTAGTTTCAGCTCTTGTTCTGTAGTAAATGTCTGTGACTGACATTCTATGGAAACCTGTCTTAAAATTAAGTGCCATTTCCTTAGTGACCCATGGGATTATTTTTAATAGAAATTACTTTATGGTTTTTAATGTTATGAATATGTTGGATAGGTAAGCTAAAGAATTATTGCGGAAGAATCTTGAAAATGCCTATATTCTCGCCACTCAAATAGAAACATTGTTAATTGGGGGTGGTCCAAATTTCCCAGCCACTCATTTCAAGTCCATTATTTTAAGAAAGATCAAAAACCATGTCCAAAGTCACAACTAATTAGTGGCAAGACCAGATGATACATTTTTCCACTTTGCTCAAGGTTGATCCAGATTTAAAATGGAAATTCCTGCATCCTGGAAAATATCTCAGTGCCTGGAAAACTGGGACCCTAGGCAAAACCAGGACTGGACACTAAAATAGGTTTTGGTTGTCAATGCATACATATACTCACATATATATGTTAAAAAATGAGCACCTGTGGTCTACAGTTTGGTAATTTTTTCACTTTATATACCTGAAACATATTTCTATGTCAATAAGTATATTCCTACAATATAATTCTTATAAGTTGCACATTAATGCATTGTGTGGATCTACCAAGATTTATTTCACTGTCTCTATTGATGGATGTTTGGATTATTGCCAAATTTGATATCATTAAAAAACCCTATGATGGAAAGAGTCTTACACATACATCTTAATACACTTATCTCTTAAGTTGTTTAAAGTAGAACTACCAGGTCAAAGAGCATGCACTTATTTTAAAGCTTTTGCCAAATTACTCTGCAGAAAAGTTATGCCAATTTACCTTATCCCTAGCCATCACATCCTGACCAATAATGGATATTATCATTCATTTGATTTTTCATAATTTGATAAGTGGATATCAATAATTCACAAATATTTTAATTTATGTGAGTTTAATGATTAAGGAGGTCAAATATACTTTGTTTTCATTGGTTATGTAAATTTAATTTTGTGTTCTTTTCTTTTTTTTTTTTTTCTTTTAAGACTGCACCTGCAGCATATGGAAGTTCCCCTGCTAGGGATCAAATCGAAACTGCAGCTGCCGGCCTCAGCCACAGCAATGCCAGATCCAAGCTGCATCTTCAATTTACATTGCAGCTTGTGGCAACGCTGGATCCTTAACCCAGTCTGCTTTTTTGTTTGTTTGTTTTAAGGCTGCACTTGCTGCACATGGAAATTCCCAGGCTGGGAGTCAAATTGGAGCTACAGCTGCCAGCCTACACCACAGCCACAGCAAAGCAGAATCTGAGCCACATCTGTGACCCATAGCACAGCTCATGGCAAAGCTGGATCCTCAACCTACTGAGCAAGGCCAGGAACTGAACCCACATCCTCATGGATCCTAGTCAGGTTCGTTGACCACTGAGCCATGAAGGGAACTACCTTATTTTTTTTTACTTGATTTCTAAATAATCAAATGTTTTATTAAAGCTAAAATTTTAAATTTTTGATGTATTTTTCATTGAACTAATATAATTAAAAGTGTTTTCTGCATATTTAAAAGAGCATTTTTACATTCAGGTGTTACCGTCATGTACACAGTGCCGTGAACGAAGTGAGAGGTAGAGGCAGGAGGCTGGGACTTGGGATCCTGCCCTGCATTGCCTTCAACCAGTGCATGGCTTTGAACATGGTTTCTCCATGTGTGAGATTAACCTCCTCAAGCCCCTTCATTTCATCTTCAGGACAACAGGGCTTGCTCTGGATGGATGGTGTTCGACTTTGGCTGCCCACTGTACTCACCTGAGGAGGGATTAACACATTTGACACTCAGAACACACCCCAAATCACGTAACTCTAAATCTCTAGAGTGGGATCCAAGCACCCCCATTTGTCCAAGCTCCCTGGAAATTCCAATGTTCAGCCAAGCTTGAGACCATGTGTCTGGATGGAGGTTGTCTTTTCCAAGCTCACATGACTTCTTTAGTGGCTTAACTAGGCCACTAGCCAGCATCCGTTTCTTTTCTGTAAATAGGTTCATCTTGCCCTACATTAGACTCCAGGTATAAATGATATCATACGGTATTTGTCTTTCTCTTTCTGACTTCACTTAGTTTGAGAGTCTCTAGTTCCATCCACATTGCTGCAAATGATTTTTTTTTTATGGCTGAATGGTATGAAATTAGATATAGTAAGTCTGCATTGGGTCCTGAGAACCAGTGTCATTTGCAAGCTTTCTACTATTCTTTTTAATAACATTCAGCTATTCTAATAATCTTTCTAGATGGTCTTCTTGCAGAGACTTTATTCCAAAGATGAATTTATCAGTGAAAACTTAAATCATACCCTAGGAATCAGCACTCTGACCTTTGTCCATTTCCTTGGCACCATCACAGATTGTTAAAACTGTGTAAGATGTTGGGGATTTTCCATTCCAACACCCCCCCAAAAAAATTACTGAAGGGAGGTACACAAAGTCAACCAGCTACTGAGTGGCAAAGCCAAAGATAGGACTCAGTCACCTTGGCCCCTAATTCAACCCCATTCTCACCTCTGCAGGCCTCAGTCTCTTCATCTACAAAATGGGGCCAAGACTGTCTCAGACCTTCTTTTGAGGAGCCTCCTGAAAGGGGGTGAGGTAATGTCTCAGGGCCTGTGAGTGATGTGGCTAAAAGGCGCCCTAATGAGTACAAAGTGCTATTTTTCATATTACACTTGAAAGCTCTGTTCGTGTTGAAAGGCCGCTTTTATAGAAACATGCAGAAACAACAGTAAAACAGAAGTACCCCTTTATCCCACTTTTTATATTCCCAGACTCCTTTTATCCATTTTTTTTTTCAGTATTGCACTGACTATGCATTTAACTGGTTGGGAGCAGGAGAGTGTGGAGAGGACAAAGCACTACTCTAAATCACTTTTTTTCTGCTCTCCCGTACAGCCCTGTACCTTGCTTTTATAAGGCAAATCAGAACTTGCACAAAATACTTATCTGCATGAGGATTTGCTTCATGCCCATCTTAAAGCTGCCTGAGGGCAGGTACAGGTACTGAGCATGTTTCATATCCGCAGGGTCTGGAATGGTGTCTGACCTGGGGATTTTTTAATAAATATATGAAGAGCATGAAATTAATGATCTCAGTCAAAATGCAAGGTTAATGGCTGAAGGATGTCCACTAGGTCACTTTTATAAACAAAAAAGGAGAGTTTGTACTTGAGATCTGTACCCTTCACCCCGGGACTTCATGTTTTGCTGGGCACATTATTTTTTTTCCTTCCCCACCTCCATCTACTTCTACCTTGCAAAATGCATATATGATGCAGGTTTTAATACTTGTCACTGAGATATATGGGAGGTAAGGGTTGGGGGCTGGAGTGCTCAGTATTTTTAGTTGTTTCAACTAAATTATAAATCATACATAAGGGATCTCCATTTTAGTTGAGGGTCTGCTACGAGATAACATGCATTGTCTCATTCATCATCACTAAAACTCTAGGAAGTAGTTATTATTAGCCCCATTTTGAAAATCAAGAAATCAAGGCTCAGAGAGGTTAAGTAACTAACACAAGGTCACACAGCTAAGACTTGACTGAAGTCACCATATTCCTAAGTCCCTGTTCTTTCTGCAAAATTACACTGTCTTCCTGCCGCATGAACTTAAGATTATTTTTTTTTCCATAGGATGTTTCTCTTAGTCATAAATAAGGAGACTTCATGAATGAAAAAGCAGTTTGATGTTCTGCAAGGGGGCGGTGGTCAAAGCACTTAACAGCTCACATGGCACAGCCCAGCCAGGAGATACAAATGCTGCCTGTAAAACACCAATCCTCTTTAGGTTTCCAGGATGAAATACAAAACCTTAAAGTAACTTTGCATTTCAGATAAACAACAAATAATTTTTCAGTATAAGCAATACTTGGAGCAGGCTTATACCTAGAAAAAAATTACATGTGCAGCTGAAAGATCAGGGCTTCCAGCTTGACTCATACACATAATAAGCACACAACACAGAGTGGTTCACTCTGTTCTCACTAGTGAACTAGTCCTGATGGCTGGTTTCAAGTGACCACATAAGAGTTGGCTTAATGGGACTCTGTTGACTTAGTGCTTAAAAATGAGTTGTTTTAGGAGTTCCCATCATCGCTCAGCAAAAACGAATATTACTAGCATTCATGAGGATGCAAGTTCGATCCCTGGCCTTGTTCAGTGGGTTAAGTATCTGGCATTGCCATGAGCTGTGGTGTAGATTGCAGACGCAGCTTGGATCTGGCATTGCTGTGGCTATGGCGTAGCCAACAGCTACAGCTCTGATTCAAATCCCTAGCCTGGAAAATTCCATATGCTACAAGTGTGGTCCTAAAAAGACAAAAGAAAAAATGGATTTCCCTAATGGCTTAGTGGGTTAAGGATCCAGTGGTATCACTGCTGTGGTGCTGGTTCAGTCTCTGGCCCGGACACCTCCACATGCCCAGGCGCGCCAAAAGAAAAAAAAAAAAAAGGAAAGAAAGAAAGAAAAAAAAAAGATAAGTTGTTTTATTTTCAAAGCTTGAACAATCATGATTGGAACAAGAATCTCACCTCTAGTCTACTCTTTGTCCTGCACCTTACTGTGATTCCTGTATAATATATCTCATTTTATGCTTACTATGAAAGAATTTACATTCCCAACTAAATCTTCCCTTTTCACCGAAGGGCAAAGCAATGAAAGTTTGAAAAACCAGAGGAAACAACAGCATTATTAAAATATATGTTAACGTTAAAACTAATCCTGCACTAACATGGTCATAGCATTATTTGTATCAAAGACTAATAATAATTGCTTAGTAATCAATACATTTTCTAATCATCCAAAAGCTCAACAAAAAAGATTGGTCAAATAAAGTTCATCCTAGATTTTCCTGGGTTTTGGGTCTGTGGTTAAACTTCCATTTCTGCATGGGTATCTCCTTTTTGAAATGTTCTTTATTGCTTTTATAATCAGGAAAAAAGAAAAATAAATTACTTTTAAAGTTTCACCATGACCCCAAAAAAGAACTTGACAATTCACAAGAAGATCAGAAGGACAGGAGAATGAGGGGTGATAAGGTTAAACATGAATCTTCTTCATGAAGGAACAGTTGCATTCATGGAAAAACGTGGCAGTTACATTCAGAGTGAAAATGGCAACAAGGGTTCAATCTAGAGTGGAAATAATCAGTCAACCAACCGAGTGTTTTGTCTACATGACATAAATAACTGTTTGAGCTGTTTTTTTTTTTTTTTTCCACTCCATTGGCCAATTTAAGAGTACTGTGAACAGAAGATTTGATTAATGTTTCCAAAACTCCAGCTTAGTGCAATTAGTAGCTTAAAATTGACTGTGAATGTTCTTGAACCCCCATCTATAATGGTCCCCACAGGAACAAACACTCTACCTTAATTACCATCCCTCCCAAGTGCATTCTGGGGTTGCAGAGCTGACCCAGTAGATAAAACATCGGTGTGTTTTCTCCCTCCTAGTAAGGGTGTGTTGTTGCCCCCCACCCCCCCACCCCACCCTGAGAACATTAGTTTACAAACAGGTGAGAATTTTTAATATATATCCAAAGGACGATAATGAAATGGGTCTGGCCAGAACCTAATCAAGCAAGATTCCATCAGCAACATCAACAACGCAAGGTGCCAGGGCTGAAGCCTTTTTTACCGTAACTCATATTTTCAGCCCTGTGAAGTCGCCGCCCACACAGGAAATGACTTGGAACAGGTGGTCCTCAGAGCCTGCTGGTCTTGTCTGGCTCCTGGGTAATGCTTGTGGGCTACTGAGTCACTGACTAATTATGAGCCAGAACAAAAGGCTCTCAGATAAGCCCAAAGTCGAGACACGGAGGAAGGCAAGGTGTAGCCAGCGACAGTCTCAGCATGCTGGCTGTACAAACGGAGCGGATGAATGAGGCTCCTTGGAAAACAAAATGCCCCCTTCGTTCCCCAGGCTTCCCTTAGTTCCCCAGGCACCTGGCAGCAGCGGGACAAGAAAGCACAGGTGAGGCAAGAGCGTTCATTCCTCCTTGGAGGCACTGCTAAAGGGACAAAGAGCTGTCCTTTCTACCAGACACATCCAGGGATGTCTGTGCTAGACACGTACAAGCTCTCCTCTCTCTGATCCCCTCCTAGATGAGGAGCTAGTGATGCACTTCCCATTTCACAGGTGAAGGCACTAAGGCTTTAGGAGCTCACCTGCTTGGCTATAGGTTTCAGAAAACGAAAATGGATGGTGTGAGAGATTGCGGGTTCCATCCCTGGCCTTGCTCAGTGGGTTAAGGATCCTGTGTTGCTGTGAGCTGTGGTGTAGGTCACAGACATGGCTCAGATCCAGCATCGCAGTGGCTGTGGCGTAGACCAGAAGTTGCAGCTCAGATTGGACCCCTGGCCCGGCAAATTCTGTATGCTGCAGGTGCGGCCCTAAAAAGGAAGGAAAAAAAAAAATAAAAGAGTGAGAGATCTTGGCATATGTCAACAATTACATTTAGAATGGATAAGCAATGAGGTCCTACTGTACAGCACAGGGAAATAGAGTCAATCTCTTGGGATAGACCATGATGGAATATAATTGAGAAAAAGAATGTATATTGATACGAATGACTGTGTCACTTTGCCGTACAACAGAAATGAACACAACACTGTAAATCAACTGTACTTTACTAAAAATAAAATGAAATTAATTTAAATAAAAAAAGAAAAGAGATGTTCCTGCCCTACCCACCAGCACCTTGGAACGAGATCTTATTTGGAGACAGGGTCGTTGCAGATGTACTTAGCTCAAGGGAGGTCCCAATGGCAGAGGGGCTCCTAATCCAACACGACTGATGGAGAGGACTTCAGGGAGAAACTCACGTGACAATGGAGGGTGGGGGTGATGTTGTCACATGCAAGGGATGGTGAGAAGGGCCAGACATCCTCCGGAAGCTGGAAGAGGCAAGGAAGTTTCTCCCTGCATGTCCCAGAGCAAGCATGGCCCTGCTGGCCTTTTCATTTCAAACTTCCAGCCTCCAGAACTAAGAGGCAATAAATTTCTGTTCTTTTCAGTTTGTGCTACTTCATGAAGGCAGCCCCAGGGTACTCAGGCAGATGGGAACTAATATTTATCAAGAGTCTACTGTGTGTCGTTTCGTCTAACTTTCTCCATTTCTGGAGAATCTGTACATTGTATCAAGTAGGCGGATTTGGAAAGGAGGCTTTCGAATTCTTCAAAAAGTAGAAATTTCCCTTTCACCTGGATGTGTCAGCCTTAATGAGACCTTTTAAAACGCTATCTGCTGAACATAAGAAGTATTTCTAGTACGACTATAAGTGACTCAAATGAAAATAATGTAAATGGGTAATGTGTACCTAAGAAATAGAAAAAAGAGGAATCAGTTGTTAGGAAGTGGAGAAATGAGAAGGTTCTAGAAATCTCACCTTGCAAACCATAGGGTCCTCCCTGGTGATGGCGACTTAGGCTTCATTTCAGGAAAAACGACCCCAGGTGAGACACAAGGGGCTCTGGCTTATAGCAAACTGGCCATTTCCAAATGGTACATGTAAAGGGAGTGATGGAGTTGAAAAACCACCATTATGTTTATTGAAATTTTTCCATTATAATGAATAAATTTTTTTAAGAGGGAGTTCCCAGTGTGGCTCAGTGGAAACACAGGTGCAGCCCTACAAAAGTAAAAAAGAAAAAAAAAAAGAGAGAGAGAGAGAGAGAGCGCGCAAGCCCAGGGGAGAGTCCCCACCAACTGTGAGGTTAGAGGGACAGAGTCTGGAAGACCATGACCTTCACTTTTGACACCAAGTACAAGTGCAGGGGTTCTGACAGCACCTTCAGCTTCAATAATTCACAAGAACCCACAGAGCCCATGGGAAGCGGTTATCTCACCATTGTGTTTGCTAAGCGAGAAAGAACACCGATGAAAATCAGCCAAAGAAGGAGGCGCATAGCATGGACTCCGGGAGAAAGCCAGACCCACAGTTTCCAGGTGTCCTCTCCCTTCAGACAGCGACATCCCCCCCAGGGGTGACATGTGACAATGTACACAGAGCCCTACTCATCAGGAAGCCCCCCAGAGCCTCAGGGTCCAGAGACTTTCCTGGGGCTCCATCATGCTGAGGGGGTTGTGGGGCAGAGCTGACACTAGGGGACCCAGAGACCCCACCTAAAGCATGCTGCTGTGGCTCAGTCCCCACCCGAAGTCACACTGTCATTATCTGGCTGGTCCAAGGCTCAGAGGTAAACAAAGACACTCCTCTCAGGCTTGACATTCCAAGAGCTGAGATTACCTCCCAGAAAGCAAGGGCAGAAACCAGACCTCTCTTTGGGCAAGTTTAAATTATTCACTACCCTTTAAATTAGACAAGACCTCCCTTTTTCCATCGAACATCTCTACATCCCCAGCTCTGGGAGCAAGCATTTCTCCACAGAGACCCTTGTGGGGAAGGGACAGGGCCCCACAACCCATCATCTCACCATGGGCCCCACTGGGTGCTGGGAGCAGACCCTGCTCTGAGCCTTCTCACTGGTGGGAGTCTTCTGTGCAGCTGGGTCCTCGTGATGCTGTCTGTTGTGCTCGCTGGGGCTGTTGTGTTTAGAAACAAGGTGGGGCTGAGCCCAGGAGGAGTAAGACAAGCTCCATCAACAGAAACACTGGGATGTGGGGCCAGGAGGAGGAGAGGAGAGGGCAGCCCTGGAGCAGTGAGGACCCCCAAGTTTACCAACAACAACAATGCACAGTCAGAAGCTCCTCCAAAGCTGCCTCCTATGGCCAAGTCAACCAAAAGGAGTAGCAGGAAGCGCTCCTGCCAGAAGGCCAAGGTGTTCTTCGTATGCTTCTGACATCAGCCTTCTCCCTTTTTGGAAAGTTCTGAGCATCTTTAGAAAACCGTTGCCTCTCTTTGATCCATAAACACATTCATACGTCTAATTTCTTCAAACTGACCATCAGATGGTATCATGTTATTTCTATGTTTTCGTCTAGCCAGCAAACATTTGTTGAGCATTTGAAACATTTTTATGATGTGGACAAAATTACAGAGTGAAGTAAAAAGTTGCCTTAGTGAAGCGCCTGTCTCAGCTTCTGCCCTAAGGTAGATAGATCTTCTGCCACCCACACCCCCATTTTTAATGCAAAATATGCCACAGGCAAAAGGGACAACTTTAAAAGGCAAAAGAGAAAAGACATGGAAAGAAAACAGGAAATTAGTGTAATCATTTACAGCCAATTTGAACGTTTTTTCTATGACTTTACAGGATTGAAAAAGATCCACGATTCAAAATGACTGAAATGAAGAGACTTTTTTTTTTTTTGAATAGAACTCTACGAAAAACACCCTTGCAACTGACAATGCAGTTAAAAGTTATCAAAATCATTTCCATGGATGCAGAGACCTACAGGATGGAAGAAATGTGTTTTAAATCTTGAGTTTTGACCCATCATTTGAAATTCATTTTCTCTGACTTTTCCATGAGCCATGCCAAAGAAAATAAAGGAGCCAGCCCTCGCCCCATCACGTGCCTCTCCCCTCTCCTGCCAGGCTCACAGCTTTCCAGTATCACCATGTGGCAACTCAGAGTCCTGGAGTCAGAGGCACACAGAGCAAGTCGTCCTGACGTCTGGTTTTCATTGACAAAGCAGAAATTAGCATCACCTTCGGGCACATTCTGCGTTGTATTCCATAATGCATTAGGGGCCACTTTCTGATTTTGTTTCATATTCTGGCTCGATAGCGCAGTCACTTTTAACTTCAAAGGTTGTTCTCTGCCTGAATAACTCCTCCAAGGGTGTGGGGGTTAAAAAATGAACCTTTATTCTAAATAGGAATTTACCTCCAAAAGCAAGAAGGGATCAAGACAGGGAAAGGTCTTGATAATGGAGTAAAAGAAAAGAAAACCTTAATAAGATTTGGGATGAGAAAATGATGCCTTTCCTTTAGAAAAATCCAGATTTGGCTACATCCTTGGATGGTGATGAATTGCTGTAAGCGTCCTGACACCAGCCAGTGCAAATTCTACTACTGAAAGCTAGCTGTGAACTGTTGCTTCTGATCCGTTGAGGGCATGAGCATGGCTCTGCAGGACATGTTTGTGCTTTTCCACTTTTCCACGGATCCTTTAGAGTATATTAATATCATGCGTAATGTCAACATTTGGAAAAGGTTTGTGACTGACAGGGCTGAAAAGGCGTTTTTCTCCGACAGCCTGTTTCTATAATGGAAGTCATTCTTCTTTAAGAGTCAGACCACCATATGCTTCCACTTTTTTTTTTTTTCCTGTTTTTATCAGGGGACCTTAGCACATAGGATTTCAGTATAAATTTCAAATATATGAAGACAGTTCCAAAAATGCAAGCCAGCATGGCCTCGGCTCCTCGTGGGCCCCTCTCATGAGGATTTATTAGGGCCTTAGAAGCCTCTCATCTCTAGTTGGGGGTCAGCCCTAATAATAGTAATAGCTGATGTTTATTGAGTGTTTACTATACGTCAGGCTCTGTGCTAAGTGTTTTATGTGTGTTGGGATATTTAGTCCTTCCAAGAATTCTATGAAGGACAGATGAGAAAACTGTAGCGTTGAGAGAAGTTAAAGAAATTGCCAGAGGCCTGGAGCCAGCGCCACAAGCCAGCCATCCAGCGTCCAAATCCAAATTCTTCACTTCACCATGTTGGTCTGTATTGACTAGTGCCTGCTCACAACACAGTCACGGACACACAACCACACACATCCCAACACCCCTTCTTTAGGAGATTTCACTTCTACCACTAAAGAGGCAGTTCCTTTTCCCCATCCCCTAGTTCACGCTAAGCCCTCATGGGGGTAAGAGCGTCCCTGTCCTGGGCAGGGAGCCATCATTGTAAAATGCACTTGACCCACAGTTAATTCCTTCCCAGAGCCACCCATCCATGTAATAGAGAAATAATCCAAAGCGATAAATATTTAGTAAGCACATATTATTTATGACTCATATTATTATGATGAGGATAAAAATGTTCAAAGATTCTTGCTTTCAAGACACTCTGTACATACCTGCCTCCCTCAACACACACACACACACACACACACACACACACACACTTTAGAAGCTTGGTCTTCTGGACTCCTGAGTATTATAGGATATTCAGGGATCATGGAGAGGAAAGGGCTTTGAGTTAGGGAAAAAAAACAAATCTGGAAAACAACAGGAGGTCTTCCAGATGGTGGAGAGGGAGGGACTTAGAGAACTACGGGGACTGGAGAGGCGTGTCTGAGCTGGAGGCCTTTCCTTCTTCCCCAGGAGCATAACCATGCCCCCCTTTCTGTCTCTTCAGAAGATGTCACTAAGGGCTGACCTGACACCCCAATCTCTCACATTCCAAATCAAATTCCTTCCAGAAGTGCAACTTTGAAGGTGGACGTTGGGAGAGGAAGGAAGTTAGACCAGGTACTAGGAGGGCCATGAGGATGACCTCTGACCTCAGAGAGCTTACCCTCAAGGGTGCTATTAGAAGCAAATGCCCTGCAACTCTAATGCAGAATAAGCACATGGCAGCACAAGGTTCAAATAGCAACGAAAAGAGATGGAAATTGGTGTAAGGCACCATAAAACCGAAGATGACTTTGGTGTGGTCCTGAGCAGGTGGGGTGGGGTGTGAGCAGAGTTTGCTGCCTATGAGTCAGGAGGGGCGTGGTGCTGACATCCCCTCTGGCAGCACTTCCTGTCTCAGTGACCCTGTGTCCTGGGGAACCTGTCTGTCTTGGACAAACCAGGAGTTTGGTCAATGGACTTCTATCCGCCAATAAGACCTATAGGTCCTGCCTCTTACGAGACCTCTCCAGTCACTGCTCTCACTCCCTCGCTCTGCCACCACCAGCAGGAAGGCCTCCAGAGCTCCCCTCTGTTAAGTGGTACAGCAGAAGACCTAACACGAAGAGTAGGAATTCCAGTGATAGAACATAGTATTTGTGGAGGGAACATTTTAAAGCAAAAACAAAAAAAAAAACAAGAGAATGAAGTACCTCTTTGAAGCTAAGTAAATAAACTGGCTTGTCTATCTCGTATGTCTTGACTGATAGGATTTGGGGGTGTTGCATGGACTTAGAATTTTCTTCTTGATGCAAAGGTAAGCCTGCATCCTTGCAGGGAATAGGCAGAGCTTTCTCTGGGCAGAAAGGCTATTTCCGGCTTCAATTCCCAGGGGATGACATGGAAGCAGACAGAGGCAGTTCCCAAGGAAGTGGGTGACAGCACCATCTCTCTTACTTTGACAGCAGCATCTCTCTTACTTGGTATGGCATCCAGGCTCCCCATATGGGGTGAATCCTTTCTTCATGCTGCAGTGTAAGGTGGGCCCCAAATCGGCTGAAAAAAAGCGGGCAAACTGGAGTTTTGCTGGGTTCCACACACAGGGAATGGGCCGACAGCTGCCCAGTCTTGTCACTCACATTTCCACTTGTGCTCTTCTGTTTCCATTTCTCTTATCTTGTCTCAGAGCCTTTAGTAAAGCCATTCTGAAAATTGCAAACTTACATCGGATACTTCGAATTGGTCCAGCAGGGTACCAGCAGCTTCTTGGGTCAACAGAGACATGGCGGAAATAATCAGAAGCATTCCCATCATCAGCACCAAGCCAAGTAGTTGGGAAATGGCAGGAGCCAGATCTCCTGAAAAGGAGACTCTTGGTTGAGAGTCTAACAGGGTAGTTCTGGATTTAATTTTTCACTAAGGAAATGATTTCCTTTTATGCTTTACCAACTTTGGCCCAGTTTCTGGATAACGTATCTTTGGATACGTATTTCCTCTGTGGCCAGGTAGTTGACAAATTGGCTTACCTTAAGCCACTGCATTGGGAAAAGGATGTGGGGAGATTTTTCTCTAAGGCAGATGTGGTCACCTGTGCATGGCTCATCCATTTCCCCTGGGAGGACAGCCAAGAACCCTTCATACCCTGACCCACTGCTGCCTTCAACCTCTTCTTGGAGCCAGCCTTTTGGTTTTGTCCAGAGCCACTACCAATAGACCCTCTTTAACGAGAATAATTTAGGAATGGACAACGCAGTGCTCATCTAAGAAATCAGACTCTGTGAGCTGTCCAGTTTGCATGGGCTCCACCCACACTGAGGCCTGACCTCTGTCTCCTTCCCAACCAGGGACCCACAGCATAATCACTAGTGTCTGCTGAACCTGTGATGCAGAAAAAAATCAGACAGCCCTTTAGATTTTATCACATGGACCCTTAAGTGTTTAATATCATGAGGGTCAAGACACTGGTATCTCTAAGCCGTAAGATGGTTTTAGGTTCTTTCACACAAGCATCTTCAAACTTTATCTCAAAGGAGAGGATGGAGTAGTCAAACATACACTTTGTGTCTTGTACCTCTGGGACCATGGAATGTTCCAGAACAATCTGAAAGGACCTCCTGGTAGAATAAGATGCTGCCTTACAAAGAATAAATAAAGCTCTAAATTCTTCCATATCTCTTTTCCTCTGTCTTGTTAAAGAACCCTAAGTGATGTCTTGGGCCAGAGTTTCAAGAAGAGTTTGGAACTCCTTGGCCAACATGCATATATAGAAGCAATATTGCTTCAGTTCACTGCCCTGTTTTCTTTGGAAGTTTGGAGGTCTGAAACGCCTACTGGTACACAGGCCAAGGAGACATTTTTTCTTGCATGGGTCAGTAGGGTCAGGAAAATGACCTGAGAATCTTCTAGACTTTGGAATAGTCTTCATCATTCTGGTTTAAATTCAGGGCACCAGTCTCATGCTGGAGGGAATTTTGCTGAATGCCATTTTGTGTGTAGACACCCTTCTTACTTGCACTGTCGGGATTCCCATGAAAATGTCAAAACTGACCTTCAGTCACACCAGAAGGATTTGGGTTGAGCATTTTGTCCAGGGAGTGAATTACCCCCAGAAGACCTGTTCAACTCCTCAACTGAAAGTTTCTAGGAAAGAAACATAGCCAAAGATTTGTTTGATTTAATTAGACAAAAAAACAAGGAAAAAAAGAAAAACAGGATCACCATCCACAGAGATAAATTTTCTGAAATTTTAGAAATCAGACTTCAGCATCTGCAGCTGTTCATTTTCACAGCTCTTTTAAGATTTATGCCCACGATTTTATTGTAATCATTAATCTAGACGATCTAAGATTATGTTCTTGCCTTAAAGGCTAACTTGATGAAAAGATCAGGGTGTTTAATGAAGTGCAAAATTCATCCCACTTAAGAAAAGCAAGGCTTTGCTCCCAAGGGAAAACTAGACAGAAAATGAAGCTTTTTCTTGAAAGTTATTTGTTTTTGTTTAAAATTCTGGATGGCAGGATAAATCTGTGTCATTTTCACACATAAATGGTAACAAGTGGCAAGGAAGCAATTGAATTTTTTGGCATCGGGCCTCACTTTACAGCTGGCTACCTCCTCAGTTTAATGCGATACATCAGTAGATGGTTACTTTTATAACCAAGGGGCATAGAATATTAAGACCCTCCCCCCAGGGTTGGTTTGAGAAATAAAACACCTACCGAGGGCTTAGAAGCTCACATCCACCATGGTTTGGGCTCAACTATCCCCCCCCCTTTTTTTTTTTTTTTTTGGCTTTCCCATAGTGTATGGAGTTCCTGGGCCAGGGATCAGATCTGAGCTGCAGTTGCAACCTACGCTGCAAATGCCACAACCCTGGGTCTTTAACCCACTGTGCCGGGCCAGGGATTGAGCCTGGGTCCTGGTGCTCTAGAGGCACTGCCTATCCCATTGGGCCACAGCAGGAACTCCATATCTTTCATCTTAAGTTTACTCTTTACCTGCAGCTAAAATCCTGTTTGTTTGTTTGTTTTTAAATATTCTTTATCCGGAGTTCCCTTCATGGGGCAGTGGAAATGAATCCAACTAGGAACCATGAGGTGGCGGGTTCAATCCCTGCCCTTGCTCAATGGGTTAAGGATCTGGCGTTGCCCTGAGCTGTGGTGTAGGTCGCAGACGCAGCCTGGATCCTGCATTGCTGTGGCTGTGGTGTAAGCTAGTGGCTACAGCTCCGATCAGACCCCTAGCCTGGGAACTTCCATATGCCTCGGGGGGGGGGGGGGTGTGCTGAATAGACAAAAAGCCAAAAATAACAATAATAAAAAATTACTCTTTTTCCTTTCTGAAATCATTTCTTTTATATTGTGGAAAAATACGAATAACATAAAATTTATCCTTTGAGACATGTTTCAATGTACAGTAAGTGGCATGAAGTACATTCACATATTTCTTTCTTTACAGTAAAGATTAGGAGTTCCCATTGTGGCTGGGTGGGTTAAGAACCTGATGCAGTATCTCTGAAGATGGGGGTTTTATCCCTGGCTTTGCTCAGTGGGTTAAGCATCTGGTGTTACCAGAAGCCATGGCATATGTCTCAGAGGCAGCTCAGATCTGGCATTGCTGTGGCTGTGGCGTAAGCCTGCGGCTATAGCTCTGATTTGAGCCCTAGCTTGGGAACTTCCATGTGCCTCAGGTGCTGCCATAAAAAGAAAAAAAAAAGATTTAGATAAGTGTTAAGAAAGGAAATTGAGAAAGAAAATAAAGTATGGATGCTCTAGAAGAGTCTGGCCTTGTACCTTATGGTCACTGAGTTGGTGACAGGCAGCTAATGGGATGACAGGAGATGACACAGAATGTGTTCCAGAAATAGTTGTTCATTTAAATTAAAGTCAACCAAAATTGGAGGGACTTTTCCCCAGGGCTTGAAATTCAACATTTTCGTTGAGACACCACCTGATGCTTTCTGGAAATAGGTGCACACTTATTTTACAACTCACCGTTGCTTTAATAGTACCATGTTACTCATTCTTGCCCCTTTTCAGATGTGCCAATAGTTTTTCTTCTTTCTTATCTATTAGCTCACCAGAGGCCAGGTTGATGCCATGTTCCCACTTGTGAGTGTCAAAAGTAGACAAAATCAATGAATCTCTCAAACATGGAGGGCTTGAAAAACCACAGTGGTGTGTTTCCTGCAGTTCATCGTGCAGACAAGCGGGGATTAGGAAAGATGATCACAAAGAAAGTGAGTCAGGGGTGGGGGAGGAACCTGGGAATTAATTTTTGGCCTTTTTCCCTAAGAGCAAACTGGGAAGTGAAATCTCCTATTAGGGTTAGTGGTGCTGAAGGTCAGTATGGATTGGGAAATGTGTATGGGGACGTCACATGAGGTTTGAGTTAAAGCAGAGTAGGGAATGAGAACTTGCTGGTTCCAAGTGATGGATGACAATGGATGCCAGTTTCCAGAGTGTAATAGATGCTGAAACATGTCACGCCACTCTTGAGGCACGAATGCTTCAGAGCAGATGCTGTCTCTGCAGGAAGGGACCCACCCACCCTGGAGGAAGGAGCCCAGAAGTAAGAACCAGCAGCCCTGACATCAGGCTTGCCTCTGACACTAATTGGTGGTGGAGGCTCAAACAAGGACATAAACTAGGTGGCTCTCGACTCCCCTTAAAACAAGGCATATGGGCGGCCAAGGTAGACTCCAGCTCCTAATTATGATGGAAAACCAGCGCCAGTGACTCTATTTGTCCATATCGGTTACAGCCTAAAACTCTCCAATTGAAAACTTCCTTCCCAAGGCCACCGGGATGAGAAATGAACCAGGGGTCATTTGGGGTTTCATGCCCAGAACTGTCACCTGTCAACAAAGCCCTTGATATCCAGATATTCGGGAGAGCTATGTATCTCACTGGGAAGTACAAACTTACTTTCAGCTCTCTTAAATCACCTTTTTGATTCTTTACCAACCCTATTCACTTTCTAGGTAACTGGTTAATCAAGCCAGAACCAGCAGTAAAGTCATCATATGCAAGGATCCAGTGTCCTACGTGGTCAACGAAATCCGTCTTATCCTTTTATAAGATGTAGAATCCCAGCAGAAAATCTCATGGAGATAAAAAAAAAAAAAAAAATTCAGCAAGGAAAAAAGTTTTCTTATTCTGGCATGCATTAGTCAGGCAGTTGGTAAAATGTGCAAATACCTCTATGCACAGTAAAGACTACTTAATAAAAACCTTCCCCTGTGCATGTTTATCCTTTAACAGGCCTTTAAAAAATAAGTCTCAGTGTGTTTCATTTTTGTCTTTATTTTTTTCATATTCTGGATACAGGATTCAGCAGCATTCTTGCAACTGGGGGACAGGAATGTGTTCTGTAGGTATTTAGATAAGTTGCCCTGTACCGGACGTGGTATCTTTCTACTATGTGGACGCAGTTCACACTCCTTCTATTGTAAATCTCTCTCTGATCTGCACTTTTTGGAATGTTTAGGGAGAAAAACGTCGTGTAAGGGTGCACACTTGCAACAAGTAGTAGATGAGACCGTAGAGATCGAATGCACAACCGAATGACTACAGACCACAATCGGGTGCTGTAATTACGCCGTGCGATAGAGGTGCTAAATATTGCTGCAATGGAAATCATATTACATATAGCAATCATATTACTATATATAAATGTATCGAGTGAACATGTACACTTGAAATGTGCATAATATTATATGACAAATATATTCAATATAATAAAAAAAATTCCTCAGGTATTTTATATCCCTGGGAGAAAATGTGCTCTTGATGTCACTCCAAGGCTGCTTTGCCCACGAACCACCCCGGTCAGAGACCCCTCTTCAAGTCAGTCCCTTCAAAAAAGATGAGACTATTCCCAACTCTCCCAGCCCCTGGAATCTGGGAGTGGTAGGAAAAGAACAGCAGAAGACGAGAACTTTTTTTTTTCTCCTCTCTCTCTCACACATCTTCCTGGCTTTGATTTTTTGAGAGGCTGATCTTTGGAAGATGGAAAATAAAAGGTTATTTATTTTAAGAAGCAAAAGGAAAATCTGTCACAGACAGCCCTCGGCTTTGCAAATAGTATCTCATTTAAGCTTCATCATTTCTATGAGATAAGTGCTATTTAATTGTGCCCACTTTAGATACGAGGAAACTGAGGCACAGAGAGGTTAAGTACTGCCCCAGAAGTCACACAGCCAGCAAGGAGCAGAGACAGGATGTTAACACCCAGGCAGGCTAGCTGGAATGCGCATGCTCTTTACCACCATTCTGGGTTCCCCCCAGGAGAGCCTTCCCTATAGTGGGCCTCTTGGGGAGTTTTCATTTGCTCCCTCCCTGGGCTTTCAGGGGTCTGTGCCCCTGCCTCACTACCCTTGCCGTTATCTCCTCTGAGTCCCCACATGCCAACCTTGAGTCCCTCCTGCCCAAGGCAGGCGGTATATCCTCTCATTCTTCTCCTGGTAAGAAACACCCTCAGAGTCAGCCTTTGATTACAACCTCCTGGTCAGCAGTGAGCCCCCGCCAATCAGCACCCTTCCTACAAATCGAATCAAGCCTGCAGCCCTGGGGGGCAGCTCCCAGGATGCTGTGCTGCCCCAAATCCCAGGTCTCCTGCCCCATCAGACTCTCCCCTTCTAAGCTCCCTCTCCCCAGTCTTTGCTGTCCAAGCCTACAAGGCTCCACACTCAGGGCTCATCTGGTGGAATCTGCCAACTACAGATTCTGGCACATCTCAGCCTCCATAATCAAACCAGCCAATTCTTTATAGTAAAAGCTCTGTGTCTCTGGAGGGCCTGACTCACAGAGACAAGAGGCATGGCACCAATACTGTCACGCATAGGGCATGCGAGGTGAAATCCCATTTCAATCACGCTACTAACCCTCAGCTCTCTGGACACGTACAATGTGAGTGAGCCCATATTTCAAGCTTCCGAGAACCTAAAATAACTTTCATTTCATTTGAACTCGGGTGAAGGCAAAGTGCATCAGAGAAAGAAAAGACAAAAGCTCAGGTTGAAGAAGAGACTGCTTGGTGTTCTCAGCAGATATTGGTGCTGAATTTAATAGTCAGGTAACTCAAGAGAGCTGGATGACACCTTAAAATAAAAGTAATGGGAGTTCCCACCATGGCTCAGGGGGTTAAGAACATGACATGGTCTCCCTGAGGATGCAGGTGAGATCCCTGGCCTCGCTCAGTGAGTTAAGTATGTGGCATTGCCACAAGCAGCAGAGTAGAGTGCAGTTGAGGCTCAGATCTGGCAATACTGTGACTGTGGCATAGGCCTCAGCTGCAGCTCTGATTCAGCCCCTAGCCTGGGAACTTCCATATGCAGCTGGTGTGGCTCTAAAAAGAAAAAATCAAATGAAATAAAATAACATCCAAGACAATCGTTAGGATCCTAACCCATAAACTTTTTTTTTTCTTGCTTTGCAGGGCCATACTCATACACACACATATATATGGGGTCAGACTGTATATACTATTTGTCTGATTTTTTTAATTTTTAAGTTAGACGTGTCGTGGACGGAGTTCTCATTGTGGATCAGCTGGTTATGAACCCGACTAGTATCCAAGAAGATGCACGTTCAATCCCTGGCCTCACTCAGCGGATTAAGGATCCCGTGTTGCTGTGGTTGTGGTGTAGGCCAGCAACTGCAGCTCTCATTTGACCCTTAGCCTGGGAACCTCCATATGCTGCAGGTTCAGTCCTAAAAAGCAAATGTGTGTGTGTGTGTGTGTGTCATGGACATCTCTACATGTTATTAGATATACACGTATCACACCACCTTTCACCTGATTGCACGATGATCAGTCCCGGGTCTGCAGCCCTCAGTGGTAGCTCCCAGGCTGCCCAGGTCCCCCCCCCCCCCCCGACCAGCTCTCTTTCACCCTCTCCGCGTTCCTTCCGTGTTCCGTGCCTGTCCTCTGAAGTGGCTACCTGAGCTGTTGAGAATGTTTTATACAGACAGTTCCCTCATCTACGACAGGACCGTTTTGGCAGGATAAACTCCTAGAGGTAGAATTACAGGGTCAAAGACTATGGAGGTTTTTGAGGCATGTTGCCAATGTGCATTCCAGAAGGTTCTACCAACTGGCATCTTCTCCAGTGTGCTGCTCTCTTCCCATCACGAGGGCAGTAAACACCTATCTTCATGCATTAAATGGTGCTCCCTGGAGCTGCGCATTTAACAGTTTGGAACCAATTAGGGGTATTTTACTCAGAAGATTTTTTTTTCCTGAGGGATCTGTGCCTTTCTTCATCTTGCAGTTTTTTGGCAGCAATGATCATGTTTTCAGCCAAATTGGGCTAAAGTAGCAAGCAAATGAGATATACTGATAAGGAAAGCATTCCTATGGTAGTCTCACGAACAGGGCCCATATAGCAGCCCAGAATTTCCTTCTTTAGAGTGTTTATATAAGTTCCCAGGACACTTACATTACTTTTTCTGATCCCTGTTCTTTTTTCCATTTTTTTCTTTTTATGGCTGCACCCATGGTATATGGAAGTTCCCAGTCCAGGTTTCGACCTACACCGCAGCTTGTGGCAAATGCCAGATCCTTAACCCACTGAGGGAGGCCAGGGCTTGAACCCGCATCCTCACAGAGGATGTTAGGTCCTTTACCTGCTGAGCCACAGTGGGAACTCCCCAATCCCTGTTCATTTAAAGCATATATTTGCTGATTATAACATAAGATTTTACGATCCTTCAGCTCATTCAAAAGGTAGCGTGAAATAGAAGCTAGAACACAAATCTTGGAAGCGGGCCATGCGTTCACGAACCAGCTCCATCCCACAACATTGGGTGACTGGTCAAGACCCCCAGGAGCCCATCTTTTCCCATTTTTACATTGGAGTGGAAGTGTCTAACCTCTGTGAAATTAGGAAGATGACTTGTGTCTCACATTACAGTCAGGCTTCAGTACGATCAGAATATGTAAGTGTTTACAAAAATGTGGAGTTCCCTTCGTGGCGCAGTGGTTAACAAATCCGACTAGGAACCATGAGGTTGCGGGTTCAGTCCCTGCCCTTGCTCAGTGGGTTAACGATCCGGCGTTGCCGTGAGCTCTGGTGTAGGTTGCAGACGCGGCTTGGATCCCATGTTGCTGTGGCTCTGGTGTAGGCCAGTGGCTACAGCTCCGATTCAACCCCTAGCCTGGGAACCTCCATATGCCGAGGGAGCGGCCCAAAGAAATAGCAAAAAAGGACAAAAAAAATGTTATTCATTCGTATTAAGTTTGTAATGACATAAGGTAACAGAGTGGAGTCGTGGACCTCTGTATTAGTTTGCTAAGGCTGCCAGAACCGAGTCCCATAGCCAGAGGGGCCTGAAACAGGGTGATGTCTGCCATCAAGCTGTTGGGGTTGGTTCTTTCTAAGGCCGATCTCCTTGGCTTGCAGGTGACCATTTTCTTCCTGTATTGTCACTCCGTCGTCCCTCCCTGCAAACCTCTGAGTCCAAACATCCTCCTTTTGTAAGGATATGAGTCATATGGGATTAGAACCCACCCTAACGACCTCATTTTACCTTGGTCACCTCTATCAAGACCCCATCTTCAAAGAAGGTCCCATTCTGAGGTACTAGGGCTTAAGACTTCAACATGTGAGTTTCAAGGGGACATAATTTAGCCCATAACAATCCCTGCAGCTAAGAAGAAATCTAGAGCTCTTCTATCATTTTAATTGTCAAGCTGCTGTAATAACTGGGAGGCAGAGGGCCACATGCTCCACTGGGACCCCAAGGAAAGCCATAGCGAGTGCAGGCATCAGTCTTTCCAGGTGATAAAATGAATTATTAATGCAGTTCCTCCAAACTCAGTAAGTTGTATTTCCTTGTGCACAACCATAGATTCAACATGTTCTCAGTGAATGACGATAAAGAGGGCTGACCTCACACCCCCCAGGACACAGGCTGCCCACGCTCAGAGAAGGTAAAGGAAGCTCAGCTGGAAGGAGGAAATCACTTTGTGTTCAAGTCAGAAACCCCTAGTGTCACATGACTGTGTTTAAACTTAAGTGTGTTAAAGGACCACATCTATAGATTACTATAAAAAATCCACGCTTAAGTCAAGACTGGGAGGCAGAAGGTGAATCTTATTGATCATGTTCTACGTGGCAAAATATAGAGTTCAGCCCTTTTATACAACTTACTTCAATTCAATATTTGTGTATTTTAGATCATTTAACATTTCAAATTCTCTTCCTCCATGTTTCTATCCATCCACAGGAAAGCTGAAGGCTGCCTCTTTGTATCAGAGGGTGGAAGGATGAGTAAGTTTTCCTCCAGTCTGAACATCAGGGATGGAGCAACCCAGTCAAGTCTTCAGAATCCCCTGCCCCTCAGTCTTTGTACCTGAAACATGGGGATAATTGGCTCTATGTTCTTTTATCTCCCACCAAATGTGGAGGTAAAACTACTAAGGTCTCTGAGTCAGCTAGATAATTCCTGATATGACCAGGGTTACTAGGTAATATTTCCTATAGGTCCAGTCTCAAGGAAAACTTTGTAGAAAGTTTAGGTGTGGGAGAAAAATGGGGCTGGTGATGAGGATCTGAAGTGAAAAAAATGTGAAGAAAGTGGAGATAGACCCTTTCTCAATCCAAAAAAAAAAAACAACCTATAGTCTGTTTTAAATAAAGAGACTTGGGAAGCTTTTCCCTGAACTCCATGTAAGCTGTCATGATGGGGATTAGAGAATGAAATGAATTAGGTACTAATTTACCAACCTTGACTTTCTGGAAATGAATGAGCTGGATTTCAAAGGGTGAGGCAACTCCAACCAGGTTACCAGAATCCAAAGGATGATCTCAGCTTCCAACACTGTCCTTTCCTCCTTCCAGTTGGCGGCCAACCAAGTCAATGACTAACAGAAAAATCCAGTGTGTACCTCTCCACCCCAGCCACTCAGGTAGATGGAGATGGGGCCTTGGGAATGGTGAAAACGCTATGTCGCAATGCAGACAAGGTGAGAGTGGAGCAGTCTCCACCATCATTTCTCCGGCACTCTTGATGTTCCTCCTCCAAGGGAAAGAAACCGTGTCACCCGGAAGCCTTCCAGTCTCCATCTCAGGTTCGCAGGTGCTAGGTATCTTCCCAGAGAGCTGCTCTGCCAGGGATTTGTTGAAGCTGGAACAATGCTTTCCACTTTGGGTGGATGTGTGAGTTTAGGGGGTTGGAATTAAGGGTTACAAATAAAAAAGAAGGAGACGTACAGGTGTATCCGTGCCCACATCCCTCTGTGGCTTGGCTATTGCTCATCTTTTCCAAATCACATTCACTCACTCATACAGTGACGAGTTCACAGAGGCTCCTGCTCCCCAGAGCCTAGGTTGCTCTTGTCCTTGCGTGTGAATGCTCATGTACTCCTAGGTGTACTTTCCAGGATGTACTGAGTCCATTTTTGCAAGAGTTGCTCATATATTATGTCTTCTTTAATAGTTCAGTCCCTTTTCTGATATCTATATCTCTCTATATATACCATAGCCATAGCTATATTTGTATATACAGTAGCTTCACAATTTGTCTCCCTACATGGCAGACCCTGGGGCTCTAAATGAGCAAGCCTCTCCCACTTCTGTTCTCCCTCGTCATTTAATTCTGATTTTCATTGGGTATCAACTAGAATGCTTTTGATATCCACAGAAGAGCTATATTCCCCTGGCTGAGGGATGAATCTGTGACCAGATGTTAAAAGATCCCTGCTAGGCACTCTTGACACAGTTTTTGATCCCTGGGTGTTGTGAACTGAATTGTATCCCTCAAAAAGATACATTCAAGTCCTAACCTCAGTATCTGTGTATGGGACCTTATTCAGAGATAGAGTCTTGGCAGATGATCAAGATAAGATGAGGTCCTGCTAGATCGAAGAGGGCCCTAAATCCAGTGGCAGGTGTCTTGATAAAGAGAAAGGAAAGGAATGGAATTTCCCAATGCTGCATCAGGGGAAGGATCTGGCATTGTCACTGCTGTGTCTCGGGTCACTGCTGCAGTGAGGGTTAGACCTCTGGCCTGGGAACTCCCTACTAAAAATAAATAAATAAAAAGAAAAAGAGAGAAATAGAGAGGAAAAGGAGAGGGAGTTTGGACATACAGACACAGAGATGAGACACATAGGGAAGAAGGCCACAGCAGCAGATATAGGAGTGACATAGCTACAAGCCAAGGAATGCCAAGGATTGCTGTCAACCCCAGCAGTTAGTAAGAGGCAAAAAAGGACCCTCTCCTAGGCCTTCAGAGGGAGCATGGCTTTACTAAAACTTTATTTTGAGACCCCTGGCCTCCAGAATTGTTACAGAGCACATTTCATTATTTTAAGGCCCTTGTTTGCGGCACTTTGTTAGGGCAGCCCTGGCAAATTAATACACGGACTGAAGGTGAAAGTAACACTAGCCAAAGTTTTCTTTGCCCTGATTACACCCCTGATTCTTGCTCTCCTTTGAGGTTTTTTGTTTTGTTTTGTTTTGTTTTGTTTTTCTTTTTGCCTTTTTTAGGGCCACACCCGAAGCATATGGATGTTCCCAGGTTAGGGGTCCAGTCAGAGCTGTGGCCGCCAGCCTATACCACAGCCACAGCAATGAGGATCAAGTCACGTCTGTGACCTACATGACAGCTCATGGCAACGCCAGATCCTTAACCCACTGAGTGGGGACAGGGATCGAACCTGCGTCCTCATGGATGCTAGTTGGGTTCGTTAACCGCTGATCCATGACGAGAACTCCCATCCTTTGAGGTGTTGATACATGAAGATAACAGTCACCTCGTGGCCAAGAAGCATAAAGCCAATAATGTCTGTCAATAATGAAAATGACAGAAAGAACCGGGCTCCTTTGTGGACCTAACAGAACATCCGACCTCCAGCCAACCCTGAGGGCCCTCCACAGCTTGGGTTATGTGAGAAACACAACCACTCTTCATCAGGTCCTTTGGAAAGCATTTATCCCGACCAGCAGCTGAAAGCATTCCTAACTCGTATACCCCCTCTCGCACTTTCCCACTAAACCAGACTTTCACATTGCCCTTACGCAGCTATGCACTTGGTCGCAGACTACCCCGGCCCTCCCCCAGTGACGCCCAAACTCCACATCATGCTGTTTACGTGCTGTCACGACAGTGCTGAGCCTCATCTACTGCCCCTATCTGGTTCCAACACAATTCTGAACACAAGCACTCCACTTCACTTCATGAAGAAATCTCCCCACCCTCAGTTACTATTTTTTTTTTTCCAGGGCCAAACCCTCAGCATGTGGAAGGTCCCAGGCTAGAGGTCCAATCAGAGCTGCAGCTGCCAACCTATACCACAGCCACAGCAATGCAGGTATCCGAGCAGGATACCACAGCTCATGGCAACACTGGATCCTTAACCCACTGAGCAAGGCCAGGGATAGAACCCACATCCTCATGGATCCTAGTTGGGTTCATTACTGCTGAGCCAGGATGGGAACTCACCCACCCTCAGTTTCTCAGCTCATCCAGTTCATTCTCCATTTCATCATCAATTGTCTTTCTGGAGAAGTCTTCATATTCTAGCATTCTGCTACATCTAGGCCCTTTGTTTCTGTTACTTGCCTGGAAGATATATATTCAATTTTTATATTTTTAAATTTTTTAATTCCAAGATATTTAGAATTTTAAGTTGCGTGGTTTTAATTTAACATCGATCATTATTTCTCTCTCTTTCTGAATAAATAAGAAAAAACAACATTTCTTAATTCTCATCATCCTACTTCCTATCTTCCATGCTATGGTTTCCCCATACTGGCTTTTAATTCCACAATGTTCTCTAGGCTATGATTCATCGTGATTGCTCTTATTGGTGTATACATTCAAAGTATGTTTAGTTTTATCCACATGGCTGGTTTTCCTCTGCTCACCTTCCTCAGCATATCTGCCACCTGAGCTATTATTGCTTCTGTGTTTATGTTCTTTCTCACTCAAGTAGAGTCCACCCTTGAACAACGTTTTGTTTTTTTTAGAAATTTTATTGGTGTATAGTTAACATAATGTTGTGTTAGTTTCAGGTGCACTACAAAGTGAATCATATATATATGGTTTTTCAGATTCTTTTTCCATATAAGTTACTACAAGACATTAAGTAGAGTTCCCTGTGCTAAACAGTAGGTCTTTGTTAGTTATCCCTTTTATATGTAAAAGTGTGTAGATGTTGATCCCAACCTGCTAATTTATCCCTCCCCCCGTACATTTTCCCTTTGGTAACCATTAGTTTGATTTCAAAATATGTGAGTCGCTTTCTATTTTGTAAATAAGTTCTTCTGCGTTATTTTTTATTAGATTCCATGTATAAGTATATCACATGAAATGTGTCCTTCTCTGTCTGCCTTACTTCACTTAGTACAATCATCTCTAGGTCTATCCATGTTGCTACAAATGGTATTATTTCATTTTTTATGGCTGAGCAATATTCCATTTTGCACAGGCCCACTTACACACAGATTTTATTCAGTAAATGTAGTGGAAAAAAATTGGAGCATTGCAGCAATTTGAAACAACTCACAGAGAACAATGTAGCTTAAGAAGTATCAAAAAATTAAGAAAAATCAGGAGTTCCCTTCATGGCTCAGTGGTTACTGAACCCTGCTGGTATCCATGAGGACAAGCATTCGATCCCTGGCCTTGCTCAGTGGGTTAAGGATCTGGCATTGCCGTGTGCTGCGATGTAGGTCACAAATGTGGATCGGGTCCTGAAATGCTGTGGCTGTGGTGTAGACCGGCAGCTATGGCTTCAATTGCCCCCCTAGCCTGGGAGCCTCTATATGCCACAGGTGTGGCCCTAAAAAGACCAAAAATTTTTAAAAATTAAGAAATATTAGGTAAATTGGGAATATATAAAATATCTGCAGCACTAGTCTGTCTTTACATAGACATAAGGTGAGTGATATTTAACAAAAAATGAATAATATGTTAATTTCCTTACTATTTTATAACTTTGTTTTACAAAAATTACATTACTGTATAGTACAGCACTCTCATAATCGGAGAAGCTGCATATCATCCTATCATCACAGGTAAGTGATTTAAAAAAAAAGTAACCATCTTTGCAATACTGTACTATGAATATGACTGTAATACTATATGCCAGAGAAATGTTATCAGGATTCATCCAGGCAGTGTATAACCTAGGCTACAGTGAAGCAATCATATCAATGACACTAGGCTGTAATAAGGTGATTATATTGCTGTTTCTTTATTATCAAAACATGAATCATTATACCTCTAAACAAATGTCTTTTTCACATTAATTTTTCATTTTTGATGTTTTGTGTTAACAATACACAGCATCTCCAGTGCTTTGCATCTCATAAGACAATATTTATGTAGGTTCTGACAGACAAGTTATCTCATAAACAGACAATGTAAACTTATGGTGCCGATAAATACAGCACAGTATTGTAAGTATAGTTTCTCTAAAGATTTTTTAGTGACTTTCTTTTCTCTAGCTTCTTTTATTGTGAGAACACAGCATATAATACATACAACATAAAAATACATTTAATCGACTGTTTATGTTATCAGTTAAGTCTGCCAGTCAATAATAGGCTATTTCTTAGTGGTTAAGTTTTAGAGAGGGTCAAAAGTTCTATGTGGATTTTTGATCGTACAGGGGTCAGTGACCTAAACTCAGTGTTGTTCAAGGGCCAATTATATATCTTTTAAAAGCTCTTCTTGTGATGATTCCTTAGATATAAGATTCCTTGTATCATATATGAAATGTATTTACTCTCATTCTCAAAAGAGAGTTTGGCGAAGTAAAGTTATTTTTTCTTTGCATTCATTCCATTGTCTCTGGATAGTCATGTTTGTTAACAATGCTATTGTTGATTATTGTTTCTTTATATGGCTGCATTTTCTCTACAGTAGCTTTTAAGTGTTTTTGTCAAAATTTCATCTTTGAGGAGTTCTCACTGCGGCTCAATGGGTTAAGAGCTCAACATACAGAGTTTCCATTGTGGTGTAGCAGAGATGGATCCAACTAGTACCCATGAGGATGTGGGTTCAATCCCTGGCCTCACTCAGTGGGGATCCAGCGTTGCTGTGAGCTCTGGTGTAGGTCCAGACACGACTCAGATCCCACATTGCTGTGGCTGTAGTGTAGGCCAGCAGCTGTAGCTCCAATTCAACCCCTAGCTTGGGAACTTCCACACACCATAGATGCAGCCCTAAAAATGAACCCAATATAGTGAGCATGAGGTTGCAGGTACAACCCCTGGCCTCATTCAGTGAGTTAAGTATTCCAAGTTGCTGCGAGCTGCAGTGTAGATTGCAGATGCAGCTCAGACCTGTTATCGCTCTGGCTGTGGGTAGGCCAGCAGCTGCAGCTCTGATTTGACCCCTAGCCTGGAAACTTCCATATGCCACAGGTGCAGCTGCAAAAAGAAAAGAGAAGAAAAAATTGTCCTTGAAATCCCATAGGGACACTATAATGTGCTATTGATACACATTTTTTTTCTTTTTTTTTCTTTTTAAATTCCACTTGACGTGTATCATGCTCTCTGAATCTAAATCTGTCTTTCATAATGTCTGAAAAATCATCAGCCTTTATATCTCCCACACTTCTCTCTCAAGTCCTTGAAATTTCAACTCATCCGTCTTATTTTCATTCCCCTTTCATATTTTTCATTTATTCTCTGTGTGCAGCATTTTACAAATCTATATCCTAACTTGATATCTCAACATTCAACAGCTACACGAGAGAAGGAACAGGGTCTCCCTTCTTTACTCTGTGCTATGCCTCGGCCCCCAAACAGCTCTTTCTTCTTTTTTTTTTTTTTTTCCTTTTTCGGACCACACACGTGGCATGTGGAAATTCCCAGATGAGGGGTTGAATCAGAGCTGCAGCTGCCAGCGTATGCCACAGCCACAGCAACACCAGATCCCAGCTGTGTCTGAGACCTACACTGCAGCTCACGGCAACACCGGATCCTTAACCAACTGAGCGAGGGCAGGGATCGAACCCGAATCCTCGTGGATACCAGTTGGGTTTCTTACTGCTGAGCCACAATGGGAACTCCTCAAATAGCTCTTGGCTGAATGAATTAGTTTCACATTTTTATATTAAGACACTCAGTTCAGCAATATCAGAGGCTTGCCTGACAACACACATTATGTGCCTACCAGGATGTGTTTACCCTGGCCTGTCTGACTCCAAAGCCTGTGAATGAATGAGTCAAGAAACACAGGAAGTAAGAAAACTTGGTCCAGAGACTGAATGCAAAGGTCCTGACACTTCTCCACACCTTTTTCTGATTATCAAAATGGAAGATTTATCTCAGAGCATTTATCCCCCTGTCTGGTCTCAGTATTTATATGTAGTCCCTCAAAATAGCTCAATAAATGGCTCCAGGTCATTAATGGGAAATGCTGTAGGATTACTCTCCAACATTCACCAGTGGATGACAAGAAGCAGTGGAATTTAGCATCTTCCATTCACTTTAACACTTCTTTTCCTTTTTAAATACTGACTCTCAGAGTTCCCGTCATGGCGCAGTGGAAACGAATCCGACTAGGAACCATGAGGTTGCAGGTTTGATGCCTGGCCTCTCTCAGTGGGTTAAGGATCCGGCATTGCCCTGAGTTGTGGTGTAGGTCGCAGACCTGACTTGAATCCCCTGTTGCTGTGGCTGTGGTGTAGGCCCATGGCTATAGCTCCGATTTGACCCCTAGCCTGGGAACCTCCATATACTGTGGATGTGGCCGTAGAAAAAGACCAAAAAAAAAAAAAAAGGAATATCCTGTAGAATTTGTAGGCCCCTTCTGGATCGTGAGGGGTCATTTGTACATTGACACTTTAAAAGGGATATGCAGAAAATAGAAAAGAGGCCAATTGCATTCTTTTTAATTCTTTTAGGTTTTTATTTATGTATTTTTAACCATTTTTTTCCAATGGATATAAGTTAATTTACAACTTTGTGTTAGTTTCAAATGTATAGCAAAGTGAATTATATGTATATATATACACACGCACACACACATATGTATATCCAGTTAAGTATGTATTACTTTTCAGATTCTTCTCCATTATAGGTTATTACAAGATATAGAATATAGTTCCCTATGCCATACTATAGATCCTTGTCATTCGTCTGTTTCGTGTCATTCATCTATTTAACATATATGGTAGAGTATATGTTAATCCCAAACTCCTGATTTATCTGCCCCACCCCTGCTAATCCCCTTGGCAACCACAGTTTGTTTCTTTATATCTCTGAGTCTATTTCTGTTTTGGAAATAAGTTCACTTGCATCATTTTTTAGATTTCACGTATAAGTGATGTCTTATGACATGTATCTTTGTCTGACTTAATATTTATTTTTTATTCAGGTGTATACCACAGTGATTCAATATTTTTAAAATTATATACTCCATGTAGAGTTATTATAAAATATTGGCTATGTTCTCTGTGCCATACATTACATCCCTGTATCTTTATTTTTTCTGTACCTAGTAGTTTGTACCTTTTAATTTCTCCCCATAGTATCCCACTGGACCTAGTACACCTCTGAAAGGCTTGCTGCAGCTTTTTCCAAACACCTTGGCAGATGGCCCTTGCCTGGCCTCATGGACAGGGCTAGGCTGGCTCTGGGCAATGGCCCTCTAGGGACAGGCTCCTTCCTGCTGAGCTGACAGCAGCTGGAAACTGCTTGGGAGCCACAAGCCACACTAACAACCGCTGGTTGGCCTTGGGAAGAGTTTCATCCCTGGCAGATACTGCAGAGTTCAAAGAACAAACATGCTGAAAACCCCATCCACCAAGAGTTGTTAATAAGTGTGAACAATGCTGATGATAAGAGCACTTTTCTCAGAAGACCACTTAGAGGAGAGTGTTGTTCACACTGACGGAAGGTCGCCGAGGCTTTATCTTCATTCTCCACCAGCTCCCACTTATCTGCCAGCAGTTACTGCACCAAAGGCTGCACTCAAGTCCAGGTCGACAAGCTGGCCACCTAATGAGGATCAGGGGTAGGAAAGAGTCTACGTTTATTCTCAGCAGGATTATGTGTTTCACCAAAGAGCAGTAAGAAAAGCGTCCTTCTGAAATGATCACGGCTTGGGAGATCCCTTCGTGGCTCAGTGCTTAACGAAACCGACTAGCATCCACAGCCTCGCTCAGAGGGTTAAGTATCCGGTGTTGCCGTGAGCTGTAGTGTAGGTCACAGACCTGGCTTGGATCCTGCATTGCTGTGGCTGTGGCATAAGCCGGCAGCCGCAGCTCCGATTCAACCCCTAGCCTGGGAACTTCCAGGCACCATGGGTGCAGCCCTTAAAAAAAAAGCAAAAATAAGTAAATAAAATAAAATAAAATAAAATAATCACAGGTTGTATTTAGATTTTTAATCTCCGCAGGTATCTAAAATAGCATGAGGGCCCTTGAAGATATGAGATGAGTTATCAAAGGTCTTTCGGATTCAGGGATCATGTATAATCTGAATAGTCATGATAATCCAGATAACCCTTGGCTGAAGTTAGTTTTCTGAGAGAAATTAAGATGTACAAACTACTAGATATAAAATAAGTAATACACAAGGTATGTAATGTATAGCACAGGGAAAATAGCTAATATGCTATGACTTTATTTTGGAGGGGAATGGGAAGTTCGAGTTCATGATTTTAAAAATCTATAAAATGTTTTCTTATTATAGAAATGTATAGTGTATGAATGTTAAACCTAACATTTGTTTAACAGTGCTCCAGTTTTATCGATTCCGATGATTTCTTCCACATTTTCTTTAGAACATTTTCATGAAATAAAATGTTATTTAAATGATTAAAAGTAGCAGTGATCCCAAATTTGCATGCGAGAAGTAACTATCACCTTAAATTCCTATTTATCATACCTATACAAAATTAAATTTCACCACAGGTCTGCATATTCCCAAATAAAAAATATGTGTGGCATTATTTTCCATAAGTAAATCAAGTGCCATCTTGTCTGGATATTTTCATTTTTGTGACTATTTCCCTGTAATGTTTTTTAACATGGTAAACTTTTTATTGAGCACACAGAAGTGGCACAAATTATCCACATTCAGCTTGATTTTTTTCACAGCAAATGCATCCATGTAAGCAGCCCTCAGAGTATTGCCATCCACAAAGAAGTTATACTTTTTCCAAATTGCTTCCATCTCACTTTAAGCCAAAATAACCAGTACCATAAGTTCCAACACCATAGACTTGTATCAACTAGTCTTAAACATTAAATGAATGGAATTATATGGCATGGACTCTTTCTGTATCTCGATTTTTCATTGGGATTGTCCTGAATCTTAGATCAACTTGGAGAGAATACTGTTAAAATATTGAACTTTCCAGGACGTGAACATTTTTCCAGTTATTCAGGGCTGCATAATAAATTACCCTACATTGTAGTAGTTTGAGACAGTAATAGTTTATTTTGCTCATGAATCTGCAGTTAGATTAGGGCTCAGTGAAGAGAGCTTGCTCTTCCTCAGTGTAGCCTTACCTGGGGCCACTTCCAAAATGTCTTGAACACATTGCTAATGTTGCTGATGGCTGTCAGCTGAGTGTTATAATTTTCAGTGGAGTACAATCCATTTCTCAGTCCTAAGTTGGATCAAGTAGTGTCCATAGTTGATAACTATAGATGTCTCTGAGTTGACCCCATAGGGCAGGGATGCAGGATTTGATCTGCAGTATTAAATCAAAGGACTGGTGTTGATCTGAGCAAAATAATGGACCTCTGTACATGCAAACACACACACAGATATATACACCGACACACACACTTTCAGGTTTGCATTCACACACAGATCACTACATGCACACTATGGGAGATCTTTATACAGGAAGCCCAGTGTCATGGTTAAGAGCATTGATTCTGAAGCCAGACTGACTGGATTTGTACCTCAACTTCTTCTCTTAAGAGGTATGTGACCTCAAACTAAATATGCAATTGTGAAAGGAGGAGGAAAATAATCTATACCCAAAAAGGGTTCAAGAGAGAACAAAATGAGCCTGTATAGGTAAAGGACCAGAAGAGTAGCTAGCATTCAGGGAGTTCCAGGCAAGTTCTTATTATTACCATTATTATTATTATTATTATTATTATTATTATTAGCCTTTTAAGGGCTGCACCCACAGCATATGGAAGTTCTCAGGCTAGTGGTTGAGCCAGAGCTGCAGCTGCCAGCCTACACCACAGCCACAGCAACGAGGAATCTGAGCTGTGTCTGTGACCTACACACAGCTCATGGCAACGCCGGATCCTTAACCCACTGAGTGAGGTCAGGGATCACCAAGGATCAAACCCACCCCTTCATGGATACAAGTCAGGTTCGTTACAGCTGAGCCACGATGGGAGCTCCTATTTTTTTCCAACTCAATGAATTTTATTATATTTATAGTTGTACAACCATCATCCCAACCCAATTTCACAACATTTCCATCCCCAACCCCCAGCCCAGCCCAGCCTCTGCAACCTGTCTTCTTTGGTAACCATAAGTTTTTCAAAGTCTATGAGTCAGTTTCTGTTCTGCAAAGAAGTTCATTGTATCCTTTTTTTAGATTCCACATATAAGTGATAGCATATGACACTGATGTCTCACTGTCGACGAACTTCACTTAGCGTGATAATTTCTATGTCCGTCCATGTTGCTGCAAATGCCATTATTTCATTCCTTTTTATTGCTGAGTGATACACATGTTCTTCATCCACTCCTCTGTCGATGGACATTTAGGTGGCTGCCAAGTCTTGGAGGGAAGTGCTTACTAAATAGAAGACTCTGGAGTTACCTGGTGGTGCAGCAGATCAAGGATCTGGCATTGTCACTGCAGTGCCTTGGGTCATCACTGTGGTTCAGGTTCGATCCCTGGCCTGGGAACTTACACCTGCCATGAGGGCAACCAATAAATAAATAAATAAAAGACTCTCTCTCTCTCTCTCTCTCTCTCTCTCTCTCTCTCTCTCTCTCTCTCTCTCTGTCTCTCTCAGAGAGAGAGGATGTAGTCTCTGCCTGGGCAGCCACGATTCCAGCTAACTCTACCATTGAAAGCCAAGAGAGAAACTGGGTGCTGGTGGATGACCAGTAGTCTCTGCCATGGCTGTACATAGAGCCAATTTTTGTTTGTGTTTGGGTGAATATTGGATTAATATTTGTATCCCTCACTAGACAGCAGGGTCCAAGGGGCCAGGGACACTTGGAGAAGGTCTCACAATTTTCTCCTCCTTATTTGGCATGCTGCTTGGCACATCGTAGGTGCCTCATAAATGCTTGTTGAATGAATGGTAACTTCTACTACTGCTGCTGCCGCTAGAAAAATACAACTCCAATTATTGTCAGAGATTTGGTTTTCTACATTATAAATTATTATACCAAAATATGAATTCGTGGCTAGAAATTATGTCTTATGAAGATAATCCAAAAGAGTTCAAGTAATAAGAAAAAACTTTGTTCCATAAAAAACAATAGAAAATTAAAACTTTAGGAGTTCCCGTCGTGGCTCAGTGGTTAACGAATCCGACTGGGACCATGAGGTTGTGGGTTTGATCCCTGGCCTCGCTCATTGCGTTAAGGATCTGGTGTTGCCGTGAGCTGTGGTGTAGGTTGCAGACATGGCTCGTATCCTGCATTGCTGTAGCTTTGGCTTAGGCCGGCGGCTACAGCTCCAATGACCCCTAGCCTGAGAACCTCCATATGCCATGGGTGCGGCCCTAGAAAAGGCAAAAAGCCAAAAAAAAAAAGAAAAGAAAAGAAAATTAAATTTTTAAAAGTGAAAATTTATAAAAGAATAAGAAGAATAATCAAGGCTTTGTTTTGCAAAAAGAGTAAAATTAAATAAATAGTGGGGAAATTTATGTGGAAACAAAGAAAATAATACTCCCAGGAGGTGTCAAGTAATTCAGTCAAGAATAACTTGCTGGAAACTTAGAATTAGTGCTTATGTCCCACATACCAAATTGGTAGGCATAAAATATAATTAACAAATAGAGCCATAGAATGGATTTTAACATGGGAAGACAAGCACCACTCCTTACCATCACCAGAAGGTAAAGAAGCAGCTGGCTGAGGACACCGCAGTCTAGGAAATGTCTCATGTACACCTGGGGTGAAATATGTGACTGGGATGATGGGATTGTGCGGGAGAGAGTCTGGTCGAAGATTAAAGGAAAGAGGCAGAAGAGAGACCACCCATCCCGAGGGCGGAAGTGATGATGTTTTGCAGGCACGGATCGAATGCAGACACAGATGCAGCAAGAGGAGCTGGGTGATGGCGGAGGAAGGGGAGGGGTGGGGGGAGCCATAGGGACATCTGCTAGAAATTGACTTGCCAAAAGAGGAAGCGATGAAGAACCGCTTCTCTGGATCTATTCTAACCAACAAGGAAGTGGCCGGGGCCCTGAGGGGAGAAAAGCAGGTTACTGCAGAGACAGCCAGTGATGGGGGAGCTGGGTCTTGTCAGATGGATGGCCTGGATTTGAGAAGACAGAGTTCTAAAAGCTGAGAAAAAGACCAGTGGGATTCTAAGACTTGAATTAGCAGGTTGCTCCAAAGGGAACAAGAGCTCTCGTTAATAGCATGATCCTGCCTGGGAAGAAAATGGGGAAGTAGCTAAAGAGGTGGCCAAGCAGGAAATTCTTTGTAAAGTCAGATGTAAAAACACTTTAAAAAAAAAAAAAAAAAAAAGGAAGAAAGATGAATATAAACGAATGTAAGAAATAGCGTCAGGAAGCCTTGTGCTTTGAAGAGGCTTGAAAAACACGCTAAGGCCTAAAACGAGAGTCAAGGGAAAGAACAAGGAGGGGATAGACCTTCTGTAACGGCAGCTGGTACATGGTATAAACAAACAGAGAGGAAGGATAACAACTCAGTTCAGTTCAACTAAACAAGGATTTACTGTCTTCTGTGTAAAAAGCCACTACCAGCAACTCACAGGCCAGAGAAAGAAAGCATGCAAAGAACTAAATTATGTCTCAGGATGCTACGTGTCTATGTGTTCAGGGCTCAAGCTCAGAGCCCCGATAAGAGCAGAGGCTCCAAGGATAAGAGCAGAGATGCAGGTTCTGAAGGATGCTAATAGGGGCTGTGGACTGGGAAGTGCTAATACTTTCAGGAAAAGCAGAGAATAAGGAAACTGCAGAGGAGAGTGAGAAAAAATAGACAGGAATATAGGGAGAGCCTGGAGGCAACTATCCTAGCAATCTGGGCTGGAAAGAATTTTCAATTTAAAGTCCGTATGGAGCTTGAATTATATGAACTGGTCATGCATGCTGATAGCAAATCCCTAGTGATTTAGGGATGCATTTGGTAGAGTGGTAGGACAGAAACAAGGTGCATAAGAGGCCTATAAGATGAAGCAACTGAGGCCATTATTTCCCAAAGTTTCCCTGTTATGGGAGTAAAATAAAAGATGGACACTCTAGGAAGACTTCAGATCAAAGATGAATTTTGTGCTTTGTTCTTATTTAAAAATGTCTGTCTGTTTATACATGGGGGAATACTTAAGCATAACTGTATGTTTAGAGGAAAGAGAAAGTAGAACAGAAGTCTCTAGAAATTAAAGATAGCAAGGAGGTGATTGATAAGTAAAGACCCTGGAGGAAGCAGATAGGGGTAGGAGTTGAAGGCTATGTGAGGACATTAACTGCAAGAAAGGGATGTCAACTTCTCAATGGAAATTTCAGGGCCCTGAAAATAGATCAACCTATAATCTCTATTTCTTGGAGAATTAAGAAAGATTGAGTCCTCCAAGAGGGAGGGTATCTGAAGCCTGGAGAGAAGTAGCAATTTCCATTCCATTAAGGGAACAGAAGAGACAGCTGTCACAAGATTTGTAGAAAGAGAATTGGATAGAGTTGAGATCCCAGCTCAAGCTAAAGGTTATGGATGTGTAGGACCCCAATCTACATGGTGTCTAAGTTTTACCAGTAGTCCAGGTGCAGAAAAGCTGGATGATTATATTGATCCAGGGATGAGGCTCACCAGTAGGTATGGTGGAAGGACAAGAACGCCTGGGTATGGAAGATGTAAACAAAAGAAGAATTAAAGTGATAGGTCATGAGATCTGGGCTACAGTGCTGGAAGTGAGAAGAGCAAGGGATAGAGAGCCCACAGATCTGCCCAGAGATAAAAGAACAAATGTGGTAGGCTTATAGAAGTATGAAAGCAAGAATAATCAGGATGGGCTGGGAGTGTGTGATTAGTAGATGCAAACTATTCCATTTAGAATGGGTAAGCAATGAGGTCCTACTGTATGGCACAGGGATAGACCATGATGCAAGATAATATAAGAATTTCTACAGCAGAAATTGGCACAATATTGTAAATCAACTATACTTTAATAAAAAGAAAACATTGCATACCGATAAAAAGAGTAACACAACATTGTGGGCAGAGGGAAGGATAACTGGATGTAAGTTCTCATAGAAGGAAGAACTCCAGGTTATAACAAGATCCAGGGCATAGCTCTGGAAGTATGTCTGGAGTGAGGGGAGGTAAAAATCAATAGCATCGAGGATGGATATCAAGAAAAGTGTTGAATGGAAATATTTCTTTTCAATAAAAAAGGCCTACAGGTATCTAAAAATGCATACTTCACAAAAGGAGGCAATGTAATTTCAGAATGTAAACAAAGTTACCCTTTTTACCATTTTAACAATTTAAAATACTGTCAGAATTTCTTTTAAGTAAACTCGCATTATTATAAAAAAATCTTTGCTATGTCTGTTTGCTCTTACACAGGGAACAACCTAAGTATGCTTCTGTGCTCGGTAGAAGGACCTAGAAAAGAGGAAGGCATGAGGATACAGCAGTCAGAGGAGATGGTGGATGGGTCAAGGTCTCGAGGAAGAGAGAGAATGTGCAATGCAGAGCACAGCTGACGGGATTGGCTAGAGGGAGCTGGAACCAGAAGCAGGAGTTAAAGTTGGTTCTGTACACATGTGACACTTCTCTGGACCTTCAAAGCAGGACATTGAGGAGACAGTTGTCCTCAGATCCCAGACCATCTCTATCTGCTGTGACACAGGGAGTGGGTGAGGCAAAAGCATAGAGAAGGGGGGTGCATGTTTGGAATAGCCACTTGAGTTTCCTCAAGTGACTGGTTGAAGAATCACTGGTTTTCTCCAGCTGTTCTCATCTCTCCAGTCTCGAGAACAAAGAAGATCAATGTTGGATGGATTCAACAGTTGGCATTTTGCCAGGTCTGGGTGACACGAAGACAAAGGGAACAGGGGGTTACTGGTGAAACTTAGCATGTCCTGTAAACCAAGGAGCCTGCTCCAGAAAAGGAGAGAAGTCAAATCGAGTGGATCCTGATGGATCGAAAAGAAATGGTGGAACCAAAGGCCTGGAGGAGCTATAGGAAATTAAGGGTGGGAATAATGAGAATAAAATTTTGAGGGGATGTAAAGCAAAATGGGGTGCTGTGACTTAACAGAATTTGTGAGGATGATTTGGGCATTGGACTTAACTGGAAGCATCTGTGAGTCAATTCTGAGATGTAATGAGGAGGTGACCTCATTACACTCCAACTGAGATAGCACAAGCTTCTTTTGTGTAGCAAAGCAGAAAGCCGGACAAACCCTTAGCTCCACTTTGACTCTTGAGAATCTATGTAAAACTCCACCCGACATACATTGAAGTACATGCCAGTCAATAAACGAGTTTCCGATAAACTCTTACATAAACCATCCGCCACTCAGGTATCTTTGTGTTGATGCTATTTCTGTGCTGCATATTTTATACATGTGATGCTCTTTGAGAATATGTGTTTGGGGGAAAGGCAGTGCTAATCTCCGTCATCATCACTCTTAAGGTTTGAGACCTAGAGGGTTAAAGGCCCTACATAAGCATTTCCTCATGGGAATCCTGTAGGGATGAATGATTTAATCTCTGGAATTAAGCTCTTTGACAATCCCGGAAAGGGAGGCTATACCAATTAGGTATTATTTGTGACACTCAACGATTCACTTTATTAATAATATAATAAAACTAGAAAAAGTGTGATGAGTACACTTTTTATTTCATTTAACCAAAGACATTGGCTACATTTTTTCTTTATATTGTGTTACACAATCAAATTTTTATACTCCTATATATAGGAGAGGTTTATTTGCAACCAGAGTGTTGAGTCTGATGGAAAAACACCCCAGTTGTAATTTAGTTTGTCTTTTAACTTTCATATATTATAGTTTAAGCTGCAACTAAGCTCAAAATACAAATTATCTGTAAAAGAATTATAGACGAGTTTCTACTTGCTGCCTACCTCCAGGAAAAGCCAACACCTATTCCCTTTCTTCCCAGGTCTAAAGGCTCTGTGACAATAGGAAATCACACCGAAGGCACTGAACTTTCATAACCCCAGTGCTAATATTTTTAGATTAGGGATTTCCCATCATGGCACAATATCTGACTACTATCCATGAGGATGTGGGTTCGATCCCTGGCCTAGCTCAGTGGGTCAGAGGTCCAGCACTGCTGTGAGCTGTGGCATGGGTCACAGACGCCGCTTGGATCCCGCGTTGCTGTGGCTGTGGTGTAGGCGTTCTTAGTGACTGCATTTTTTCAGCAAGGATTGGACTTTTGGGGAGTTGGTTAGGCTATACTTACTTGCCTGTCTCTAGCCTCTCTCCATCTGTTGGTCTGTTATCGATCTATCTATCTATCTATCTGCTCATTACCATCCATCTTATTTGAAATAATTCCTAAAATGGATGTGGCGGAGGCAGAGTCAACCTCCTAATGTATTTTAACTTGAATCCTTAGAGTGACTTATGATCTTTTGAGGACAATGGTTTATGCTGGCACCAACAGTGACCATTTCATCATGAAGAGAGGAAGAGAGAAGGGAATTATATGTGTTTCATCCATATGTCATGCGTGTGGCCCTAAAAGCAGATAGATAGATAGATAGATAGAGATATGGATATGTATATAGATATAGATATGGATATAGATACAGATATATGTATGTATGTATATATGTATATTTATTGACTGGAGTCAGGTACTGTCAGGTTGGTAGATGTCAAAAGAAGAAAGCATTTCAGAGTCTTCCCTTCGATTTGACTGTTAATCTTCTTGCCTCCCCTGTACCCAGGATATTACTATACCAAGATGTTGGCAAATAGATTTCCTTTGGTCTAGAGCTGGGTTTGAGACCAGTGAGATGATAGCATGTTATTCCAAAACTTATGCAATGAAAGAACTACTGTGACAGCCTATTCACAGCAAACGCTCAATGGAAGGGGTTCTACAAACGCTTGAATAAATGAGCCAATAAATGGACACAGATTATTCCATTTCCTGCTTCCTAAGCATCTAACTCAAAATACCATTTAAATAAAATTGTCATATTTGTTTTAGGAAAAAAAAAAGAGTCTTTCTGGAAGAGCTTCAATCACAGGTTGGATTCTACCAACCTACTTGGGTATCCTTGTTATGACTCAGGGATGGAGTGTATGCCACTTGCTGAATTGGACAAAGTAGTCTAAGAGATCATTTAAAATATTTTTGTTTTTATGTACCTGGTGGATGTGTCATTAAAATATAACCTGTGATTTAAAATATCAAAGGTAATGGATAAAACATCATACACTTCTTTTTAGAAAAAATGTATTTGGAATTTCCTGGTGGCCTAATGGTTAAGGATTCAGTGTTGTCACTGCTGTGGCTCAGGTTCCATCCCTGGCCTGGGAAATTCTACGTGCTTTGGGTGCAGTCAAAAACAGAAACAAAAAAAATCACACATTTCTGTGGATCGAAGACCATTGGATAATCCCTTTAAGTGATGGATGCTATTGCTCTTACGGGATAAAATGGATCACAGTTTTGTATATGGAGGATATTTATATTGACATAATACATTGTAAAGGCACAAACACAATAACACAAATATTAATGTTGGAAAAATATATATCCTTGACACCATGCGTCTCAATCCCTTTTGCTTCTTTGTCTATTAAATCAGTTTTCTGTTTGTCTATTTGTTTCTTTATTTGCTTTTTAGGGCCATACCTGCAGCATATTGAAGTCCCCAGGCTAGGGTTCGAATTGGGGCTGTAGCTGCCAGCCTATGCCACAGCCACAGACATATCAGATCCCAGCCTCATCGGAGACCTGCACCACAGCTCACAGCAATGCCATATCCTTAACCCACTGAGCAAGGCCAGAGATCAAACTCACATCCTCATGGATGCTGATCAGGATCCTAACCTGCTGAGCCACAGGGGGAATTCCTATCTATTAAATCATATCTATGATTATTGATGTGCTGCCTAAGACTATCAAACTCTCATCATTATGACCAAATTGCCAAAATGACTTTGAAGCCAAAAATCAAAATGTTACAGTGTATTTTACTAATTGTTTTTTCATGGTGCAGAATTTTATTTTTTTTAATTTTATTTTTATTAGCACAGAGTTGATTTAAAATGTTGTCTCAATTTCTATATTTTACTAATATTATAGATATAATGTCTACAGGGTCCCCAAATAAGACAGTAAATGGATTATTTTACTCAACTGATCCTTTGTTCCAGTGGGCCATACAAAGCAAAATTTAAAGATGACCTTGAAATTGTTCTCCATAGATGCTGGGGAGGATGGGGCCAGAGTGAGGCGCCTAAACCCACTGGCCTTTCCAGAAAATCAGAATGAACCATCCTCACGGCCCTTGGTTCACCCGCTGGCATTCCTGAAGGTGTAAGAGAGGTGGAAAAACACAGAGGTGTGAGTCGGCCTCTGCCGCCAGCCTGCCAGGGTTTGAATCCCAGCTCCACTGAGAGCTGAGTGATCAGGACCTTGTCACTCAGCATCTCTAAAACTCAGTTTCCCCCTCCAAAACTGATACAACGAAATAACATAATAACACTTGGAGACAATAGTAACACTTACCCCATAGGGGGATGGTAAGGACCCACTGAGGAAATGTAGATGTAGTTATAAATTAAGCACTTAAGAACTGCTTGCCATCATTATAAAACTTTACAGAACACTGCGACCTCAGGCTTCTTTTTTTTTTTTTTTGTCTTTTATCTTTTTTAGGGCCCCACCCACAGCATATGGAGGTTCCCAGGCTAGAAGTTGAATCGGAGCTACAGCTACTGGCCTGCACCACAGCCACAGCAATGCAGGAGCTGAGCCGCATCTGCGACCTACACCACAGATCACAGCAACGCAGGATCCTTAACCCACTGAGCAAGGCCAGGGATCGAACCCAAAACCTCATGGTTACTAGTTGGGTTCATCGTGGCACCACTGAGCCATGATGGGAGGGAACTCCAGGCTTTTCTATTTTTATTTTTTTAATGGCTCTGCCCATAGCATATGGAAGTTATTGGGGTAGAGGCTGAATCCAAGCCGAAGTTGTGACCTATGCCACAGCTGTGGCAACGCAGGGTCCTTACTCACTGAGACAAGCTGGGAATCACACCTGTACCTCCACACTGACCCAAGCCACTATAGTCAAATTCTTAACCCACTTTGCCACAGTGGGAAATCCCAACTTGTTTGTTTGTTTGTTTATTTGTTTGTTTTACCATTTTTTAACCATTAAAATGGTTCAGGAAATTTCTATGTCTATTCTTCAAATTGACCTAATTTCATTAAATTCTCGACAAAATTCCTGCGGCTGCTACAATATGCCTGCACTTTGCTAGGTCCAGGGACACAAAGATGAGGGCCACCCTGTGCACTGGGGGCTACAAATCAGACTGAAGATGAAAATGGAATTCACTGAAATTCAAGGTGACAACATTGGTCTTTCTTTCAGTCGTTTTCTATTTCAAATAATGGTGTGGGTAAAATGCTGGAGGATAGAGAAGAGAATGACTAAATCTGCTGGGAAGTAATATTGGGAAATATTTATTAGAAGTGGTCACATTTAAGCTTTTACACAGCAAAGGAAACAATTAAAAAGAGAAAACAAAAAGACAACTTACAGAATGGGAGAAAATAGTTTCAAACTATGCAAATGACAAGGGCTTAATCCCTAAAATATACAAACAACTTATACAACTCCACAGCAAAAAAAGCCAATGACCCAATGGAAAAATGAGCAAAAGACCTAAATAGACATTTCTCCAAAGATACACAGAGAGCCAAGAAGCACATGAAAAAATGCTCAACATCACTGATTATTAGAGAAATACAAATCAAAACTACAGTGAGGTACCACCTCACACCAGTCAGAATGGCCATCATTAAGAAGTCCACAAATGCTCAAGAGGGTGTGGAGAAAAAGGAAATCTCCTACACTGTTGGTAGGAATATAAATTGGTACAACCACTATAGAAAACAGTATGGAGGTACCTTAGAAAACTCTGTATAGAACTACCATATGATCCAGCAATCCCACACTGGGGCATATGACCCTGAGGTAGCTCACATCTGGACTGGGAAAAACCGTCAATAGACCCAATTAGCACACCTTGTTCGGGACCTTTCCTGAGCATGGTAACTTTACAATTAGACATGGCCCTTAAGGGGAGCCTGGAAGATACACCTCTGCAGGTGTTATAAGATATGTGGGTGCACTTTGTGGGTGTGAGGCTTTGAAGCCAAGGCAGACTCCATATATGACCAATGTAGATTCATCTCCCGGCTGTGTAGACAACAATTGCAAAAACCCCTATTGAAAGGAAGGTTGGAAAATGCTTTGCTGGCAAAGTGTGACTGTTGCCCCACATTCTCTGAGTAAATGGATGTTAGGGGTATCCCATGGTAACCTGAGACTCAGTGTTTAGTTGAACCTCAAGAACTCTTGGCAGCCATTGCAATGGGTGACAAGGACTCAAAGAAAGCAGTTAAGTGAGACTGTAAGTTCATAAGAAACAAAAGCCTGATAACATTATTCAGAATTATTTTTATTGTCACTATGAGGAAGATTTTTCTAGAATATGAAACTCCTAAATTGAAGCATTTTGGATGACTATATAAAGTTCTAGAAAACAAGGATTTCCTCACAATGAAATGTGGAGGACAAAGAGTGTAATGTGCATTTAAAGGTCAAGAAGGTTCATATGACTAATAGAAACAATAGAACAAGCCACAGATGGTTGGGAAATTATTTTCCTGGTCCAGAAGACAAGTTGAAATGGGCTACTATGAACTGGTTCACCTCACACTTCCATAGAAACTAGATGATAATCAGCACAGCACCAAATTCAATTGCTAGGTATTTAGGTCTTTTTTCACCATAGGATCTCTATGTGAAAAAGGCAACAGATTGAAAAGGATGGCATTTATTAATGCAATAAAGTACAAATGTTTGCTAAGAGTCTTCTGCACCAGGCTGCAGGTCAGCTCTGAAGATGAAAGAGTGCATGATGTGGTCCCACCCCTAACAAAACTGACGTGTCTGGTGAGGGAGACAGACACACAAATGACTAACTACTTTCAGTGTGCTGAGTGCTTATAAGGAATGTGGCCACATTCCTATAGGAACCCAGAAGAAGGAGTCATCTCTAGCTTAGCTGGGCTACAGAAAACTTCCTAGAAAAAAAATAACCTAAAGGCTGAGTTTTTAGGAATAAATAGCATTGTTCTAGTCAGAGAAGAGAGAATGTGTGTGTGTGTGTGTGTGTGTAGGGGTAAGTGGGGGGAAATGGAGGAAGATGCTAGATAAAGCAAGAGTAACAAAGCTCCATTCCTCATTCACATCAAATGCCAAACTGCTCAGGGCACTGAGGCTCTTTGTGATGTTTCTGCCAGCATCAGCATCCCCTATGCTCTGATGAAGGAAAGACCATTCTATTATCCTCCTTCTGGAAGGACTACTGGCTTCCTGGGACCTCATCTCAAACTGCCCTTTATTTGCTGGGCAGACCTTGGCATTTCTTTTGTTGTTATCACCAAACATTCCCTCTGGTAAGCAGTAGTCTTCTGCTATGCCATCCAAATCCCAGGTGCTGGGCATGGAGTTGCTCTCTGGGAACAAATCCATAAGTAGACTATGGCTCCTGTTCTCACGGTACCAACTCAACTCACAGTCTAGAAAAGGAGACACGAGAGGTAGTAAAATAGCAGCAGGTTATGCACTGCACTAAAAGTAAGGGTATCCATGGCTGAGTAGATGTGCAAAACAGTGATACCTTGGTGTACCTAGAATCAGATTATTAAGAGCCTGTGGAGTCAACAAAAGAATTCAGACAACACAAAAAGAGCAATAGAGAAGCACCACAAGTGTTTTAAGATGGCAGCAATGTTCCAGTCAAGATGCATGAGAAAAACAGAGCCCATAATCAGATATTTTTAATATGAGGTCTCAATTGCAAAGGTGATGGAAGAGGTGAACATCCATCCAAATGGATGATGAAGATGCCCAGAGATGAACCAAAAGGGGCCATTCCCACCCTGAGAGTAAGAGAAAGAAAGGAAAGCAGCAGAGTCTCCAGATCCAGGGGCTGGAACCACAGGGGAAATGCAGTCCCTGCTGGAATTACCCACATAAAAAGAGAGAGAGGGAGAAATCCTGCATTCTCCAGCCAGAATCCTCTCCTCCAAACCAAAGTAAAAACTTTCATGCCCTAATGATGCCCTAATGAAAACAGAAAGACATGCCACAACAGACTGGGAAAATATATTTTCAAATCAGATAGATATCTGATAAAAAGATTTGTATCCAAAATAAGCAGGGAACCCATACAACTCAAAATAAGAAAACAAACAGTTTAAAAATGGGCAAGATATTTGAATAGACATTTCACCAGAGCGGACATACAAATGATTAAAAAGTACATAAAAAGAAGCTCAACATCATTAGAGAAATACAAAACAAAGAATAGTGAAAAACCATGTTACACCCACTAGAATGCTTGTAATAAAAAAATGGATAAATATAAGTATCCACAAAGATGTGAAGACACCTCATGTTTTATGGTAGGAATGTAAAATGGAATATCCAGTTTGCAAAAATTTGGCATTTACTTTAAAAAATCAAACACAAGGAAACAAAAATTCCACAAATGACAAGGCTCACCAGTAAAGGTATATATACAGTAAAGATATGAAATCATCCATGCACGATTATACCACCAAAATCAGAAATCATGAGGAGGTGGGTACAAATGCAGGACACTGGAGATGAACTTGCAATTAAGAGAACAACAACTTAAAACAATCTCTTATACATATAGACTCTTATATCAAAACTTCTAACTGCAAACCAAAAATCTACAATTGATACACAAACAAGGAATCTCTGAAGAAGAAATATGTCTCATAGTAAATAAGTGCATAATCCACCATGAAGGGGGTCATTTGCCATCATTCTTGGAAAGCTGAAGTCTTCTTACATCCGATTCTGATTTCCTCTCCATCAAAGAATTTATGATAACTACAGTTAAATAATGCAACTGTACAATTAAATAATATAGGTCTACAATTGTATTATTAATAACCATTTCTCTCCATGGTACAAGGTAAAGTGTATAATGTCTTGTTTATCACATCACCTAGAATGGTATAATGCCTATATTGAAGAATCAATGGAATGTAACAAATTGTGAGGACATATTTATATAGTTACACTGTTTTTTAACCAACTTATGTATTTTATATTTTACTTATTTTCAGAGGGTGTATTACTTTTGTTATTCTTACCAGTTAAGTTATTCTTTTTATTATGCTATATAAAATATTTAATGGTATATAAGGCTTTCTTCTTTATAAATTTTAGTTGCATAATAGACACAATTTTAATATAATGCTAATTTTTAAAGAAAAATTAAAATGTAATAGGTAATACTAAATAGTAAAGATGAAAGTCATTCAAAATGGGATAAAGTATAGAATAAATTTCCTATTTGTCTCAGCATATTTTCCATTCCACTTCTCCAAAGGGAGTGGTTAATATGTTTAAGATCCATGATATAATAATCTGTGTGAATGTAATTGTGTTTAAATATATGTATTTTATTTTGTAAAAAAAAAAATCTAAAGAACAGGCATTCTTCCTAAACCAAGCAAACCAATCACTAGATATTATTGAACATGAAAAGAAAATTGTGTACAGTGATGAATATATTTGCTTTGGAATTAGTTAACTAGCTAGTTACCTACAATTATAAAAGAGCTATGAAGATACAGCTGAAGGGTAAGATTTAAAGTGTTCTTTAATTACTGTATGATAGATAGTTTCTTACCACTATGCACTCAGAATTGTCAATTCAAACTGTTTCCAATTTGAATTCTACCAAGTTTTCTTAATTAGTTTCTAACAAGATTTGCTTCATTAATGGAGTTTTTATTATTGTTGTAATTAAAAATAATTATGGAATATGTGCACACTCCTCAAATAAAAAAATTAAAAATTAAAAAAATTAAAAAATTAAAAAATCAAACACAAACTTAGCCAATGACCCAGCAAAACTACTAGTTCTTAAGAGAAATAAAAACATTTGTCAATACGAGGACTTTTTCATGAATGCTCATAGCAGCATTATTCATAACAGCCAAGAACTGAAAATTATACAAATGTCCATCAGTTAGTGAATGGATAACAAATTGTGGTACATCCACACAATAGAATACTACTCAACAGTAAAACATACCCCCAAATTAATGATACATACAACAATACAGATGCAACTCACAAACACCAAATGAGGTGAGAGAAGCTACAATCAAAGGGCTATTTGCTGAATTATTTCATTTACATGGAATTATGGAAAAGGCAAAACTATGGGAACAGAGATCAGACTAGAAGTTTCTAAGGGCTGAGGTATCAAGAAAGGACAGACTGCAAAAGAATAAGATGGGCCAAAAAGAGACTGTTGAGTCTGATGAGAATGTTCTGTGTCTAGTTTGTGGTGGTGATTTCACAACTTTTTACCAACACAACTATACATCTAAAACTGGTGAATTTTAATGTATTTAAAATAGACCTCAATATACCTGACTTTAAAAAATAAGAAACATTAGGAGTTCCCATTGTGGATCAGCAGGTTACAAACCTCACCCAGTGGGTTAAGGATCTGGCATTGCTGTGAGCTACAGTGTAGGCTGCAGATGTGGCTCGGATCCAGTGTTGCTGTGGTTGTGGCATAGGCTATCAGCTACAGATTCAATCAACCCCTAGCCCAGGAACTTCCATATGCCACAGTTGTGACCCTAAAAAGAAAGAAAGAAACATTAAACTAGTGTCAGGGAGTCCAACAATGAGAACACTGGTGTGAGGGAAGAGCAGTGAAGAAAGGGAAAATTTGATGAGGGGAAGCCTGTTTAAGAAAAAGGAACATGATAAAAACAAGCTTCCTGGAAGCCAAAGAGTTTAGAATTATAAATAGAGAAGGTGGAACGATAAAATACATGACTAGTGGTGACAACAGAACTTAAGAGTAGCCTCTTTGTAGTGGCAAATACCAGGATAAAGAGGAAGGTTCTGGTAAGTCTGTCATTAATAAGGAGAAAGTCAAACATACAATCATTCTCATTCATTCATTTACTTATTCATTTCATTTCATTCATTCATTCATGTGTGGTTCATGCATCCATTTCAAGTCTGTTTTGCATTCATCATGGGCAGTGGTCAGGGCAAAGGAGATGAAAAACCAAACCCACCCTCTAGCAGAAGATACCTGGATGCAAAGCCCAACTTCAGGCTGGGTCCTTGTGGTTCTATTTCTACCCAATAATTGCTTCCTTCCAATTTCATTTCAAAATGTCGAGCAGAGGTGACTTCATCCCCAGAAAGTGAAGTCCTTTCTGAGTTTAGCATGGATCCCTATTGGTCTCAACCAGTCATGGGAATTATTATCCCCTTCACCGGTGATGAATGAGAGATGGGAAGGTGACTTAGTTCTCCATCTTAAGGCACAGAAGGAAATACACTGGAGGACCTTTACGTTCTAAATCAAAAACATCTTCTTGAGGGGAACGCCTTTCATATCACTCTTTTCCTTCCTTCTTGGCTAGCTGGAACAACAAGGTGTCATCTGAAGCTACAGAAGCCATCTTATGACCATGAGGTGAAAAATCTGAAGATAAAAAGCCAACTGGCCTAAGTTCTCAGAGAAGGGAGAATAAAAAAAGAGATTGAGTCGTTGAAGACATAAAATATCTACTACACCAAAGATAAAACCATATATCTCCAAATTTTATGAAAGATAAAAAGATCATATTTCTGAGCCACTGTAATTTTTTTTCTTTTCCTTGCCATCACAATATGGGCAGCACCACCCTTACAAAGAGAAACCAATGGGAGGTCTCAAAGTAGAACCTAGCAGTGATCTACCTCACCCCCAAGGCTCATCAAAGAGGTTAGGAGAGGACAGGAATTCTCCTTATTATCAAGGAAGGAAAGACCCTGCTGAGTTATAGGGAAGGATCCCACTCCTGAGATGGGAACTCATGGGGAAAATAAAGGTATCAGAGATAGGATGAAAGGTCAGTTCTAGTCTCTGGATCCAATGAGTGACAATGAGAACCAGAGATTAGAGAGAGGAAGGATCTATTAAGTAGGGAAGGACAGGAAGGAGGTCCAGCTGATCAAAGCATTTTTTGCACCCGTGGAGAATGAACACATAGCATCTCAACAATGAAGCAAGAGTATCCCAACCTTTTCATCTGCATTCATCAAGTCAGTGGAGGCAAGGGAGATATATGCTTTACAGTCATGTCATTTCCTAGCTCATTTAAAGTGTAGGCAAGGAGAGCTGAGATGGAGAGATGGGAAGTAGGAGTTTAGATCTGTGCTGTCAAGACTCTTTGAGAGTAGCCACCAGGGTCATGTGATTGAAAGTCTGAGGGGTCTTTGCTGACTGCCTTGGGTTTTAATGCAGAGTTGAAATTTCCTTCACATGATCCTTCTCCTCTTCCTGCTCCACAGGAAACACAAATTGTTCACATTGCAACTCTGCAAGTTACTTCCCAGAGAAAGAAGACTAGAAAGGAGGCAGGGAGATGTTAGAAGGTTCTAATTTTTGGTTTTATAAAACAATGGAAGCTTTTAAGAAACATGCAATGTCTTGAAACTGCATTTTCAGTATCTTGTTCTACATTTTATTCATATTATTTTTTTAAATCAATAATCATGATGGTACCATTCCTGTCCTTTTTGAATTTCTTGGCTTGTGGTTTTGTTCTGGAAACTAGAGGCCAGTCTTGCCTCCATCCAGCTCTCCAGCTACCTCAGCTTGACCTTGTCCCGTTACACAACTTTCCTTTTTACCACTGTTCTATCTCTGCCATGCCTGACCTGAAACTGATGATTCTAAGCTTTCTAAACCCAAATCAAGGCAGAGAGGAAGAAAAGATGAACTTAGTGGGAAAACACCATCATCAATCAATGTCAAAATACTTGCATCCTGGCCCTTGGTCTATACTTTACTAGATGTGTGATCCCAGACAAGTAGGTTAACCCCCTTGCATCACAGTTTTCTCATCTCTAAGAGGAAGTAGAGTCAGTCTTTCCAGTCCTGCTTTACAGAGGTATTATTAGGATGAATCAACATTGAATTGCCTCATTTTTTTTTTTAAATAAGAAGGGGCAAAATTAAACTGAGACTGTGTGCTTTGAGCACTAATATGTTACAAAGTTGTAAAGTTATAGTACTCTTATTGCTATTGTTGTCTTTATTATTATTTAGCAAAATACGGAAATATACAATGAAAAAAAATTTCAATAAATTGATTCCATTGTTTAAACGAAAGTTTTCCTTTAAAGCTCACAAATTGATCTCTTCTAGCTTCTGTATTTATATCCAAAATAGAGCCAATAAAAATAAAAATGTAAAAGAATCAGGAGAATTTTTTCTTACTTTAGAGCTTACCGAATTCCTTCTGACATATTATGTGCTACATCACAAAAGGCACTTAAATAAGCATCTGGTACCTTTGTACTTTGCAAAAGGACTCAGTTACAACAATATTAAAGTTGAATCCACATGCAGTATCCAACATTGTAAGAATTCTTTGACAAAAAAGAGATGCTTTTCAATAACTCGATGGATTTGTCGTATAGGGTTTTTAGCATTTTTAAATGAACACTTTTATTGAAGTGTGACACACTTTCAGATGATAACTGTCAAGCTTGATGCATTTTCGCAAAATGAACAAACCTATGTAATCACCATACACATCAAGAAATGGAAAATTATCAGCACCTCAAAACTCCACTTGTGTCCCTCCTGGCCACCTCCTCCTACTTCACTCCTCAAAGATTCCAACCATCTGACTACCCTCACTATTAATTAAGTTTGTCATTTGTTGAACTATACATAAATGGAATCATAGAACTTGTGTTTTTACTGTATCTGTCTTTCTTCCAATGTTCAGTTGATGAGATCCACTGATGTGTGGCGGGCAGAAACCCATGTATTCATTTTCATGGCTCTGTGGCATCTCATTATAAGAATACACAGCTTATTCTTTCTACCAAGGAAGGATGTTTGAGGCTATTAGGAATAGTGCTACTATGGATATTCATCTACATGGCATTTACTGCACATATGTACAATACAGTTATACATAAACTAAAAGAATTTCTCATCAAAGGGTAGGCCTGCCTTTAACTTACTCCCAAATATTTTTCCAAAATGATAGTACTAATTTACATTATCATTAGCAATGTGGGAAAATAAAAATTCCAATAATTCATCATCCTCAATAGCACTTAGAATTGTCATTTTTGTGTATATGTTTGCTTAGTGTTGGTCACTCCAGTGGGTGAGAGTCCTATTCTGCTTGTTATTTTCATTTGTATTTGCTCAACTCAATTGAGGTTGAGGCTCTTTGCATAGGCTTATTGGGTGACTAGTGAGTTTCTTTTCTGAGTTTTTTCAAAACTTTCACCCCATTCATCTATTCAGGTATCTGCCTTTGTTGTTGTTATTGTTGTTGTTGTTGTTGATTTTTGATTTGTCAAGAACCTCTTGTCAGATATAAGCATCTTCTCCTACTGGGTGACGTGCACTTCACCCACTTAACGATGCCACTTGAGGAACAGGTCTTAATTTTAATGTCATTGAATTTACCAATACTTTTCTTCCTTCCTTTCTTTTTTTCTTTCTACCTTCCTCCCTTCCTTCCTTTTTTTCTTTCTTTTTCTTTTTTTATCACCACACCCACAGCATATGGAAGTTCCCAGGCCAGGGATTAAGTCCAAGCCACAGCTGGAGCAATGCCTAACCCTTTAAACCACTGTGCCAGGCTAGAGGTCAAACCTGCACCTCCACAGCAGCCCAAGCTGCTGCAGTCATGTTCTTGACCCCTGCACCACAATGGGAAGTCCTCTGATAGTTTTCTTAATGGTTAATGACTTTTGTGTCCTAGTTAAGAAGTCTTTGCCTAGGTTACAAAGGTAATAATCTTATATTATTCTCCAGAAGCTTTACAATTTAACCTTTTACATGTAGACCTACCAACCCCCTACAGTTAATTTCTGTGTTTGGGGCGAGGTGGAAGTTGAAATTCACTTTTTCCAATGTGGATATACTTATGAATATTTAAAAACCATCCTTTTTCTACTGAATGTGTTTGTTTTGGGTTTCTTTTTCTTTCTTTTCTTCTTCTTTTTTTTTTTTGCTTTTTATCCATCTTTCCAAAAGAGATGAGACTGTCTATCTTTGCACTGATACATATCATCTCAAAAACTGCAGCTTTATAGTAAATCCTGAAGTCTAATCCGATATGTCCACTAAATTTGTTCATCATGAAGATAAAACTTGGATAATCTTGAATTTTGGATTTCTTTTTTGTTTTTATTTTTTCGCTTTTTTTTTTTTTTTTTTTTTGGCTTCTTGGCCTTTTAAGGCCACACCTATGGGATATGGAAGTTCCCAGGCTAGGGATCAAATTGGAGCTGCAGCTGCCAGCCTACACCATAGCCACAGTAACACAGGATCCAAGCCATACCACACCACAGCTTAGAGCGACACCAGATCCTTAACCCACTGAGCAAGGCCAGAGAACAAAACGGTATCCTCATGGATACAAGTCGAGTTTGTGACCCACTGAGCCATAACAGGATCTCCTGACATGTTGCATTTATATGTACATTTTAATATCAACTCATCAATTTCCACACACATAAACACAAATTTGTTGTGATTTTCACTTAGATTATATCCAATCAGAAGTTTAATTTGGGGAAAATTGTCATTCTTGTGATATTGAGCCTTCTGATTCCTGAAAATGATCAATTGTTTTGAGTTTACTTTTATTTATTTATATCCTTTTCAGTTTATCACAAAGCACTTGTAGTGTATAGTTTTCTGCCTGCTCTAATTTGGGTATTTTCTACCAATGTATTCCCAAAAACTAAACTGTCCTTCAGCTTTAGAATAAATGCCAGTTTCTCCAAATGAATGGACTTTCTCTTCAAGATATTAGACTTTCAAATCTGGTTCATTTTAGTATGTCTTTACTCAGACTCTGTTCATGTGTGTGCATGTGCATGTACATGGGTCAAGTCGATCCAGCTCGGTTGATTGAGTCTGTCTCAAGCTGGTCCTTGAAAGTTACTAGCTGAAGCCCTAGCCTAAAGACTGAACAGCCAAAGAATAAAAAACGCATAGTAACCTTCCCATTAGATACTTTTTTGTTCCATTTTTGGATAGCCTGGAAGAAGGGATTTGAAGAAAATCTTGAAATTACCAAATTTCTCAATAGAATTCCATGACACTGATAAAGCACTGACACATGTCGGGCATAAAATGTTCTCTGCTTTAAAAGTTCTTCCATATATTAGACTATGAATTCTTATATTACTGTAAATGTGGTAGTCATTAGTGCTGATTTCCAAATCTTCTAATTCCTCTTGGCAGTTCCACCTTCTGGAGGATTGCCTATCCTGGCTCCCCTGTGGAGGGATATGACTAGCTGGCCAATGTGTGATGCGTGTGTCACTTTCAGGCTGGAGCAATTCCTTGCTCTACTGGGACTTTACAGAGCTCTCTTTTTCTTCTGCCATTAATGTCCCAGTTAGGACCATGTCTCAGGGTAAAAGCAATGACAACATGGAAAGAGCCTCTACTCGAGCCCCAGGGGATGAAGAGAATGGTGAGAAATTAACCTTGTTTTAAACCACTGAGTTCATGAGATTGTTTGTTACTGAGCTATAACCCAGACTTTGCTGATCAATACATTAAAGAAGGTTAAAAAAATTGACAGTTCTGTTTCACAGATAAAATTAAACAAGACTCATATTCTTGCACAGGAAACTCCCTGTAAATGTGAGGAACATCCTATTTTTTCCTACTGGCCTTGTACCTTGTGTGATTTAACTATTCAATATAGAAAATGTCTGAGGAATTTTTGAAATGACTGGATAAATGACCAAATTAATCCCTTTGAATGAATCAGTGTATACAAGAAGACAGGAAAGCAGGATATTATGATCTCATTGACTTGGAATCAGATAAATATAAATTCAAACCCTGATTTTATCACTAGCTGTCTGACCCTGAGCAAATTTCTGAATTTCTCTTAAGTCTCTGCTTTCTGAACAGTAAAATAAGAAAAATAATATCAACCTCTGGGAGTTGTTACAAGAATTAAATATCATATGTTATCTCATTAGCATAGTTTCTGGAACTAATATTCAAAAATAGCAGCTGTCATTATTACTATCCTTTAGACACACAGTCAAATAAAGAAAAAATGTAGGAAGCAATGTAGGTGAGGGATGTCAATATTTCAGAAGCTACTCACATGTTCCCTCCAGACTTACATCAAAGTCAAAGAAAATAAATCTGGAGAACAAAGCAAAACTAGCTTCCAGAAACATAAACCAAAAGCTAAAATAATTGAATTTATTAATCCATTCCAGGAACTACAAAACTAAAATATAAAGAGTTAATATGTGTGTGTATATATTATACATATTTAAAATTAGAGATGTGAGATTCCTGGGTAGATAGACAGACAATAGATAGATAGATAGATAGATAGATGATAGATTATTGATAACTATCAACAGATAGTAGCTAGATATTGAACACAAGGGTCACACTCATAGGAGCAGGCAAAGCTCTCTAGAATAGGGTGTTCATGGTGAAATTGAGAAAGGCTGCTAGGAAGGCAATGATGGTACTTAGACTTGAAGTCATTAAAAGGAAAAGACTCATAGTCTGGAAAAATGTACATCATTTAAGCATGCCAATAATGGCATAAAATTTTTTAAATATTCATCTTAAAGCCACCACAGCATAAGCAAATACTTCTGACAACTAATATTAACAAAAGTGTTTTAGAAAAGCAACTTTTTGGCTCCAAAGAAGTAGCTGATGAAGTGCTGATGCCGTTTTCATATCTGAAGGCTTGAATGAGCTGAACATCCCACAAGGCCCACTCTCAAGGCTGGCAACTGGCTCTGGCTGTCATCTGGGAGCACAGCTGGGGCTGTCAACTGGGTCTACACATGGCTTCAGCATGAAGGCTAGATTCTAGAGGCCAAGGCAGAAAGTGCCCGTCCTCATAAGGACTAGATCCAGAATTGGCATCACTTCCACAAAACAACATGGGTGAGAGTAGCCACAGGCCAACTCATGGTCAAGTGGAGAAGAAACAGGCTTGCCTTTGGGTGGGGAGATGCCAAAGAATTTGCACCCATCATTATTTTGCCATAATCTGGTACAGAGAAGACACTATATAAATAACTTTTTAACAAGTGGGTACCTAAACTGTGGCTGCCTTAACGTGTTCCTGTCATGAGTATTTTCTCTTCCTTTACCCCTGAGTATAACAATATCTTATATGTTCCAAAATTTTAAATTTTCTTCCACCCTTCCTGTGTCTCTTCCTTTCTCTTCCTCCTTCTTATCAATTTCTCTCCAAATCACTCCCTTTTCATCTCCCTCCCTGCCCTCCTCCCCACCACACACAAGTGCACACACACAGATACACACACACAGACACACACACACACACACACACACACACATTCTCCCATGATGGAGAACTATGGCAGTAATAAAACACGGACACCCAGGCCCAGGCAGTTGGTGTGGATGCTTCTTGAAGTCATGTGTTTGCAAGTTGACAATGCCCCCCTTTGAAGCCTAGAAGAGAAAAGAAAGAAAACAGCAGACACACATATTTCCCTGTTGCACAAATTTGTGGTTTCAAGTCTACACTTTGCAAAATATGATTTTCTTTCTTCAAATTAAAAAAAGAACTGAAAAGATCTTTAAATCACAGAAGCCTCATTGAGTAACATCTTGATGATTTAAGTGTAAATGGTTAAGAACATATGGATTGCATTGCACACAAGCGCACACACTAGAAATGAGTGAGGCACATATCTAGCAAAATGTGTTTCTGGTTTGGTGGAATTCAGACCATTTGAGAGGTGTTGTTCAGGATGTCAGCAACCCAAATGCCAAGTACCAGTTGAGTTCATTTCATCCTCCTGCCAAGGCAGAGCTGGAGGTTCATTCACATTCACAGGCATCTCACCTACATTTTTTTTTCTTCCACATTGTAGACTTGGCAGAAGATGAAGATTCCTTCCACTTTGGGTTCACATGAGCTCTAAGTCCTGGCATGAGGAAAGTAATCTAATACAAAATGACATAAAGTTTGGGAAAACTGACAATTTGATCTTATGTTCTCTTTAATATGGAAAGGTTGAATAATATTCAATTACGATTCACTCCAATTTTCATCTTCTCAATGAAAGGCAAGGAGCTGCCAAAGAGAGGTTAGCTGGGAAGATTTCAGCTGGGAGACTGGGAGTAGGAAGGGGTTCTGCTGAGGGTGTGCACAGTCCTGCAAAGATTTAAGGATGCAGAACGTCTCACAGAGACATGATCGTCCACCTCTCTTCCCTTTTGGCGATAAGTGAATTCACAAGGCATGCTTTAAAAAAAATAAAAAGAAGAAGAAACTCTTTAAATAGACATCAAACATTTAAGAAAAGAAGGTCAGGATCTAATTCTAATCACAAGAATTAAGGAAAAGGAGAGGAGAGGAAAGGCTGGTAGAAAGATAATCAGAGATGATAAACTGCTTGTAAAACTGTCAAACCCCATCCTCACGTGATGTAACAAATTTGAAAGTATATTTCCTCTGATGATCCACCCAAGCCCCAATGGCTGTCTGTAAATGGAACAAATACCACCTTAGTTGATTTGCCTTCTTGTAAATACTTTGTGTGGTCCACCCCTGCCACTGCCCTAACTTTGGCCATTGTCATATCTCGAAAGGATCCTTCAACCACCCAGGCCCTGACCCCCATCTGTGATCCACTTATACACAAGAGCCATCGCTCCCTTCTCAAAAGGGTAGTATGGGAGTTCCCGTTGTGGCTCAGCAGGTTAAGAACCTGACTAGTATCCATGAGGATGCGCGTCTGATCTCTGGTCTCGCTCAGTAGGTTAAGGATCTGGCAATGCCATGAGCTGTGGTGTAGGTCGCAGACATGGCTTTGATCTGGCATTGCTGTGGCGGTAGCATAGGCTGGCAGCTGCAGCTCTGATTCGACTCCTAGCCTGGGAATTTCCATGTGCATCAGGTGCAGCCCTAAAAAGTAAAAGACAAAACAAAACAAATTTAAAAGGGTAGTCTGATCAACTCACCAGCTCACCAGCTCACCAGCCTTCAGTGTCTCCCCAGTGCTCTGAAGCTAAGGTATGACATTCTATAACATCTCAGAGGACAGGCAGCATGGTCAGCCCCCAGGTTCATCCCTCTGGCCTCATCTCTCCATGACTTTGAGCCTCACATTCTTTTGCCCATAATGAATTAATATCAGCTTCTCAAACTCCCCATGCTTTTCCTTTTCTCTAAGCTTTGGCTCCTTCCCCAACCTCCCTCATGTCCCCTGGTTTACACCTATTTTCCTCCAGGTCTGAAGGAAATTTTCCCAGACCCTGCTGTGATCCATTGAGACTTGTCAAGGTGTTTTCCTGATTGCCTCCATACCCTCCAGAAGCTGTAACTGCTGCCTTGGTTTGTTCTAGATAGAGAGGTCAATGATAAAGTCTGACAGCAGAGGCCACATCTATTCCACTCACTCCAGTACCTCCAGCACATAACACAATGCCTAGATGCTCAGAAATATTTGAAAAGCAAGTCAGAATTTCAAGTCCACATGCTCCAGTGCATAAATATGATAGTTAATTTCATGTGTCAACTTGGCTAGGCTATGGTGCACAGGTGTTTAATCAAACACCTGGCTAGCTGTGGGGAAGACGTTTTTAGATGTGATTAACATTTAAATCCGCAGACTCTGAGTGAAGCAGATTATCCTTCATCATGTGAGTGAGCTCCAGTCAATCAGTGGAAGGTCTTCAGAGCCAAAACTGAGGTTCTCCAAAGAGGAAGGAGTTCTCTTCAAGACAAACATGGAGGAAGTTCCCATTGTGGTTCAGCAGTAATGAACCTGACTAGTATCCCTGAGGACTCAGATTCAATCCCTGGCCTCGCTCAGTGGGTTAAGAATCCCTGAGTTGCTGTGTAGGTCACAGACGCAGCTCAGATCCTGCATTGCTATGGCTGTGGCATAGGCCAGTGGCTACAGCTCCAACTCAGCCCTTAGCCTGGGAACTTCCATGCGCTGCAGGTGCAGCCCTAAAGTGACTTAATAAAGAAAAGCAAAAACACTAAACTAAACATGGAAACCTTGCCTGAGTTTTCAGGCTGCTGTCCTGTGGAATTTAGGACTCGAGACAGCAACCTCCATGCTCACCTGAATTTCCAGTCTCCCAGCCTGCCCTATAGAGTCCAGACATGGTAGGTTCACAGTCGCATAAGCTAATTTCTTAAAATAAATCTTTCTTCTGTTTTTCTAAAGAACTCTGTTTAATACAGCACAAAAAGTATATCTTCCATTTGTACTTTGCCTCTCCATTTGATCACTGGGTCAGAATGCTCATCTCCTCTAATTCAGTCTAATTCAGTAGTGCTTTCTTGTCCAGAGTCCCTCTCCAGGCTATGCTGGGCCCACACAGGGTGGGAAAGTGGGGCCTGGGTCTTTGATAATCTTCTCTCTCCTGGTTTGCATCTGCTGAGGTGGCCAGAACCCCACCTGGCTCTATGTCTCCACAGTCACACAGGTGGGAGGTCCCATCAGGCCTGGCTTCCTCTTCCTCAGTGGTGTCCATGTGCCTCTGGGGCCCACAGACATCATTGTGCTGAATCTAGAACTCGGGAGCTCAGAGACACCAGATACCTGTGTGCCCGGGGAACCAAAACTGTCCTTCAGCTCTGAGCTCCTCCTTCCTTCCCAGAGCTTTGTCCAGGGAAGAAGGCCCTACCCAAGATATAAACCTGAAGGGCTCTTGGAGTTCCCTGGTGGCTCAGCAGGTTAAGGATCTGGCTTGTCACTGCTGTGATGGGGGTTCGATCCCTGGCACAGGAACTTCCACATGCCAGAGGTAAGTCCAAAAACAAACAAACAAACGAAAAACAGAAACGAAAAAATCGAGGAGAGTGCAGTAGCTCTTTCTTGGGATACAACAGCATTAAGCCTCAGCACTGGAGCAGGGTCAATGAATAGCCCCCCAAAAATATACAGGTATGAGCTAACCCCCAGAATCTGTGAGTGTGACCTTATTGGGAAAAAGGATCTTTGCAGATGTAATGAAGTTAAGGGTCTCAAGATGAGATCATCCTGGATTATCCAGGTAGGTCCTAAATCCAATGACAAGTGTCCTGAAAAGAGCTGGAAAAGGAAATGACCCAGATGAGGAGAAGGCCGTGGATGATGGAGGCATAGACTAGAGTGGTACCACCATGAGCCAAGGACACCTTGAGCTGCCAGAGGCTGAAGGAGGCAGGAAGGACCCTCCCCTAGAGCCATAAGAGGGAATATGGCCCTGAAACGCCTTGACTGCAGACTCCTGGCTTCCAGAACTGGGAGAAGATTGCATTTCTGTCATCTTGAGCCCCTCCATCCATCTGTGGTACTTTGTTAGAGCAATCACAGGAAACTCTCACCACGGATGGCCTTCCCTTTGAGGGGAAATTGTATAGTCAAGACGAAGGAGGTAATAGACTATTCTTACTCATCATCAATTTTTTTTTTTTTGATCTAATGTACGTGCCAGGAATCTTTTCCACTCCCCTGGGGGACTAAGCTCCTAGAACTGCAGACGTCAGTGAGAAACTAGCTGACTAAGCCTGGCCGGGTGGGGGCGAGTGAGGAGGCCAAACAATTCTACACTGGGAAATCACTTTAAGAAATCTCTTCTGAGAACTTTTAAGAACATAATTTTCTTTTTCTGTAATTTTCCTGAATTCTCCCTTAGAGGGTATGTACGCAGTCCAACAGACACATGGCTCAGAGATTATCCCAAATGCTACTTTCTTAAGCTGGAAACCAATCTACTGCCCACCCCTGGTTTTTTTCTTTATGAGCATACATCCTTCTTTCCTCGATGTTCCTCATGTGCAAATATGACTACCTGTGACCCAAAGCATCCCCACTAACCAGGAAATAACTTCTGAAAGGACAATTCTTTGACCCAGAGGTTTTTCCTGGTCATTATTTGTCCATATCTCCACCAACCCTCTTGACAGCCTTTTCCCAATAACAGAGAAACACTGCACCTCAAACATTTCCAAGGCTCTAAATGCTGTGCTCACCCAGGGGTCTTTCTACAGAATAAAATAATAAATTATGTATCACTGTCATTGCAGAGGGATTTTTTTTTTTTCAAAGCTTTCTCTTTTTTTTTTTTTTTTCCTTTTAGGGACACATCTGTGGCTTATGGAAATTCCCAAGCTAGGGGTCAAATCAAAGCTATGGCTGCTGGCCTACGCCGTAGGCACAGCAGTGCAGGATCTGAGCTGCATCTACAACCTACACCATAGCTCACAGCAATGCCAGATCCTTAACCCACTGAGCAAGGCCGGGGATCCAACCCACATCCTCATGGATCCTAGTCAGGTTCCTTAACCGTTGAGCCACGAAGGGAACTCTGCAGAGTGATTTTCATATAAACTTTGACTTTAAGCAGACCTAAGTCCAAATTCCAGCTTCGCCCTAATGTGTGACTTGTAGCTAATTATTTAAACTGTCAGTATCTCAATTTCTTTATCTGTGAAATGGAGATAATAACATCTAGCTTATAAGGCAGTGGTGAGGAGTAAAAGGGTTATAATATGAAAAGCAGTAAACACCAATATTTTTTCTCTTTATCATCTCCCATTTTTTTCTAAATGGATTCCTTACCAACCATGACGGACTACTATGTAATCACTAAAAATAATTCTTCATAGGAGGAGTGTTTAACAATGTGGGGGACATTTGGGTTATGTCATGAAGTTGAAAGGGTTATTAAGCAGTATGCATGATATGAGCCCCATTTAGATAGAAAAACACACAGGAACTTATAGAAAGTCTTGCATTAAAAATTATAGAGGCATTCCCGTCGTGGCTCAGCAGTAACAAACCCAGCTCGTATCCATGAGGATTCTGGTTCGATCCCTGGCCTCAGTCAGTGGGTTAAGGAAAGAGTGCTGCTGTGGCTGTGGTGTAGACCGTCAACTACAGCTCTGATTTGACCCCTAGCCTGGGAACTTTCATATGTCACAGCTGTGGCCCTAAAAAGAAAAGAAAAAGTATAGAAAAATAGACTTAGAAGGATCCATACTGAAATTTTAATAGCCGTTATCTCTAAGGTGGTAGTTTATGAGTAATAAATATTTTCTTTCCATAGTTTTCAAATGTTCTATATAGTACACATAAGGGCAGAAAAAAAAAATCAAATGTGCCCTTGGATAAGTTACTATGCTGTTTGCATACTGACAAATTGGGGAGAATAAGAATGTCTTAAGATCAAAAGAGAAAATACCTATACAATTGCTAGAAATTTTAATGTAAGAAATCAGTTTCCATTGCTAACATATTATGGCTGAGCTATGGGTAGTTGGTGTTGGGCTGAAAGGAAAGTTTTAGCACAAAGTAACTTTCAGTTGCTCCAGACGCGTTCTTTGCTTTGTACTTGTAAGGAGACATTTAGTGTGATTATTAAAGCAGTCAGGGCTGGCACTGTGGGCATGAGACCTATATGGTTACACAGGTCCCCCCTCAGAAGGACCTCGTTCTTGGTTTAACGCTCTTGAAATTCTGCTGCCACTATCTTGAAAGTCTTCATAAATTTGAACCAAGGGACCCACGATTTCACTTTTCACTGGTCCTTGCAAATTATATAGCCTGTCCTAAATATAATTGACTGTGTGTGTGTATGAGAGAGACCTTGTGTACATTTCAAAAGTTGAGTATTCTGTGGTATGATTGAAAGTGGATGGAGGGAAGGAAGTTTCTTTGGCTAAATGATCTAGGGATGGTGATAAATGCATCTAGGGATTTGTATAAAAACTGGCTGGCTGCCCCTGGTTTTGCTCACCTGGAAAAAGGTACAGGTGGAAGTGAAGCAATTAGAACCTACTTGCTGGGAACTGACCAAGTGGCAGCTGGTGGGCTTTCTGAATTATATCATCTGCTGGCAAACGACACCAGTTAACTGAAGCCTTATTAAGGGATTCTCTCCTCTCAGTTCATATTAAACATTTGAGAATTTGTTCATACTTCAGATAAAATTCTAAGCGAAATGGAAAAGACCCTCTAAAAATAGAAAATGCTCATTCTGCAGTTCCTGCTGTGACACAATGGGATTGGTGGCATTTCTGCAGGGCCAGGATGGAGGTTCGATCCCTCCCCCTGGCATAGTGGGAGGGAGGGAGGGAGGAAGGAAGGAAGGAAGGAAGAAAGGGAAAGAGAGAAAGGGATAGAAGGAAAGAGAGAAAGAGAAAAAGAAAGAAGAAAGAAAAAACGCTCATTCTAAAATAAATCGTTTGACCCTGCCCATGAAGAAAAATATATTACCTAAAAAGACACCAAAGTTATGTTGTCTGTAGAATCCATTCCTGCCACAGATATCCTTAACATGATCTATTTATCTGGTGATAAATGCATCTAGGGATTTGTATAAAAATTGGCTGGCTGCCCCTGGTTTTGCTCACCAGGATGCTCCCTGAAGGCTGAGGTCATTGGAGTGGACAGTGAAGGATGAGAGATAGTGGTTGGCTGTGACCACTTCATCTCAGCCAGTGTGATTGGCTATTTTGAAACTATACTTAGCATACCACCTCAGATGATGTCATCTTAACTCACTGGGAGGAAGTTTGTCGCCACCAGTTTCTGAATTCATCAGTTCCTGTCTTAGGGAAGTGAGATATTTCACATCAAGTAATTGAAGAGCTAAACATTTGAAATCAGGGCTGCCACCCCAAGCATTATTCAAACCACCTCTTTTTGGGCCAAAGAGTCTCCTTCTCACACCTTCTTTTATAAGTATTACAGATACGCATTAATCATCGTGGTTAATTTTTAATTATGGAAAGATGGCATGGAAAACCTGTAGTTTTCTTTTTCAAACTGCCCCAGAATTCCAGAAGCAACCTTAAATATCTTCAAGAATGCACTGTGCTCTTGGAGATTTACACTTGCTTACATTTACAAATTGGGCACCTCCAAAGTTCATGGCTAAGCATGGGGATTTATAAAAATAAAAGGAAGGCCTATTGGGTAATTCGGTGATCACTTTTGCCCTTTGCTCCTTAGGGAAAAGATGTCTGTGTCCATATCAGACAGAGAAATTTTAGAATTTTTATCCGGCTTTCATACTTACGAATGCCAATTTCATGGCCCTGGCACAGCACAGAGATAAAATCTTTGCCTGTCTTAGTGAGTTCATCCAGCCTAAACTAAGGAAGGGTTTTGCTCACTTCTGGTGATCTCTCTGCTTTATGGTCTGCAGTACAGACCCGTTAAGAAGCATGAGGGTTAAGACCTTCAGTGGGTAAGACAGGGGCCTTTCCAAAGGAACGTTGGTTTGGTAAAACAAAGATCTGAGTTCCTCAGCTGGCCAAGGAACCCCATCCAAAGAAAGAAGCAGGCATCTGCTTCCTGTATTTTTCTCACTAGCAGGTCAACTCAGCTTCCTTACCTAATCTCCCTTGCCTGTCTTTGCCTGACCATGACAAGCTTATAATAGAAATCGTTTTGTCTGTGTGTAGTGGAAAACACCAGTTTTTAAACAGGATGTTGGAGATCAGGACGACTGACCCAGAACACAGGCCAGGGCAGACTTGAAAGCAGGAGAGTTTCATTCACAAAGGTTTCCTGGGACCAGCTCTTTCTCAGCCTAAACAGAGTCACGCACAGGCTGGCCCCGCTGCTCCCACACTGCTCCCAGAGAGGAGGCGATGCTTTGAACATTCTGCCGGGCTGCAGCCTCCGTGGATGGCAGCCACGAGCACGACTGGGAGTAATTACCAGCCGAAGAGCGTGTTCCTTTGCGAAGCCAGCCCTGCTGCCAGTACTACCCTTGAAGAGCGGGAGGAAAGGAGCACAGGCTGTCCCAGGCCTCCTTGTTTTCTTTCCCTTCAGTGGGACAGTTTCAACTGATTTTGATTACCCTGGCGCCAAATAAATGAAAACATTTCATAGACATATAATCATCCATCACTGTGAAGAAAGGAAAAATGTTTCATGTTCAGTATGTTTATAAATACACTTAATGAGAAAAGGACAGTGCCGTCTTGCCTCCACGACTTCACTGCTGCTGTTGGCCAGATCGGCCAGCTCGCCACCGCCCCTGCCCAGAGCCCCCACTGCCCTGCCGGCAGACAGTCATCCTGACAGCACGGTGGCGCTCCAAGGAAGGCAAGAGAAGGACCTGGTTCTCCAACGCCACCTCCTAAACTCTAGCCCCTCTGCCGAGACCGGAGAGGGACAGCAAGCCAGAAAAAGGTAAGTGGCTTGTGCGTTAAGAAGGCAAAAGGCGGAGTTTCCATTGTGACTCCGTGGTAACAGACCCAACTGCTCTCCATGAGGACTTGGGTTTGATCCCTGGCCTCACTCAGTGGGTTAAGGATTCCGCGTGGCCATGAGCTGTGGTGTCGGTCACAGACACGGCTCCAATCTGGTGTTGCTGTGGCTGTAGCGTAGGCTGGCAGCTGCAGCTCCAATCTGATTAGGCCCCTGGGAACCTCCAGTGGGTGCAGCCCTAAAAAGACCAAAAAAAAAAAAAAAGAAAAAGAAAAAGAAGCAAGAGTCAGCCTTTTTCCCCCTAATTGGCTTGAGGCAGCCCCAGTGAATGAAGCAGCTCCATTTCCAAAGAAGTAATGATTGTAAGTGCAGAATTAGCACAGCCCTTGCCTTGAGTTAAATGAATGGCAGGTTGCACTTGGTGTGTATGGGAAACATCGATGCCAAGAAGAGGGGGAAAAACACGGTGTGGGTTTGCACGTCCCATTGGTTTATGTTACAACGTAGAATGCCGGTTAAGACAATTTGGGATTTAGGACTTAAACAGGCAGTGTTAAATCTTTTGGAGAACGCTGGCACGACATATTCTAACCTCTCTCTGATGCTGGCAAAGTCCCTTTATTTGGGGTCCCACATGCTCGGGCACCATAAAAGCCCATGGAAGCTCTCAGAGGCGCCAGGTGCTGACTAAGAGTTCTACAAGTGCAGAAGAACCACGTGGGCTGTCCCCAGCACATAGGAAAGGCCTTTGGGTCCTGTCTCCCGCAATGTCATTTCTTGCAATGTGTTAAATATTTGCATTCACACTTGGCTCTTTAACAGGGCCAGATCCCCAGGGCATGTAAGAGACTCCCTATGAATCATTTATGCAAAATGCATCTCTATTTTAATCACATGGGGGAAGAGGGTTCTCTGAGGGGAAATCCATCCATTCAAATCCAATTCAATTGGCCAGGACCTCTGTATCTCTATCTTGGATTTTGGATTTTGCCTCCACGCATGCAGAGGGCTGACCGTCATCATTGGACCGGGCCATTTCATGAGGGATTTGAGCACCCATAGATTTTGGAGTCCGTGGGGGCTCCTGAAACCAGTCCTCTGTGGACACCAAGGGACAACTGTACTCCAAAGCACACTGTTTTCAGTCTGACCAGGGACGACTTTTCACTTCCGCATGAGCCGTAAAAATCATCCCAGGCAGCAGTAAAGAGGGAAGGCCCATCAGGCTCTGACATCACAAAATCCTCAAGAGGGGAATGGCCTCTTTTTTTCAGAGCTTGTGAAGCTATCAGGCAGAAACCAGTGGAGAAGTTGGCTGTTCCGTCTGCCGTGCTCCTTTGCTATGGAAGCCACCCAGGGCAGGACTAAGTGCCCGCACATCCAGAAGGTGAGGGTTATAGGGGCAGGTGTAAAACTTTTCTGCATTCCAGGTGGGCCCTGCGACACCTTGTATACCAGGCAGGACTTTTGCTGATTCTCAGGCAGCATCAGATCATGGTCTGGAGGAAAGTGAGAAAATTGCTGCTTATAGGGATTTACACATTCTCTGTGGCTGTGATTCAGAATCCATCCATCGCTAGAATTGTAGGAAGGCTTCCCAGCCTCAAACAAACTAATGGCAATGATGGTTTACATGTGCCTTGAGATTTCTAATTTGTGAAGCAATTCCGTGTGCATTGATCTACTGGATTCTCCTAACATTCCTGAGGAGATGAAAAACTGTGATTGAGGACATGACATGACAAGATATGACCTATTCATGATCTAGCATCTATGGAAAGGGCAAAGACCTTGAACCAGAGGCTCCATCCTTTCCCTTCTTCTCACTTCGTGACACCATTCTGGTTCATATTTATTTACTTATTCTAAGTGCGATAGATTGACTTTCAAAATGGCCACAATTCTTCCCTCCTCCTTGTGTATCCATCCTCTATCATGTGACTTTGAAGCTCTTCCCATCCAGAGAGTCAGTCTATCTCCCGACCCCTTGAATGGTGTCTGGCCCGGTCACTTGCTTGGCCAATAGAATGTAGTGGAGTTGACAGTTTGTCAGTTCCAAGCCTAGACCTTCAGGGGCTATGTGTGTTTCTGCTGGCTCTCTATCGCTTCTACTTCCAAGAGAACCTGCCCAGGCTGGCGTCCTGAAGGATGGGAAACCTCCTGGAAGACAGGCCGGCTCTCCCAGCTGCGGCTCTCCTAGACCAGCCAACCCCCAACCAGTAAGAGAGCCCAGCCAGGATCTGCAGAGCTGCCCACCCACTCTGCAGCTGAGGGAAGACATGTGAGTGAGCCCAGCTGATTCACAGACCCAAGAACAGTAATCAATGCTTATTGTTAAAGGCACTTAGCATTGGGGATGTTTTTAATTCGGCATGATTGTGGCAATGGATAACGGACAACTAGTCAACCAAAGAGCGATGGGCCCCTCCCCTTTTCTAAGTTCTAAGGGCTCCATAGCAATGATTCAGGCAGGCCCTTTGCGTTCCACATATAACTCTCAGGGAGATAAGGCGTGGGCATTGATAGCTATAACCTAAGGCAGTACACAATAGTCACTGCATGAGTGGTTAAAAAGTACGGATGGAACTTGGGGTTAACAGATGCAGGCCATTGCCTTTGGAATGGATAAGCAATGAGATCCTGCTGTGTAGCACTGGGAACTGTATCTAGTCATTTACGATGGAGCATGATAATGTAAGAAAAAAGAATGTATATATGTATGTGTAACTGGGTCACCATGCTGTACAGTAGAAAATTGACAGAACACTGTAAACCAGCTATAATGGAAAAAAATTTTTAAAAATACGCATGGTACTTGGAGAAAGAAAGGATTTCCTGGTCATTTTGAATTACTTCACGGACAATCTACTTCTTCTGTGTGTGTGTGTGTATGTTTGCCATTTTGGGGGCTGCTCCCATGGCATATGGAGGTTTCCAGGCTAGGGGGTCCAATCGGAGCTGTAGCTGCCGGCCTACGCCAAAGCCACAGCAACTCAGGATCCGAGCCACATCTGCGGCCTACACCACAGCTCATGGCAAAACCGGATCCTTAACCTACTGAGCAAGGCCAGGGATCGAACCCACAACCTCATGGTTCCTACTTGGATTCGTTAACCACTGAGCCACGACGGGAACTCCTCTACTTAACTTCTAAATCACCCCCTTCCCTTGTTGAACAGGATCTAAAATGACCTCAGTGCATCCACGTTTTACAAAGACATGGGCAAATGCAGGCCTAGGCATGGTCCACTTACATTATCCTCCAAAAATGCTCTTCAAATCTCTGAAGGGAAAGTGTGACCCCTTTGTCATATAATTGAACATCCTATAAATAATGCATATGGTAGAGACAAGAAAGACCATAAAACTGGGGAACTACCTCCCACGAATCCTCTTAATTGAGTGAAAATATTTCTACTAACCTCAGGCAAATAACCCTGTGAAATCTGAATTCCTGTTGAGACAAATCTCCTCTTTCTTAATCTCAGCTGATTCTCGGATTAAGAATAAAATCAGAGTCAGGGTAAAGGCGTGAAATACTCTGTGGACTGCTTTGTAGTGATTTGTGTAGAGTGTGGAGCCAGACTACCTAATTTGCAACCCTGCCCCGCCCCCCACCTTCTATCTGTGTGGTTTTGGAGATTACAGAGTTTCTCCATGCCTCAGTTTTCTCATCTGTTAAATGGGGATAAATACATGGTTGTGAGGGTTAAATGAGTGTAAAGCACTTAGCAGGGGGGTCAATCAATGACAATTGCTACTATAATTAACTCCATGAATTCCACTGATGTGTCAAAAGCCTATCAAGTGTTTTCCTATTATTTATTTTTAATTTTTTTATAAAGGAAGAGGTTTTTTTTAAGTTGTCAAAGGTTATTTCATTGACAATTAAAATAAATAAGATCCTTCTTTTCCTGTTCTGTTCATGTGTAAAGAAAACTTTCCAAGTGAAAAAATGGTCACTGGAAGAAGAAAAACCACTTCTCGTTGTTATGACTTTTTAAATCTTTTTAGTCTAGCTCCTTACTTTGGTTGAGATGCAAAACCCCATTTGTCCATATTTACATAAAAAAGTTAGGTTTACTGGTTGCAGAGTTTATACCAATGAAAAGATTTTAGAACCTATTCGGAGCAGAGTGATTTGGCAATTAATAAGATATGTGATATATGCAGGATCCTGGAAAAAGTAAAAATGTGCTCAAATGTAAGGAATTTTACTCTTCTACTCCTGGACACCAGTGTTTATAATATTCAAGTGCAAGTGGATGATAAGGAAAAAAAAGTGGAAGACTGATCCAGTTATCCAGAAAGTCCTTGTCAGACAGTGATGTAAATCAGAAATGTGTTTACAGTGTTCATCACCTGGATGTTTTGGGGGGAAAGAAAATAGTAGGAAAAATATATACATTCTTCTCCAAAAAAGTAATTGGGTGTAAAAATCTTGAGGTTTTTTGATTACTCTAGATATCAGCCCAGAAAAGTTACTGAGATATAAGCAGCCAATAAGAGGTAACTAACAGTATTGAGGTAGCAGAGGAGACATTGGGGGAGAGAGTATTTTAATTAAAGGCAAGTGTTTATCTTAGAAACCTAAGGAGGGAAAGATGTGATTTAAGCTGTAGCCCTTAAAAAGGTTACTAGCTAGGACAACCACTAGGTTCATACAAACTTATAAAATACTATAACCAGGGGCCAAAGCCTGAAGGTGAGAACTGGAGGTAAAAGTCAAACACAGTGTTACTTTACATGGCATATAGTAAACTTCTAGAATTCTACATGTCTTAAATGCTTTCTGCTCTTTTGATAAGCACCCCAAGGACAGGAGCCCTGACTTAATACATTTCTGAACTAACTGCCTACCTGCTTCCTCCAGCAATCAGCCCAGAAAGCAGCATAGGCTGGGTGTTATCCAAAGGTCTGCTAAGGGAATAAGTGAAAAAATGTTGCACTTAGACCAACGCATGAGTGATGGAGCCATAATAATTTAGGAAAGAGACAAGAGTTGTTTTGGATGCAGCCCTTACTTTTTAGTACATGAAACTTCTACTTTTTCTACCAACTGGTGAAATCAACCAGTTTAAAAAAAAAAAAGTAGCAGTTGACATCAGAGAAGTCAAGAGTTAGGTGGATATTGGTTGAAGCCAATAAATCAGTGCAGATGGGCTAGATTATGGCCACAAACTACCCAGATCTCAATGGTTTACAAAGACAGAAATGAGTTCTTCCCCACATTGCTTGCCAGCTACACATTGGCTGAGATTCTGATCCCTCTCTGCTGAATAAGCACCCCTAGTAAAGATGCTGCCAGGCTCAGGGCAGAAGGAACAATGAAGGGTGAGGCATAGGATGGTGAAGCTCAGAGGAGCACAGAGAATGTTCCAGACAAGAATCCAGTCTAACCACCCAACAGGGTCATTCTCATTTCCAGTTCTGTGACAGTAAACATGCTTTCTCGTTCCAAAAGATGGCTCATATCATTGACGCCATTCTGATGATTTTAAAAGAATTCCTTAAAGGGAGAGATACTTTTACTGTATAGCACAGAGAATTATACTCAATATCTTGTAATAAACCTATCCTGGCAAAGAATCTGAAGTGTGTGTGTGTGTGTGTGTGTGTGTGTATATACACACATGTATAACAATCATTTTGCTGTGCACTGAAACTAACACAACATTATAAATTAATTATATGACAATTTTAAAAAATGAAAAAAGAAATGCTTTGGACTCTTCAGGACCAACCGAGAATGTGGCAGGTAAAAACAATTTCTTAAGCCATTTGCTATCTGTGGGAGGGGGTGTAAGCCTAAAAGCCTGTCCGCCCAGTCTTTCCCTAATAGGTTTTCCCTTTCTCCATAATGTTTGTAAAAAGTCCCACAGGTAGCAATATGACATTACCTCCAAATAAGGGCTGATAAGTACCTCTTTTTTTTTTTTTTTGTCTTTTTGCTATTTCTTGGGCCGCTCCCGCGGCATATGGAGGTTCCCAGGCCAGGGGTTGAATCGGAGCTGTAGCCACCGGCCTACGCCAGAGCCACAGCAACTCAGGATCTGAGCCGCGTCTGCGACCTACACCACAGCTCACGGCAACGCAGGACCCTTAACCCACTGAGCAAGGGCAGGGACCGAACCCGCAACCTCATGGTTCCTAGTCGGATTCGTTAACCACTGCGCCACGACAGGAACTCCTGATAAGTACCTCTTATTTAGCATGTGCCAAGAATTTTTCTAAGTGCTTCAGGGGCATTAACTAATTTAATACAACAACCCTATGAGCTGAGAAATATATTATTGTCACCTCACAATGGCCCTACGAGGGGGAGAAATGGTACTATCCCCATTTTTCAGTTGAGAAAACCAAGTCACAGGTGAACTCAACTTGCTTGCCCAAGGACAGCTAGTAAGTGGCTGAGCTGGGATGCAAACTCACACGGCATGCCCCCAGAGTTCACCTCTCTTCTAGACTGCCTTGCTCCAGAACTCATTGTCTATTCTGCTGGCTACAACGGTGCCTGATACACAGACTGTGCTGAATAAAAGCTTGTTGAATAAATATGTTCAGTCCCTAAGTTGTGAGATGGGTCCCTCTCCATTCTCCCCCTCCACGTCATACTGTCCCTTTGGGATTTTCTGTCAAAGCCATACCTGAAGAAAAAAGAGAGAAATCTATTTTTCCTTTTAACAATTTCTCAATAAAGTGTTTTATAGATGATGCATAAGTTTAGTCAAGGCCTCTCCTCCTTTATTAAATGGTTTTCTCAGCACCATGCATGTTCTGTACTGGTTGTTGTTTCTAAATAAATCAGGAGAGAATCTTCCTTCATGCCCCATCTTTGGCAGCACTGAATCCACCATCCCAGGACCAAAGTGGGAGGGAGGGCCGCTCAGATGTGGAGCCTGGCCACTGCAAGGGGCTGCAGGGAGCTGCCCGCACCAGGAGGAAGGTCAGGAGCCAGAAGTAGCCTCATCCCTGGGTGTTTGGTTACTTGAGCGTTTGCCGCCTGCCTGTGGTGGTTGGTAATTGCTGGGTTCATTGTGTGCCTTTGGTCTCTCAGGTGTATTTCCTAAACCAACATAAAAGGAAAATGATAAGGGCAAGCGCATGGAGGTGTTTATGTTTTCAGCTCCAGCCAATTGCTTGAGACCAAAAACAAAAGTTAGCGCAGATGGAAGGGTGCGAGACGCTGACAACAATGGAAACCCAACCCTCTCCTTGTAGAACGTGTCCAGCTCCCAGCTGTCGTGCCCCTCCATCTAGTATAGCTGCCACCCAGCAATTAGCACGCCCGGGTTCTCCTTTGGAAAAGGATCGGGAAACAATGCCACGGCGAGTCCTCCTGGACCAGAAAGCAGGTGAGTCCAGCATGGAAAACACAGGTAAATGATCCCTTTGGCCATTGTTTCACTGCTGTCAGACAAACCACTAGCAAGCTGAGCCTGGTCTTACACACACCTCCTGGGCCTTGAAAGGGATGCAGAAAAGGAGGAGAAACAGAGGAGAAACAAAAATCTACGGCAGTGTGCCGAGATTGAAGTCCCCTGGCATATTCTATTATCTTCTCCTGTATACTTAAATTGACTCCCAAGCTCCCTGCTCCTTAGGTGGTATGTGTATAGAGCTCACTTCTTGGCCATCGGTGAGGACTGCTAGGTAAAATATGGGACACCCAGTTAAATGTGAATATTGCTTAAACGGTGAATAATTCTTTACTGTATGTCCCCTCCAATACTCGGGACGTAGTCAATCAATCCTTACTCATTTTTTCCTCTAAAATTCAAAGATAACATTGCATCCTTTTTTTGTTTTGTTTTGCTGCATCTGGCAAACCTATCCTCACTGCCTCACAGAAGTGTCGAGATAAACTTGAAAGTAAGTGATGAGCCAAAAATGTGTTGCTCCAATAAGGTTGGGACTGACCGGATGTACAGTGAAACCACTTAATTGTTCCTAAAAGAAAGAATGAACTAGAGTTCCTTTACTCATCGGATGAGGGATAGGAATAGTGATGGAAAGCTTGGAGTTAAAAGGTGTGTGTTTCAATAGGTGAAGGGTTCTGAATCTGAAAGAACCCATCACCACCTTATCCTGTCCTTAATAATCAGGTCCTGGGTAGCCCAGGGACAGCACAGCATGGAGTCATTATTCTATCTCTTCTTGTCAGTTTCCATTGGCACCTCTGAAAAGGGTGCCCCTGGAGGCACACCAATCTGAAAAGCATAAAACAATTGAATCAGCATGTTGTCATGGGCTCATCTGATTGATCTGGGAGCTAGAAGGCTAGGAGGCTGTTGGTGAACACTTGAGTAAATCCAAGGAAAAGATAGGGATTGTGTAGGATTAATCACAAGTGGCTATATATTTATAGTTTAAGCATCAAACAAGATAATCTCTGCAGAGTAAGGCACTGCAGCGAAAAGATTAATCATGGACTTATCATAAAATCAGTTATCTCTAGGTCTGCCCTGTGTGTGGTCTACTAACTATAGGAATCGGGAACATGGAAAGATAACATTTGGGCTTGCTCACACATTGATGGCAAGTCATAAAGTGAAATCAGTATCCTGGAGTCAAATGTGTGTGTGTGTGTGTGTGAGTATGAGTTTTTGAAGCAAAATGTATTACAAGCTAATATATTCTGGAAAAAAAATTTTTTTAATTTCATTTTTCTCATTTTAAGATAAAACTCCAGATTCTTCTATAAGCAAGGAAAAAGTATAGACTGCCACATAAAGTGCAACCAAAGTCAGAAAATTTCTGAAGAGTCTTTTTTTCTGGATGGTCTTCTGATGTCTTCCAATTATCATAGAAATAATCAAGATTTAGTAAATGATTATCAAGTAATAAGCAATCTATTAATTGTGTCATGCATGACTTCAAGGAAACTTATTGGGAGCCTCAAGCCATAAAATATACTACACTGACCTACAGGTAAGTAGGCAGCACCTACACAGGCAGCCCTCAGTGATACTGCGGGTTTAGTTCCAGACCACCGCAATAAATCAAATGCTGCAATAAATCAAATGCCACAATAAAGGTGGTCACATGAAATTTTTAGTTTCCCAGTGTACATATAAAAGTCACGTTTATACTATACTGTAGTCTAATAAGTGTGCAATAGCACTGTCTAAAAAACATTGTACATACTCTAACTAAAAAAATACTTTATTGCTAAAAAATGCTAACCATCATCTGAGCCTTCAGAGAATCCTAAATTTTTTGCAAGTCACATCAAAGATCACTTACCACTATAAAAATAAATAAATAAAAAATTTTTAAATGGTATAAATGAACTTATTTATGAGACAGAAATAGATTCACAGACTTCAAAAACAAACTTATGGTTACCAAAAGAGAAAGGTAGGGGGAGGGATAGACTGGGGGTTTGGGATTGGCAAGTACACACTATTTTTTTCTTAAACTCAGTGAATGTTATTAAATTTGTAGTTGTACAACAATCATCACAAGCAAGTTTTATAGCATTTCCATCTCAAACTCCCAACCCCACCCTGTCTCCTTTGGAAACCATAAGTTTTTCAAAGTCTGTTGAGTCAGTATCTGTTCTGCAAGGAAGTTCATTGTGTCCCTTTTTCAGATTCCACATGTAAGTGAAAGCATTTGATGTTGGTTTCTCATTGTCTGACTGACTTCGCTTAGCATGATAATTTCTAGGTCCATCCATGTTGCTAAAAATGCCATTATTTCTTTCCTTTTAATGGCATAGTAATATTCCATTGTGTATACGTACCACATCTTCTTTATCCACTCCTCTGTCGATGGGCATTTAGCTTGTTTCCATGTCTTGGCTATTGTATATAGTGCTGCAATGAACATTGGAGTACATGTGTCTTTTCAGGTCATGGTTTTCTCTGGATAGATGCCTATGATTGGGATTGTTGGACCAAATGATAATTCTGTTTTTAGTTTTCTGAGGAATCTCCTTACTGTTTCCACAGTGGTTGCACCAATTTGCATTCCCACCAACAGTGTAATAGGGTTCCCTTTTCTCCACACCCTCCCCAGCATTTACTGTTTGTAGACTTTTGGATGATGGCCATTCTGGCCGGTGTCCACACTATTGTATGTGAAATGGATGTCAGTGGGGACCTGCTGTATAGTACAGGGAACTCCATTCAATACTCTGTGATCACCCATCTGGGAAAAGGATCTGAAAAAGAATGGCTATGTGTATGCCTATAACTGAATCACTTTGTTGTACACCAGAAATAATCATGACGTTGTACATCAACTATACTGTAATAAAACTTTAAAAATGAGGATAAAAATCACCGATCACATCACAAATGTAATAACGAAACGATTTGAAAGGTGGTGAAAAATATTAAAATATGACTGAGAAACTGAGCAAATGCTGTTCAAAAAATGGCACCATTAGACTTGCTTGATGCAGGGTTGCCTCAAACCTTCAATTTGTTAAAAAAAAAAAAGCTTAATTTTTCTTTTTGTGTGTGTGTATATGTGTGTGTCTTTTTAGGCCCGCACCGTAGCATATGGAGGTTCCCAGGCTAGGGGCCGAATCAGAGCTGTAGCCACCAGCCTACACCGCACCCACAGCCACGCCAGATCCAAGCCATGTCTGTGACCTACACCACAGCTCACAACAATGTCAGATCCTTAACCCACGGAGGGAGGCCAGGGATCGAAACCAGCATCCTCATGGATACTGCTCAGATTCATTTCTGCTGAGCTATGATGGGAATTCCTTAATTTTTCTTTACCGTGGCAAAATATACCTATCTATCATTTTTAAAAATTGAAGTATATTGTGTTGGTTTTAGGTATACAGTTATACGGGTTTTTAATATATATGTATTCTTTTTCGATTATTTTCCATTAAAGTTTATTATAAGAGATTGAATGCAGTTCCCTGTGCTCTACAGCAGGTCCTTGTTATCTATCACATCTAGAGTAGTTTGCATCTGCGAGTCCCATACTCCCAATTTATCCCTCTTCCCCCTCCTTGCCCTTTGGTAACCATAAATTTGTTTTCTATGTCTGTGAGTCTGTTTCTGTTTTATAAATAGGTTCATTTCTATTTAGATTCCACATATAAGTGGTATCATATAATATTAATTTTTTTCTGTCTGACTTACTTCAGTTAGTATGATAATTGTTGGGTCCATCCATGTTGCTGCAGATGGTATTATTTCATCATTTTTATGGCTGAGTAATATTCCATTATATGTCTTTTTTTATCCATTAATTTGTTGATGAACACTCAGGATGTTTCCATGTCTTGGCTATTGTAAATAGTTTTTCTGTGAACATTGGTGTTCTTTACAAATTAGAGTTTTCATCTTTTCCATGTAGATGCCCAGGAGTGGGATTGCTGGATCATTTGGTAGCTCTATTTTTAGTTTTTAAAGGACCCTCCATGTACTTTCCACAGTGCTGTATCAATTTACATTTACACCAACAGGGTAAGGAGGGTACCCTTTTCTCCACACCCTCTCCAACATTTATTATTTGTAGACTTTTTGATGATGGCCATTCTGACATATGAAGTGATACCTCCTTGTAGTTTTGATTTGCATTTCACTAATAATTAGTGGTGTTGAGCATTTTTTTCATGTGCCTGTTGGCCATCTGCATATCTTCTTTGAAGAAATGTCTATTTAGGTTCTCTGCCCATTTTTTGATTGGGTTGTTTGTTTTTTTCTCATTGAGTTGTATGAATTGTTTAAACATTTTTGAAATTAAGCCCTTTTCAGTTGCATTGTTTGCAAATATTTTCTCCCAGTCGGTAGGGTATCATTTATTTTGTTTACATATTTATCATTTTAACTGTAAATGTATAATTTAGTGACATTAGCAATTATACTCAAAATGTTGTGCAACCATCACCACTATCCATCTCCAAAATTTTTCATTTTCCCCAATAGAACTCTGTATCCACTGAACCCTGACTCCCCAGTCCCCTTTCCTCTCAGCCCTGGTAACTTCTTTTCTGTCTTTGAATTTGACTACTCTGGGTACTTTACACAAGTGGAATCACACAGTATTGTCTCTGTGTGTCTGGCTTATTTCAGTTAACATGAAGTTTCAAGGTCCATTCCTCCTGTAATATGTATCAATGTGTTATTCCTTTTTATGACAGAATAATATTCCAATGTCTGGATAGACCAATTTATTTATCCATTCATTCATTGATGGACACTTTGGGTTGTTTCCACCTTTTGAAAAGCCCCTTGAATTTTATCTTTCACTCTCCTTTTAAACCTGTTTAGTGTGGGTGACTCTTTCCCAGCCTCTCACATAGGTAAGAAAATTCAGGGAGTTCCCATTGCAGCTCATCTGGTTAAGAACCTGACATAGTATCCATGAGGATGAGGGTTCAATCCCTGGCCTCACTCAGTGGGTTAAGGATCCAGCATTGCCACAAGCTGTGGCATAGGTCAGAGATGCAGCTCAGATCCGGAGTTGCTATGGCTGTGGTATAGGCCTGCAGCTGTGGTATAGGCCTGCAGCTGTGGTTCTGATTTGACCCTTAGCCCAAGAACTTCTATACATGGCAGGTGAAGCTGTAAAAAAGGAAAAAACAGGAAAAAAAGAAAAGCAAAGCCATAGGGACACTCTAAATTGTATACAGAGTCCCAAATAACCAAAACTACAAACTTAATCTAATGTCCACGGCTACAGGGGGAGCCCATGGGGCTGACTGCTTGGGTGGTTAGTGGAGTGTGGTCCAGCTCCTTTCCCCCTAAGGCCTAGCATCTCTCTGTCCACCTCCAGCCTTTGGTAACCAAGGCTCTCACACAGCAGTGCTGGAGAGGGCGAAGGGAGACGGGGAGTGCTGTCCGGAGGGGCTTCCTCGTCCACAGCTGCTGTGAGTCGCTGGGCTCTCTCTGGGCCATGCAGAGGTTTGATGAGGATTGCTTCCCTCCTGTGCACCTTTGTGGGCTCCGCATTAGGCTCTCTCATCAGGCTGCTTCTGCTGACACTTCCCGTATAGGAAGTGTCTCCCTTTCTAGGCTCTTGCCCTCCACTACCTCATCTCAATTCCTCCTCCAGTAATTCACTTAACCCCTTTGAGGTTGAAATCTTTTTACTTGGGCAGTCCACCCTCTTAGGCAAAATCTCTTTTAAAATAATGCTGGAGTTCCCGTCGTGGCTAAGTGGTTAACGAATCCAACTAGGAACCATGAGGTTGCGGGTTTGATCCCTGGCCTTGCTCAGTGGGTTAAGGATCCGGCATTGCCGTGAGCTGTGGTGTAGGTTGCAGACGCGGCTCGGATCCTGAGTTGCTGTGGCTCCGGCGTAGGCCAGTAGCTACAGCTCTGATTGAACCCCTAGCCTGGGAACCTCCATATGTCGCGGGAGTGGCCCAAGAAATGGCAAAAAGACAAAAAATAAATAAAAAATAAAAAAATAAAATAATGCTAACATCCTACTTGGGGATTCCATAGTTGGGGCATCTTGGGGAAGGATGCTGGAAATTCCTAATGTAGGCCCTGTCCTACCTTACAAGAGGCCACTCGCTCTCCCAGGGGTGAATCAAGCCCCAGACTGAGTGATGTGTGATGTCCGCATGCCCTCGCTATATGTCTTGTCTCAAATGACAGACTCTCTCCTATGGCTTGGCAACCTGGGTTGCGGGGAGGACTGAAGCAGCTACACTTTAAAACCCTCTCCTAAAACCTTCCTCTTCAATGCCCACAACTGACCCTTTAGAGCCTCACTGGGGGTCCATTGTCCAGGTGGGGTTTAATAGCTCTTTGGAAGTTTCCACATGGTACCTGGCTCGCCCCTCACTCTGACATGGAGTATCCATTATATCTTGGTATCATGAGTGACCACTATAGCGGAGGATCCATCTCTTTGAAGAGGGTCCCCTCATTTGTCCCAGGGCAGCCCATCTCAAAGGCCCAAACTCTACCCATTGGAGAAATGCAGCAACCAAGAATACTCAAAGTTTCGTTTTCTTTTTTCTTTTCTTTTCTTTTTTCCTTTCTTTTCTTTTCTTCTCTTTCTTTCATTCTTATTAAAGTATAATCGATTTACAATGTTGTGCCAATTTCTGCTGTACAGCAAAGTGACCCAGCCACTTTGGGTCACTGTGTGTGTATGTGTGTATTCCCTTTCTTATATAATCCTCCATCATGGTCTATCCCAAGAGACTGGATATATTTCCCTATGCTATATAGTAGGACCTCATTGCTTATCCATTCCACATGTAATAGTTTGCATCTACCAACCCCAAATTCCCAGTCCATCCCATTTCTTTCATCCCTCCTACTTGGCAACCCCAAGTCTGTTCTCTATGTCTACGAACCTGTTTCTATTTTGTAGCTATATGGACAAAACTATAAATTAAAAAAATACACACACCCCTATGTTCATTGAAACACTGTTCACAATAGTCAAGACATGAAAGCAAGCTAATCCATTGACAGATTAATGGATTAAGATGTGGTACAATTATACAGTGGAATACTACTCAGTCATAAAAAGAAGAAATAATGCTGCCATTTGCAGCAACATGGATGCAGCTAGAGGTTATCATACTAAGTGAGGTAAGTCAGAAAGAGAAAGACTATATGTTATCACTTATATGAGGAATCTAAAATATGGCAAAAATCTTTCTTTAAATATACTTTCTCTCCATTCTCTCATAGCAGATGCTCTATAAATATTTTTTGAATTGAATTGAAACAGAAAAAGCCACACAGCCAACTTAGACATATTGGGACAAACATCAACATGCAATAATTAATGTCTTATTAGCCTTCCATTCAAGCAAAGGAGGAGCTATTTGTCTGCATACCAGCAACATGGGTTGTCATCCTTCTGTTTAGTCTGAGGAGGAGTCACAAAGGACCAGATCTCAAGTGGCTCCTTCTTATCAAATCTGTTGACCTTACCATCATTTTTGTTTTTCTGGTCTCTCTCGTTTCTGCATCTAAGTCTGTTTCCCATCCATTCCTTGAAAGTTCTTCCTCCCTTGGCTTGTACCAAGCTCTCTTATTCTCTATCTTACTTCTCTTGTCTCCTCCCACTTCCTTCTTGTGTGGATTCCCCATCATCAACTTTCTGTATTCTTTCACTTTGAAAATGTACTGATTTGGTCTTATTATCTCAGCCAGCATCTCAGCATTGTTCTTTCTGTGCTTCTACGTCTTCTGCAACAAAAACTCCTGACACCAAGATGCAATGTTACAAACCAGCCAACAACTACAGCTTCTAACAACCACCATGCATTACTGCCTAAGAGTCTATGGAACGTATGGGCAGTTCTGCTGGTCATGGCTGCATCTGGCTGGAGCTCACTAAGTATCTGAGGTCAGCTGGCTACTGGCTCATGTAGGATGGCCTTAGCTAGACATTGGCCCACTTCCTTGTGTCCCACTTTCCAATTCCCCAGTTCAGGTGTAGTCAAGTATGCAAGCATCGTCCCAAACCTCTATTTCCACCAAGTGTGTTACAGTCCCCGTTGGCCAGAGCAAGTCATGAGGCTGAGCCCAGGGTCAGAGTGCAAGGGGACCACAGTTACAGGACAGAGGGCATGATTACAGGAGGTAGGAAAACTAAGAATGCTGACACAGTTAACCTAAAACAGTCCCGTTGCCTTGAGTTCCCACTACCCATACCCCTAGTCAAAGTGCTTGTTACCCTCTAGCTGAAGTATCACAGCTTCTGAGTTCCCAGCCTCTTAATACAGCCTCATCTGTCCATCTGTCTATCTGTCCATTCATTCATTCATTCATTCAAAAACTTTCTACATACCAAGCACAGTGATAGATGTTGGAGACACAATAATGACCCTAAATAGCCAAGACTTAACTCTCAAGAGTCAGCAGATGAACCAAATAGCCAGAGGTACCACTGCCAGATCAATTTTCCAAAATTTCATTCCATCACTTTCCAGCTCCAGAGCTTTTGATGGCTCCCCATATACAGAATAAAGGCAAACTCTTTATCCTGGACTTTAAAGTCCTCCTTTGCTTGGCCCAAGCTTTTTATTTCTAAATGGGTCCTTCTCTGGTCCCATCATCAACTCCTCTCTCCCCACCAGGCTGGGCTTCTCACTATCTCCCAAGCAGGCTGAGTTTATTTCTGACCTGCCTTTGCTTCAGGGCTCTGGTCCATCTCTACTGCTCCCCTTAGCCTTTTATCTATCAAAAGCATACCTGTCTGAGTTCCCATTGTGGATCAGCTGTAACAAACCTGATTAGTATGTGTGAGGGCACAGGTTCAATCTCTGGCCTCACTCATTGGGTTAAGGATCTGGCCTTGACATGAGCTGTGATGTAGGTTGCAGACATGGCTCAGATCTGGCATTTCTGTGGCTGTGGGGTAGGCTGGCCCCTGCAGCTTCGATTCGATCCCTAGTCTGGGAATTTCCACGTGCCACGGGTGCAGTCCTAAAAAGACAAAAAAAAAAGGTGCATGTCTAGTGAAACTAAACGAAACCCACCTCTACCAAGATCCAGCCTGGGACTCCACTATGGCATGGCTGCAGGATTTTCAGCTTCACCATTTCCTCCCTACTCAGACATCATCCTCCGCTCAGTCTGTGGTCTCTGCTCAGTTTTGTGGGCCAGACCCCGGATCCAGGCTAGGGTGAGACAAGTGAGGCCCCTGTGATGCAATATATAAGGGGGCACTCAGTTGTAGGGACATGCAAGTTCATGGTCAACACCACCAACAGTCGGTGCTTCCTTAAATGCTGCGCGGTGCTTCCTTAAATGCTGCATCCTGGGAGCCTCACTGGCCTCTCCAGAGTCCCAGCCCTGGCCACACCTGTCATTTTGGAATTTGCTCTTCATTTCTTGTGCAAATGATTCATAAGGTTGTGAGCCGCCTTCTGCCTCTCCCAAGGTTAGGAAATGCTCAGTTAAGTAAGGTGGCAGGAAAAGTGGGATGTTCCTGATATTTGGTAAAGCCCAGGGAAAAGACTGAAAGAGACAAAGAATGAAAAGATAAAGGCAGAAATGGATAATTCTACCAAAGATTAAGACACTTGAATTCATGCTGCGATCACAGGAATTAAAGGGAAGCAACACTGCTACAATATAGAGCATCCTTGAGAGGTATGCTGCTCATTGGATGCAGAGGGGCATTAAAATCATGAGCCTGAGTGGGGGGAGGGGAAACCCCGTTATAATTCATATAGATGGAAAAAAACTCATGTAGAGGGGGAGGTCTGAGGTTAGGGATGAGGATAAAACTATATACATACATGCATACATTCATGGCCATGGCCAAAGCCACAGCAGGAGGTTAAGAGAAAGAAGGTCCATCACATCAAGGAAAGGTTGTGATTTAAAAAGAACCAGTCACAAGAGCAGTGATGGGTCTCTGTCTAATGAAGACAAAGGCATTGTCCTTTGTCAGCATCAGCTATAGGGAAGGTTTTCAACTCCTTCTTCCCCAGACCTCTCATTTAGGGTCCTAATGCCGTGTCTTTATGACACCTGGCAAGTGTGAGTCTTAAAATTCACACATTAGAAAAGGTTAAAGGTCACCCACACAATTTGGTAAAGTGCATGTACCCTGAAAATCTTTTCATTGACAATGACATTCGTGCAGCCATAAGAAACAATATTCTCAAGGAGCTCAGAGGTTTTTTTTGTTTGTTTGTTTGTTTTGAGGTTTTTTTTTTTTCAGAGTTTTTTTTAAGAATCTCAGATGATTCGGGTACAATTCCAGGCCTTTCAACCTTCATGAGATGGATTTTTCTGAAAGCCCTTAGTGTCTGTTGAACAACTACCCTGATTTTCAGGAAGTTCTGGAGTCCCAGTTCATACCATGCAGTCCCTGCAGGCAGAAACCAGTGCCTTGAGTTTCCATTTTCAATGTAAATTTGAGAATTGCAAACAAGCATTGGTAGAATCCGAAAAAGGACAGGAAAGCCAACCGAGGGTAATGCCTCTGTAATAATCAAAGGCCATGAAAGCTCTGATGTGTCCTGCAAGCAAAGATCATCAATTAATTGCCCTCTGATGATGGGACCTCATATGAACTCTCCTCCATTTCACCTCTCCATCATTCTTTAGTTCCCCTGATGCTTGCCAGCCCTCGAAATTTCCTTATTCCACAAGGAATCATATCTCAGATATAAGTCCTACGTGGGAAAGAGCATCTTCAATAAAACCTCTGCATGTATATGTGTCTTTAAAGACCCCAGGTCCCAGGGTGTTGTGACCGGCCATTCACCAGCAGCCCCAGAGGCTGAGGGAATCATGGGTGGTGCTGAGGGAGCCGTGTTCTGATAGTTGTATGCAGCTGGAGTGGTATAAAAAGATACCTCGGTTTCTTCTTTCTCCTTTGAATAAACTGAAAACTTGAGAAGAAAAAGATGAAATCAGGACCAGACCTGAAAGACATCCTTCTTCCTGCTCTCCTCCCAGAAACCCAGCCAGGGTCTGAACTGGCAGCGGGAGGGGAAGGGAATTTAAGGAGGAGGAAATTAAAACACACACCACAAAGTTTAAGTGTGATATTCTGTTTCCTCAGAAGAGTTGATATTTTTTCATTTTGACATCTTGAGGTTCTGTAAGAATTTGCAGCCTGCCTCTGTAGGGCTGCATGATATTCTTCCAAAAGAACACTTAATTTAATAATTTAGTGATGAGCACTAAGGATTTCTTCAGCATCAACAGTAGGGAAGGTTTCAACTCCTTCTTCCCCAGACCTCTCATTTAGGGTCCTAATGCCATGTCTTTATGACACCTGGCAAGTGAAAGTATTCAAATTCACATATTGCATTTTTCCATATTGAAATGTCAACCACAGGTCTCTTTCTTATTCCATTCAAAACCGCTTTGCATAGTCCAAAAATTATTGATCCTCCCAGGACCCCAGTGAAAATGGTAGGATTATGCTTCGGTGTCTAAAGAGTCAGGTGGAAATTTGTTAATTTGCCTACCACCAGGAAAATGAAGAGCAATCATGATAAAAGTCCAAAGTTCCCGAAGCCAGGTGCTTTGCTCACCCTGGGGAGACACATCTTTCTTTGCTGCACAAACTGAATTATCCAATCATCCACCATCTAACCGATGTGAATTCTGCCTTCTAAGTAATTTTAGTTTTCTCATTTCCTTTAGTTTTCCCTGCCTGGATCTCATGCTGAAATTAACCTCAAGGTTGGAGGAACTGGAAAGTTCAGTACCTACTTGAAATGTTTTCCATCATTTGACCAAACCTCGAATACTGAACATTTCTAACATTCAAAGAGGGTCTGTTTAAGTTTTCCAGCTTTACCCGCTTGGTTTCAAATGGCACCAGGAGCAGAAGAGCCAAAAGGCTGTAAGGGGAAACCATTCCAAACAAGATTCTTGGCTCAAGGCAAGCCTGAAAAGATCCAGATGCATCTGAAAAAAGCAGCCAAACTCCTGGGTGCCTGTGTAAACGAGGCCTCTGGAGTCTGGGAGGTTTGGTTGTTACAAGAGGATACAGTGTAAGGCTGGGTCCCTTCTGGATCAGAGCACAGGGCCTGACATCAGCAAGGCTGTGGCTGGAGAGCAGAGGCAGATAACCAGTTGGGGGGCATGGGACAGCCCATGATGGGACTCCGGAGGCCACGAGCAATGCTGCTGCATGAACACGTGCTATGTGTCTGGAAGAATTCACAGGATGAATGTGTTTACAAACGGCACATTAGGTGAAAACCGAGAGTCCGATGCTCCTGGAGGAGAAAAGCCTTCTGTTCACCTGTGTGTGGCCACCAGCCCAGCACAGCCAGCACACAGGAGCCTCCTACAACTGAGTGTCAAACCTCAAACTGTAAACGGGACCCAAATCCAGCACTGGAGTCCAGCGGTCCGAGTGGCAATCCAAAAAAGTCTGGGAGGGCATGAGCCAGGCCTCTTGGGGATTTCTGCCTTCTAGAAATATCCAGGGCTTACAAATTATACCAGGCTAGCAAGGTAGAGCGTTCAGAAGGCAGAAACTTCAGACCTTCCAGAAAGTTCAAAGGAAAAAAAAAAGAATGTCAGAAATTATCATATTCTTTATTTCCATATTCCTACAAATGCAAGACTTCCCTCTGAGCAATGCTTCTCAGACTTTAAAGTGTGTAGGAATCCCCCTGGGACATTATAAAACTAGGGACTCTTGTTCCCTAGGCCTGGACTGGAGCCCAAGATTCCAATTTGTGACAAATTCCCGGGATGTATCGGTTTTGCTGGCTCATACGCCACTCTCGAGTAGTGAAGTAGCTTCAAGTCTTATATGTGAAACGAAGGTCATTAAAGGGCTTTTTACACCACTAGACAGCTTTCATCTAATGGGTTGGTTTCAATACCTTTATAAAAAACCCTATGTCCTCATGGAACAATACATCTTCGTCTAAGGAAGTTTAAGAAATAAATACTGAAACTCTTGCCCGACTATAAAACAAAGTCTTAAATTTGAATTGTACTTTTATCAAGAGGGGCTTGTGCATAATTCAGCTGAGACCCACTGTGGACACATCATGGGAGCCCAGGAGGGAAAATTTTGACAGTTGGGTCTGCAGAGTTCTTCAGTAGTTTTAAAACTTTGGATTTGCCAAGAGCAGATTACCGTCATTCCCAGAAGCTCTGACCTCTATGTCCCAGTTTAAGCATCATCACTGAGGTCACTGTCAGTATGGCATGGAAGTTTCTGGATAGCACTGCCGTTGGAACTCAAGGATTTAGAAAAGAATGGAAATGTGTGCTACGGAGAGATCATTTAACAGCCTTATCATCCTGGGATGTTCAACTACATATAATTTGGGAGGACTCTTTCTGCTTCCATTTTCTGGCCAGAGAATTTTCTTAACAAGAAACATGTTCAGAGACGGTGTGTGGTAATCGTGTAATGAAAAAACCTGAGAGGACATTTGCATTGGATGGGACTATACACAGAAATCTACACGCTAATTATAAGGTTATGCAAATATGCATCTTTCCACCTTTGCTAGTATTTTTATAGAGCCATTAAAAATGACACCTGAGCACATTTGCCTCCCCAAAGAAGCTGTAACCAATCTGAGCGAGGATGAAAACCGCCCTCCCAGTACTTGGCAAAACCACAGTCGCTGTAGCCGCGTGGGTACAATTCCCAAGCCTGCAGCCCAGGGTGTGAGTCATTTGTAGGAAGCAGGCAAGAGGGTGTAGGTCAGTGTACAAACTGAATGACTCCCGAATGGTTCTGGCTGAGATGGGTCTGAGTGCCCCCCCAGGCAATTCATTGATGACACACGTGTCCTTTTGTCTTGGGCTCCTAAAGAAGCGGTAAGGCCAAGTTCACCAGGGGCCAGCTGAGCCTTTATTATTGTCATGACTTGGAGGAAGCCCAGGAGAGCTCCAACTGTTGCTTCGGCGAGTGCAGAGTTCTGTCCTGGCAGATAACCCAGAGGAAGGCAGCTCAGAGCTGGCTTGCTGGCCTTCAGACTCTGCCCCCTGGTGCCCCGCTGAAACTCCAGCTTCAAGAATGGCAGATGGTTACAACAAACCATGAGGCCTCAGCAGATCCCACCCTTACTGTTGGCTTTAACCTCGACCTGTCCTATGAAGACTCCAGGGGGAAAGATAAATATTCAGCATCCGCTAGACCCTCAGAGAGAAGCCGAGACTTTGGGCATGTAGCCGATGCCTGGAAACCTTCTCTGAAGCATCTGGACACCTAAAGCTAAAATGATCTGGGGAGTTTCTCAAATGAAATAACCCAGGGATTTAGCGGCATCATGCTTGAGTTTCTAAGTCACTATTGAGTCTGAGCTGACTCTGAAGTGGCAGCTGCCTGTTACAGCACCGAGCTCCTAGGATCGTTCAAGGCATATGAAGTGTAGAAGAAAAGAACCTGATACAGAGTTTAGCCGGATTTGACTTTATCTGGGAGCCCAGAAACATCCTGTTAATTATCTTAACAAGGGATTTGCATTGAGAGTTCTGTGTAACTCGCCTTGCCTTGAGATCGTCTTAAACTGGAGAGCTACATAAACGTCACAAAAGAAACACACCCATTATCATTCCTTTAAATATTAATAAGGTGTCAACCTTGGGCAAGCTAACTTCACACAAGTCTGGGAGAAAGCAGTCTCTTGAGTTTCAATTCCTGCTTTAGTCATAACAGGAGTAAGTAAAAATCATGTCTATTCCTTTTCAAGGCCCTGTGTGCCATCACCTTTAAACATGCAATTGGGGTGTGTGAGGACGAAATGGAGAGGAGGAGGGAAATGGCTAGGGTTGGTTCCGATGGTACAGACGTCACAAAGTGTCTTTGCTGATTATCGCAGACCAGCTTGGAATCCAGGCGTGGCATTTAAAACCCCTCATCTCATAGTTTCTCTTGACCGTGTGCATTGAAACTAGATACGGGGCACCGTGGAAGATGTCTGTGGAACAAAGCAAAAGAAAGTCATTAATGGGGAAAGGAGATGATTATCTGAGAACTTCTAAATGAACTGTACTTGATTTGTTAGCAGGTAAAACCAATAAGCAGGAAAAATAAATATGTGTGCCCAGAGTGGCTGGCCCACGTGCAAAAATATCCTGTTTTTAGCACTTCCAAGCAGGTGTGCCTTCTTCCTTAAGGTAGAAGATGAACTTTATAAAATTCTTTCATTAGCCTCACAAGAAGGGACTTGCTCTGGAGAAGCATCTCCTCTGGTTCCTTTATCTATTGTGAAGTCTTCTAAGTGCACTCAGAGTGCAGTTACAATAGTGAGGGGCTGAGGTTTTCCTACAGGTGTGAATTGCCTATTTAGTCGCATTGAACTTGAGAAAGCCGACACAGGGAACTTTCACAGATGAAACAAAAAGTAAACGGTTGCCAGGTCACCACTCCTTTGACCCAAAATACAGAATCTGTCTGTTTTTTTTGTTGTTGTTGTTCTCCTTTAGCTTCCTAATTTAAATGTGTGTGTATGTGTGTGGAAGAGGATACTGTTATTTTATCTCTTAATTGAAAAGATGTCTATTTAGGAGTAAGAAAAACCACATGATTTGGGATTTATTTATTTATTTATCTTTTGTCTTTTTGAGGGCTGAACCCACAGTGTATGGAGGTTCCCAGGTCAAATCAAAGCCACAGCTGCTGGCCTATGCCCCAGCCACAGCAACCCCGTATCTGAGCCGTGTCTGCAAACTACACCACAGCTCACGGCAATGCCAGATCCTTAACCCAGTGAGCAAGGGCAGGGATTGAACCCACATCCTCATGGATACTAGTTGGGCTCCTTACTGCTGAGCCATGATGGGAACTCCCCTAATCTGGATTTTATCAAAGTGGTTTTGGAGTTCCCTTGTGGTGTGGTAGGTTAAGGATCCAGTATTGTCACTGCTGTGGCTCGGCTCACTGCTGTGGCTCAGGTTCGATCCATAGACTGGGGAATTTACACATGCCACAGGTGCAGCCTATATATATATATATATATATATATATATATATATATATATGTAATCTTTTTATCACAAAATTAAAATGTTCTCCTTTGTGCAGGCTTTAAAAAATCAGTAAGTGGCTAGACCGTTTCAGGGGCTCGGACTCTTGTCAAAACATTTTCTTTCATATTGTTTTCTTTTTCTAGTTTCGCTTATGCTGTGATCGTCTCTACCAAGCGCTGAATTCTCCCGAGCTGAGGCCCAGCCTCTTAAATGATGGGATCCTCACATCCCGTCTGAGCAGCAGCCCGATGCCAGGGTTGAATTACCATTGAATAAGCAGCAATGAAATCTTTATCAAAATAATCAGGGGTTCCCAAAACCACCAAGAACAACAACGGGACTCAAGTTGTACTAAATCAGCAAAGACCATTGATATAATAAGAGACTGAGTCACATTTTTTTTCTACAGTCTCTCGCTTGCAAAGCCTACTCGGCTCTTTTCTTGCACAGCCTGGGGGAGGGCAGGTGGAGGGAAGGAAAGGCATTGCTCAGAAAGTTAAAAAAAAAAAATTTGACATCACTGAAGTCACATGATTGGCAAGAACCAATTAAGATGGGCTGTGGAAAGGGGAACAGTTAAATTTGTAATTTGGGTTGTGTGAAAACTTCTTTGGGCCTCATAAACAACCACAGAACCACAAGTTGGGTAGCCTGGCAGTGTCAGAAGTCTGAGCCCAGCATAGTGGTCAGCAGGCAGGACCAATCACACTGGCTGCAAACCACAGGGTTTCATAGAACATCATCAAGCCACGGCCAAGACGCCGCTCTTTTTTTTTTTTAAATCTTTAACAATTTGAATATTTGTCTTCGCGAAGGTACATTTTTTTTCATAGGGCTCGGGGAGCCCCAGAGGTGTTGAGGGGGGGAAAGAAAGATGTAGGGAGCCATGGTTGGGGATGAGGTTAAAACGGTGACCTCTCTTGGTTTTCACTCTGAAGGTAGAAGAAATCATTGAATCCCCCGCCTTCAGAAGAGGGTGCCTTTTCAGGAGGAAGCGATGGCTTCAGACAGCATATTTGAGTCATTTCCTTCATACTCACAGTGCTTCATGAGAGGTGAGTACACTCTGGGCTTTTAAATCTACTTTTGCTCAGCTTTGCAGATACTGAAGTGGCAGCCTGTTGGAACTCGGGGCAGAGAGCCCCTGTCTGTTTTGTGGGAGGAATTCAAACTCGGGCATATGATTACAAGGCTATTGGATTACTTATTCATCAGATGGCTGCTTTTCAGAAATGTTTTAAGAAATACCGAGTTAAGCTGTTGACGTGTTCCGTCGGTGCGTGAGCGCTTTGTCAAGTTCAAGTGAATTAGGCTGCTCCCGATGAAAAGCCTAGAGATTATAAAGCCTGCAGGAAGCTCTCTGTGTTTTCTTTGGTTGCCCCTGGCCTGAGAAGACGGTGGCTGAGTTGTCCTGAGTTCGGCGTGCTGTGTGGCCCACACCCCAGCCTGGCCAGAGCTTTAGCGGGGCACATGCACAGCCGGCCAAGGGGGGGCTGGTGCCAGGTTGGTGCGGAGGCGGAGGTAGGCTTCCAGCCCGGGCAGGGACAGCAGGGACAAAGTTGCAAGTCAGTTGTCTCCAAAAGGCAGAGAGTACAGTAGCCAGGCAGGATGGTCTACGTTGAAAGCCCCAAGACGGGGCTGTGCTGGGTTATTCCTTGCAACCTCAGTGCAAAGAAGCAGCCGGTATCTTTCAAGAGAGAAAGCAGATGAAGCATACAGAGATCTCTCTCGCCAAGTGCAATGAAGGATTTTCCAAAGTCAAGTGTTTGTGGCTGCCGAAGTCACTAGATTGCATGCTTCCTAAAAGAAGTACCTGTCTGCATTTCTGCAACTGGTCTCTTGAAATGTGCAAAGCTATAGTTGAGCTCTGAGTGTGTGAGTACGTGTGGGTGCATGTGTGTTTTGTGCATCTTTGGTGGAGAAACAGGGCCGTGCTTAACCAAATGAAAATAATAACATAGAAATGTCCCCAAAGCATTGCAGTGTGTCAAGGCAAGCACTTTGACCGGTGCCTGCAGAGTGTGGCTTGATGGTTTGGCAGAGTTGAGACAGAGTGGGATGGATGGGATGGGGGGATAATTAATTTTCTGGCTACAAACTCACGAGCACACCCCAAATAGTATCTGTGACTCATTATTTATTCATACAGCCAAGTGAGCAGAAGAATGCAGAAGGCAGAGGGCTGCCAGCCACTTTGTCACAACAAACGCTATTGTGGATGCCACAGAGCCTCTATGTTTCCGGGTTTCTTGAAATTTAAACACTTGGCAAAGATGTGTGTGTCTGTGTGTGTGTGTGTGTGTGTGTGTGTGTGTGTGTGTGTGTGTGTTGGGGAGTGGTGTTCAGGAGAAGGGGAAGAAAGCAAGTCATTAACCGATTCAAAGCTTCAAATTAAAGGGTTTTCAAGTGCTTCTTTACTGGCAGCTGAGGACATTTTAGTGAAGTTGAATCATGCGATGCTTATGAGTCACACATCCTCAGGGCGCTGGGCTCCCCAGGCAGAAACGCCAGCCACTGGTGAGAAGCTGTGAACGGCTCTCTCTCTTGCTGCATTTCCTCTGGGCCGCTAACAAGCAAAGGAAGCAATATTTGTAGAATTACAGAAAAAAAAAAAAAAAAGATCTTCCTGCTTGACTCTTCTTTCAATACCCACTCCAACTCAGGAAGGCAGATTCAGGAAATTTTTGAAACGTTCCACAGGGTGGTAGATTGGAATTCCACGTGGGTGCTGGCCTGCCTTCTGTGCTTCCAGAATGGACAGAGATAGCAAGGGGACCTAGTGACCCGCGTAGACGCCGGGAGAGAAGCAGCCCAGCAGCTAACCCAGCCCCTGCAGCCACTGCGTAACCTGGACTGTCACTCATGCCCCCCCACCCCAGGTTAGGAAATGGGGACAGTTAGCTTTCAAGGGGGGCCATGTGGAGGGGACTTTAAGACCACCACCCCCCAACCAATACTCAAAAGGCTCATAGGAAATGGGCCTTTCATGCCTTCCTGTCAGTAAAAAGAGCTCAGGGCCTTTCCTAATCTCCAACTCAAGAATGAGATTTCATTGCAGAGAATAAAAGTGAAAACCTTGGCCATTTCATAGCTAACTTGACCAAGGTGATTCATCAGTCTGAGAGCTTATACTATCCGGGCTAACTGTCCACACCACTCCTCCGAGCTGGAAGGTGCCAAAATGTCCTGGCTTAGGGGTCCCATGTGGGCATCGCCTTAGAGCATGATGCCAAATGGTCTCCTCAAAGTTGGGACCTTTGTTTGCCCAGCCTGGCCGTCAGCAGGACTCAGAACTGTGGTCCTTTCTCACTGCCTGTCACTTATAGTGTGTGTCCCCTCCCCAACTGTAGCTCTGAGCGAGCAGGGGAGGAAAAAAAAAAAAAAAAACACATCTTGTTGTGTTTTCTTCCTGGGATGGTACTTTATCAGTGCATGCAATTCTCACAGGAGGAAACCCATAACTCATTTTTCGCAAGATACCCCTGTGGAAGTGGAGGGGGAAAGGAGGTGTGGGACCAAGCAAGCCATTGTTCCCTTCTGTGTGGCAGGCAAGCGAGAGTCTGAGAGCCTAGCATGCAAAACAAATGCGGTCTACCACAGAGAAGGCCGTTCTTTTTCTATCCCACTGCACTGGGTTCTCACTGAATGCGCTTAGGCAAGAAGATAAGGCGTGGTTGTAATTCCCTGCAATGAGCCCACGTGGCTCACAGCATGGAGTCCTTCCAGAACCTGAACTTGGGTCCCCTGGCCCGGGTTTGACGTGGGGGCCCTCAGGGCTGCGGTACACAGGGGGAGGAAGGACTCGGGCAAGTATGCATTTTTGCAAAATGCCTCCCTCAGGTAGCCTTGCCCTTAGAAGTGGCTTAGTGGGCTATGCAAAGCCTGAATTCTAATATGCCTCCGAGTTCCTAGAACCACAGGTAAAAAATCTCGGTGAGGCTGACTCGCCGCTGTGTTCTCGAGGCTTCTCTCTGAAGGAATGGCAGCAGCAGAGGCTGACTGTGTGGGGCCTGCATCTCTGTGAACCGCTGTTTGCCACTATTTTTGGAGAAATATTTACAAAGACACTTCTGATGCGGCAGGAGATTTGAGATCACAGAGAGCTGTCGACGTAACGCAGTATCAGACACCGTGTGAAATCTGTTATTATTTGGCTGGGGTTGCCCTCGCCAAGGACCACGGACTGAGTGGCTTAAACCACAGGAGTGTAGCGTCTCATGATTCTGGGGGCCAGAGATCACGTGGCGAGACCTGGCGTGGCTTTATTTTTTGTGAAGGCTTTGAGGTATCAGGAGGTTGGTGTCTTCTGAGGCCTCTCTCTCTCTCTTGCTTGTGGACAGCTGTCCTTACCCTGTATCTTCACATGGGCTTCCCTTTGTCCAAGCACCCCCTCTGCCCTTCTTCTAAGGACACCAGGCATATTGCAGTCAGGCCTGCCCTAATGACCTCATGTAATCTTAATTATCTCTGTAGAGACCCAATCTCCAAACGCAGTCACATTTTGCAGGACTAGGAGTTAGGAATAGAGGAATCTGAGGGGGACCCTCATATTAACATAAGAATTTGAGGAGGACCCAGGTCAGTCCAGAAGAGTGTATCCTGGCAACCCTGACTCCCTCTGACCTAAGAGAAACCCATACTTTTCCTAAGTGCCCTCCTGGATGTGGAAAGATCAAACCCCAGTTCCCTCGTGTCAGGTGGCACTTTACATTCTGAAACTGCCCACACATTTTGAAACTGAAGGGGGGCGGGAAAATGTGTTCAAATCTATCTAGACTCACAATCCTCGCCTTTGCCATTTAGCCTCTTTGCATGCTAAGAAACCTTTGAAAATGACAAGGCAAGTTTGAAATGTTTCAGCTTTAAAAGAGCAAAGAGCAGTGCCCCAAAGATGCCACTTCCTGGGCTCTGCTTCCTCCAAGGGACTGTCCCTGTGATCCCAAACCTCCCAAGGCCTCCAGTGGCGGCAGTGGGGCAGGGGGAGGACAGGTCATGGGAGGCCCCACACCTGTTCATACTCTAAGGGCAGGCACAGTGAGCCTCTGGGAGTAGAAGCAACTTCAGAAGTGGCGGCTGAGCCAGGATCTAACCCGCCAGAAGCCTGGGAGAGCTTTGGGCAAGCAAGTTTGAAGCCAGGAGATTTCTCTCTTCTCTTGAAGTACTCTGGAAATACCTGCCCCTTCACTGAGGAAGCAAGTGACATTGGGGCCGAGGGAGGCCATTGCACAGAGAAGGGCTTGGGGGAGGGTGTCAGTCTTGAGGACAGAGTCCAAGAATTTGTAAGAACAGCTAGGACCAGAAAAGAGAAGGGGCGGGGGCTACACGGGGAGCACACACAGACTCAGTACAGTGATGCTCTTTTTTCTCTCAGTCCGTTTTTCTGGCTTTAGCCAAATAATACAAAGCAGCTTCTCTCTTGAGCCTCAGTTTCCTCATCTATGAAACAAGGATGGTAATAGGACCTACAGTTAAAGTAGCTGCGTAGACTAAATGAAATAACGCACGCAGTACAGCCATAAAAAATGGGCAGTTAATGTCAGCCGTGGCTATTGATGTTCAATTTTCTTTTCAAAAATTCTTTTAGGAGTTCCCATCGTGGCGTAGAGGAACTGAATCCAACTAGGAACCAGGAGGTTGCAGGTTAAATCTCTGGCCTTGCTCAGTGGGTTAAGGATCCGTCATTGCCGTGAGCTGTGGTGTAGGTCACAGACATGGCTCAGATCCTGCGTTGCTGTGGCTCTGGCGTAGGCCGGAGGCTACAGCTCCGATTCGACTCCTAGCCTGGGAACCTCCACATGCCGCGGGTGTGACACTAAAAAGACAAAAAGACAAAAAAAAAATTTTTTTTTAATTGATTTACAATGTTTTGTTACTTCCTGCTGTACAGCAAAGTGATCCAGTTTTACATACATACACATTGTTTTTCTCACAGTATCTTCCATCATGTTCCATCACAAGTAATTGGATATAGTTCCCTCATGCAGGACCTCATTGCTTATCCACGCCAAATGCAATAGTTTGCATCCACTAACCTCAAACTCCCTGTCCCTCCCCCTCGGCAACTACAAGTCTGTTGTCTTTGTCCATGAGTTTGTTTCTGTTCTGTAGATAAGTCCATTTGTGCCGTATTTTAGATTTCACATATGAGTGATATATATATATTTTTGTCTTTCTTTTTCTGACTTATTTCACCTAAGTCATGAGAATCTCTAGTTCTATCCATGTTGCTGCAAATGGCACTATTTTGTTCTTTTTTAGTGCCGAGTCGTATTCCATTGCATATAGGTACCACATGTTCATTTTTCTAAGCTGATGCTTCATCAGGCTGTCTATCCTCAGAAAGGAGAGGTGGCAACACGCTGGGGGACCCTGGAAGAGACTCGCTAGAGACAGAGACCCAGGCATTGAGGAGGAGGGTGGTATGGAGGGTGAGAACCAAGAGGAGAGGGAAGGGGCAACCAGGTGGGGGTCGAGCCTGGGCAAAGTCAGGGTGGCAGGGCCCCAGTGGGATGTGGGAGGTGATGAGCCCCCCTCTTCAACCTCATGTCACCCTTGCTCTACTTGCAAGGACCCATGAAGAGGACAGACAAGAGAGGGCCCTTTATGTAACCCCACAAGCTTAGCTTGCAACATCGAGGCCAAAACGGAGGCCTGCGGTAGCAGGAATCCTGACAGGTTTCTCCTCCCTGAGAGCCTGGTGTTGCTTGACTCTCCTAAAGCCCCTTCTTAATGGAAATGCCCTCCACCTGGTGGCCCTCCGCAGGCTCCTCGGCTCTGGGCCTTTCTGACCAAGCATTTGTCACAGCAGTGAAGACACCTCGGTTGCTGGTCGGTCGTATTGGGGGTGGGAGTAGAGGCTGCACAGGAAGCTCAAGCAAATTTTTCAGTTTCTCAGGTGACTTCCTAGTGACCTAGATGAGTCATTAGGTGTCTCTGCGTCTCCTTTGGGTTCTGCAAAAGGGGCCGGTAATATTCTAGAGCGCTTACCGCCAAAGGACAGAGTTCCTGCCTGACATCTTTGAACGCATCAGAGAGAGGGACCCTGAAACAAGTCACAAATGGTCTCGGTTTGACAACATGAAGCGACTAGGTTTTAAAATTATTTCCCTTCTGGTTAAAATTGGTAACATAGCTGTTTTTTGTTTTGAAAATGAATTATTTTCTGGTAGGAAATAGGGGTCCTACCATTTCACACATGGCAAGCATTTTCCCATATTCTCTCAAAAGAAAACTTTTTTTTCCAACGCCCATTCTTCAGAGAACTCTCCAGAAGCTGCTCTGGTACCTGAACCTATCTTAATATCGGCAACACACTTTTTCTGAAATGCTTGTTCCTGAAGTTCCCCTGTCCCTTCTCCTTGGGGCTGCCAATCCCCTGCTTCAGCCTATTTTCTGAGTAAAACAAACCTCAAGCAATGTGTCTTTCTCGACCCTTCCCCACTCCCACGCCTCCAAAATATGCTATCCTACCCAGGTAGAAAGGGGACATTTCCTATAAGACCTTTGCAGACTGTGAATAAAGTCAGAAGGTGCTTTCAGGGAACAACAGTTGGTTCCTGAACTATTTGGAGTTCCTGTCCTGGCTCAGTGGTAACGAACTGGCGTAGTATCCGTGAGGATGCAGGTTCAATCCCTGGCCTCGCTCAGTGGGTTAAGGATCCAGTATTGCCGTGAGCTGTGGTGTAGGTCGCAGGAGCAACTGGATCTGGCATTGCAGTGGCTGTGGTGTAGGCTGGCAGCTACAGGTCCAATTTGACCCCTAGCCTGGGAACCTCCAAATGCCATGGTTGAGGCTCTCAAAGACAAGATAAAAACATAAATAACTTTTGACACACTGGAAAAGTAAGCTGGACACCCCCCTGGATGGCACAGACTTCCCTCTTCATGCACAAACATCCTTTTAACTTCCTGAATCTTTCTCTTCCCCTCTGTTCTCCCAATAACACTGATGATGCCAGAGAAAGAAAGAAGGAACTCAGGTGGGAAAATAAACCCTGCATCCCAAAGGTGACTGAAATGATGCATATCCTTACAGTGATATTAAGAGCAGAAAGCTCTAGGGAGTTCCCGTAGTGGCTCAGTGGTAAAGAACCCCCAACAGGTATCCGTGGGGACACCAGAGTTCGCCACTGAGCAAGGCCTACGCTCCATCTCTGGCCTCGCTCAGGGGGTTAAGGATCCAGCGTTGCCTTGAGCTGTGCTGTAGGTTGAAGACATGGCTGAGATCCAGCATGGCTGTGGCTGTGGCGTAGGCCAGCAGCTGCAGTTCCAATTGACCCCTAGCCTGGGAACTTCCGTCTGCTGCTGGCCTGGCCCTAACAAGACAAAAAAAAAAAAAAAAGGAGAAAGCTCTGGCCAGGCTTTACCGGTGAGAGCTGTGTTTGGCTGTACAGTACGGGAGATCTAACTGCAGTGGCTCAAGCAGCCGGGCGTTGGGCCAGCGCTTGCGAGGGGTAGTTCTGGAGTAAGTGGGCCAGGACTCGTGCTACGGGGCTGGCAGGCTCCTGTGTTCGGGTTCCACCCTGAGGCGGCCCACCCTCAGGTCTGTCCAGGCAGGAAGCAGATGGGAGGGGCCTCCAACCCTTCTCCTTGTGGGGCTTCATCTTTTTGTTCAGGAAAGGAAGCCCCTTTCTGCAAACTCCCCCTTATGGGTCTCGTGTGCCAGAACCATTCCCACCTGGCTGGAAGGTGCACTGGACAGTGGACTTTTCCTTGTCAGCCTGCAGAGGGGAAGGTGGTTGGCAATGAATGGCCATCCGGGGAGCCCAGAGCCGCATCTGCCATGGCAGACTGTCCCCAGGCAGATACCCCGGTCTTTCCGGGGGATGCCTTGTCTCCTATGTTCCCTGTGTCACCAGTGCTTTGAAAATACGTGCAGGGAAACTCTGAGTTCTTCCTTTAGTCCTTCTTGGAAGTTGTAGGTGGATTCTGGGTGTTGTGGGTGTGATAATTTTTCTTTTTCTTTCTTCGCTTTATAATGAAGGCCCCTTCAAGTAAAGTTCTCGTAATTTTTTTAATTGAAGTATAGCTGATTTACAATGTTGGATGTTAGTTCCAGGTGTACAACAGATGTGTTTATACTCTTTTTCAGTTTCTTTTTCATTATAGGGTATTACATACAAGGGGTTGACTGTATGTCCCTGTCCTGTATGGCAGGACCTCGTTGTTGATCTGTTTTATATCCAGTAGTGTGAATCTGTTAACCCCAAGCTCCTACTTTACCCCTTCCCGTATGCTTTATTCTTTTTTCATTTTTAAAAGTTTTATTGGCGTCTAGTTGATTTACAAGGTGGTGATCATTGCTGCTGTACAGCAAAGAGAGTCAGTCATACATGTACACACATCCCTTCTTGTGCAGAATCTCTTCCCCCGTAGATGATCACAGCATACTGGGTAGAGTTCTCTGTACTATACAGCAAGTCCCCACTGGCCAGTCATTCCATGCGCCACCATGTGCATACGCCAGTCCCAAAGCCCTCCTCCCTCCCTCCCCCGACCTGTCCCCTTTGGTAACCGTAAGTTTGTTTGTTTTCAAAGTCTGCCTACCCTTTATGCTTGATTTTCTGAAAGCAAAACAGGGAGGAGATGGGATGGGGCAGGGCAGGGGGCTGGTTAAAGGGGAGTCGGGGTCACATCTATTTTCACGATCAAAACTCAGAAGCACACTTACCTCTCATAGTGTTAGAAAAACAGCCAGCTTTGTATGGATGGGAGTGTTGCTTGTATCAAAGCCACTGCACTTGGCCCTGGGGTTGATGGATCTCTTTGTAACTGGAAATAGTTTCCTTTTTGCTCTTCCTCACTCCTTTGAATTCTCAAAACCCCACAGCCCAACAGCCCTACATCTTTTTCAAAAGAGAATTCTTTTCTACAAAATTTCTTGAGGGAAATTTTCTTTCAAGTCACCCTCCTTAAATTTACCTAAAGATGTTTCTATCTTTGATGGAAATATGACCACCAGATAATACTCCTCTGTCTAGGAGAGAGAGCACTTATTCATACCTTATAGTCCCGCAAGTTACAGATTACTTTTGCTTTGTAATTACTGGCCCTGTCTGCTTCTTGAGTCTAGATACAAATCTACCTTCCTAGAAGCCAATGCCTTTAAAAAAAAAAAAAAAAAGTCTTTATTCAGTTTTTCCCTGAAACAAGAAATAATGTAAATCTTTTATTTTGCTTTGCTGCAAGATCAGTATTCATTGAGAATCATTGCTTTTGTGGACAATGCTGTCCTCCAAGCCTATGGGCCTACTCTGCCTGTTTTCAGATTGATTTCTTTTTAAACAGTAGCTTCCCCTAGACATTTTTAGGGACCCCCAAGGTAAAAGGTCACCCCCAAATAGAAATCTCAATTGGCTTGCTGGGCTCGTTCAGCGGCTCTGCTGATTTCAAGACTGATGCTTCTTTGTGTAAACGTGCAGTCTGTGCTAAATTGACTCAAAGTCAAGGATTCAACATGTTAAGTCTTGAAACCACGTTTGTTGGGAGAACTGTGTGACCCTGACATTATGCAAAGCTGCTGCTTACCTTCCTTACCAACTGTCTGGCTTTTGCTCCTGGTCTTTTGGACATCCTCTTTGAAGACTAGGGCTCCTAAAGTAAACCCTCTCTGATCTCTGACGGAGAATGGACTTATAAGAGCCATAAATCAAAAGTAGCCTGAGAGCACCACAAAGCAAGCCTCTGTCCCCTCTTCTCCTTGAGAACTATATTGCTCCTGATCAGCACTTAAGTTCTTCTGAAAATGTGTAGGAGTTCAGATTTTTTAAAAATTAGTAGTAGGAGTTCCCTTCGTGGCGCAATGGTTAACGAATCCGACTGGGAACCATGAGGTTGCGGGTTCGGTCCCTGGCCTTGCTCAGTGGGTTAAGGATCCAGTGTTGCCGTGAGCTGTGGTGTAGGTTGCAGACGTGGCTCGGATCCTGCGTTGCTGTGGCTCTAGCGTAGGCCGGCGGCTACGGCTCTGATTAGACCCCTAGCCTGGGAACCTCCATATGCCATGGGAGCAGCCCTAGAAATGGCAAAAAGACAAAAATAAATAAATAAATACATAAATAAATAAATAAATAAATAAATAAAATAAGATAAAATAAAATAAAATAAAATTAGTAGTAGATCCTAAAGAAAGATCTAGAAAATATTGCAGTAAAGTTGCCAGATAGGGATATGTTAAACAGAACAAACAAAAGTCAGAATCCTGGGATTAACAGATATGCACTACTGTATATAAAATAGATAAACAACAAGGACCTACTGTGTAGCACAGTGAACCATATTCAACATCTTGCAATAACCTATAAATGAAAAAAATCTGTAAAAGAATATATATGTGTGTATACAAGTGTGTGTGTGTTTGTATGTATGTGTGTACATTTGTATAACTGAATCACTTTTCTGTATGCCAGAAACTAACACAATATTGTACATCAACTATACATCAATGTTTTTAAAGAAAAAGTCAGAGCCCTGAGCACACTGCATGCTGTTCAGCAGTCACAGTCTATTGTGAGTGAGTTTTTTAAGGGAGGCTAAGCTAATTGTCAGAAAATCTCTCATTTTCCATGCAAAAAAATTTAACATGTATAGCCTTTGATGTTTATTTTTATTGTAGCCTCAAAATGTGCAAAAAAGAATGTAGACTAACTAAAACACATTAGAGTGCCATTTTTCCAGGAGCAGTTTCAACACCAACCACAGTTTGCTGCTTTATTACACAGCTTCTGTTTGCACTTTGAACTCCGTGCATCAGGCCCCTCATTCCACACCATCTGCAGACTGCATCTGTGCAGCCCCATCCACCTCGCTAACAGTCACAGCTGAACTTGACTTTAACCCACTTTGAAAGTATGCAATTTATAAAGTCTGAAACTGTATTTAGGTATAAAACCCATGCAAGGGTCTGGAGGAACTGCAAGCATTGCAGGGGTTGGGGGGGAGTAACCATGACCTTCAGGAATTTGCTCTCTTGTCTCTGCCCTTTGCACCCTGGCAGGACTGGGTGAAGACAAAATGATCTAGGCATTGCCCGGTTATGAACAGAAACCCATGCGGCTGTTTAATTATTATAGAATGCCCTGTGCATGATGATCAGAATGGCCGTGACTTCCAAAGTCCTAGAGAAGAGGAACAATTACTGAACAACCTTAAACAAATATTAGGACTGGGAAGAGGTGGGGTCATAGGAAGAAGTACAAATGCCAACAAAGGAAATTCTGTTCAACTGCCAATCATCCCACATCATTACTTCACATTTAAAAAAAAAAAAAAAAAGCCATGCCTCCTACATGCTTCCCTCTAGATTATGTTCTAAACAAAGAAATAATTGTATCCTAGAGGCGGATGATCTGTTTAAATAACAAATGAAGTACGAGACATATGAACTATGAGACATGTCTCATGTGATGCTCTCTAAGTTATATGTGTGTGTGTGTTTTCTATATATAGCTCCATATAGTTTCAGTTGGCATCTGAAACTATATAACTGTATAACTACATATATACACATTATATCTGTGTGTGTGTGTGTGTGTGTATAACACATCTATTTTGGCTGCATCATTTTAGATGTCTCTCTGTCATAGGACACCAGAGACCTTCTCTTGACCGAAGTCCCACTGAGGGTTAGTAACTGAGTCAGAACCAGAAATTGGGTCAGCTCTGCTCCTGACCTTGGAGTTTCCAGAGACTGAACTTGGGTGGCCGATTCCACCAGGGGGTCTAAATAATGAACAGATCCCCCTCCTCATCCTCCTTAATTACTTTTCGTTGGTCAGACATCACCAGCTTTTTACAGGCTAAATCACTTCCTCTGCACGGGCCCATCAAGTAGAGAGTCTACACGGAGACCTCAGCCCCAAAGAACTATCTTAGGTGTGTGTTAGGGATGAAGCAGGCTCCCGGGAGCCCCTAGCACTGGTGCAGGCGGGGTGCTCTTTCCCTCCCTGCTGTCTGGCCATCCTCTCTTACCCAGAAACCCAGCACTGACTTAGCTCAGCACCGGCCATGTCCCCTCCATCTGCCTTAGGCAGTTTTACAGTTAACCACGTTGGTTTTGATGAGAATCTCTTGTGAAACCTGAGCGTCCAGCAGAACAGCAAGTGTACATGTTCCCCGGGGGCGGGGGCGGGGGGGTCACGCAGGGATGGCTCAGCCAAGGCTACCAGCCTCCAGCTCCCAAAGGAACCTCTGGGAAGTGGGGAACTGCTGTCTCCAGACCAGATTTGAACCCACACTACAATTTCCTTCTGGAATATATGTCCTCACAGCACTCGGGATTCAAATATCTTATACGCAGAAGTAGCCTTCCTCCGGAGAAATAAAGGCCTCTCTCCATCTCTCTGTGTCTGCCTCTGTTTCTCTCTCATACACACACACACACACACACACACACACACACACACACATGTGCATACTCATACAACACACACCAGTATTCAATTCCCACACCTCAGAGATTCTACCGAGACCTCTTCCCATGATGTATTCAATTCATTAAAGCTTCTTCTAGATGGACCAGGAACCAGTGAGCAGCAAGACAGTTATTTCCCAGCTTTTCTGATATGCCAAATATAAGCAAAACTTATAAAAATCTATGCATCTTTATTTATTTATAAAGCATATGTCTGTGCTACCATACTCATATAATTATAGTATGTGCAGTGTACAACCATCCCCAAGATAGATATTAAATAAAAAAACTTAAAAGGCTAGTGTTTTGTTTTGTTTTGTTTTGTTTTGTTTTGTTTTTTTGCACTGGTCAGACCCACCAGCTTTTTACAGGCTAAACCCTCTCCTCTGTGCAGACACATCAAGTAGACAATTTACATGGATTCCATTGCCCCGAAGAACTGCATTAGATGTGTGTTAGGAATGAACACACTTCCATGAAGACCTCATTTTTTTTTTTTTTTGGTCTTTTTAAGGTTGAACTCTCAGCATGTGGAAGTTCCCAGGCTAGGTGTGGAATCGGAGCTATAGCCGCTGGCCTATACCACAGCCACATCAATACCAATTCTGAGCCGAGTCTGAGACCTATGCCGTAGCTCATGGCAATGCCAGATCCTTATCCCACTAAGGGCGGCCAGGTATTGAACCTGTGTCCTCATGGATACTAGTCAGATTCATTACCGCTGAGCCACAATGATAACTCCAAAAACCTCAGTTTGATTAAGAGATCTCCAGCATCTACACAATTCAGGTGTTGCTGACTGGGACTTAGCTTCTACCAGGAGGCCTTGAGTCCTTGAGCTGGAAGGTCCTCTCGATGTGGAAGCATAAACTCCACTCCAAAAGGAACCATATGTTCTGAGCCCCAGGCCCTCCTCTATGAGCGGTCTTTGATGGGGAGGCCACAATAAGGACAGGCCTGACCAGTGAGTGGGTCAGGGAGCAGGGAACCCAGCACTTTGGGGCCAGGAAGTTGATTTCTACCTCACCACCAGCACTAACCACCTGTCTGAACTTGACCTGCTTCCCCAACTTTGCAGAGCCCAGGTTTCTCATCTGTAAAGTGGGTGTAATGATCCCTACTTTGGATGGTTGTCAAAAGACTTTGAGATAATATACACAAAATAGTGGACACAGAGAGGAGGTCAGTATGTAAGGTAACGGGAAAGTGCCACCAAAGGTGTGGGAAACAGAGGCCGCGAAGGAGAGCCAACTCTGCTAGGCCCAGAACATGGCCCCATAGCGGTGCCAGGAACGAGCACATAGTAGGATAAAGAACCTGGTCTCTTCGCCTCGCCAGAGAGAGGTGCAGAAATGGCCTTAGCCCTCTTTGATAGAGGGCTAAGCTCAGGAATATTAAAACTGACCATGGCAACAGGTAGTGTTTATTGAGCATATACTATGTGCCATACTGGACCTGCTCCAGACTTTTTCTGGTGTTACCTCATTAAATTCTTCACACAAACCTGTGAGCAGCTAATCTCATGACTAATCATATTGATTGAGGGGAATGTGGCATATAGAGGTTTGGACAGCAGCCTGAGGTTGGGCTGCTGGTAAATGAGAGACCCAGGTCCAAATGGCGGATGCACTCTGCAGCCCCCACCTTCTGCTGGCAAGGCAGAGAATGGATGCTGCTCTTTCAGTTTGACCTGCAAGAGAGCTTTATGGAGCTAGAGACTTGCCAAGGTCCCTGTGGACAGCAGGTGATGCTGTGTGGGGCTGATCCTTGGGTGACCTCGAGCTGGGGTCACTGTCCACTGTCAAGTCTATTTCTTGGACTGCAACGCATCCTCTGGAGGCTTCCGGTGGCTTTAGGTCCCCACTGTTGGTATTGATGCCTCCCTAGCTCACTAATTTCATGCTCATAGCCCCTACCCATCAGAGCTGCCCCCAAGGGAGACGTTCTGGTGGTTCCAGGATTGTCTACAAAAGATGTTCTCCAAGCCAGCAGAGCTTAAACTGAAATGAACATCAAAATCACCTGTTCCCAAGATGATGATGAGGTCCTGGCTGGGGGGTGGGAGTTTGGGGAGACCATGACTAAGTCTTTCTTCCCAGCCAACTCATCAAATTTGTCCATCTGAGATAAGACTGGTTTGATTCAGCAATGTGCTTCCTTAAGAAACCTTAAAGAGGGTCATATAAGGCTGACTCTGAACTTGCATAACTTGGAGAGACAGCACCAACTTAAATTCTGTGTCCTGGGTGCCTCTCTTGCCCCATCCCAGTCCATGTCCTGGGATCCAAGTACATAAAACCCACAGAAGGACCCACCCCCAAATTAGGGACCTCATACCCAAGTCCATCCTTTAGGAAGCCAGCAAGCTCCTGGGAACCAGCCTGTCAGCACCTTGACCCTGGCCAGGGTTTTCAGTGGAGCTCCCCGCAAACCCTCACATCCAGGTACTCCTGTGGCTGGGATAAAAATTCTACCCAGAAGCAGCTGATTCAGCTGTGACAACAAAAGTGGCCACATACCCCCACCACACAACCCCTTCTCCCCCGCTGTAACCTGGACCCTCCCACACCACAGGTCCCAGTTGCGAAGCCAGAGCCCCACTCACTGGTGGACCTTTGAGGATAATTCTCTCGATCCTTCTGCAGAAACATCTGCAATTTCGAAAGTCCCCGTCACCAGCCCCTCTGACATCATTATAAATCCTTTTCTCAAGTAGGTGGGTTTGAGGTTTTCTTTTTTTCCTCTTTAACCTTATTTGTATAAAAGGCATTTTTCATCTATTAGTCTACAGTGAGTTACCACAGAGGCGCAGAAAGTTCCTTCCCTTTCTCCCTGGGCTCCACGTGGCAAAGGACGCAGTAATTAATTACATTTCCCCCGCTGGAAGCCAGCTCCCAGCCAGGGAGAGTCCCCTGTTCGCCTAGAAGCAGGGAGCCCCGCCAGCCTCTAATTGTTGTTATGCAAACATCTTAATGGGAACAAATTAAAAGGCGCTCGTGCTAATTATTCTTTGCAATAAAAAGTAATAATAAACTAATAAAGCTCCTTTGGAAAGGGGATTCTGTGTTAGCTCAAAAGACTTGCTTTCCTTGTGTGCATCTGACAGGGAAATAAAAACTCCGTAGTGTAAACTGAAGATGATAGCTGGGGAAACTCTTATGACTCAGAAAATGCCCTTCTTATGCTTAGTGAGTGCCATCTGCATACACCCAGGGCCTGGCCACCCTAGCCCCACTTCTTCGGGCTCTATCTCTCCAATCTCTCTCTTCCTTCTACAGCGCCCCCACCCAGGGCTTCCTTCTCCTCCCTGGACCCCAGCTCCACTTGAACTTTACTCAGGCTTTATTTGGTTCTTTCTGGGGAGGCCTGGCCCCAGGCCCATGCTGACAACACCCACAGTGGGCTTCCCCTGAGGCCAGGGCTTTTTGCCATTTTGTGCTCTGATTTCATCCCCACTGGATCAGTGTAGAATCCAACTGGTCATTTCCACAGAAGCAGCTGGAGTTTCAAAACAGCCTCCTCTCTCAGCTGCTTTTCTATAAAGACCGCAGAGCCTGAAGGAGTCGAAATCAGACAGGGACTTTGACCCCTGTGGCCTCACATGAGCCTGGACAACCCCTGTGGTCTGGGCCCTGTGATGGGTTCTGGAAACATCCAGGGCAAGTGACAAGGAGCGCACGGTGGGGGCACAGTGCCTCTGTCCCAGGCTCGTAGAAGGAAAGGTCTGGTCTTCGTGTCAGTTTGGTAATTAAGTTATGTTGACGTTTGTAAATACTGAAAACATCTAACGTTCTCCCAGAGGCATGTCCCTGCCATCATTTCTTTTCATCAAAAGCCTTGTGAGAAAAGTACACCCTGGAAGCCTCATTTGATTAAAATTTTAAAAGGAGCATGAAGCAAAGATGAGTTAAGAAGGCCACCAGGGGAGTTCCCCCTTGTGGCTCGGCAGTAGCGAACCTGACTAGTGTCCAGGACATGGGTTCGACCCCTGGCCTTGCTCAGTGGGTTAAGGATCTGATGTTGCCTTGAGCTGCATTGGCATAGGTCACAGATGCAGCTCAGATCTGGCATTGCTGTGGCTGTGGTGTAGGCCAGCAGCTGCAACTCCAATTTGACTGCTAGCCTGGGAACATCCATATGCTGCAGGTGCAGCCCTTAGAAAGAAAGAAAGAAAGAAAGAAAGAAAGAAAGAAAGAAAGAAAGAAAGAAAGAAAGAAAGAAAGAAAGAAAGAAAGAAAGAAAGAAAGAAAGAAAGAAAGAAAGGAGGGAGGGAGGGAGGGAAGGAAAGAGGGAAGGAAGGAAGGAAGGAAGGAAGGAAGGAAGGAAGGAAGGAAGGAAGGAAGGAAGGAAGGAAAGGAGGAAGGAAGCCTCTGGACCACACAGCTTGTGCAGCAGAGCCCAGGGGGAGCGGATGCTCTCTGCCTTACCCACTTGCCTCCTGTGACCAGGGCAGAGCCCCTGTGCAAAGGCCAGCTCTGCTCCTGCAGAGTCACCTTGGGGAGAAGACCTCACCTCTCTGTCATCCCTTTCCTGTCTGTGCAGTGTGACTGTGATGACACCACCTTGCGTACTAGGCTGAGGGGGGCCTGGCACAGAACCCTCAGGTGGCTTCTACCCATCATAGAACCTTTCCTTTCTATTTGACTTGCCTTTTTCCCTTAGACTCTATTCTGCTTGATTTTCCCATTTTCCTGTTTACATAGTACGGTAAACCAAATCCAAAATGTGAACCCCGATCCCATCCTTCCTGTGGTCAAGCATGAGCATCTAATGCACCCTTGAGGACTGGCTCATCTTGCTGCTGGTAGTAAATGCCTGATGAGTGGGTGAGGTGTGGGGTGGATGGAAGGAGCCTAGGACTGACTCCGGGTCCCTACTTGGGCCATGTGTGCCTTGGCACCACGAGCTTCTACTCCCAGTAAAACTAAGAGGCAGAGCCTGAGATCTCAGTTCTGGTGAGCGTTCTGAGAAAGGCAGGTGGAGCTCCCGTTGTGCTTAGAGAAAACGAACCCAACACATATCCATGAGGACACAGGTTCAATCCCTGGCCCTGCTCAGTGAGTTAAGGATCCAGCCTTTCCACGAGCTGTGGTGTAGGTCACAGATGGGGCTTGGATCTGGCATTGCTGTGGCTATGACATAGACAGGCAGCTGCAGCTCTGATTCTGCCCCTCACTCATGCTTTGTTGAGGGGGCCTGTGCGTGGCAGGAGGAATAGCCGTGTCCCCATCCCCACCCACTAGATGCCAGTGGCGCTATCGCTTCAAGACATGACAACGGAAACTGTCTATAGGCAAGACCCAATGTCCCCGAGGGCTACAGTCACCCTATTTGAGAAGCGCTGCTCCAGAGAAACCTTAGGAACCAGTGCCCTATGATCGCTTCCACCTCCTCATGGGTCAGGAAATAAAAAAGATGTGGCGATTGGACCCCTCCCCAACATATTTGTACCCCTATGCCTAGTTGGACTCTTGCTCCAGCCTCCTTGTGCTGGTTCAAACTGTCTACAGGAACTAACAGGCTAACAGCAGGGACCTTGAAAGCAGGGTGGTCAGTCACATTCCCCATAATTAAAAGCAGAAGGTCAAACCTCCATGATTCCAGTCTGCTGAGGACAAACAAGAAAGAATTGATGCATTAGGAGTCCTTTCTAGAGGAAGCCAGGCCTGTTAACTTGATCTTTGTTTTTCTACTGAAAAACTAGGGCAAGGGAAAGAAAAGTAGGTACTCTGAGATAAGGCCTCCAAGTTGCTTGGGTTAATGTACACCATGGTTAAATTCAGAAGGCAGAAGGCAGCCCATAGGAAGTGATGAGAAACCACTGCTGGAATGTCAAGTTTTCTTGAACAGGCACTATCATGAAGCATTTTCCATGGGTTGGGCTCTGCTTTAAGTGCCTTGTGAATAGCAACTCACATCATCCCTGTCACCTATATGGTGAGGACAATCAACTTCCTCATTTCACCCATGGATGGCTAGGGCCCAGAGTGGCCAAGAAATTTAGCCAAGATCACACAGCTGGGAAGTGGTAGGGCTGAATTCCACTCTAGTCTGGCTTTGGATCTTGAGCATTTAACTCCTAAAAGGTGCATATTCCCAAGAGATGATCTTCTAGAGAGGGTGTAACTGGGACACTTGTGTCCTTTGGAATAAATTCATAATGAGTGAGCTGAGTCTCTAATTACAGACATCATGGGAAGCAGAACTATGATTTGATGATGAAAGAGCCCTTCACTCCTTTAAAACTGCATTTGAAGTGCATGATACTGTCATTCTGAATTTTTCCTGTGCCTGATTTTGAATAACTCATTTTCCTTCCCTTTTCATAAAGGGATTGCCAGCCTGTCTTTGTTGAAGGCTCTTAAAATCTAGAAAAGATATAGTCAAAACAAAAAAACAAATAGCTAATCATAAGTCCAAGAACCTACGGATCATTGAAGATTTAGTCAAAAGTTTCAAAAATCCCAAAGCACATTCAGTTCTGTTTTTCTACACGCTATTTGCTAATCTTTTATGAGAGGATACTTCTTCATGCTCCTTTCCAAAATTTCCATCATCCCCATTATTTCTGGTAGCAGGGTTGTGAGAACCACCCAACAGGGCTGTTGATCAGTGGAGAGACATCACTGTGCTCGTGACTTGTTCAGAGACAAGCATGTGCATGGGATGCTGGGGGCGCTGGGGGAACAAGGGCAAGCCTCCCTCCATCCCCACCACAGACATGCATGAGCAGGATCTCTGCTCTTGGAAGCAGCAGGGTTACCAGAGTGGTGCTCTGATGACCAAATCTTCTAGGATACCCACTGGGCGCTCATGCAAAAGGCCATGTTCTAGCTCTGGCTCTTATTTATTCAGTTCATAGATTTACTGTAGCACTTACCAAAATGTAACTCAAGGTTTTCTGTTTATAAATGTATTCTCCCAGAGACTCTGCGTTCTTTGAGAAATAAGCTCTTCGCATTTTCCTCTTTATTCACCCCACATGGCAGGGTGTGGGCACTCAACAATGCTGGATGGATGGATGAATGAAGGGATATATGGATAGGTGGAGGGAGGGAGGGATTGAGGAAGGGAAGGAAGGATGGATGCATAGATGAATGTATGGACAGGTAAATAGAAAGACAAAGCTCCTTGAACTTACTGTGAAAGTGTAGAAACCCCAATGGGTATGAGCAGACGTGTCCATGGCAGTCTCTCCACCCACACAACCAAAGCAGGGAGCAAGTAACTAGGAACTCCACCCAGTCTTGGTTCCCCCTTAACTCCTGTAACCAGCTAATGTTAGGAAGGAGTGTATGGGGATATTATAGCAACGAACAGGTGGCAAGGGCTGGTTCCACCTCTGTCCAAAGGGTGAGGGACAGGAGTCCTGCAGATGGTCTCATGGGAAGCTGGGCAAGTGCAAGAAAAAGCATGTGAGAAACACTTCATAGTCAACGGGCTTCTTTCTGTTCCTGAGTCAACTGGTTTGTGCTTTAAATGGAAGACCTATGTGGAAAGATGAATGCCTATGACCAAGAGAGTCATAAACACAGGGCCGACAGTGAGCTCCAATCCATTTCCCATTGGGTTACCTCTGTGACACCAAAGGCCAGAAAGGATGCTCTGGATTCCTCTCTTGTATACCCAAAGAGACCTTTTTTTATGGGAAAATTTAACCATGTTTTTTTCTTGTTCAAAAGAAAAAATGAATGGAAAATCAGAAAAGGTTTGATGAATAGCTTAGCGTAGATTTGGCATTAAGATCAAAGTCTTACCTAACTCCGTGAAGTCTTAGGAAGCCATGTGATCTGTCCTGCTGGACACTGAGCTCATTGTCCCCAGCACCCTTTCTCTATATCTCTCAATAAGGGAGAATTTTCTTCGGTGATATTGTGTGTGTGCATTCCCTTCCATTCCAAGACTTTCGGCATCTGCTGAATAATTGTAGGGTCTCCAAAATCATCCTGCTCATTCCCCAAACTCCCTTTGCACCTAAATCCCCCTTGGCCAAGCCTGGACTTTGGTCATCTGGAAGATCCACCTTTCTCCATAGCCATGTCTTCTTAGGAGAGGGTCCCCTGGGCTGGGCTTCATTTTGGCTCCATTCAAGAATGTTCCTTAGTGGATTTTCTATCTAAGTAAATGCCTTCTTATCTTTGTAATTGCCATGTTTTTTCTTAAGATTTGGTCTTCTGGCTCCTTCTTCATGGATATGTTTGTTCAGTCCCATTTCTTTTATTTAGATCGTATTTGGGAACTTCTGCCAGAGTGATCCTTTCTCATTCATTTTCCCATTTTCTTCACCTTAAAATATCTCAAATCACTGGTTCTTAACTGGAGGGAGAGGGTGAGAGGGTGGGGTTAGTTTTGCCTCTAGTGTACATTTGACCCTGTCTAGAGACATTTATAGTGGTCACAGCTGGTGGGGAATAAGAGAGGCATGTTAGCATTTAATGGGTGGAGACAAGAGAAGCTAGGGAACATCTATAATGTTCAAGACAGCCTCCCACAAACAAAGAAGTATCAGGCCCCAAATATGAATAATGACAGGATTGCAAAATCCAACCACCAGAACAATGATTGTAGAGATGTATTTCTGCCCCTTTTACCCTCTTAGTACTTTATTTTCTGGAAAGTGCAATGTTTCTCACCTCCAGAAGTTGGGAAAACAATTGTTGATGTCTTCAGAACAAGTCCTGTCAGAGGGTAAATGGAGAATCTGAAAAGACTTAGAAATTACAGTGGCAGAGGGCACTTGGTAGGGCCTTTCATGGGCCAGTGTGTATTGTAAGCACTGTAATATTATAAAAGGGGATCCTAATCTCTGTATTATGTGGAGTAGGGAGCTGTAACCTTAAACTGATGGTCTGAAGACTATCATAAGGATTTTGTGTACCAGAGGAAAAGGAAAAAGACGGAAGAGAAACAAGCTTGAAGAGTCAAAGCTAGAGGGAGAACTGAGAGGCCCCCAGATCAGCAGCTGGAGGGGAAACCAGGAGAAGGAGTCCTTGGAGCAGTCAGGGGGACTGCCAAGCTGGTGAGGTGGCCAACAGGGCTATGCCTGAAGCTCAAGAAGAAAGATATTCCTACCAAGGCTAAAGGATTCCCTTAAGGGAGAAGCTAAGTACTGGAGGGCAGCGGCAGGGTGGGCCAGGAAGAGCAGTGGGCATGAGGTTGAGATGGTAGTAGAGGTGTGAGAAGCAAAGAAGAGCCATAACTCTAGGAGACAGTCATCCAGGAAGCACACCTGCTCTAAAGGGCAGGGAATTCCTACTGGGTGTGGAAATCTCTCATTGACCTCCATACATTATCATATTTATCCACCCAACACTTCCTATTCCTGAACTAATATTATTAGACTGACTTTGAAGATGACACGTGGATGTTCAATGTTTAGATAATGAAAATAAGAACTGTGAAGCTTAGAAAGGTTAAGAGAAAAACAAGCTTGCACAACCAATAACTCAAGGTATGTTTATAGCTTTCAGATAAGTTATTGAATTACTACCTTTCTTTTAATCTTCCTAGCTGTATGTAATACACTGAAATTTCTTCCAGCTTGAGCTTGGAGTGGGGGTATTGAGCTGACCACCAACTGGGCAAAAAGGAGGGCAGCTGGCCAGAACAAGAGAGGCAGCAGGGAGAGGTCAGCCAAGAAATTTACCACTGGAGGATGGGAATGAAAAGCAAGCACCCATTCTTTTGTTCATAGATGTAATCATCTAGATTTCAAGTAGAATGGGAACTATATTTAAGAAAAAGACGTTCCATCCCCAGTTTATACAGCAGATAGATGAATGGGGTCCCTCCCCCCGCCGTCTCATTTCCTCTGTGTCTTCGGTGACCATAGAACCAGATTCTCAACATTCTCACCTCCACCCCCATTTCCCTTCCCAGCTTCTTCCGATTCTAGAACCGACTGCATCAGGTTCATCACACACCGTAAAACATGTAAGTGATGACGCACTAGTAAACCTACTAAAAGGTGGATGTGTGTGTGACACCCTTAGAAAATGGCCTGGAATACAAAGATCACATGGCATAAAACATCTCTCAAGAAGCTTTCTTTCTAGTAAGGGAGGCAGAGCAAAGCATGAGAAACAGTGAATGGCGATACGACTTGGGTAACACAGCCTGAGTGTGCCATCACAGAGCAGGAAAACAATGGATGGCTGAATGGGGAGCCATGAGCCACAGAGGGCTCAGAGAGGAAGCCAGCCAGAATGGTCCAGGGGTGTTCATGGGCAAGGAAGAGACCTCTTTTGCACACTGGTAAACAGCGAAATCGAAGCCAGATTTTTTTTTTTTTTTTGGCTTTTGTCTTTTGTCTTTTGTCGTTTTAGAGCCATGGCATATGGAGGTTCCCAGGCTAGGGGTCCAATCGGAGCTGTAGCCACTGGCCTATGACAGAGCCACGGCAATGCCAGATCTGAGCCACATCTGTGACCTACACCACAGCTCACGGCAACACCGGATCCTTAACCCACTGAGCGAGGCCAGGGATCGAACCCGAAACCTCATGGTTCCTAGTCGGATTATTTTCTGCTGTGCCACGATGGGACACAGCCAGATCTCTGAATGTGCCACAAGAACGCTGCACTTGAACTTGCAGACAAGGCAGTATGAAAGAGTCCCCTGGAGTGTCTGTTAAAATGCAGATTCCCAGGGCCCACTCTGAAGGCCATGAGAGGCCTAAGGCCCAAGGGCACAAGAGTCTGCATTTTAACAGCCCCTGTAATTTTTGGTCACACTTTGAGAAACACTCAGTAACAGGAAGACCATAACTGGTTTTGACGAAGTCAAAAGGGAATCTTCATGAAATTTCAGGGCTTAGCAAATTATGCATAAACTTTTCTGCCAGCACCACCTGTGGCAGGACCGCCACATTTAGATTGTGAGTCCTCTCTTGCCATTGTATGCTCATACTTGGATGTCCTAGGCTAGCTTCTCTGATAATACTTCATGCTAATTAAATGTGACTTAAAAACATACTTTAAAGTACATGCGACAAGATCCTAAAGTTAGATCAAGTTGGGTCTAGAATAATCAAATAGGGGCTCCAATTTCTGTACTGTTACACAAAACTATACAGCTTCTGAAAAATAAGGACATTGGCTGAATTCCTACTCTGAGATGCAAACGTTTTCATCACTAGAAAAGAGCCTAACTGGGTTGGGTTTGAGGGTTTTTTTTTTTTTTTTTCCACTCCACCCCTGCCCCACCATTTCTTGCAGAACCTGGTCTAGACTCTCCTGAATCCCTGAAGAGGTTCCCAATTAGGATTGAAGAAATCCCTTAGCTCTTACAAACTTTCCTTCCCTATGGAGCACAAAGGAAGTTTCTTCTCCATTAGCAAGGGGCTGGTCTTAAAACAGAGTCACAGGAGGGAATAAATACCACTGGGCTGAAATATTTGCACTGGCATCCATCAAGATTCATTCTAGTGTGGAATCCTCTGCACATGGCTTGTAGCCTATACAGAGACTCAGAACAAGAAATTTGTGGAGAATGGTGGGCCAGGAATCGCCTAAAGCCTTGCCATTCCAAGTGTGCTCTTTGGACCAGATGTGTCGGCATCACTGGAAACTTGGTAGGAATGCAGAATCTCCCGGGGGTCCCAGACCTGCAGAAACAGAGTCTGCACGTTCACAAGAGCCGGACGCAGGTATAAGGCACATTGAAGTTTGAGGCGGACTGTCCTCTATCTGCAACCTGCCCCCCATGATTTGAGACTCTCGGCCTCTGGACGCTTTGCAGAGATGAGCCAGTGGAATCAGTTGCAGGGTGGCTGGGTGCGGGGGTGCGAAGGGGGAGTGTGGGAGGGTGGGGCAACTGCTGGCTTCACTCCCTCCTGCCTCCTCGCCTTTCTTGATGTTCTCCTGGCGGCTGCACCTGCAGGGTTGCTGCTTCTCTGGAAAGCCTCTTGAAACAGAGCCCCCCAGCCTTGCCCCTAGGGTGGGGCTGCACTACCTCTTTTCTCTCTGAGAGACCGGGATGCTGACAGCCTCAGATGGAGGCATCCTGTTTATCGAAAAATAAACCGGCAGTTAAAGCAGGGTTGCGAGAGCGAGAAAACCACAGGCCTGCGCGCCGCTGATAACGCCCGGGCAGGCAGCTTTTGCAGAAGTTCCGTCGCTGCAGCGCGCAGAGCACCAGGCCCGCGCCACCGCCTCCTTTCCTGTCTCTGCTTCTCCTGTCCTCGCCCGTTTCTGGCTGTTGCCTCTGTGTCGCTCTTTCAGTTACTTCACCCATTGTTTTTTCTAAAGGATTCTCTCTCTGCGCCGTGATGAGGGATGGAGCGACAGGCTCCAGGCGGATAGGCACAGATCCCAGACAGTGTGCTGAAATTTACAAGCTGTCATGAAATTGACAGTTTAGGGGAGACTGAGGTTTCTCTTTCCTGTGCGGTGGATAACGCTTTGACCTGACTGTAAAAAAGAAGGACCGAGAAAAAGCAATCCAGATGAGACCCATAAGACCACAGTCTTGTGTCAAAGGAACCCCCAAGTCCAGTATCCAGATTGTTTTCTTTCTTGGAGTAAGCTGACCTGGCCTGATTCCATGCGGTGAATAACTAATTACCAATCTTCCCCTTTTGGGGGATATTAAAAGCTCTTTCCCCATTCGCCTGTTATCAGATAAGCAAAGCAGATGAGAAGTCAGTGGGTAACCACAGGTACAACCACAGTATTCGCTGGAAACCAAAGGACTTGACCCTCCAAAGCAAAGGGTGTAATTGAGAATTAACCTGAAAATAGGTTCGCCCAAGCTATAAAACTCACTGCTCTCAAGTCAACAACAGGGACTTCTCTAAGTGTAAAAAGGACAAGTTCCACCCCCCACCAACACAAAAAAGAACATCTCCAACCACAGAAAATGGCTCCTATTGGGGCTGACTGAAAGTACAGCAGAGGCCAGCATGTCCCCAAGAAGTCCTGATGATTGCTGGGGATTCTGGCTGTCCTGATTAAGGCTCTGTCCTGAAGTTCCAAATTTGCTTCTGCTATTCACCTTTGTCTGAAAACACAGGGTAGACACAGACCATACACAGTCAGTAATGTTCGTGGTGAATTAACAACCCTGGGTGAATAAAAATCTTCCTATTTTGGAGTTCCCGTCGTGGCTCAGCAGAAACGAATCTGACTAGCATCCATGAAAATGCAGGTTCGATCCCTGGCCTTGCTCAGTGGGTTAAGGATCTGGTGTTGCCGTGAGCTGTGGTGTAGGTTGCAGACATGGCTTGGATCTGGTGTTGCTGTGGTTGCAGTTTAGACCAGCAGCTACAGCTCCCATTTGACCCCCTAGCCTGGGAACCTCCATGTGCCATGGGTGTAGCCCTAAAAAGACCAAAAAAAAAAAAAAAAAAGAATCTACCTATTTTTAAGGATTTCCAGAGAGCTGTGTCATTTTCCCATTTCCTTCCCTAGAAACTTCTTCAAATTGGCTTACTCTGCCGTTGAGTGACTCCTCACACCTCTTATTAGGGAGCTCCTGCTCCCAGTTCTATGACCTCTTGTTCTTTTATCTCATGGATGGCCTCATGTTGTATTACCATGTTCTCTTGGTTGAAGTTCTTTTATTGGATCCAAATAAATACAAGGCAAATGAACTTATCTATGAAACAGAAAGAGGCTCGCAGACATAGGAAATAAACTTATGGTTGCCAAAGGGGATAGCAGAGAAGTGGTGTTGGGGATGAGGGGAAGAGATATAATTTAGGAGCTTGGAATTAACATACACACACTGCTATATATAAAAAAGATAAGCAGCAAGGACCTAATGTGTAGCATTGAGAACTGTAGTCATTATTTTGTAATTACCTATAAAGGAAAAGAATCTGAAGAATATTTATGCATGTATAACTGAATCACTTTGCTGGACACTTGAAATGAACATAAGATTGTAAATCAACTGTACTTCAATTTAAAAAAAATTAAATAAAGGAAAAAAGAAAAACAGAACAAAAAACAAATGGAGGGCCCCGTACATGTGAATTAAGCAAGGTATAGACTCTAACAATGAATAACTCAATTGTATCATGAAATAAAGGAGTGCATACTCAAGTCAAAGAATGGTTAATTCTCAGGGGCAGAGGAGAGGATGCGATGGGCTAACATGAGCCAGGTAGGATTAATAAAGTGCTCTGTCCGGTGGGGAACACTGGCCATCTCCTAAGACCGGTGTGGGGCATCGGAAGCACTAGGGGGAGGGGTGTGGCCTGCTCTGCTCGCTGGGGTGGAAGGGCCCACAGAGAGCTTGAATACACTTAAGAGGGAACTTTCTTTAGTAGGCAACTGTCCAAATTGATGCATGATTATTTTTGTTAGTTACTTCATAGACCTCATTGCAAGGACCTAAATGGACTTCTTTCTCGTTTGAAAATTATTATAAACAAATGAAGACAAAGACTGTGTATTGAAAATAATAGATCTGATTTTAACTGTATATTCTGGAATTTACACATCAATAATTGCAGTGTCCTTCGAAGGAGTCCTCTGAGAAAATTACACCATCATTCCAACAGCTCCGTTATTATTTTAAGCCATTGTGGAGCTGCTCTTTTGAAATGATTTCTAGGGCAGTTTATTGGTTAAACAAGTAAAATAATCTCCTGCCTTTTAGATCCACCTCATTTTTGACCCAGACAAGCATTACCAGGCTTCATTATCTACCTTATTTATCAGTAGTCTCCATCTTAAAGGGCTTCTGGCTATTTATAAAAATCAAATTCATTGTTGATGTTGATCCAGACAGTGTGCTTATTCCAAAGAACATGCTCTGCCCTACGAATTCTCTTCTGAAAAAGGGAGTCCAGCTGGATGCTGAGAATTTCAGTATCACAAAAATATAATGGAAAGTTGCAAGGTATCTAGGTTTAAAGAGGCAATATTATCAGCCTACAACCTCTTATATATGGTCTACCTACAACCTCTTATATATGGTCTAAAAAGCCAACTTCAACAACCACATCAGGTTAAAAAGAAAAAAAAAAGCTAAAGAATAGCCAGCCTGGTGCACTAATGTCATGACATAGTACATTTAGTGTTACGTTACTTGCACTGAGTAGGAACTGTATAACTGATCCTTACTCTTTAAAAAGTTAAAAGAATAAGAGCAGAAATTGAATTAAAATTCTGTGAAGTCTTGTGGGAAATGCTAAGAGATCATATATTACCTAAGAATGCTTTAATTGTTAATAGCAGGTTGATAAATGCATTTAGTTTTATCAGGGTGTTAGTTTGGCTGCTGTAACAGAGATTGCAAATTACTGAGGCTTTAACAAGATAGAAGTGTGCTTCTCTCCCTTGTAGAAGTGAGGGTAGGTTGTATGGGAATCTTCATAATCACCAAGAACCAGATCTCTTCCTCTGTAACACCTGGCTCTTAACTCATGGCTCAAAATGGGTGCTCTAGCCCCCAACATCACATCCATATTCCAGCCAGCAGGAAGGGAGAATATAGAAGCAAAAGGTCTACTCTTTCCCTTTAAGACCAGGCTCTGAAATTTGCCACAGTACTCTTGCTCACAATCTGAGGGTTTTTTTGTTTTTGTCTCTTCCAGGGCCATACCTGCGGCATATGGAAGTTCCCAGGCTAGGGGTCTGATCAGAGCTATAGCTGCCAGCCTACACCACAGCCACAGCAACACCAGATCCAAGCCGTGTCTGCAACCTACAGCACAGCTCACAGCAACGCCAGATCTTTAACTCACTGAGTGAGGCCAGGGATCGAACCCAAAACCTCATGGTTCCTAGTCGGGTTCATTAACCACTGAGCCACAATGGGAACTCCATAATCTGTTGATTAAACAAACACCTAGGGATTACCTCACTGTAGGGGAAGCTGGGAAATGCAGTCTTGCTGTGCAGCCACATGTCAAGCTAAATATATATATTAGATTATTCATATTTCATATTTTAACATGTTTATATTTAACGTAAATATAATATATACCTATGCAATATGATATACATTTCATATAATATATGACATAATAGTTTAATATATAATAAAATATTTAATTTAATTTAATATATCATCGTATTATATATTACTATATAAAGTGAAATATAATTATATTAATTATAACAATACAATAGAAATAGATTAATGTGTATATTATAAATGTATTAACATGATACATAATTAATATATCTTATATTCCTGTAACATCAATATGCTGATATAATATATAATAATATAATTCACATCAACATCTTAACATATACATGTATAGTTAACATATTGATATTTTGGGTTCTATCTATATATTATCTATATATATAAAAGAAGCTGTCTGACATATAGGAATTTCCGGCACCCACAGAAACTCCCTCTGTTCTCTCTCCATCCTCAGTGGTACACACCTGTGGTCCCCAGCAGTCACCCTGGGGACTGGGCAAAGCTGACCTGACCTCCAACCCTGAGCACCACCCCCCAACCTTTTCCCCAACACTCAGGGTCCCATTTCTATCCAGATGCATTTGCACCAGGGGAACACCCAGAAGACAGAGCAGAGCAGTTCAAAGTGCCGCAAAGGCCTGTCTGGCCGGAGGCCCCTTGGCCCCTCTGTGACGAGGGGAGCTGGTCACTGGCCGCCCTCCCCGCTTGCCGCGTAATAGGCTGCTTCAGCCCAATCTGCCCGCCAAGCTGGGAGGGAGGGAGAATGAATCGCAGAATGAGAAGGGAAACCTTCCTGGGTGGTGAAGACAGACGGGCCTCTTCTTCCCACAGCAAGGACCGATGGGTGTCAAGCATGTCACACCTGACTCATTTCACAGAAGTTACTTGCTAATTTTTAGGAATTTCGCATGCTAGTAGTTAAACGCAGCCGTCACTCAAAATGCAATTATATAGAGTTCAACAAATTATTTTACAACAAATGCAATACGTACTCGAAACTGGTCGCTGCCTGGTTATTTTACTAAGGGTTCCAGTGGTCTGTCTATTCTTGAGGTCATTTCCGCCTGTTGCCTCATTGTCTCTAAAGGGTGAGAACTCGACGTCGCGGATGGCTGCTGTGGTGGTGGGGTGAGGGGGCTGTACCAGTGGGTGACCACTGATACCTGCAAATGCCTTAACAGGCTTTATGTCCTGGATACTAAATCCTCCCCAGGACCCACTGGTTTAGGGTGGGAAAGAGCTGCAGGCTCTCCTTTGACCTCAGAGACATGTCAGTCCATCCTGAAAGGGTCTGAGAGCACCACAGGCTCCATCAACAGCAAGGCAAAGAAGGAATTACTTTGGTCCCTCAGACCCTCAATTGCCCCTACCCAATAAAGACCCTTCCTCTCCTCCAATCCTGCGCCTTTCTCCAGTGCTGTCCGCAAACGGCAGGACCACCAGGAGGTCCCTCGGGAGAGTTCCTATTACTCATCCTCCATCTCAGCTGCCCGCTAACCTGTGCTCAGTCTGGCTTAGATGACCGTGATCTCTCAGCAAACTGCTTTTGATACTTAGGCTGGTGGTGGTGGAAATTAAAAACAAAGGTGTCTTCCTGATAGGTGGGTTAGGGCGCTGTTTTCGCCGGCTCCTGGAGCCCTTGCCAGCCTCTTAAATGGGAATTCCCACCCTCTCTGGGAAACTTGGAGATAAAGGCTCTGAGCTTGCTTTGACCTCAAGCACCACCCCCCCCCCCCTTAGGAGGAGAGGTGCTCTTGGGACCAGCCTACCTGGAATGGCTAAGGGTCCTTCTTCTCCTGCTCTCCTGGGATGCCTCTGGCAGGCCCCCGCAGCTGGCTTCCTGGGTCCCCAGGGTCCCGTAGTCCACACTCATGTGGACACTGCAGGAAACCCCAGCCTCAGAACTAAGGCCCCTTCTCCTCCCCATTGCTACAAGCAAAATGATGACCTTATGTCTCCATCTGGTATCAGTTCTAGGGTCCGTTTCTCTGTGGCTTCAGAAGTTGAAGTGGGGAGGGCGATAGTGTTGGAGCCAGCATATTTCTATCATGTTCACACCCACAATACATGTAATATGCGTAGTGCCTGGTTTCGGTGTCTATGTGTCAAAGTGTCTGTGATCGTGGCTTATCTCACAGATAGCAGACGAATGAAATTTCCCCAAGGGAGGAAAAAATAATCACTGCTTGGAAGGTTAAGACCAGCTCATTTATTTAGTTGGTTACTTAGTTCACAAACACCTATATAGTTCTTGCTGCATGCCAGACGTTGTCCCAGTGCTCAGAGGTGATGCCTGAAGTAATCCTCAAAGCATCAATCCTTTCATGGTTGATGTTGCCATTAATCCCACTCTACAGATGAGGAAACTGAGGCACAAATTGGTGGCCAGGGTCTCAAGATCCAACTCAGACAGGCTATCTCCCACGGTTAATGCCCCCTTGCTTAAGCGTGGTTCAAAACTCAAAGACAAGGTGCCCAGTGGGCCCTACCGGGCACAGCATTCTCACTTGAGAAAAGTCACATATGTCCCCAACTCCCCCACAGTCACTTCCCAGGCACCGCTGACAGCCAGCACGGCGGAGATAGACTGGGAATGACCCGAGGCCTCAAATCCCTCTGTGGACCTCACCCTCCACCACATTCAGATCTAGTGGAACTTTCTGATGAGTGATACATCGGCCGGGTCCCCTTTTGTGGGGTTGGAAGGAGGAAGGGGAGACCTTCCCATCACCCTTCTCAAGGGCCACCGTGGAGACTCAGATCAAAACTTTCTGTGAGATTCCAGAGAATCATAGTTTTCTTTTAAGTTGTAGGTAAATTGTACTTCTGTCACTATCGAAGGGCATTATTTAAGGCATCCGCAGCCTCAGTTAAGCTAGTCACTTATTTTTTTAAAAAGCAAGAGTTCCACCTACACCTCATCTTATCCCACCGAAAGTCAGTCCTGGCTTAATTCTAAAACAGAGGTGGGAAGTGGGGTAAGAGGAAGAGGGCTGGGCAGTGGCAGGTGACATTTGCAGCTTCCTCTTCCCTGTCCTCAAGGTGACAGTACGACTAAGGAAGCCAGCAGGACTGAGGGCCTGAATTGCTCTGGGAAACATGGAAATTCTCTCTTTTAAAAAAAATTATCATAGTTGATTTACAATGCTGCATCAATTTCTGCTGTACAGCAAAGTGACCCAATCATACATATATACATTTTTTTCCATGCTATCTTCCATCCTGTTCTACCCCAGAAAACTCAATATGGAATTACTATATGATCCACCAATCCCACACCTGGGCATAGATCCAGAAAAAAACAATCATTGAAAAGGACACATGCACCCACATGTTCATCACGGCACTATTCACAGTAGCCAAGATATGGAAAAAACCTAAATGTCCATTGACATTTGGTTGGATGGATTAAGAAGATGTGGTCTATATACACAATGGAATACTACTCAGCCATAAAAATGGAAATTCTCTTGCATAACAAAACTCTTTCAGGTCTCATGGCCTTTCACTTTCTCCTCCTGGTTCTCTCTTACCTCTGCCAAGAACTCAACAAAGTCTCTCAGGAACATCCCTCAGAAATCAAGATACATTCCATCTTTCTATATGAAGCCACTTTCTAAATGAGGACAAACCAAACCCAACCATTAAACCACCGCATTTTCTAGTGGGTACTGTTGCAGCCCAGGATTCGTGTCTGCTAGGAAATGGATGATTCTGTGATGACATATGCACAAGAGACCATTCTTCTGTCTGTTTCCAGGCTCTCTGGTGAATAAAGTCTAGGAGGAAATGGCAAAAACTTTCTATAAAGAAGAGACCAAAAACCATGCTATTTCTATTCAAAACCACTTGTAAGTTTTCAGGATTTAGGGAATAATCCTTTTTCAGTTCTTTCTTTGCTATAGATATATCACTGAATCATTTAGGGGGAGGGCACGGCTCGTTTTAATGTTTTATACATTTGAAAAATCTGAAATTTGGAAACTCTAGGATCCTGGTACCTCCAAGACTGTGCAAATGGACCATTATCTGCTTGCAGTGTGATGCTTTGATGCAAAAATGACATCTTTCAGATAAGCAGCCCTCTGCTAGGATATTCTGGGTGCAGGAGAAAGTTTGTGCTGTGTGCTAGCCAATCAGTAAATGGGTTTCCCAGTGAGTCTATGTGCAAGGGACAGTATTAACTGTCCCTTTGTTCTGGTGACAGTCTTTGCTTCTGTCATTTTGGGTTTATGATTAACCAGGCAAGAGGTTGTCTGTCAATCCTGTTCCCTGGTTGCTGCCGAGAAGAGCATCTCAGGCATCTTCCTAGGGCAGGGGCTGTGCCATATGATCCTGTAGGACCTGCAAAAGCCAGAGATCAGGGAATTTCACCTCATGTACTGACTGTGATTTGAAAACATTTTACCCAAGTGTAGATAATCTCAATATTTTCCCAAAGAACTGTAGGACTTTTAAAACTGCACTCCAGAGAGTTCCCTGCTGGCCTGGTGGTTAAGGATCTGACATTGTCACTGCCGTGGCTCGGGGTTTGATCCCTGGCCTGGGAACTTTCACATGCCAAGGGCTTAACCAATACATACATACATACATACAAACACATGCCAAATCATTTTTATTTCCTAAGCATTAGCTTTTTATATCAATTTGTTGTTCACTTTCTCTACACATTGACAATATTATACCAGGCCTCTTATAGATGCAAAAGAGGCCTATATAGCTTCTGCCCCCAAAAGTTACAGCATCACTGGCGACAAAAGACAGGTGCACATGAATAGCTTGGTAGCATCCTAAAACTGTACAAGATTTAACTTATACATATAGTAATGCTATAGCAGTTCAGAGCTGGCAGGTCACAACATGACTAGAGCCATTACAGGCCAAGTCATCATTTAAACATTAAGAGGAGAGCAGGGAAAAGTAATCTAGAAAAGGGGAACAGCCTATGCAAGGCAGGAAATGCCAAGTACAAGGTTGAGTACAATGAGCTGATCACTTTGACCAAAGGGGAATGTGATGTGGGGATGGGTTGGTCAGACCAGTTTAAATTATTCCCGGCCAGCCTAAGCCAGGTGGTAGGACTTCATCCCCAAGGCAGTAGAGACCTATGAAGACTGCAGCTGAAGTTGTCCAGGTGAAATTTTTTCTTGCTTTCTTCCAAATCTGAAAGCAAATCAAGCTGCCTTTATTCAAACAACAAAACTTAGCCAAGGGTCCTTGGAGAGCCAGCCCTGAGCTAAGTCCTATCCCCTCCCCCCAAATTGAGATAAGCCACTCTCCCTGAGGGGCTCCTGGTCTCATGCAGGTTCACTAGAGATGGCTGAGCAGGTTGGGCACTGCACAAGGCAACCAGCTGAGGGGATTGTGGAGGCTGAAATCCAGCCTGGGCTCCACTTGCTGCTCAGAAGTCACAGCATAGGGCATGACTACCCAGAGCAAGAGGTGCCTTCTTCAAACAAAGGGATCATCTGTTCACCAAGTTCCACACTCATGGACCTGTGTATACCTAGAGCGCCTTTATCTAGTCCCCAAATTGATTAGTAATTCGAGTAGCATCAGATCACCCTAGTAATCATGGGCAGCTCCACTACTGAACCTCCATTCTTTGACTGAGGATTTCAGTTCTCTCTCCAGAAGGTTTGTGGGTCATTGGGACCCAGAGGGAGGGGGTCACTGATCCCTTCCTGAAAGCTGGGTATGCTTTTAGTGAATTGGAGACATAGAACAATGAGAAAGATTGAGAACACAGGCCCCAAACACTGACCCAGAGCAAGTCACAGCAGGACAGACCTCAGGCCCCTGCTCGTTCCTGGCCGCTTTCATAGATCAGCACCTTCTGGCTCAGAGAGATGAAGTAACTTATTCAAAGTCACACAGGGCAGCATGATGAGCTGACCTTGGACATTCTCATTTCTGGTTCAGTATTCTTGCCGTGTTTCACAACTGTGCCTGGTTCCTTCTCAGATTTTCTGGTTTGGACTTTCTGGTTCAGGCGTGGATAAAAATGAGCCTGGTCCTTCATCCATGTGTGTGTGTTGCTGCTCCTATGCTCTGCAAACAGGTGATTTCTAGATCCCGTTCCTCTTCCCCCAGGCCCTTTTGCTCACATGGGTCTCCCCCACTGCATCCAGCTTTTTGTTCTTCATTCTAGAGGGGTTCTGAGAACATTTTGAGATTAAGTCCACCTGTGCTGGGGTCTCTGATTTTCCTGTGGAATGAAGGGCTCAACCCCTACCAGAGGTGTTTCTCATTCTTAGCTGTAGGGAAGGTCTGGGTACAGGGAAACAAAGGCTGGCACAGGCCCTGCCTTCTTCATGCCTCCCACAGCACAGGTGAACCCAGCTTAGCTCTGAGGGAGTCCCCCACCATCCACTCCTTGCACCCCTCACCCCTCCTCCACTCACACCCTTCAGCCATCCTATCACCCACTCTCTCACCATCACTGATCCCTTTCTGAGCTACACAGCCTCCCATTCCATCCCAAGGTCATGGGCATCTTGCATCAGCTCGCAGACACACGCAGAGAATATCCATCTGGTTTAAGGCCCAGAGATTCTGATACTACAGGCCCTCAGGCAGCTCACTTAGATCCATTCCCTCTGTGGGAGGACAAGAAAGAGACCAGGATGCCTGGGTGTCTGGAGGACTATTAGGGGGCCTCCTGTCTTGGCCCCTTATGCCTGGAACCTTCTGGCCCCCCAAAATGGGGTCTGAAATGACCACACTGGCCCTTGGTTCCTAGGCTTGGAAAGACTAGGGCTGATTTATTGAGATTGGCCATGTCCCCCTGGTAGAAAGAACTTGCTCTTCAAACCCATAGTGAGATACACAGATGGTGGTGGCCCAAATATGAACGCAAATATCAGTGCTCATAACAGGTACTCATAACAAGTACAAGAAAGGGTTTGCCACAGGGGTTAACTGGATGAAAGTCAAGTGCCTACCATGTATGCTCAGGGATCATACAGGAAGGAGGAAACAAAGGAGCATCTATTGAGCACCCACTGTATTCTAAGCCCTGGACGAGAGGACTGTTTTACTTGCATCATTTCCCATTCACCTCATAAGAACCCCATGGGCTAGGTGTTGTCCCCATTTTAGAGATGACAAAACTGAGGTTCAGAGAGGTGAACTCAAGGTGGAGAACTATTTAATGACACAGCAGTGTTAAGCTTGGGTCTTTATGACTCCAACACAGGAGCTGTTTGACTCCACACCATGCAATCCAATAGCAATTACAGACACTATTGCATGTGTATTAGGTTAACTTTGTTATGAGTTTATTTGATGACAAGAGTACCCTCAATGTTTGTTCAGTCTTCAGAACTGCTCGAGTAGCCTGGCCACCTAATCACAGCCTCAGAAGCCTGCAAAGAGCCATTCTGTGGGAAGGAGACAAAACTGGGATGCTAGACAGACTGGAAATGATTTCTATTTGATGAGGTTGCCAAGGATAGACCTTAGGTACAGTTGATTGTATTCCCACTGCTCTCCATCTGCAATCCAAGGTGACATGGCCAATCTGGAGTCAATGTTGCTACATGTCCACTGCTTCCTGTAACCAGCTTCTCTCCTCTAGAGCACTGATGAGTCAGTTGTTTGGAGCCTGAGTCAAGTTTTCTATTAAAATAAGGTGAAACATGGGAACTACACTTATGGGATAGCCCCAATCACAGGCCAACTACAGAAGTTACTGAAGATCTGAGTCCTTAGATAAAGGCGCTGTGTGCTGGAGGAGAAGATGTGGTAGCCACCCCCCTTTCTAGAACGCAGGCAAATTTTACAACAGGTGCCATTTGGTCACCCTCCTCTTCCCTCTTCTGTACAAGTCTTGCTGGCTGTGCCCTCCTCCCTGGGACCTTCTGAGTGTCCTGATGCCAAGCATGGGACAGACATCCCAGACCATCAAGCCACATCCCGGAATGTCCTACTGCCTTCTCCGTGCCCATTCAAGAGATGGCTTGAACCATCCACAGAGGAATCAATAAAAAAGGTGTGGTACAGGAGTTTCCATGTGGCTCAGCAGGTTAAGAACCTGACTATTGTCTGTGAGGATGTGGGTTTGATCCCTGACCTTGCTCATTGGGTTAAGGACCCAGCATGGCTGCAAGCTGAAGCATAGGTTGCAGATGCACCTCCTATCTGGTGTTGCTATGGCTGTGGTGTAGTGCCTAGCCTGGAAATTGCAAGAGAGATTGCTGTAGTTCAAATACATAGGCAGGTTGGATAAGCCTGTGTCTACACAGAGACATTTACTCAAAGTGGCCTCTTTGAAAAGGTGAACAATCTGCCCAGGGATGAGATCTTTATTGCCAAGGAGCCCCTTCAGACTGGTTTTGCACTCATCCTAGTTCTGTAGCTCACTATTTTCACGGGTCTGACCAAGTCGCCTTACTTTCTTGGGCACATGCCTCCTCAAGAGGGTGAGGGGGCATTACCAAAGAGACTTTTTCCAAAGAAGAGCCCCCAGAAGATTTGTCCTGGAGATGCTTATGGCAGGTATATTTCTGCTGCCCACAAAGCCCCTTCTGGAAGAGTCACAAAACCCATTGGTACATTAAAGGCTCTCAGAAGTTCTGCAAGAATACAAACTTCCCATTTGTATTTAACTCTATTCCCCCAACTGAGTTAACAGTACACCCTCCTTTTATTACTTGTTCAGGACACGCACACGTTGGGATTAGCTGAACAGATGTGTAAACGAGAGCTATTTCGTGATCTTCCCCTTTGGAAATAACTCTCCGGAGAATATCTTCAGAGAGGTGGGGAAGAAAACTGTTCTCAAAGCTGATTGGCTTCTATGTGGTATTAAAATCCACAGAATCTGTGTATAGATAATAAAATGTGTTGAGAGACATGAAGGAAAGTCAGACCCCAACCTCATGTGTACACCTGCTCAGAATGATGCTGATGATAGTACAGAAGGTTATTCGGGAGGGCCAAGGTCAGGTTGAGGGTCCTTGATTGAGGTTTGGCTTTTTGAGATTCATGTTCTGCCTCTCATGGAAGTCAGGGAGGAGCTGGATGTTGGTAGATTTGAATAACTGTTTTCTGTGTTTCCTGCATTTTAATAAACTGCCCCAGGGCTGGGTCTGATTGTCAACATTCCATCCAGAGCTCAGGTTCACCCCTCAGTCCATGTGCTTTTGGGATACAGTTCTCAGTTATCCTTCCATGCCTGTGCTTTCCAGCTCTTTCTTCCCTGGTTACTCATGCAGCCACTGGTCCACTTCCAGAAACTTCCAAAGCCCCCAACGCTCCTTTCACTCCAGTCTCTGCATACATCCCTTCCTCTAAGACCAACTTTGGGTCTCTTAGCTATGCCCTTGCTCTTCCCTTGGCCTCTCTCCTTTCCCAGAAGGGTCTACACTCCAGCCAGGGGCCAACACTACTACCACCTTCACCACTGTCAGCCCAGGAGCTGGTCAGGAAATCATAGGTTCCAAACTCATTTACTTCACCTTGAGGCAGCCCCTACCTTCCCCACCTCATCTGTTCCAGCTGTTCCTCCTCCCCATCGGCCCATCTGCCTCTCTCCTTGGGCAGCCAGACCTGCACGCTCACCTGCAGACTTGTACCCTCCACACCCAGCTCCCTGCCTCTACTCCTGTGAGCCCAGCTCCCCTCTCTGCTCATAACATGCCTGAGAGCCTCTCGTGCTAAAACAAAACAAGCAAAGGGAAAAAAAAAAACACACCTAAACTTTCTCCTTCAACTTTCCACTGACAACAACAACAACAGCAGTAATAATAGCAGACCCTCACATGGTACCTCTCCTAAGCATCTTATATTTATCAACCTTTGAGCCCCACAGCCACCCCTTGAGCCAAGTAGAATTATACTTCCATGTTACAGGTGAGGAAACAAAAACACAGGGGATTCAGGAGGCTGGGGTCAGCAGGGATTCAGCAGGCAGAGCTGATGGACCCTTTGGGGCAGTTGGCTCTGCTCTCACCCACTCTCCCTCATTATCTGTTTTTTCTCCTTCCCCAAGACTGTGAGGATTTAGATACTCTCTCACCCTCACGTTGTCAATTCCCACAGGACTGCTGAGTGGGTTGTGCAGTGTCAGCTCTGCCACCCAGACCCTGAGAGAAGCTCTCAGGAAGTTCTGGGTGGGCAGGCCCCCCTCTGACCAGAGGCATCCCATGTAGCTGGAGATACACACACACACACATACACACACACACACACACACAGAGCATCCCCAACAATGCAGGGTCTCAGGTACTGGGACAGGTCCACAGAAGCCGCCAAAGGCCCTGCAGCTCACAGAAGGGTGTTTTCTTCCTCTGCAGGAAGGGCTCGGGCCCATGGGCAGGCGGAAGGTGGAGCCCCTGAGATGCCCTGGCTCTGATTTGCTAAACTGGGTTGCTGTTGGCAAAAGCAGGGATCCTCAAAAACCACTGGCCAAGTGGTGCCTCTGCCTGCTCCCCAGCCTGAGCATGACATGGCTCTGGGTTTCCTGGACCACGGATGAGGAGGAAACCACTCCAGTGAGTCTTCAGTGCTCCTGGCTGCAGGGCTGGAAGTCAGCCAGGAGCCCTGAGGTGCAAACAAGAAGGTGTGTACCAGAGCCCCGACTCCCCCAGACCTGTTTCAGAGACCGATGAACCAGACTGACTGCCCTCTGCCTGTTCCTCACCAGGGCCTATCCCCCGAGGCAGCCGTCGGCCCTCAGGACCTTTCCTTTGGCCCGCCCACTTGTCCTAATATTCTCTGTGGTGACATTGTAGGGCAGGTTGTAATTGCCTGGACTGGAATTTGGCCAGGAGATTGAGCTCAACATTGTTACCTTTGCAGGTGGGTTGGAGGACAACATAACTTGGTTTCCTAGAAGGGAGCTCTGCCTTCCCATCTTCCTCTGCAGAGTAAAACTGCTATTAAGTACAAAGTTCAGGAAAAGCAGAGTCTAGCGAATTGAAGGGTATGGTTGACTCAAACTTGACCAGACAACCTCTTTCATTTCTACATTGATTCTCATTATCACTCTAAAATCTTTAAGTTCAATTTCCTGACCCAATGGTTATTACCTAATACTATAAATAGTAATAAACATGATAAAGATATATAGTATATATGATATTACACAAGTATTGACTGAGGTAGAGGAATTTTTTTTAAAATCTGTCTTTTTTTTTGCATCTTTATCGTGCTCAACAGACACCCTTCGGGAGTAAACTTAGCAAAGATGATTAGCTCTTTTTTTCTTATAGTTGTGGAAACTGGGATGATGAGTTATGAAATACGCTCAACACTAAGACTTGATCCTGGACCAGAAGGAAAATTGTTGAATTCCTAATCAAGTCGATATGGCGTCACCTGAGCAGGACTTACCACTACTCAGTAGCTGCAGGAGATTTTAGTATTAGATTGATGCTGGGTGGCTCTTGGTATGAAAATTGTACTCTTAGATATCTAAGGAGATTGTCCATTCCCTTTTTTAAAAATCCACTTTGGGAATTCTCTTGTGGCTTAGTGGGTTAAAGATCTGGCATTGTCACTGCAGCGGCTTGGATCACGGCTGTGACCCAGGAAATTCCACATGCCATGGGTGCCGCTAAAAACAAACAAACAAACAAATACCACCAAACAACAACAAAATTAATCCAGTTCTGACTCTGGCTCATCACAATATTGATTTTTAATAAAGTCTACATTTTTCTTTTTTATTTCAAAACTTAATTGGAGAAGTTTTAAAAAATCAGAGAGGTCCAAACATGTTTGCATCATCTATAATCCTAATAATTATCCCTGCCCCTTGTTAATATTTTGGTATCTTTTAAAATATATTTTTATGAGTTCCCATTATGGCTCAGTGGATTAAGGACCCATTGACTCTATGAAGATGCAGGTTCAATCCTTGGCCTTGCTCAGTGGCTTAGGTATCCAGCTTTGCTGGAAGCTGCAGCATAGGTCACAGATGTGGCTCAGATCCCATGTTGATGTGACTGTGGCATCATCAGCCATTTTGACCCCTAGCCTGAGAACTTTCATATGCCACAGCTGTGGCCAAAATAAATATATACTTTTTTTAGTTGACACCACAGTTGAAGTATTACTTTACAAACTACCTCTCATCTGTTAAAAAAAATTAGCATTTCCATGCCATTAAAAATTATTCTACAATGTTATTTTAATTGTTGCATGGATTTTTACAACACAGTAATTTATTTAACCAGTCTTAAATCTTCGGTAATTTAGATTGTCTCCAACAGTTCACTATTATGATTAATGTAACATTAAACATCTCTAAACATAATCTTTGGTTTCTGATTATTCCTTAGGATAAATTCCTAGATATGGAAAAGTTGGTTGAGAGGCTAAAGCACTTTTAAGAGTTTTGATGCTATGGAATATTACTCAGCCATAAAAAAGAATGAAATAATGCTATTTGCAGCAACATGGATGGACTTAGAAATGATCATACTAAGTGAAGTTAGACAGTGAAAGACAAATATCATATGCTATTACATATAAGTGGAATCTAAAAAAAAAAGGATACAATTGAATTTATTTGCAGAGCAGAAAGAGACTCACAGACTTTGAAAAACTTATGACTACCAAAAGGGATGAGAGGGGAGGGATGGACTGGGGGCTTGGGATTGGCATATGCACGCTATGGTGCATGAAATGATTGGCCAACAGGGACCTGCTATACAGAACAGAGAACTCTACCCAATATTCTATCATAATCTATATGGGAAAAGAATCTGAGAGAGAATAGATGTGTGTACATGTATAACTGAATCACTCTGTTACATAGCAGACATTATCACAACATTGTAAATCAGCTATACTTTAATAAAACTTAAAAAAAAAAAGTTTTGTACTGACACATTGCCCTCTTGAAAGGCTACACCAAGGAGCATTCCAACCCACAGTGTGTGAAGGTGGCTGTTTTCCTTCAACCCTACTGTCGCTATACATTAGCTGCACTTTGTTTAATTGTTTTTTGTTTTTTTTTTTGTCTTTTGTTGTTGTTGTTGTTGTTGCTATTTTTTGGGCCGCTCCCGAGGCATATGGAGGTTCCCAGGCTAGGGGTTGAATCGGAGCTGTAGCCACCGGCCTACGCCAGAGCCACAGCAACGCGGGATCCGAGCCGCGTCTGCAACCTACCTCACAGCTCACGGCAACGCCGGATCGTTAACCCACTGAGCAAGGGCAGGGACCGAACCCGCAACCTCAACGGTTCCTAGTCGGATTCGTTAACCACTGCGCCACGACGGGAACTCCTGTTTAATTGTTTTTATTATAAACCATCTCCAATTTGGGGGTGAAGGCCTTTAATAAACTGACCTCTGATAGCTTCCTCTCTGACTTCAGCTTTTCAGTGTCACTCTTTTTTTGGTGTAGCCATTCCTTACTGTTTGTGGGTCTATGAATAAGTATATAATCAACAGAACAGTTGATGTCCAATTGGAGACTGGATGTATATGTATATTTAAAGATGACTGGATTTTAGTCTTATCTAGAGAAGACCTCATAAAATGCAAGTACGAGCTCTCAAAGGCTTTGCCTCTGCTCAGCTCTGCCCTATCACACCAAGGTGAGAAGTCCGCTCTATCTGTAGACTTCTATTCAATTTCATTTCCTTACAAGCACAGGTGGAAGGGGAAAGGATGAGACATCATTAATGAAGATAAATGATGCTGGTGTTTATATATGACGACTGTGATAGTCTATTGGCAAACACACTAGACTGTGGACATTTGCATTGTACAGTCATGGTGAGAGCTGTTATTTATATCAGGGATCAGCAAATTCTAGCCTATGGACTAAGTCTAGCCACCCTTTGATTTTGTAAATGGATGTTCATTGGCTCAGTCACACCTGTTGATTTGTCAATCAAATTGATTTGTCATCGTCTGTGGCTGTTCCCTTGCTACAACTTCATGGTTGAGTTGTTTTTGATTCAGACTTTATCCACAAAAACTAAAATATTGTCTGTAACTTTACAAAAAAAAAAAAGTGTCCTGATCCTTGACTTATATTCTACTTAAGAGCTTACAAAGAGTTTTCACCAGAAAGATCCACTTTAGTCCTCACTGTCCCGTGACAGAAAGCTGGCCTTATTACTCATCCCAGTGTATGGATGTGTAAATGGATCTCTTCCAGGTTAAACTGTTGTCCAAGATCATGCTTAGGTTCTGTGAGGAGGAGCTGGATTTTTTTTTTCTTTTTAGAGCCACACCCCTGTCATGTGGAGGTTCCCAGGCTAGGGGTTGAATCAGAGCTGTAGCTGCCTGCCTACACCACAGCCACAGCAATGCCAGGTCTGAGCAGCATCTGAAACCTATACCACAGCTCATGGCACCACCAGATCCTTCACCCACTAAGCGAGGTCAGGAATCAAACCTGCGTCTTCACAGATGCTAGTCAGATTCATTTCTGCTGAGCCATGATAGGAACTCCTGAAGTTTGAATTTAGCTCTTTAGATCTGAAATCTGATGTTTTATACTTTCTAGATGCAAAAGGCTACTATATCTGCCCCTTCTTTTGTCTTTTCTTACCAACCAAATTCTCCCCATAAGCTCCTTCCCTTTGGTAACTTGAGTGACGTGATTGATGGTAATGATGACATAAGCAAGTAGACCCCATCCTGTATCACATGTATATGGATATAAAATATGGAGGCCACCAGTTTTTGCTAAATAGAGTACTAGGCATATAGAGAGTTGACAACACTAAAAATAGATGCCAGCTGAGTTAATCTTTCTTCAGTGATTCAGAAACCTGAGGCATTTTCAGAAATACCTGAGAGTCATCATATGAGAATCTATTAATTTATCATGTCCCAGAATTACAGGTGTGGGAGATTGTTCTGAATCCCCACAGACCTTGCGAAGTCTCTGAAAAATGACTTAGAATATAATCCCCCTCTGTTGTAAATTTATTAATATTCCACTTGCTTTTCTCTCAGAATGGCAGAAAAGGAAAAATAATATGCACATTTGAGTTTTTGAGATGTTTGTATCCTGATAAGTAAGAATGTACTGGAGATATCATCATAAACATTAAAATAAAACTCTTGGAGAAACACACAGAGACCTGTACATAAATAATAGCTGCTCATGCCAACCAATATTTTTAAAACTCACTATTAAATTTGAACCTCATGTTAGATATGGGGGATTAAGCTAACGATCATATTTACTTTAGTAAACTCTTAAAAAAAAAAACCTAATTCAAAGTTTGTTTCTGACCAACTACCTCCTTAATCCCATAGCACCTGCCAGAAGACATCCAATAACCCTCTCTTTAGGTCAGAGAAAAACATGCAAAAGAGAAAGCCTTGGCTGGAATGACTCATGTTACAAGCCAGCTGCTTTCCAGAATCCGTTAAGCTGTAGGGTCCAGATCTCCTTTTGTGGCTTTCTACAGACTTTATTTGAACGGAGAAATTACAACAACCCTGCCCACATAAAAGCCGAGGAAAGAAGCTAGTTGGGGGAGAGAGAGTGCCCAAATTTTTACTATACTTTGAAACAAAATGGCAAGGGTGTTAGCAAGCAGTCTCTTTGCTTTGCATTAATAAATGTTCCTCTGCTTTTGCTCACAATTGAGATGATGAAACTTGGACATGATAGATTCCATTTGATAATCAGTAGAAATGCTTTTCCTGAGTCAGTTGACTGTCAAGGGTACTGAAACCTCATCTGGCATTTTTGGTTAATGCAGTTTGACCATTTATCTTCCTTGGCTTCCTTTGACCAATGCCAAGTTGTTATGAGTTCTTTTCTGTTTCAATCCATTGAGGGATCTACTTAACCCAACACATGAACATTTTTTGACCAGTGAGAAGCAGTGTCTAGGTCAGACATTGATTTCCTCCCAAGTGACAACTCGCGAATCAGTAGTCATCATCTCAGTACCTCAGACCTGGGGAAGGACGAGGATTTTCAGCAGAAGTGTTGCCAAGCCAACTGGTTGTATGTGCTGTAGCCAGGAATGGCGGTGAGGCCTGAGAAAGTGAAGTATTTCCACCATTTCTGAACTATACAGTAACCTAAGATTGCTTCCTGGGTAGGACTCTGTGCATGTGTGTACATACATGTGCGTGTGTGCACATGGGTGTGCATGTGTGTGTGTGTACTCTATTCAGGATGGTGTGGCTTCCATTTTTTCACCATCTAATCAATAGATGATGAATCAATCATCTATTGATTCCTTTAACAAATTTTATTGACCATCACTTTCTACCTTTCTACCAGGAAGTATTCCAGAGATTGAGAGTGGAAAGAAATCCAAGATAAATCAGATAAAGACATTCTCATAAACAAAGCCTATGCCTTTCTGTGACAAGTATAGTAGGAATGCACAAAATACCTGAATTGCGAGCATATGGGGCGTCTGCTTATTTAAACATTAACATGGGAAAGATGATGAAAAGGAGATGAATGAATAGATTAAATTTCTAGCAGTGGTTATCAGCATCCCCAAATCTATGGTATTGAGTATTTTTGCCTAAAACTGTTTTCTTAAAGTTTATGGAGTCATAATGTCTTACTATTGGCCTAAATGTAGGGAGAAAAAAAGACTTGAAACCAGAACATGCAATATGATTTTCATACGCCCCAAAGCCAGAGTTGAAACAGATTCCAACTTAATATCACCAAGCAATATTCAGGCTATCCCAGACAATTCTAACATAGAATCTCATTCTTGACATCATCTCTTAATGAAACTCTGTGAACACTCATGAGAGATTTCATCTAGAATATTTATCTGAGAGCGTGGTTTGGCTAACACAGCTTTAGCATGCTGCTCCTTACGTATGGGAACAGCACACGCTCATATGCTCATTTTTTGCATGTGAGGAAAATGAAACATGGGAATTTTAAGCTAATTTGGCCATGGTTCACATTTAGTTAGAGTCAAATTTTTAATCCAATTTGGAAAATAAGAACCTAGGGAAAGCCATTCTTGAAGCATTTAGCTTCTACTTTCTTTTTTATTTATTTTATTTTTTAAATTAAAGTTTGCTAATTTACAATGTTCCTTCCTGTTGCACAGCAAAGTGACCCAATTGCACACAGTTCCCTGTGCTGTACAGTAGGATGCCAGTGCCCATTGATTCCAAATGTAATAGTTTGCATCCACCAACCCCAAACTCCTCATCCATCCCACTCCCACCCCCTCCCCTTGCCAACCACAAGTCTGCTCTCCTTGACTGTGATCTGTTTCTATTTTATAGATAGGATCATTTGTTCTATATTTTAGATTATTTGTGGGACAAATGATCCTAACTAGCTTCCATGTTTTTTTACTCAGTAAGCTTCATTCCGTCTAAGCAGAAGAGCAGTGTGTTTCTGCTGTCGATGTAGGCTGGAAGCAGAGTTGAGCAAAACCAGCTCTAATCAGCCCAGGTGGCACTGCATTTAGTGGAGAGTGTCCATTGCCCTCCAGCTTGTCTAGACCAATGGAAGGATTGGTCTCCCTAATTTTTTAGTATTCAGGTCTCTTGTATGCTTGCATGTAAATATATCACTTTCCAGGCATGTATTAATACAATGAAATGTAATTAATGCTAACATTGCATTGATCAGGGCATCATTTTCCTTGAAGAATCAGCCCAAGCTTCATGGTCTTGCACCCCAAAATCTTATCACAGTGGTGAACAACACACAGTTGATTTATGCAAAAGTGTCACTTCTTCCCTGTGGATTGACTGCTGGATGGCAGTGAAGACACTGAGACAGTTTTATTTCAGTCATCAGCATCACAACAACTTCACAGGGCCAGTCTGGGTTTTTCAAAACAAGTGACCCAGGAGAGAAATTTACCTTTACATTGACTTTCACCAACAACTGTTTGTGAGACTTCAAGAATAAAATGCATCATGGAAATAAAACGCATCATCTACCTAGAGGAGTTGGTCCAGGGTTAAAAGATGCAGTAGGATTTCCCTTCTGATGGATCATATTTCCCTTTGACGCGGTTCTAAATTCTTTGGGGCCAACAGGGAGACCACCGATAATTGCCTGTAATTCAACACACACACGACCAGCTCTCCAGAAAGCCAAGCATCAGCTTCTCTATTACAGTTAGGGGCCTCACATTTGGGTTTGGTCTTTTCTTTACTTTTTCCCCTTGGATCCATGGCTCTTTTCATGCAAGGTCCTGTTTGACATCCTAATATAAGTGTAATTTCATCTTTCTCCAGAAACCTTCATTTTCACGGCCTCTAATGACCCTTCCATAATCAGTGTGGTTAGAGGAACTGAATTCACCTCTAGGCACCTGTCATGTTTGTAATGAAGGAAGAGAAAGTGTAAGTGTTGGAATAAATGCTTTTTGAAGCACACCCTAGGCTCACTACTTTTGAAGTTTGATCTCGATAGTAAATATTCTTGGAGTGCACATTCAACACATATTCTGACATAGCAAAATTAGAAAATCTGCTTAGAAAGAGGTGCACAACCTAATTTTTCCCCTTTTTATCTTAAATGCCTCTTCAGTCTGGCCCTTCCTCATCTGTTCTCAAGGAATTCTGCCAGGGCATAGCTGAGATAAATCTGGCTGGAGATCCCTCCAAAGATTATGCTAAACTCACCTTTGTCATTGATTCAGCTCATCCTTATGCACTGAGCATCTTTCAAAGGGCTGTTGGAAATTGGGGCTCATTGTCATGGGAAGGGAAAGTCAGAAGATGAATAACTTAAATATTAAAGAAGTCTACCTCTAGTTGGGAAAGGAAAAATCCACAAATATGATGCTTTCATGGGACCACTGTGAATGCGCTATTATGGCGCCATGAGGAATTAGGAGGTAGATCAATTCTATGGCTGGGAAAACTTTTGGCAAATGTGGATTTTTAACTTCACCCTTGAGTTCCATAGAACTCCCCAAAGCAGAGGAGGCAGTGAAGATGACTTTGACAACAAGAAGCACAAGTTAAAGACTTAGAAGGGAAAGGGTACCGGGCAAGTTCATGTAAAAGAACGAGGTCTAGTGGGGGGGAGGGCAGGGTAAGAGGGAGGAGCAGGGAGAATAACAGGGAACCAAGCTGGAGCCATAAAATGGGGTTGGGCTCTCAGGGCTTTGAATGTTGGAACGAAGAGCTTGGACACAATGAAAGGCCAGGAACCTTTTTTAAGTTGAGGTCTGAAATAGTTCTGGATTGTAGCAAGACCTTGCCGACGTTGCTTGGAGAATGTTCAGGAAGGGCTAGAGGATCCGTTTGAATGATGTTGAAACAACATCATTATATTTATTATATTTGTATCTATATTAATATGCATTGTAAGAAAAATGCCTGAGCAGGGAGGTCCCTTTGTGACTCAGCGGTTAACAAACCTGACTAGCATCCATGAGGATGCGAGTTCAATCCCTGACCTCACTCTGTGGGTTAAGGATCCGATGTTGCCATGAGCTGTGGTATAGGTCGCAAACACGGCAGCTTGATCCTGAGTTGCTGTGGCTGTGATGTAGGCTGGCAGCTGTAGCTCTGATTTGACCCTGAGCCTGGGAATCTCCATATGCTGTGGGTGTGGCCCTAAAAAGCAAAAAAAAAAAAAAGTGCCTGAACGAGGATGGTGGTAGTAATAATCGAGAAAAGGTGTGACAGGATTTCCCGTCGTAGCTCAGTGGTTAGTGAATCCGACTAGGAACCATGAGGTTGGGGGTTTGATCCCTGGCCTTGCTCAGTGGGTTAAGGATCTAGCGTTGCCATGAGCTGTGGTGTAGATCACAGATGTGTCTCGGATCCCATGTTGCTGTGGCTCTGGCATAGGCCGGTGGCTAGAGCTCCAATTTGACCCCTAGCCTGGGAAGCTCCATATGCCGCAAGAGAAGCCCAAGAAATTGCAAAAAGACAAAAAAAAGAAAAAAAGAAAAAAAGAAAAGGTGTGACAGAGAAGTGATCCAGGAAACTGGCAACTGATTTACCCTGAGGAGGGAAGGAGTCAGGGCCAGTGAGAGGTGATGTGAAGGTCTGGAGTCTGGTGACCAAAAGAGTAGCCATCCCAGGCAAGAAGCAAGACCAAGGGTAGAATGCAAAACAACAAGTATGTTTTGGACTTGTTGAATTTGGGTTCCTTCAAATATCCATGCGATGGCATGTAGCCAAGATGCAAAGGAGAGAAGTCAGGCCTAGAAGCAAGGATTTATAAGTGGAGGTCTAACCAGCCAAGGGCATTGTGGCACAGTTCTGGGGAAGGCATTCATCCCCAAAGCACAGGAGAAAATTGTCCAAGGCACAGTAATGTGTACTCTGTCCACAGAGCTCAAATTCTAGAATAGCTGTGCAATAGAATATAACACATACCCATATATTCAATTTCCTAGTAGCCACAATCAAATAAGTAATAAGAAACATGTAAAATTCATCATATTATGTTTTTATTTAGCCAATATAGTCAAATAGTATCACTGCAACATGTATTCTACATAAAAGTTATCTGTGTGAGAATTTACATTTTTTTAAGAAGTCATTGCGACCTGATGTGTGTTTTACATTTGCAATTCGTCTTAAGTTGGACCGGCCACATTTCAGGGACTTATTACCCACATGGGCTGGTGGCTACAGTGGAAAGTTCTGGAAGCTACTTAAGGTAGTACATAGAAAGTGTGACCACATCATTTGTCTTCCTAACTGGGGTGCTTCCAGGAGTAGGAAGGGGTGTAGCAATAAGTCAGTTGGGACTTTCCTGGTGAAGCAGGAAGGGTGCTCTCCTACCCAGGGTTCCTTGTACGTTCTCTCTGTATCATTCCAGCACCTTCATCCTGGTGGGGAAAGAGTACAGGCTGTGTCCAAGTATTGATTCAGGCCTTGCTCACAGCCTTTCTAAAGCACCAAGCTGAGCCCCGCCATCAAAGGACTGGCTGATGTGGCTCCTTTTCTGTGCACCTTGTTCCCTCCCTGAGAAGGGAAACATTGATAACTGAAATGTCACTAACACATACTGACATGTACGTGCCCCATTCTGGGATGAGCACTCCACAGGTGACACTTTTGACATTGCTGTTACTGTTATCTTCCTGAAGTTCAGAGAGTTTACCTACCTGGCCCAAAGTCACCCAGCAGGACAAGGACGCAAATCCAGGTCTAGCTAACTCTAGTTCTCAAGCTCAGCATCTGAGCCACAGGGGTAATTTTGTTTCATGATGGCTAGAGCAAGTGGGTTATATGGAGGGCTTTGGACATCTTAAAAGAGAGAAGGTGGCTTTATTTTGTTAACCAGGTGCAATATCCTTCTAGTTGTGCTTTCCGAGAAAGATACTGAGTCTGGTTTGCCTACTTGAGGCTTTTATGTAGGCAAAGCAGATTTTCTATAAAAATAGTGAGAACACTGAATTGGTAAATCTTTAGTCTGAAGCACGTGTGTGTTTTCCTCCTCCTCCATGGATCTAGGCTCTCAGATAGAGTAAAGCTGACAATGAAGTACAGTATCTAGCTGCCAAGTGACACCTTAGCTCCTTGCCCCTTGAAGACCTCGTGGCAATAATTGATCAGACTTGTTGTCAGTTTTGTCTTTGAGGATGACTTAAGATTGGGATCAGCCTGCCAAGGATGATGTGAGAGATTTACTCACTGTGGGAGACCCGGGGAGATGCTTCCCAGCTGAGAAGATGCCAATCCAGTAAAACATAACCCCAGGCATTCCAGCTGGGATGGTGGGGGGAATAGGTCTGGCTTCCACGCATCCCCATTAAGCACGGAGTAACTTTAAAGTTTTCAAGACCATGTGACAATCCTGCTGGTGCATCAGGAAAATCACAAAATAGTGCCACCCCATCCTCTGGGAATTGGCATGAAATTCAAAGGGAGCTTAAAAAGTCAGAGGTGGGTAAAAGGTCCCAGCTCTAGCCAAATGCCAGGTTCTTGTGCAGCATCTTCAGTGGTTTAAAAAAAAAAAAAATGGGTGTCCACCTGGCCAGTGCTGATGGTAGAATCCCAGTCACTGGAGGCTGAGCTTCAAGAAGGAAGCTCAAGGTTCAGCAAGAACAATTATTGTCCTTTATGGGGATGGAGATTATGTGTCAGAGATGAAGTGGGATTGTGGACACTGTCTGTTATATGGTATAGTATGTTTGGAAGATGGAGAGGCTCAAAAATAGACAGAGACTATATAATGTGGAGTTTCTCGGTATATACTAATTAAATACTTTGTGGGGTCTGGTGGGGATACATCTAATCTGCCTCCAGTTTGATTCAAGTCTAGAATTTAAAATGTGGCAGTTTGGGAGGGCAGAAGAGACAAATTCCTAGGATATAAAATGAGTCATTCAGAATCCTAATGGTGTTTATAGACTGTAGACAGCCTGGGGGTGGAGGCTCTTTAAAGAGTAAAATATAGTGTGTGTGTGTCTCTCTCCCTCTCTCTCCCTCTCCCTCTCCCTCTCCCTCTCTCTCTCCCTCCTCCTCTTCTTTTCTGTCTCTCTCCCCCTCCTCTCATCTCTCTCTTCTGCGTCCCCATCACTCTGTCTAAACAGGATGAGCCTACTGGGAAATGTAAGAAGCCCTCCCCTAATAAATAACATGCCTTAAATCTCTGTATAGATCAATAATACCTGCTCAGGACTTCTTTTTCAACAACTGGGCAATGACAGCAAGTTTCGAGGTTTATGCTGCAGCTGGAAAAAGGCAGGAATGAGATCGTCTTGAAACACTGAGGCACAGAAATTTAAACTAAACGTAAGAGTTTCTCAATCCTGTTTCATAAAGAGCCAAATCAAAGTCCCTTGGTGATGGGAAGTGGTGTGAATTTGAAACCCAGGCATCACATCCAAGGTGTGTTCTCGGAGGCCTGAGTTTTGATACAGGACTGGGCCTGGGATCACCGGACAGCCACTCTTCCAGGAGACAGACCACAAGTAAGGGTTGGAATTTGACCAGCCTCCTTTTTTGAGCGTGAAGATTAAATGTTTCCATTTTCCCCAGACATGGTCCCATCATGTAATGAAATCGAGGTTGGGTAGAATCAGGTAAAGCCCCATTTCAGATAATCCCTGCCCCATTCAGGAAAAATAAATCGTTACTCCTACAATGGAGAGGATGATGAGAACAAGGTCAGAACTCCTGGGTTCTCGTCTGAGCTTTATCTAACTTGACTTGTGACACACCCTTAGCTGTGCCCTGTAAGCACCACACTAAACACCTCTTCATGCAGCACAAGGAGGGAGCAGATTTCACTCTGGGTCCTTTGCGATTTGCTAGGGTGCTAAGATCTGCACGTAAAGGCTATGACAGGAGCTGCCATTGCAGAGCAATTGAGGTCTTCATTATTCCATGTAAAAGGGATGTCCTAGTTATATAACTTCTCAGCCTCCGGTTTATTTATTTATTTATTTATTTTATTTGATGATTTTATTTTTTCCATTATAGCTGGTTTACAGTGTTCTGTCAATTTTCTTCTATACAGCAAGGTGACCCAATCACACATACGCACATACATTCCTTTTTCTCACATTATCATGCTCCATCATAAGTGACTAGATATAGTTCCCAGTGCTATACAGCAGGATCCCATTGCTTATCCATTCCAAAAGTCTGCATCTATTAACCCCAAATTCCAAGTCCATCCCACTGCCTCCCCCTTCCCCTTGGCAACCACAAGTCTGTTCTCCATGTCTATGATTTTCTTTTCTGTGGAAAGGTTCATTTGTGCCACATATTAAATTCCAGATATAAGTGACATCATACGGTATTTGTCTTTCTCTGAGTTAACTTAACTTGATATGAGAGTCTCTAGTTCCATTCATGTTGCTGCAAATGGCATTATTTTGTTCTTTTTAATGGCTTAGTAGTATTCCATTGTGTATATATACCACATCTTCTTAACCCATTCATCTATCGATGGACATTTAGGTTTTTTCCATGTCTTGGCTATTGTGAATAGTGCTGCAGTGAACATGTGGGTGCATGTGTCTTTTTAAGGAAAATTTTGTCTGGATATATGCCCAAGAGTGGGATTGCTGGGTCATATGGTTGTTCTATGTATAGTTTTCTAAGTTACCTCCATACTGTTTTCCATAGCAGTTGTACCAGTTTACATTCCCACCAACAGTGCAGGAGGATTCCCTTTTTTCCCCACCCTCTCCAGCATTTATTATTTGTGGACTTCTTAATGATGGCCATTCTGACTGGTGTGAGGTGGTAGTAGCTTTGATTTGCATTTCTTTAATAATCAGTGATGTTGAATCCTGTTTTTTTTTTAGACTTATTTTATACAACAAACTTCCGATGCAGCCAAAATTCTCTGCCATCTGTGGAGTGTCCCCATCATGGGTGTGACTGGTATCACATCCCTTGGGTCCCTTGACTCAAGTTTGAACAAGTAGCCAATGGATGGCAGGGCCAGGATGAACAGGCACAGTTCTCTATTTTCAAGTTCTCCCTTCTGCAGCAGGGGGTTAGTGATCTAGTGTTGTTACAGCTGTGGTGTGGGTTTGATCCCTGGCCCAGGAACTTCTGTGTGCCATGCCATGGGAGTGGCCAAAAAAAAGTTCTCCCTTCTTTGCCTCTACCATTTCCTGAAGGCAGGTACCATGGCTTCCTCTATTTTCATTTTCTCAATAGCAAATTGTAGTGAAAATGGTTTTCCATTTGAAAGAAATCTTCTTTGGGTAGGATTAATGAATGTACATGGATTATTTTGAACACATGTTGAATAAATAGATAAATACAAAGTTGGAAGTTACACAACTGTGCTCTACCAAAAGAACCCATTTGAAGGAATAATTTTAAAACATTCCTGTTCTATTTTCATTGATTTTACTTCATGAGTATTTTAAAGATGCTATTCCACTGGATAAGAAGATGGGACTCACTTTAGGTCCATCATCCCTTTAAGTCTCGGGGTAGGAAGTGTTCATTTCTGATCTCAGGGAGGCTGTAGATTCCTCCTTCTAAAGACTCCCCTCCCAGCATTCTTCTCAACGAGAATGGAAGTGCGGAAATTGGGCCTTGAAGGGGGGCCATCAGGTTGTGTTGATCTTCCCACTGAAACTGCGGCTCTGTGCTGTTCTTCTGGAGATTTCATGGATTCATGAGGTCAGTGATGTAATTCAGGAGAAGGCTCCCAAGATCAATTTAAAATAAGACAGATGAGTCATCTCTTTTAGCAGACAGCTTTTCTCCTCCTTGTTCACTCATCATCATCAAAGTGAAAAATCATGAGATAAGTATGTGAAATTGTAAATTTGTTTGGCATGGAGTCGTGTCTACACGTACTAAGTTTCCCACTCGTGGGAGTCTCTCATTACTGTTCATCTCTTTTACTCACTTGCACACATACCCGTTATTTTCCTACCAGCTGTCTGCTTGCTCCCTTGGTATTGAGATTTGCTTTCACCCAGCCAAAGTCAAGTTCTTGGCATCCTGCATACAGTCATAACTGCATCTCCACTCACTAGGTCCTTTGCCATGGAAGATTAAGATGGATTAAGATATCCTGATGACTTTTTCAGACAGGGAAGTGATTTCAAATATATTGGGATCCAAGGAGAATTGATGATCTGAAAGCAGCCCAAAGTGAACATGACTTTCCAATAGGAGGAAATACTTGACTCACCACTTCTTTGGGTGTTTAATGAAGCTGTGTTGGTCTTTCACCAAAGTGTTTCACATTAATGCTAAATTCTGTTAAGTAGGACCTGAGGGCAAAAATCCCATCAATAGTCATTGTTGGTCTTGTTTCAATACAGAAACCATAGAGTCAAATTATATTTACTGTTCTTGTGGTTTACCATTCATTCCCGCACTCAATAAATATCTATCTTTAGTGCCTACTGTGGTCCTCACATGTTCTAAGTGTTGGAAATATAGCAGTAGACAAATAGGCAAAAATCCCCAACCTCATAAAATTTATATTCAAAAAGGAACAACAAAAAATAAATAACTAAAATATACAATGTAGGCATATGATATTAAGAGCAATGAAGAAAAAATAAGACAAATAAGAGGTGATTGATAGTGCAAGGTGATGAGAGAGGACCATGATAAGAAGATGACAGGGGATATGTGACCAAGGTGGTGACAATCTCATCCTTGCCTGAAGGAGGTCCTTGCCTACAGGGAGCTGTGTGGTGACAGAGCATGTCAGACAGAGGAAGCAGCAAGTGCAAAAGCCAATTAATATTTTAGCATGAGTTTTTCTATTTCTATTAAAAAAAAAACCCATTGGGATTTTGATAGGGATTGCATTGTGTCTCTAGATTGCTTTGGGTAATATCATCATCTTAAATTCATTAAGTCTTCTAGCTTAAATCTCTTTTAGTTTTTTTGAGTAATGTTATGTAGTTTTCCATGTACAACTCTTGCCTTCTTGATTAAATTTAGTCCTCAGTAGTTTGCTCTTGTCAATGAATTAAATTTTAATTTCCTTTTTTGGAATGTTCATTTCAAGTGTGTAAAAACACAACTGCTTGGATGTGTTGAATTCACATCTTGCAACTTTGCCTAAACTATTTATTAGATTTAACAGTGATTTGGGGGATTCTTCAGGGTTTTCTATATATATGATCATGTCATCTATGGGCAGAGATAATTTTATGTCTTCCTTTCCAATTTGGATGACTTTATTTATTTTTCTTGCCTAATTGCTCTGGCTAGAATTTCTAGTACTATGTTACATAGAAATGGTAAAAGTGAGATTCCTTATAGTTTCCTGATTTTAGGGGAAAAGCTCTCAGTTTTGCACTATTGAGAATGATATTAGCTGTGGGCTTTTCGTGTATGGTTTTTATCATGTTGAAGAAGTTCCCTGCTATTCCTAGTTTACAGAGTATTTGTCTGGGGGTGATAAAACAGTTTTGGTAATAGGTAATGATAATGGTTACATAACCACCACTGTAAATATAATTCATGCCATGGGATTGTTTGTTTAAAAACAATTAAAAATGGGAGTTCCATTGTGGCTCAGCAGGTTAGGAAACCAACTAGTATCCACGAGGATGCAGGTTCAATCTGGCGTTGCTGTGGCTGTGGCATAAGTTGGTTGCTGCAGCTCCAATTTGACCCCTAGCCTGGGAACTTCCATATGCTGCAGGTGCAGCCCCTAAAAGAAAAAAAAAATAGTTAAAATGAGAAATTCCATTTTATGTATTTTTTGCAGCTCAAAAAATTAACGTAATATACCCAAAAAAATGAATTTTATATTTTAATTAGGTGAATTTTACATGCATTATGTCTCCAAAAAATTTTTTAAACCTTAAAAAGAGTTAAATAGGTGAATATTGCAAATGGAGGCAAGAAATGAAGTTCACTCGTGGGAACAGTGAAGTCGTGGTTTTAAAGATTAAAAACAACATTCTTTGATAACATGTTGGATGGAGGGCATGAGCAAAAGAAAAGAGGCATGAGAGAATCAAATGTTCTTTAGCGTAAGCAACCTGGAAACTGCAGTTGTTGTAGAAGCAAAGAGGAACATGGGAGAGAGAGATCTATATCTTGTGTCTATATATATCTCTACATCAATATAAATTTGAAAGAAAAGATCAAAAGTTTAGGAGATAACAAAGAATTTGAAAATACTGAGAGTAGTTATTGCTGATTATACCAGTGCAGAGAGCAAGAATCACGTGACCCTGGCAACACTCATGAAATAACTATCTTTGTTTCCCACGGAACCTTCCACACAGTAGGTATATGGTAAATGTTTGCTGTTTGATTGTTAGACACTAGTTTCCAGTGAATATCATGGGATCATCTTCCCTGCAGATTTGAAAAGTTCAGTAGTCTTGAATTTCCTTTTTTTGGATGGAGTGTGGCTCTACCCTGAGGTAAAGATCACTTAGATGCCTTTCAACCTAGTATTTTGAGATGTTTCAGTGTCTTAGACATTAAGACCTAACTCTGTAGATCATTTGCTTTCATTTGGATTTCAGTTAAAGAATCATTTGTGTAAGAGTCAAGTGTTGTAAGTATGGCTCCAACAGCTTTGGGGAGAAGCTTATCCCATTTCACCCAATGAAGATGAAGACACTGAGCTAGAACAGAGCAAGGTGGAAAATGTCACTTAGTGTTAGGCTACCAGCTTCCTCTTTCTGTTGAAGGATATCAGTGTTGAATTCCTGAGACAAACCTAGTCTTACAGGAAGGTCACATTTTTAAAAGGAGACGTTTTCATCAGGATCTTCATGGTTTTTTGCTTCATGGAAGAGAAGACCCAGGAGAGAGAGGAAGGAGCTAGGTCATCTACTCATTTCCACGTGCTTCCTATGGGGTGAGGGCCTAACCACGTGTGGTCACACAACCCAGTACTGAAGCAGCCGACCCCTTTCATCTTGGTCCCCACATGGCAAACACTCGCTGGCCTGTGTGTTTTTAATACGACTCTCTCTTCCAGGGAGTTTGAAACACACGTGTTCCTTTTAACTCCCACCAGCCCCTGAGATCTGCCAGCCAGAAAGACTATTCTGGAAGGAGTTTGGAAAGGTTGTGGGGAAGCTGTTTTGCAACTGCTCGAGACTCAGGAAGCTCAGGTCTCTCCAGGTTATACCCCTCACCACTCACACTCACATGGCAGAGCTCAAAGGCCTTGCTGTATCTTGGTTTTGTTGCCCATAAAACACAGATAGTAACACACTTGCAAAGCAGACACTAAATGGAATGCATTTTGTGATCTTTGGAGAAAAGACTGCCTGTTAACATGTGCTGACAGTGTGCTATTCTGGGGCAGGCCTGGAGCCACGGCCCCACATTGCCACCAGAGTCGTTTCTGGAACCAGCGCCAAGAGCAGCCTGAGGCCTCCAGCCTCCAAGCTCAGTCTCTGGGTCCAGCTGGCAGGATATTAAGGGCTGATCTGCCCAGCTGTTTATGCCCTGCTCACCCAGAGACCTGAAGTCAAACCCCCCAGTGCTGGATAGTCACTGCAAGTCACCAATTCCACCTTACCATAGACCTCCTTACTGCCATGTCCCTGGCTCCGGTCAGGTCTATAAAACATCCTATTTGTAGGGCAGAGCAGTAAGGGCTGGATCCTTTAAAGGGAAGGGCTTTATTTTGGAACAGAGATTCCCTGATTATGCTTCATGGGTGGACATTTAGTGGGATAAGAGGGCTTGTGGTTTGTTTTGGTCTTGAGAAGCAAGGAGTTGATGAGATGCGTGTTGGATTGATGAGGAGCTGGCTCCTTCCCTGCTCTGCAAAGTTGAGGTTCATGGTGCCCAAAGCCGAAGAAAGATCCTCTGGGGAGGAAGACAGATGGTGGAGGGAGAGGGGCGTTGCCAGGAACCACTGCGGTTATCTCTGCAAGTCACACAGTGGTCTCTGGACATTGTGTGGTCTTGCCTAGGAAGGACCTCGGGAAATGAAGCTGATCTCGGTGGCCTCTGCTCAGGGCCCCTTTTCCTAAGCTCCTTTCTTCTCCCCCCCACCATCCCCTCTCCCAGCCCATCTTGCTTCCCTAAATATTTTCTAGAGAGGAAATCAGGGCAGCAAAGATATTAATTTTAAGGCACTTAACCCTTTCCTGATGGATTCAAAATTTCAAAGAGGAATATAGAAGGAGGGGCACTGCTGACGCCAAAGCATAAATCTTGAGTGGCAGATGTTCAGGTAATGTCACCAGGGCAAGACAAGGCAGGTGGAGAGGAAGATAAGATGGAGAGAAAGATGCTGCTGGGCAGATGATCACTCGCTCACTGCTGGGCCATAGTGTGAGGCTGGCCCTGACCTTTCCAGCTGTCCTTGCAAACCCCCTTTTCATGTGCACCCCAAATATACAAAGAAGACCAAAATGAGGACCACAGGCCAGGATCCCAGACAAAGGGCAAGGACCAGATAGGTGATGGCCTCAGATTACCAAAAACCATCTTAGAAAGGCAGGATCAAAACACAAGGCCTGGCTGCCCCCACACCAATCTGCACTGAGCCCCAAACAAGAGGAAATTGATGGGAGTAGCAGCATGGAGAGTTTAAGATAGAAGGAGCTCCAACCAGAGAGGCATTCCTGCTGGTTGCATAAGCCCTTCTCTTTGAAGGTCTGGAAGGTCTGACGGGTTCTATCAGTGATGGAAGCAGACGATTAGCAAGATCCCTTCCAGCCCCAAGACTACCTCACTGTCTAATTTTAGCAATTCCTCTTGGCAGAGGCCGGGCACCCCCCTTCCCGGGGCTATCTGGTGCTCCACACACCATCTCCGAAAGCTTCCTTTGATGTTGGCGGGGGGCTCCTTGGACTCAAGGCCAGATACGCTGCAGGAAGAGACACGCTCAAAGCCATTACACTGCCCTATCTCGCTGCTGCAATAAGAGGTCTGCTTTCTTTTCTTTTTTTTTTTAATTGTGAAGTAACAACTCTTGGTTTGAAGTTAAATATGGGCCCATCAGGTTTGGAATCTATCCTCAGAAACCATCGTCAGGTCAATTGCCATCCAATATCCTCTCTATCTTTGCAGGGGAGGATGTTTAAAGCATGACGTTATTTTAAAGATTTCATTCATATTTTTAACTCATTATAAATGAATGCAATTTAAGCCCATCACGTAATGATAGAAAGTGGCCAGAAGCCATGGGAATGTGTTTCTCATTGTGGAAACTACAAGTTAGTCATTTTCTTCTCGCTGGTAAAATGTCTTCAGTTTGGTTAAGGGAATTTTTTTTTCAAAGAAATCTCAAGTTCCAAATTAGGTTTTTTTTTTTTTTTTTTTGGTCTCAAAAGTTAACCCTATGGAAAATGTAGCAATGTTTCCATAATTTTGCAAACTATTTTGATAGCATCTATGTCGTCTTGCTCAGGGTCTAAAATCTTATTATTGGTTGATTTTTTTTTTCTGATTTTTGTTTTTAACATCCTGGCCTCATAATGTAAAGAAAAGCAATAAGCTCAGGAGAAAGCTGTGATGCAGAAATGCCTAACTTTCTGGATAATTTACAGCTACACTTTCTGTAGAGAATCTTTGTGAAACTAATTTTTTTTCCACTTAGAGTTTTAATAGAGAGGACATGGGTTATGAAGTCAAGTGGGGAAGGAGACAGAAAGAGAGGAGGATCTGAATTTTCTTTTTCAAGCTGTTATTTAAGTGGCAACATTGATCCAAAACGTCTGCTTTTAGGCCAAAGTTTCTGTCTTTGAGTTGCCTGCAATACCCAGAAACTTCTAGATGTGTGTGGTGGGCTGATCTAATGGACTCTTCTTGCGGGTCTGAGAAAGAGGAGCCAAGGGCCAGAGGCAGGCACAGCAGGACTAAGGGAGTCCACCTCTCCAGGCTTCTCCCTTCCAGTAGCAGCCCCCCGGCCTCTGACCTCAGCCCCACAGTCGTCATCTGTCCTAAGAGTCTTGTTCCCTCCACTTCCTCTCCTGCACCTATCCCAGGCTGTTCTCACTTTGCCCACAATTTAACTCCCTTCTCATGCTCTTTGGAGCAGTGTCATCACATCTGAGCTCCACAGCAAGGCTGAGGGACAGAAGTGGAGGTGAAGCTTGGTTAAGTCAGATCACACCCTGGAGATGCTCCCGGGATGGTACTTTGGGAAGGATCTCTGCCCTGTGAGGTGGGGGTGGTCCCACTGCTCCCCCATCCTACAAGTCAGAGTTTCCATTCCTCTCCACACCTAGGGGTAGGCTGCAGACAGGTTCAAGATATTCAAACACAGACCAGGAATTTCTGCTGATTCTCAGGGTTCAAAATTCTAAAAAGTGAGTCTATGCTGAAGGTGGGGCAGGAATATTCTAGAAGGGAGCAGTGATGGATAGAAGAAACCATGCATACAAGGACATACCTACATAAAGACACCCCTGTACCTACACGTACAGGCCGAGAGACAAAAAGGGACAGAAAGATCTAAGCAACTCTTAGTTCCTGGTTCCAAGAGCCTTTGCTGTAAACAATGCCCAGGTCAATGCAGGACTGTAAGTAAATGAGAGCATTTACACATTTTGATCCCGAATTATCTCCCAGAAGTTTGCAATCTTGATTCCAAAGACATCAAGTCTCAAACAGAATTGTAATACTTTTTTTTTTTCAATTAGGAAAAAGATGATTTTAATGCATTACTCATTCTATCTTTTTTAGTTTGCCCAAACCAGCGAGAAATTAGTTCCCAGGTCATTAAATTCCACCCGTTGTGGTCAGAGCTGAAAGGGTTGGATCGTCTCTGTTGGGAAGGGTGGAGTCTGGTGTGTGGGGTTCATGGGGACACGCTGGCGGGCCCTCCCTGACCCTGCTCACAGCCAGCTGCCTGCCCCCCCTCCAGTCTCCCCCAGGCTGTGCGGCTTGCTTCACACCCTTTGTTGACTTCGGCTACTGGTCAAGTTTCCTCTGGAGCCCTGATGCCAAGGGTGCCAGCGCTGAGCTGACTCATGCTTTCCCGGACTTCCTGACACCCTGTTCACGGGCTTGTCTGCAGCTACAAGACTCTGCCCCAACGGTGTCGCAATTCCAGCCAGGAAACCAAACCAACCGCCCCAGAATTTGGCTGAGGTCTCTGAGGGTGGACAGGAACAGAGGCTCCCAATCAATGTTTAGGTTGGAACTGAATGCCAGTTTTTTTTCTCTTCCATTCTCCCCCCCCCCCTTATGGAGATATAACTAACTGATAGACAGTTCTGGGAAGTCTGAGGTGTACAACATAAAGATTTACATGTACTGTGAAATGATGACCACAATAAGGTTCGTTGCATCCATCATCTCATATAGATACAAATACCAATGTCTGGGGGTTTTTTTAGATCAACCTGCATCTATTGAGCAATTTCTCTGCAAGCATAAACACTGTCCATGTAGATGTGCATGAGTTTAAAACAGGAAAGCTTGCGTGAGACCCTCACCGATGGAAAAAAGATAATGGATCATTTCATTTGGACAGTTTACATCTTGGGTAAATATCCTACCCTTCCTCCACATTTATGAGATTGCTTCTAAGATTCTTTTTATTTTTTGAAGTGTAGTTGACTTACCATATTCTATTGGTTTCAGGTATAACACATGGAGACTCAATATTTTTATGGATTATACTCCATTTAAAGTTGTTATAAAATATTGATCATATTTCTAATTTTCTTATGAAAACTTTGAATGTCAACCATCAAGAAAACCTTATTTCCCCTGGTTGCTCTGGACCACTAAGCCATCCAATGACTGTCAAAATGAGCTCCATATTTCTTGGGTTAGGATTTTTCTCCATCTTCACTTACCCCAGGGAGCTTTTTCCTGTTGCTGAAGGGGCTCTTGAGATAATTTGGCATGTTCCTAGACAGACACCTCAAAGGGAATATGACTTTCCTCAAACCCACTTGCCTAACTTCAAAGTATATGAGAAAATCAGCTTTTAGGAAAATGAGTGAGTGGGGAATTTCAATGAGTGATGTGGAAGAAATTAGGCCATTGCATTTAATCCAAGTTCCCCCTGCCCCACCACTGCCCCATTCCTCTGTTGCTTGTGTGTGTTGGTGTGCGTGTGTGTGGGAATGAGCAGACAGGCCAGTATTCTCCTGCAACCCCGTGGTGGCCCACAGTAATGGTGTTTGACCTGAGAAGGCAAATCGAGTGGAAAGTCACCAGGAACACAGGAGCTCCAAATTGTTCTTCTCTCCAAAATAGTTCTATTTTCAAATAATGGTTTGTGTTATCCCATTGCTAATAGCTCCTTGTATTTTCTTATATTTTCTTTTCACTTTTTAGGGCCACACCTGAAGCATATGGAAGTTCTCAGCATAGGGGCTGAATTGGAGCTACAACTGCTGGCCTACATCACAGCAACGCTAGATCCGTGCTGCGTCTGCGTCCTACACCACAGCTCATGGCAACACCATGATCAAGGCCAGGGATTAAACCTGCAACCTCATGGATCCTAGTCAGTTTTGTTACTGCTAAGCCACAACGGGAACTCCAGCTCCCTGTATTTTCTATTACCTATTGCACAGTAACTCACTGTGCCTATATCTAGAATGCTCTTTGTTCTAGTTCATTATCAAGTTCATTATATTTGGAAAGTTTGCCTTTTGTTCTTCTTGGAAGTTTTAAGAGTGACTGAAATTGACTCCATGTGTCTTTCTCAAAGTGACCACATGAGAGGTACCCCCAGGGGATGGCATCTTCAGACAAAAGGCACATCCAGTGCCTTGCACCTCTCATAGGTGTCCCCAAAGGATCCCCTGAAGCTTTTCCTGGTGGGGAAAGAGAGTAGCCCTTCCAGGGAGCCTCTGGCCCTGCTGCCAAAGCAGCCTGGAGGCCCAGCCTGGGGGACACACGCTCCCTCCTGCAAGGTCCAGGCATGCTGCCTGCTGAGTCATCCCTTTTATTGCTGACCCTGCAATAGAGAAACTAGACTTGGAAGGGCCCCTCTGGCCCCACATTAGGCCAGCCTCTGGCGGGGCTAGGCAGAGGACCACTGAGTCTGAGCTCACAGGGTCCTGCCTGGACTGCTATGTAGACATTTGTGTGATGGTTAACATGGTCAAAAAATATCACTCTTCAGTTTGGGGGGTTTTAACTTTTATTTACAATGTTTAATTTTATGACACCTTGTCACTTTCTGAGAAGGGAATTTTTCTTTGCATCCCTTGTTACACTCAAATTATCTCTTGTTTACTGGTTGAGTCATACCCTATCTCCCCATAGAATGTTAATTTCATGGGGGAACAGAGATGTGGTCAGTTTCACTGTCTATTGCATTCCTAGTGCCTAGAACAGCACCTGGCTCATATTCACTTACAGGCCCCATTTTTTCAAAGGGAAAACTGAGGCACCAGGTGGCTACATCCAGCCTTCCCCAAAAGTCCAGCAGCCAAGAATGTGCCCCAAGCTCCTGCCTTGCGGTCTGGTGTCCCTCCCAAAATGTTGTCTCAGGAAAGGACAGGCAGGCACGTGCAGTGTATGAGCGGTCTGAGGGTCTAAGAATCCTGCCAGCAGGCCTACTGGCCCTCTCCCCTGTCCAGGGAAGAAATAGGAATGCCACAGACCCTGAGAAAGCTTTTCCTTCTCTATCTGAGAGGAGGTTTATTATTTTTCTGTGTCTGCCATGACGAGTGCCCATGGTGTGGATAGCTGAAAACAACAAGAGAAAAATTTTCCCTCAGCATTCCAGATGCCTGAGGTCTGAAATTAAGGCAGGGCCACCCTACCTGAAGGCTTGGGGGAAGAATCCTTCCTGAATCCCTAGATTTTTCTGGTTGCTAACAATTGGCCTTCCTTGGTTTCCAGCAATATAACCTCAACCTCTGCCTCTATCATCCTTGAGAGTCTTTCTTCCCTCTATGTGAGTCTGTTTTCTCTCTTACAAAGACATCAGTCAGTGGATTTAGAGCCCGCTCTAACCCAATATGAGCTCAGCTTAACTAGTTATTTCTGCAAAGACCCTATATCCAAAGAAAGTCATGCTCCAAGTCTCTGGGTGCATATGAATTTGCGGGGAGGCTACTCAACCCAGTTCAGGCCATATGGACCCCATCCACCACTTGTTAGTTGTGTGACCTCAGGCAAGTCAAATAACCTCTTTGTGCTCTATTTCCTCACCTGCAAAATGGGAATGGTAGTAACCCCTGCCTCGTTGGTTATTGTGACATGCTTAGGAAGGTGGCTGGCCCACCTTGAGAGCTATGCAGAATAATATAGAGTCAGTCAAGTGTCTCAGATGCTTCACAGAGGTCAACTGGACAGCCATGGCTCCCAGGCCCCCTCTGGGAATGACAGACAAGGACACAGGCCAACAGGACTAGCCAAGAAGCATAGGCAGGACACTCAAGCACTTCAAGAAGGCAACGGAAGATGAGAATATTCTTTAACTAGAAGAACTGAGCCAGGGGAAGAGAGGGGAGAGGGTGTCTCATCTGGAGGGAGGGCCATGGTGAAGGACCAGGGGCAGGAAGGGGTCTGGTATGTTCAGAAAGCCCCCTACTGGTAAGGTTGGTCAGCAAAAGGGCAGACAAGGTAGAGGCACAGGGGCCGAGACCCTGGGCTTCACCCTCCCTGGCAGTCCGTGGAAGCCACCAAGCAACCCTGATGGTTGATTCTGGCCTTCAACTGTAGTAGCCCACTTGGGCTGCCCTAACTGAAACACTGTATGTACATGGGTGGCTTATAAACAAGAGGCATTTATTTCCTACCATCGTGAAGCTGCAAAGTCCAAGGTCAAGGTCCTGGCAGATTTGGAGTCTGGCAAGGGGTGGCTTCCCTGGTTCATAGGTGACCATTTCCCTGTTGTGTCCTCCCATGGAAGAAGGGTCAGGGGATCCCTAAGGTCTCTTATGAGGACCCTAATCCCATCCATGAAGGCTCTGCCCTCATGACCTATTTATCTCCCAAAAGTCCCACCTCCAAATACTACCACCCAGGACATCAGGATTTAACATGAATTTGCCAGAGACACAAACATTCTGTCTCCAGTTCTCCAAAATCCAGGTTGGCCAGAGTGACCCAGCATTCACTTGAACTGTCTAGCTTGCAGAGCAAATCTATGGGTTGCCTGTGGCTTTGTGATCCCAAATGAAGCACAATGCTGATATGGCCTATGAAAAAGTTGCTTTTGCCTAGTTATATGAAAAATGTCAATAAAAATTCATTTTTTTGTTGTATGTCTTAAAGGAGGTGTCCCCAGATGCGCATACATATGTCACCCTTGTTCATGATACAACAGCAGGGTCGTGAGCATCACTGTCTTGAAGGCTTTCAACCAAAACCTGTCCTTCTGATCCACTCTCATGACTTATCACCTTTGTCCATCTTCACCACTGAGGCAAAGACACACACCTGATTCTCTTTGATGCAAAGCCTATACATACAGATGATCAACACCATTATACACATTACTCTCCCATCTCAGGGATCCCTGCTTCTACCTAGGGAAGCTTCTGGAAGCAATCACCTTCTGCAGGTCCTCTGCAGTTCGTAGGGTCCAGACCTTACTTGTATCACAAGAAAACTCTGTAGAGTTTCTAGTTTAAAAGGGAATCTTCCTTTTTTCTTTTTTTTTTAATTAAAGCACAGTTGATTTACAATGCTATGCCAATTTCTGCTATACAGCAAAGTTATTCAGTCATACACATATATACATTTTTTTAATATTCCTCTCCATCACAGTCTACCTCAGGAGACTGGATATAATTCCCTGTGTTATGCAGTAGGATCTTATTGTCTATCCATTCTAAATGTAATAGTTTGCATCTACGAACCCCAAGCTCCCCATCCATCCTACTCCCTTCCCCTCCCTCTTGGCAACCACAAGTCTGTCCTCTATGCCTGTGAGTCTGTTTCTGTTCTGCAGGTAGGTTCATTTGTGCTATATTTTAGATTTCACATATAAGTGATATCATATGGTATTTGTCTTTCTCTTTGTGACTTACCTCACTTAGTATCAGAATCTCTGGTTGTATCCATGTTGCTGCAAATCACTCAAGGGGTAACCTCATTTTTTATGGCTGAATAGTATTCCATTGTGTATATGTACCACACTTCTTAATCCATTCATCTGTCAACTGACATTTAGGTCGTTTCCATGTCTTGGCTACTATGAATAGTGTTGACATGAACATAAGGGTGCATATATCTTTTTGAATTACAATTTTGGCTGGATATATGCCCAGGAGTGGGATTGCTGGATTGTATGGTAGTTCTGTATTTAGTTTGCTGAGGAACTTTCATACTGTTTTCTATAGTGCTTGTACCAGTTTACACTCCAAAAGAGATTCTTTCTATTTGCCCTGATCCACTGGATGCTTCACCTGCTGCATTGACCCACCTGGTCTTCTGGAGAGTCAGGGTCTCTGAATGAAACTGACATACAAAACAACCCTTCAGGACGGGAGCAGTTCAGAAAAGGAGCAAAGAGATAGAATCTCAGAGGCTCCAGGTCAGTCCTATGGCAGAAAAATAAACTTAAAGTCACTGAGCTCAGAGGGGGAAGTGATTCTAGCCATTGTGAAAGCAGCTCATCTACTGGGCTTCCACCCCTAAGCTGGGTGTTCTATTCGTGTCATTCTATTTCAAACTCCTGCCACCCACTGAGCAGCATCCCCCTCTCCCCCCCAGAGATGAGGACTTGGAAGCAGAGGGAAGTTTAGTAACCTGGTGCCTCAGGGCATAGCCAGGGATCCACCTCCTTCCACTTACAGATGTGACTGGCCAGGCCCAGGGAGTCTTCAGGGGCCTGCAGCAGAGAATGCAGTGTTATTACAGCTTGACCCCTGAGCTCTGACCTGCACACCACAGCCTGTAGCCAGCTGTAGCACTGCAGTCAGAACTCTAAGGAGACATTTCCATTTTTCCAGCACCAAGACATTTAAATTATTCCAAAACAGACACGTCTGTGACCCACGGACTTTCAACGTTTCTCCCGAAGCTGCTTTGGGGGGCAGGGTGTCTTTCAAGCTAGGCTGGGTGGAGAGAGTCAGAGAGAAAGGGAATGTCCTCAGAGTTGCCAAGTTAACCTGGAATGAGAGAAACCATGTCAATGGGGGCACACCACGCCAAGCAGCCACTCGAAGGGGTGACTTCAGAAACCTGGGAAAGCCCTCGTCCTCTAAAAGCAACTTCCTCCCTCTCTGCCCTTCTAGCACAACCCCAAGGCCTTTCACTTTAGGTTTAAGTAACCTCTAAGAAGGCAGCTCTCCAGGGAAGAGTAAACTATTAATCATTTACAACTAAGAGATTGCCTTGAGTAGGGTGGAAAGTAGAGAGATCAGCATAAGGAGAGCTGGGGTTACCAGAGGCAGATGTTCTGGGTCTCCCCCACTTACCTGACCCCACGTTAATATCAGCCTCCTTTAAGGATCTGGGGGGTCCCCAAGCCTAGAGAGTCATACCCCTACTCTTCTGCTTGGGGACCCAAAGCTGCCCTGCCCACCACCTGCTACTGAATCAGAATCCACCAACTGCTGACTACCACACAGATGCACTGGATCTGGGACCATACCCTGGGCATGAGAGAAGGCCATCCAAATAATAATCACTAGTCAAAGCATCCCTGGCCCAGTTTTACAACGAGTGATGAGTAGGGGAGGACAGAGCGGAGTAGTGAGCAGCACTACCCAGCTGCGGTGGCCCAGGGGAAACCAGTGCACTGAGGCAGGATCGGGGGAGGCTTCATGAGGGAGGCAGCATCTCGGCAGTCTGGAAGGACAGGGTCTCGCAGCTGAAGACAGAGGAGGAGCCAATAGCAGTTTGTGAAAATCCTCAGAGACCCTGAGGCTCAGAGAAACCCCCAACGGGGCTGCAGGCTGGGTGCCCAGGCCTCCCCATCCTTTTCCTGGGAACTGTACCACCAGACCCATGTGGGCTCATGCCTAAAAGGCACAGCCCTTGGGAAGGTGGTTCATCAGGGAACCACCCTCCTGATGCCCTGGAAAGAGAAGCAACACCCATCTCTCTGTCTCTCTGCCACCGTGCTTCCTGTTGGCCATGTCACAAATGCACTGCCGATGCAGAGTAAAGAACAGTCCTGACTCGCGGGGATTCCTGGAGCTGGGCTTCTGTGATGTTCTCCAGCCCCCACCTTAGCTGGCACCTGGAATGGTGCAGGTAAATGGGGAGTCCAGGGCATCCTGGGGCCAGCATCGAGTGGGGGCCCATCCTTATTTGTCTACATCTGTAGGTTGCCTGGAAACTTGCAGAGTGAATTCACACTCTAGGTCTCCCCTGAGCCCCACACAACCCTGCAAGGGCAAAATGGGTGAGCAGGAATCACTTCATGTAGAATTAAGAGACCGAGGTTCTGAGTCTCTGTACCTTGCCCACGGCCACTCGTGCCCTAGGGCGGGGGCTGTTCCTCCTCCTGGGTCTCTGGCATCACCCAGGAGAGAGCCTTCTCACAAACGCAGCATCCTCCAGGCAGGTGAAGAAATCTTGTCTTTTTCCTTTCTCTTCAGGAGCAACTTCCGGTTTCACCAAATTCTGGTTCATACAGAGCCGTTCCCGGTATTCCTTGGGGCTTGGTTGCTCCTGGCCAGGATGACATGTTTCTTGGTTGGTTGGTTGGTTGGTTTTCTTTTCCTGTTTTGGTTATATGGGGATTCTTTTTAGTGATGTCAGACTTCAAAGGGAGCCTCCCCCTGTAGAGATCACGACAAAACCCACCTTTGTGATTCTCATTCCTGCGAGGAACAGACAGCACGTGGGTGCTCCCACGTGCCTCGTCTCCCCGTGACCTGCAGTCCGTTTTAAGTGATTTCACAAAGCCCCCTCACTTTCTCTATAGGGTCCTGTAATAGTGCCTCAGGAATCAACAGCTGTCTTCCCCGCCAGGAAGCTGAGCTCCTGGGGACCTCATTTGTCCCTAATCTCCGAGGTGCTGCCCGCCTCATGTCGGCACCTGGCCCCCCTCACGTGTCTGGCTTTCCTCAGAAACTCCCTCATGCCCCTATTCTCACTAAGTCACCGAAAACCCCGGCCACAAGGGGGGCGAAGAGAGATTTAATTGTATCTGTGATTCACAGAACCAAGGCTGACCTGGAAACCACACAGTGGGGAGTTTAGAAACTGGTGGCGTAGACAAAACAACGTTCCTGGTGAAGCCGCTGATGGAAGTTCCAAGGAACAAAGGTGTAGGTCAAAACGCTGTCAGGACAAAGGGCGGTCCGAGGAAAGGCGCTAACCTGGGCAAGAAGACTTCCGGGGCGGGGGGGCTTCGTCCTGAGACTTAGGGGAGGGGCGTTGGGGTGGGGGCACTGGCTCTAGGGAGGGGACTTCCAGCTGAGCAGTGACAAGTCAGTCTTCAGGGTTAGGGGATGAGGCAGTGCCCCAGGCTGCCTTGACAGATGACAGCACATGAGGTGGTTTAAAGCAACAGTAATATTCACTGTTTCACAGTTCTCGGGGCTCCAAGTCCAAAGCCAAGTTGTCAGCAGAGCCATGCTCTCACCTAAGGCTCTGGGAAGAATCTTCCCTGCTTCTGGTGGCTCCCAGGAATTCCTGACCTTCCTTAAAGGCTCCCTGCCCCGCCCCAATTTCTGCCTCTGCCGTCACATGTGCTCTCCCTGTGTCTCTGTGTGTGTATCCTCTTCTTTTTCTTTTGTACATTTTTTAAAGTATGGTTGATTTACAGTGTTGCGACAATTCCTGCTGTACAGCAAAGTGACCCAGTCTTATAAACACACACACACACACACACACACACACACACACACACACACACACACACACACTCCTTCCCTTTTTTATATTATCTTCCATCATGTTCTATCCCAGTAGGACCTCATTGCTTATCCATTCTGAATGTAATAAGTTGCATCTACTAACCCCAAACTCCCAGTCCATCCCACTCCTCCCAACTCCACCCTTGGCAACCACAAGTCCGTTCTCTATGTCTGTGAGCTTATCTCTATTTTGTAGATAGGTTCGTTTGTGCCATATTTTAGATTCCTCATATAGGTGACATCATATGGTGTCTCCTCTTCTCATGAGGTCATGAGGCATTGGACTTAGAACCTACCCTAATCTGAAGTAACCTCATCCTAAATTCAACGAATCGCATCTGCAAGGATCTTATTTCCAAATAAAAAAAACATTCAGAGATGTCCAGTGGACAGGAATATTGGGGCCGGGGGCACTCCAGGGACCATGGCTCACTCTTGGTACCCCACGCATCCCCTCCTGCCCCATCATGTGGAGCTAGTTGTTCCTGACCTCAATTTTGGAGTCTCCTGGACTGGGACCTTGGTGCCTAATGTCAAATCCTGACCTTTCAAGTTTCATATTTGAGGGAACAAACGGTGCCAGCCTGTGACACACAGCTGGCATGGCTGGATGATTGCTGGACGTTAAGGTGGAGACATCGAGGGGGTGGACAATGGGCAGCACCCAGTCTGCAGAGTCTGGTTAGAAGAGTTCTAGCCTAATAGACCAGTAGACACATTTCTCTAAAACTACTTCTTATACCTGATGCCCCCTCATTGGAGAAAGAAATGTTGATTTCAATAAAGACTAATAATATAGTAAAGGATAATAAATAACGATTGAATAAGATACACATATGTCCCGTTCATAATAGTCTCTGTCCATATGTGGGAAAGGAAGACAAACCCACTAAGGAACATGGGAGGAACCCCCATAAGGTGTCCCAAGGACCACACTCAACTTTTGGAGCAGGAAATCGGGATGGGGGTTGGGCAACTGTTGGTCTTGGAAAATTTCAATGCTCACCATAGGCTACTAGTGTTCAGAGCAAACATGGTGCCATTTCCAAGATCTTACATTCTGGAATGTTCCTCCACATCCTCCGCTCCATCCTGTCTACCAGCCTCACTCCTACAGACTGCAGTTGCCACCTCCATGAGGACTCCAGAGTTCTCTGGCCACCTCTGCTCTCAAGCCAGTGGGCACCTTGATAATCACTGTCCCACCACGACGGGCCTGACCCTCCTCTCCATCATTCCCTGGAGGTCTCCCCAGCAGCCCATAGCTGCCCATTCCCATCAGCCCTATTGCTAGACACTGTGATTGGACCATGAAGAAATGAAGGGCTTTCAACCCAGTAGTCAGATGAATTCCCTTCTACCTTTCAGCAGGGTTCTGAGTTCCTCACATTCATTATTTAGTCACACAAAATACCTGCTGCAAGGTGCCTCCCTTGTAGAAACCCCACAACTTACTCTTCTACTCTAAGTCTTCTAAGTATTGTTGGAATCACAAAACCACTTGGACACAAATTTTTTATGATTATTCTAACCTGTGCATCATCGTCTCAGACTTTCCAACTTCCCTATTTCTGGCAACTAGCCCTTAGTCACCAGGGTTAAAATTTCAGACTTGACTTCACCTCCACACTCAATTGTGACTAAGTTTTATTTACTCTGCCTCCATCATGTTTTTAAAAACCCACCCCTGGCTGTCCAAGAACCCAGTGTGTTATAGGTCCAAAACACAAGACAGGTTGTGTGAGTGAGATAATACAGTGAAAAGACTGTGCATCATTACATATATTGTAAATGGCATTTATTTTACACTCAGAAGACATGTGGCATGTTATCAGATGTTTTGATAAGCAGAGAATCCAAGATGTTGATAACATATCAAAAAGCAAAGTGATTTAGCAGAACTCAATTTATTTTAGTATTTATTAGTAGTAGTCATAATATTACATTTAACTAGCTCTAATTTTACCCCAATTTGTAAAACTCTCTAGAGTTTTAGAGACACAAAGGCCATTGTTTCTGGAAAGAATGACTCATTCAGTATTTTAGCTCAGCACTTCCTGTGATCCACGTCACCACTAAGGCTTCTAATGCTTAACCTTCCTAGAAGTTACATCGATAGACAAAACTGATGCTTGGGGCATGATGTGGAGTGTCCAGTAAGGCCTTATTCTTCTAAAAATTCAACTTCATACACTTTCTGGTTGACAACATGTCCATTTTAGTACCTTCTCCCTTTGCAGCCTGCTGAGTGCACAGGGCATAGAACCAGGTGCATGGACTGTTGTGAAGATTCTCTGGGTTAACAGCATAGTGGAGGAGACTTTGACAGCATGCCAGCTTGGCTTCGAATCTTGGTGCTATTGCTGCCTGGGCGTGTGATCTTGAGGGATGGCTTAATTCCTCTGAGTTCATTTCCTATTTCTAAAAATGGAGATAATATCACAAGTTGTTCATGAGTCTAAACTTTTTTAATCATAAAGAAGAAGAAAAAAAATGGCAGCAAGACTCAGAGTCTAGTGGATGGTAGCCTTCCCAACCCAATCTCCCCTTCCCTGTCTCTCTGTCTCTCTCTCTTTATGTCTCTCTTTCTCCCTCTCCCTTCTCTCTCTCTGACCCTGGGACTCTCTCATAAGAACTACACCTTTATCAACAGTAAATTTTCATTTTACTTAACATCGGATTATCAGTGGTAGTTCCATGGATAGACTGGATTTAAAAGTCTGTCCCTGGAGTTCCTGCTGTGGTGCAGTGGGTTAAGAATCTGACTATAGTTGCTGGGTTGCTGCGGAGGTGCCGGTTCAATCCCCAGCCCAGCGCAATGGGTTAAGGATCTTCCGTGGCTGCTGCTATAGCATTTTGGTCGCATTTCAGGCTCTGATTTGATCCCTGGCTCTGGAACTTCCATATGCCACAGGTGTGGCCAAAAAAGAAAAAAATCTGTCCCTAGTGGAGTTTTCTCTACCTCATATACAGCAAAAGAAACCAAATCTCCGATTGGAGAGGGCACAGCAATGTAGAGTTGCAATGATTCAGGGAGATTAAAGGTGAACGTACATGTGACAAAGGGAGTGGAACCAGGTACTCAGTGAATGTAAGACTAAAGGAAGCCCCTTTCATCTGTACACAGCCTCAGCCTTGATTCCCACCAATGAATGTGCCCAGCAAACCATGGCATTGTTTATTTCCCAATGTAAGCCTCACTTCACTGCTACATGTTTAGCATCTGTTCTAAGACCCACCCTTTCAGGCTTTTGTTCAAACATTGGCCCCATGTAAAGAAGAGAAATTTGAAATGGGGGCTCCCACTGCACTGATGACAACAACATATAATTACCAAAAAGTCAGGTCTGAGGACATTTTCGCTGCTAAGGAAATAAACACAGCCATCGTGAAACTGAAGCCATATTATTATGGTGAATGGAAAATTCAAAAAAATCAGTCATCATTTAGTAGTCTGGAGCATCAAAAGGATCAAACGAAATGGATCAAATGAATGATCCGGTAAAACACCCATCATGAAAAGTCAGTTATCAACATAACAGGAAATAATAGTCTTCCAAATTCCATGGCTCATGTGGATCCAAATATTTAGAAAGTCTAGTCATTATTGAAGCCATAAGTAATGCAATGATCATTATCAAATTAACAATTAAGTATTTTTAGACTTAATAAACTTCCGGGGAAAAAAATAAATCCGTTCTTGGGTAAGCTAAGACGATCCATGCAGAATCTATTCTTGGTGCCAGGTCCAAGGATTCCACATTTTTATTGGTTTATTGCTTTTTGTAGGAATTTTGAATGGTACTGTTAGAGTTTTTTAATATCTAACTTTCAACAGGAAATAAGGAGTATTACCACATCTCAGTTATCCTAAACAGCAACAGATCTCTCATTCTGTCACCACCAGAAGTAAATGTGTGACCTGGGTTTGTAGGGCCAGAACAGGGCCTTCAGGAAGAAGCAAGTATCTCTGTTTTTTCACCTCAGACTGATGGAGAAGTCAAGGAATTCAGAACTCACTCCCCAAGGAATGTTCCTAAAGCAGCTCTCTCACATTCAGACCCTCAGTTGCTGGTGATCTCAACAGGGATCTTTCCACAAAGTCTTCATCTTCCTCTTTGATATTTTAGCCTCTTAATCATTTTAAGTCAACAATCCATAGCTGACAGTTCTGCTGATAAAGTACCTTTATAATCATAGACTTGGTGTTTAAGTTTCCGCCTACGTCTTCTCTAAGTTGGTGACCTAATTGTAGCTGATTCTTCCAGTAGAAATACTCACTTGTTAACCTCAAGTTATTTCTGGGCACAGCTGAACTAAAACAAATTGCTTTTTAAGCTTATGATTCCAGATTCGGTGTCTTATTTTCCATTTCTCTCTGTCCATTTTTCCATGTAGGTTTTATCTGGTACCTATAAACCATGAAAAACAAATTATTCTGTTTAAATCTTTGGAAAGGGCTGTCCGCTGGCACAAAACCACATTGTCTGATACTTTTTCTCGTTTTGAATTTCTGGAAGGGAAATCCTCCTTATGAGAAGACTTAACTTTCCATCAGTAATGGGGAAAACTTTCTCTTGGGATGGTGAAGGTAGCTTTATAAGAGAAAACTCAGCAGAAATAAAAATCAGTCTGACAGATTTTTAATCCAAGTCTGTTTTTTCTTTAAGTGATGTTGATCCTTATTTTGCCTGTGAGATGGGAATCACTGAAGGGGGTCATTGAATAACAGTGAGAGGCCAAACAGTACAGCACATTTTGGAAATTGTTGTTTCAATTGTGTACTATTCAGATGCCACCCTTACAACCTGTAACAATATAAACACCCTTACATCTTCAATGAGTCGCTGGTCCCTAGGCTATGGACGACTCACAGCATTTCCTGCTGTAAGTGGGGTGACCACACTGGCTTGGCTTATACCTTTTGTCCCAGCATAGTTATTAATTAATAATAGCATCTCCACTCAACCTGAAAAGTATTCTATTTTGATGATAAGTTATATGATTCCCTCCTTTCTGGGACTTCCCCTGGGTGTTTGCAAGTTGCCTTATTTAGAAAGAAAATAATAAGACAGTGTTTTCAGAGACCTTAGTCCATTGTTCACATGGAGACCCAGAGGGGTCTAAGATCTGCTCCTCAGGGCCAAAGCCAGGATCAAAATAATAACAGCAGTTCTTCATATGGCACTTACTGTCAAGCCAAGCACTGTTCTAAGCCCTTATATATATTGCCCCATTTAATCCTGGCAACAGCCAGTGGGGTAGGTGTTATTACTATCCCATCTTACAGCAAGCAGCTTGCCCCAGGCCACATACCAGTGGAGGGGAGGGCTGTGCTGGGATCCAGTCTGCCTGGTTCTAGAGTCTGGTGAGTTCCACACCTCAGCTCTCCATGCAGAGCCAGCATATCTGACTCTTGGTCCTACCTTCTGCTCTGCACTTTGGACCAAGGAGAGAAAAGCTTGTGAGTGAAAACTTCACCTAGCTTTTCCAAGCTGATGTTTCTGTGTTCCCATGAACACCATCCAAGTGCTACCAAAGGCACTTAAAAACAGAGGAGGCTTAAAACAAGCTGTGACATAGACTTACCAGGTGATGTATAAGTTTTGGGGGAAGAGAATCAAAAGGTTGGACAACAGATATAATACATAGGTAACAATCACTCAGAAAGAAAGTTTGCAAAAAGTTGACCAATATGGCTGTCCCCAGACACAGAGGGTTTTATGTGAGCCTTTGTTTGTCAAGGTCTGCCTCAATGAGACTTTAAAGCCCTTCCAAATCATGTACACACCTATATAATTCTCTTTGTAGAGCACCTGGTAAAGCACCCATGGAAAGGTTTTTCTTAATAAATACTATTTGAGGGTGATTATAGAAAGTGCTTGCATTGACCTCTCAGTTGCCAATCTATGGGGGAAAAAAATTGGTCATAAAACTGTGACTTACAGGAAAAAAATTAAGAGGACTTACAGCGTATAAAGCTTGAAGCATATGTTTAAGAGCAAAGACAAATCTATAAAGAATCTTTCTCTCATTCAGTGGGTTGTGTGGGTCACAAATGATATTCTAGAACTTGGGCCTGGGAATATGCACAGCATCCTTGATGGCTGCCAATTAACCCTGCCTGCTTGGAACCTTCAGTGCTCAGAGCCTACTGGAAAGAGTGGAGCTTTTCTCTTTCTAACTCAAGGGAGAACATCTGTCTCCTAAAAGACATAAAGAGCTTACCTGGCCCAGTATGAATAAAAGGGTTATTTTTGTCTACGAATTTTGGCTAGGGAGACCCCATGACCACCTAAAAACTCCTTTTTGAATCCAAGTGGCTTAAGAAGACATACTTCAATATCAGAAAAAGGAACCTTCAAGCATGCAGAGGTTTAAATAATCAAGCAGCCCACACTTTATCAGCAGCACTGGTAGAACGATCAGACAATCCCTTAATTACTCTCGACAGCTGTTCTTAAATATTGGAATTTCCTAGCCCTGATCTGGCTCACAGAATGAGCAGCAAATGTTGAAAAGTTTGAAAAGTTTAGTGCTTTTCACCAGGGAATACACAGCTATGAAACATATGAAGCTGTGGTAGACAAGATTAAAAAAGAAAGAAAGAAAGAAAGAAAGAAAGAAACTTTCCAGTAACGTTCTTTTTACAGTGACTGACATCTTGTTATTCTAGTAAAAAATAGAATCCTCAAGTTCGACAGTATTTTTTTTCTTCCTGTGAAAGTACAAATCACAACACAGTGAAACTAAGCTGTTTGTCGTATACTTGGGTGTGGTTAAAAAAGGAAAAGAAAAAGAAAAAGAAAGAAAAGAAAGAAAGAAGAAAAAGAAAAAGTGTTTCCTTTCTTCTTTGTGAAAAAAATTGTTCCCACTTATTTCCCTCATAAGGACCACTGAATTTTATGTTCCGTAGGAAACTAAACTAGAAGCAGTACCTTCACCCTCGTCAATGGAGAGACTCATTGTAGTAGAGCTTTTGGATACATTGTTCATTGGGCATAAGGTTTATGTGGTGAAGACATTAGACATTTCAAACAATAGCTACATTCAGTTAAAAACAAACAACTACATGCTTAACCACTCTCAGGCTTAAATTATCAGTTTGGCTTTATTTATTTATGTTTGTTTATTTGGGGTTAATAGATGCAATCTATGGCCTTTGGAATGGATAAGCAATGAGATCCTGCTGTATAGCACTGGGTACTCTATCTAGTCATGTATGACGAAGCATGATAATGTGAGAAAAAGGAATGTATATGTGTGTATGTGACTGGGTCACCTTGCTGTACAGTAGAAAATTGACAGAACACTGTAAACCAGCTATAATGGAAAAAATAAAAATCATTATAACATTTTTTTAAATGTTTGTTTAATTTGGATTTTGAGGGGAATTATTTTATTATTTATTTTTTATTAAAGTATAGGTGAATTACAATGTTTTGTTAGTTTTAGGTGCCCAGAAAAGTGATTCAGTTATACATATTTTTTCAGATTTTTTTTCCCTTAGAGGTTATTACAAAATATTGTGTATAGTTCCCTGTGCTATACAGTAGGTGCCTATTGGTTATCTATTTTATATATAGTAGAGTGTTTATATTAATCCCAAACTCCTAATTTATCCTTCCCCCTACCCTTCCCCTTTAGTTACCAGAAGTTTGTTTTCCATGTCTGTGGCTCTATTTCTGTTTTGTAAATAAGCTCATTTGTATCATTTTTTTTAGATTCCATATATAAATGATACCATATGATATTTATCTTTCTATGTCTGACTTACTTCACTTAGTAGGATAATCTCTAAGTCCATCCATGTTGCTGCCAAAGGCATTATTTCATTCTTTTTACAACTGAGCAATATTCCATTGTATATTATACTGCATCTTCTTTATCAATTTATCTGTCGATGGACATTTAGGCTGCTTCCATATCTTGGCTATTGTAAATAGTGCCGCAGTGAACATTGCCATGCTTTTTTATTATTTTAATTGAGATTTCTCCAAAGAACATCCATCTAGTTTAAAATGAACATTGTCACAGCTGTTGCTTAAAGTGATATTGCCTTTGTAAGTGACACAGGTTGGAGAACCAGTGTAATTTCAAGGCTTCAGAAGTATATTACATGGATGATCACCTTCATGTGTTTTGTGGGACTTAACGGTATTTTCTTGACTTTCCTACTGCCATCACTTACCAAGATGCATGGTTAAAAAAAAATAATAAAATAAGTTATTTTAAAGAAAGAACTTGTAGCTAGAAGAAAACAGAATCAACCAAGATATTACTGACTATGATGCCCTATTAAGATCACCCTCCCGGGAGTTCTCTTGGGGTATAGCAGGTTAAGGAACCAGCATTGTTACTGCAGCAGCTAGAGTTTCTGCTATGGCATGGGTCAGTCCCTGGCCTGGGAGTATCCACATGTCATGAAAAAAAAAAAGATTGCCCTCCCTAATAGTTCTTTGATTTCTCTGTCTGATCTTTGCATCTAACCCCTCAGGTGGCATCTGTCCATTGTCAGCCTAGTGGACATGGAGATTGTATCTGTCCTCCGTTCTGTAACACAGAGTTCACCAGACATTAGTGCTTCCATTGTATTTATGAAAACAGCATGCAAAGCAAGCTTGAGTCTGGATCATGTGTTCCCAAGGGGACAAAAATTGGTTCTTAGGGGGTGAGTAAAATCTTAGATATCATGATGGTTATGAACCTCCAAAACTGAATCCCACTTGACCAAATCAAATCTTATCACTTAGCATTTCATATCTCTCATTAGGGAGCATCTAAATTTAATTTCTTCTTACTCCAGTGGAGTGGAGTGTAGGATAATGAAAAAAAAAAGACCCTAGAGGTTTGGGGAATTTTTTCCACTTGGAAAAACAAGTAGTTGACAGTGTATTCCTTCAAGATATGTGCTAATAGATTCTAACTTCAAAACTCAAGCAAAAGCTTGGTATTATCCTATAATTTCAAGTATATCTCACTGTTGAGCTCCAACAGTATATGGATGATTCATTTTTCTTCAGTGATTTTTTAAAAAAGACAATTATTGGATAACTTTCCATCCTCATCTGAATTTCCATTGAGACCCAAGTAACTCTCGAGTTAAATCATAATCTTTTGCCTTGAATTTATTAATTCTCAACTCAAATCTATTCAATGGTTTTCCTCAGCAACTAGACTATAACTCAGTGATCATAAAACCAAAACCCTCTGTGATTTAGTCTCAATCTTTCCATCCAAAGTTACTTTCCATAACTCTCCCTTATAACCTTTACTTCAACCATCAAACCTTTCATTTCTGGGATTTTATCCACCCTATTTCCCCACCATGACTAGTTTTCCCTTCCTCCCTAAAAATTCCACACCCAACTACTGTTTAGTGTCCCAAATGTCACTGTTTTCAACAAAGAGTGTTTCTAGCTCTATAAGGATACAACTGACATATAATATTGTGTGAACTTATACAACTGGCCATCTGGTCAACTCTTGGCACTTTTTACTACATGCAGTGGTCTTAGATATGTTTTGGCTTCTTCTCCAAGTTGAAAGCTCCTGAAGTCCAGAACTTTGGTCTGGTTTCTAGGAAACACAGTATAATAAAGAGCTAGAGAAAGACCTACAACATTTTCTTCTGCCACTTGCTCGCTAGGTCTGCCTAGTGTTACACTTGCTTGCCTTCCCATTTGGTATGTGGACAGGTTATCCAATTTCTCTGAGCCTGGTTTCCTTGTCTGTAAAATATCATGATACATTGCAACAATTTAACAAGTTAAGGTAAACAACACAGAGTAGAAGCTTAAAGCGTTGCACACATACATAAAGTCACAGTATGTCACTTCAAGTGTTTTCTCCAAATATTTCAATGGCTGACCTGAAGAAGGGATTTATTAATGGTCCTATTAGAAAAGCAAGAACAAGGTGGGATTTGCTATTTTTGTACATTGTTAATGACTCTTCTCCTTTAAAGAAAATCCCAGGGAACAATTTATTGTTTTGAAGATCCTTTCCAGAAGGAATGTAGAAACAGAACAGAAGCAGACTGTAACCCAGGACAGTGGGGCGGCCCTTGTAAAACTAGTGCTGTCTTTATCCACACCAGATTTCCCTTTTTTTTTTTTTTTGTATTTTTAGGGCCCCACCTATAGCATATTGGAGGTTCCCAGGCTAGGGGTTGTGTCCTACGCCACAGCCACAGCAAGACCAGATCCGAGCCACGTCTGTGACTTACACCACAGCTCATGGTAATGCCAGATCCTTAACCCCACTGAGCGAGGCCAGGGACTGAACCTGCATTCTCAAGGATACTAGTCAGATTCATTTCTGCTGAGCCATGATAATGGGAACTCCCTACCCGCACCAGATTTCATGCCACCTTTGTTTTATTCATTTTGCACCCCTCATCTGAACCCCAGATTTCAAGTTTGAGAAACAAAACCAAATGGAATGTGAAACGTAAAACAAGATCCAGCCAAATATAGTGAGCTCTCTCTGGCTTCAAGTCAAAACGTGGCTGAACCACAAAGCATCACCTGGTTTTGAGTAAAAAACCACACTGAACCACCATTTTTTTTTCATGGTTTCGGTTTGAAAATGGGGTTTCATGCAAAGCTTGCCCTAGTTTCAGAAGAGTTCTTTGGCAGAGTACAGGCACCTCTTCTGCTAGCATGGACCCTACATCATCAGCTACCCCAGACAGTCTGTGTGGACATGAGTCCTTCTCGTTCTGCCCTTTGAAGGTCCAGATTTTGAGCAACCTTGCTCATGTGCCCATTCAGATGACTGAAAATCATCAGGCATATCAATAAGAAGTACTATCAGTTTATCTCTTTGCACTTAGCTTTTACAAAAACAGAAGAAAATTTTTGAAAAGCAATGAATCAGGAGCTCCCTTGTGGTGCAGGGAGTCAAGTATCTGGTGGTGTGGGTATTATCACTGCAGTGGCCTGGGTTGCTGCTGTGGCGAGGGTTTGATCCCTGGCCCAGGAACTCCCACATTGCCGTGAGCTGTGGTGTAGGTAGCAGACTCGGCTTGGATCTGGCTGGCAGCTACAGTTCCAATTCAACCCCTAGCCTGGGAATTTCCATATGCTGTGGGCGCAGCCCTAAAAAAACAAAAAAAAAAGAGGGGGTTGTAGTTCAATGATACCCCCCCACTGGGGCAAGAGAGAAATGCTGAGGACACGGAGATTAAGGGGAGCAGTGGGGTTTGTAATCCACGTGTCCTATATATGCAGCTGGATGACACAGGACATCTAAGAGAAGAGGCCTAGAAAATGATGGCTGTGGACAAGACCATGTACCACCAACTGAAAGAGGCAGTCTCATCATCCCAGAGAGCTGATCATGCAAAATCCCCAACTACATTTGCCTTTAAGTAGAAAGTCACGACTCACTTATCCACTGTAGGATAGTCTATAGTAAATACCACCCCTAACATATAAATACTTTATTTACATAAGAGATCAATCGAGGTGCTCATTTATTTTATGAAAGTATTCACAATGGAACACTCTCAAATAGCAAATGTCTTTAGTGATGGTAACAGATGACTCATTACAATCAGAAAATAATAATTGCATTTGCCCACACTTTGGGAGAACATGGGTTTGCTTTTGGTTATTTTCATGTGTTTGCTTTTTAGGCCAGTGTGTAGTATACATTTCTCTAGGCAGATAATAAGTGAGTGGATAAATGAGGCCCACAGATAGAATCCATTTTCACTCCAAAGTTCTTTGGCACAGAGCTTAGGAAAAACTGCTATGTGTTTAATTACCACGGAAATGAAAGATATTTTGCTATAGAATATGGATATAGATACAGAAACCAAGTGGACAGAGGCCCCAGAAGTCACTGTTGGTCTCTCTGGTTCAATATTTCATTACTCCCCAAGGAATTGGAGCAGTGAGCAATGAAATTTCAAGTTTTTCTAATGAAAAGTGAGCTTATCCAGGCTCTAAATAAATGAAATTCAGTAAAGATCTGGGTAGTAGATATGAAAATTCCGCATCAACTTAAACATTGGCGTGGTAGTGTCTTTAGGAGAAATTCTTTCGAACTATGTTTAGAAAATTATGGTCTCTAAGTGATCAGTTACAACGCTACAAAGGGTCACTAAAGTTGTCCCAGAAAGTGTTCTTCCACAGGAGACATAAGTGCAATGTACCGTTCCATCCAGACAGGCCACAGAAATCCTTTATAAGAAGTTGGTGAACCACACAACACGTTGTTAGGCTTGTTCTGTGAAATATGTGGTGCTTGAGGTTTGATTGTTGCAATTCATGGGCCTCATAGAAGAATCATTTCTCCCTCCTCTGAACTGTTGGAGTTAACCTCCCTCTCTCTATATGGTTATGCATGCATCTCCTTTTTCAACTCAGTGAAGGCAGGCTAGGCACCTTGCTTTTAACAAAGACCTTGTCTATAGTACATATACCATACATAATGGATGAGGGAAGGATGGATGGATAAGTGGATAGATGGATAGATGGATGGATGGATGGATGGATGGATAAGTTGGCTATGGATGTATTGATGGATGGATGATGGCTGAAGAGATAGAAGGATGGGTGATGGGTGGAAGGAAGGAAGTAGAACAAAAAATTTAAATGTTCCTGGAAAGTGATTAAAGCCTTCAAGATAATAATGTGTTTCCTTAAGATAAAGTAAAAGAATTACCATTCTTTAAATTTTAATGATTACAAGGAAAGGATAAAAGTAAAAAATTTCCAAATGTTTAGCCTTTCGTGGATTCTCCTCATTGGTCTATTATCTAGAAATTAATTAAGAGAAGTTAAGGAACTTCAAGTTACATGCTCCATCTCTTCAGGTCACAGTCTTAATTAGAAACTATTTTGTGTTCCATAAAATTTTCTTTGTAAAAGAAATTGACCCAACACGACAGTTGTTGTTTTTTTTTTTTTTTTTTCCAGAGCTCTAGGGAACTTAACACTTTCTTATTAAGTCATTTCAAATTGTGGATAATCAGCATGGTATATACAAGCACCAGCTTCTTTGACGTTCTTGAGCGTTAGCTTCTTCATGTGCGCAGTTGGGATAAATATATAATGCCTACCTCACCTTAGAGGATTATGAAGATTAAGTGGGCTAAACTATGTAAAACCTCAGTTTACAAACAGCTGGTTAGTGGTGGAGCCGGTACTGAAATCCAGGATTACCTAACTCCTGAGACTGTCTTTGACTCTTTATTTTGAAATAAGTTGAACATACAGGAAAGTTGCAAGAGTCATACAAAGAACTTCTGTATACTCTTCCTCCAGATTAACCAATTGTTCAGCTCTTGCTGCCTGAGCCCATGTTTTCCATCAGAGTGCTGTGGGGTCTGGAATAGTCTATAAAATGGGTACCATAATTGTTCTGACCTCGGGGGCCCATTATGAAGGTTGAATGAGTTCACACATGTGAAAAATAAGATGCATAAATGAATAGCTGCAGCAAAGCCTAACAGGACCTCTGACCAGTGAGGAGCCTAGTGTAGTGACAAAGTAGGAAGTAAGACTTTCCCCCAGGGTGAAGGAAAGTGGGAGCTTGGAAAGCCTGCAGAGGAGGTGACCTCTGAGGTCAGTCTTTAAACCCCAGCCATCCAGGATCACAGCAAAACAGTGATTTCCATGCTCCACCCTTAGTTTTCTCCCAGAGAAAGGGCTGAATTTGAAAAATATATATATATATATATATATATAAAGAATATTATCTGAATGTGAATTTGGAGAAGTCAGCGCTGCTAGTTCTACCACCACCCATGGAGGAGAGGTCACACCCAGCATTTCCAAACTTATTACTGTGAAGATTAGAACATCCCTCTGCCCCATCTCCTAGCAAATCCCCAGCCCTGGAGGAGAATCATGGTTTCCCAGGACTTATCATGATTCTCAGAAGTGAGAAGTGGCCTTTCCAAAGCATCTTCTCACTGAGCTGCACAAAGTCAAATCCTTGTCCAAACGCATGAAAACCACTTAAATACCATGCAGAGCCCACATAAAACATCTCCATACACACACAAAAAAAGGATGTTCTTTGACTAATTCTCTCAGGAGGTAAACCATAACGGCTTGAAGGAGTTGACGTCTGCCATCCAAGGCCTTCAAGTTCAAGGAGAACGCACACAGCCACTGCAAGCAACGTCCAAATACCCAAAACAGATCTGACCCCTACCTTGTAAAACGTTCTGTATCCCACAAAAACAAGCCTGAAGAGGGTCGATTTTGCAGAGTAAGCGTGACCCACTCCTTTTGTCTGTCGGTTCTCATTCTACTTTTGGACTTAATTGTGGAGAGTTATAATTAGATCGTGCTTTGCCTTTTTTTCCCCTTGAACTGATAAAAAGTGCCGTAAATCCTGGACATCATCCACGAGTACAGTCACTGATGAATTTTGCTATTTTTTGCACATCACACCATATGCAGGCCCGGCTGAGAGGCATGGTTCCGTATTCCTGGCATGCAGGAGAGTCACTGAGAGATATCATATGGTCTCCTGGCAGAAGTACAAAGTGCCTCTTGCTGTTTGATCTACTGTCTTAAACTTAAATGCAAAATCTGATAATTGGGTCAGGCAGGAGGAGAAACGGAGCCGTAAAGTTCTTTTCATTTCCTTTTGCTATTTCTCCACGTTTCATCTTTTCTTCCTTTTTTGCCTGCTCTTTCTCCCATCTCCCTCTCCTTTTTTTTTTATTTTCTCAGACCCTGAAGGAGACAGACCACCTTGCATATAGAATGGATTCAAAAGGAGGTGGGTTTATGGCTGGATGACCCATCAGAGAGTCTCCAGTCACCTCCGTCAGCTCCTCACTAGATGCAGGTTAAATTTTTGCCCCGTTAGCAACAGTCCTGGATAACCATCTCAAGCTTTGCAAAAGCCAAAGTCATGGCTGGGTTTTACTTGTTTAGAAATATTACTGCCTTTCCAGACTTGGATTTGTTTAATGTAAAAGGAATCCCATCATAGTCTCTCTGGTTTAGGGCATTAAGCAGACGGAGGCTTGCACTTCAAAGAACACAAGAGATAAATGAAAACTGAACCCCCTCTTCAGGGAGAAGACTGTGATACGAAATGTCTGACTTAGACCTTTTTGCCCAATCGTTTCTAAACAGGGAGAGAGAACTTTTCATTCTTGATTTCGCCACTCTAAGACCTGTTGCAGAATCGCCTGTGTAGTTCCTGAATTGTTTTCACTGGATGCAAACCCAAATATGGCTTCCTCCTAATATATGTGAATTTAGTGCTCACTAAGGAGGGGACAAAGTTCAGAAGTGACAAAGCTCTTTGTCAGCATTACTTTTTCAAATCACAAAGGGCAGTTTCTCACCCTCAGGTGAGTCACTGACGTTTTCCCCAGGTCAGGCCACCCGCCTCACTGCAGTACCTGCTTCATGGACACCCTGCTGCAGAGTTAGAATGTTCCAGAAATTTCCTCCCCCAGAGACCACCTGGGGATTGGGGAGGGGGTGCCTGGGGGCAAGGCCCATGGCTGTCCTCATATGCACCCCCATAGCAATACTGTCAGCTGGACTAAGCATGAAAGAACATTCTAGACAGTCTTAGCCTTGAATTGAAAATTCGGTCCTGGCCACCTGAAGGGCAGGTGGGATCAAGAATGGATTTTTCTCTGTGAGGATGCAGAGCATAAGTTTTGTCAATGGCAGCAGAGCCACCTCCTTCCATTTGAAGCCTTTCCACTAATGGCTTCACAAGTCACTGTTTTCGAGGGTCCTTTCCCAGATTCAGACTCTTAAGAGCATCATGCCAAAGGGGCATTTTAACTAAGACTTCAATTTCTTTCTTTTTTTTTTTTTAGGGCCACACCCGCGGCATATGAAGTTTCCCAGGCTAGGGGTCTAATCAGAGCTATAGTCGTCAGCCTATGCCAGAGCCACAGCAACACCAGATCTGAGCCATGTCTTCGACCTACACCACAACTCATGGCAACGTGGAATCCTTGACCCACTGAGCAAGGCCACGGATGGAGCTCACAACCTCATAGTTCCTAGTTGGATTCATTTCTGCTGCACAACAGGAACTCGAGACTTCAATTTCTAAAGCTTCCCAGCCTCGCTTCTGATTGCTCCATCCTTCCTGGGACCTAAGAGTCCCTGTAGAAAGTTGCATTGCTCTAAAAGCATCTCAGAACCAAAGCAATAAGCCACCCAGAGACCTGCTGAGAGCTTAGAACCATCTCTCTTGCTCAGACATAGCAGCCAGATCCGGATGGAGTCCTAGATCCAAGCAGCTGTACAGCTTGCCTTCTGGACATTCTGGATCCAGGGAGGCTGCAGAGAGCTGCATCCAGAGTATAGGCTGGGGAGGGAAATTCAACATCCCAGAAAGGCTGAGCAGTATTCTTCCTGGATGTCCAGATTCTGGAGAGAGAAGGCTTAGGGGAAGGGGAGCCATCCACAGATTCTCTAGCTTGCCCAGACTTAGCAGCTGCATTTAGGAGGCCTCCAAACTCATTCTGATCTGAAATGGAAAGAAACTGTTTCTCTGGAACAGGCAATTGTGTGACATAGTGAGTTGCAACCGTCTTTGATGGAAGCTGCTTTGGAAGCGAACACTCATGTTCACAGCCTGAAGAGAGCATGGTTCTTGCACTCCCCAAATCACAGCCCTTCCATCAAGCAGTGAAGATGCTGCTGTGGCTTCAGAGGACCTGGGTACTACCATCTAATAGTCACTCTTGCTGTTACACTGACACCACTCCTAGGCATCTTATTTAACGTGACTCTGTTTCACTCCCTTCTCACCACAATGGGGCTGGAGACTCCTTTTGTCAAAAACACTAAATTAGACCTGTTCAATGTAATGTCAGAAATGACTTATCCATGCCTACAAAAGGGCAGATTTGAAACAACAGGGTCTCCCCTGTTCGGGGTTTCTGGATGGAGTCACCCTCCCACTCAGAGGCTGACACGTCTATAAGAGTGACTGACAGGTTATTAAGTTCACAGTGGCTGGTGAGAGGGTCCCCCAACCACTCTTTCCATCCAACCCAAAGCCCAGTGGAAAAACAAACTTCAATTTAAAAAAAAAAAACACGTTCATGAATTTGCTTTAATTTCACCCTCAAGGTTTTTTTCCAGTTACTATAGAAATTGGATCCTTGTCTGGATATATTTTTTAAGTGACCCTTGCTCTCAGGCTCCTGCCCTCCCCGCACTCCCTGCCCCATCCCTTCTTCACCTCCTCCCCATGCTTCAGTGACAAGAACCATTTACCGTAATTGCAGGTTCCCTGTTGGTAGCCACTATTACCACAAAAAGTGAAAATCGAAAACTCTTAGGTAGAAATTAATTTAGAAACAACGTTACCACAATTCTTGTATGGTGTATGTAACCATAATAGCTATTTCAGTGGAAAAAGCAAAAATAAAGGGGAGGACAAATGACATTAATTTCCATTTGCAGCAAACCCATAATTGGATCAATGATCAGATCCTTGGGAGAAAGTCAGCTGTCATTGGTGGGTGAAGCCTGTGTACACACAGGATAGAAGGAAATGCATGTGAGGTTGGACCTTGAAACCCAGCTGGAAGGGGTGGAGCACATTTGAAACCCCAGAGGGAGTGGTGGTGACCCCCATGCTTTCTCTGGACTGCAGTGGTTTCTAGACCATGGCATCCACTTCTTCATTCATTAATAGGTGGCTTCCGGCAAGTTTCCTGACCCTTTGGGGTTTGATTTCTTCATTTTCTTCCTGGGGATTCTGAAAGTGCCCACCTCATTAGGTTGTGAGGATTAAATGAGTTGATCTCTAGAACGTACCTAAAATGGTACCATGTATTTGGTAGACTGGTAAAATGTTAGCTTCTTATTATTATTCCTCATAATTATTATTTATTATCCATAAGTCAATGGAAATAGGGGTAGTTTAGGCTTAGAAAATGCAAATCCATGTTTAAGCTCTCTGCCTTCTTGCTGTGTCATTTTAGGCAAGTTAGCCTCTCTGATCTATAAAATGGGGGTCTATCCAGTTACAGAAATGTGCCAGTGACACAGAGTAAGAAATGGTAAAGCATTTTGTAACTGAATGTGAGACCTCAGAACATATCTTTCTCCTGAGGACATTGGGATTGCCTCAGAGGGGACAGTTCCAGCAAGGCACCCTGGGTAGCCAGTCCCCTCCCTGGTGTCCAGGGGCAGGGAGCTTCCATTTCTGCATGGCTTCCATGAACTGCTACCCACAGGATCCACTGGTGTCTCCAGGTGGGACCCCCAGAGATGTCCCTCAGCTTTTCTCTGCAGCTCTGGGGTCAGGTCAGAGGGAGGGAGAAGCAAGGTAGACACTTGATCCAGAAATGCCCCAGATCTCAGAGGATACTGAGAGACAAGGATGCCCCAGCCCTGCCGCATGTGTGTGTTTTCTGTGTCTCAGATTTTCATCCAAAGAGCCCTGTAACTGGTGAGTCTGACGACCAGGAATTCTGGGGAGGAAATGGGGCTCCACAGAAAGTAAACAAGAACATGCAGTACTTTATACAAATATTCTCAAAGAACACTCCAAAAATCCTTCTTCCCCACCCCCCATGGCTGGGGGTGGAAGGGCTTTCTTCTCTCTTATAAATATCTTTGCTTTTGCTCTTTTCTCTTAATGCCTTGTTGCCCTGAAACAGCAAAAAGGCAAAAAAGCCTAGGTAAAAACCAAAGTGTCTGGCCCTCTGCTGTGGAGAATGGGGCTAAACCAGAGGCAACGAGAGGATCGCAAGTGCATAAAACACTGCAGATGATTTTTATTTTAGTTTTCTGATTTGTCTGTTACAGCTTTGAAGATTTGGATTTCAGTGTGTAACCTATACCCAAATCAATATGCACATACAAGTTTGTGTGCATGAGAGTGTGTGTGTGTGAAAGAACATGTAAAGCAGTGTGTGTGTGTGTGTGTGTGTGTGTGTGCGCATGAACATAAGTGTGTCAGTGTTGCATGTGCATGGAAGTGTCTTTGAGCCTGTCTGAATATGTGTTGAGGGGGGCATGTTGCATGTGCAGGAAGTGTGTGTCTGTGAGCCAGTCTGTGAATTGTGAGTGTGGGTGTGTATGGGGGGGGTGTGTGTGTGTGTGCAAGAGTATAGATGTGTGGGTGTTGCATGTGCAGGAAGTGTGTGTCTGTGAGCCGGTCTGTGAATTGTGAGTGTGGGTGTATATGTGTGTGTGAATATGAGTGAATGTCCACAAGCATATGAGAGGGAGCACATCTGTGTGTGTGTGTGTGTGTGTGTTTGTGTGTGTGTGTGTGTTTGTTCTGAGAGCACTCTGGGTGTCAGCCCAGAAGAGACTCAGGACATTTTGCATCAGATTCATAGAAAAGGAGCCTGAAGTCAGGGGAGGGACAGAACACACCTAATGGCTAGGCCAGTTCGTGGCAGATGCCTGATCTGAAAGCAAAGTTTCCTCCTCCAGCTCCCTTACCATCAAGATCCTTTTCCTTCCTCTTTGCTGACCTCTGAGACACCACCACCACCTCTCGGGCTGCTTTCTCACCTCCCCGTGTGCTTCTCTGGCCCTTGCTGTGAGGGACATGCACCTGGGTCTAGAAGGGCGTCTGTCGTCCAAGGTTGACACTAAAATGCCCTCGTACACCATGAGGCTCAGGCTTCCCTCCCCGGATCTTCCCTGCTCCCATGGGGCTTATGGAAGAACCTCATCCTGGGTCTCCTGGCTGAGTCTGTTTGTTCTTCTCCAAGTTCCCTGGGTCAGCACAAGTCCAAGTGTGGAGGGGATCTCTCTCTCATCAGCAATGTGAACACAAGGGCAGGATGTGGGGCATGAATAAATGGCAACCCCTGCCTTCCACCTACACAACTAAACTTTACCTATTTGAACTTGAGGAAAGCAGTTTCCTAGAATATTTGGAGACCAAGAGCCCCGCTCCATGTGCCAGGCTCCATGCTCCTCATGTGAACCTATCCTGCAAAAGCCTCCCTTCCTGAGACACCTGCTCTCTGAGTCACCTGTGTGCTCTGAGTCTCCCGGTTCTCTCATCACGACAGAAAGTGCTGTGCCAGGTAATGTCCCACTGATCCACCATCCAAATCCACATCTTGCCTGACCTTGAGCTGCCTAACTCTAATTCTTCTCAGGCATGGTCTAGAGCTTAAAGAGCACATCACATGGGAAAAAAGGCAAAGACTTTTGTGACACAGGTTTCCCCATTCCCAGCTTTTTATTCCACCACTCCTTTCCTGGATGGGTCTGGCATCTTAGTAATGGGGAGGATGGATTTTTAACAGTGCAAAGAGCCTTGAGAGACCATCTGAGGGCAGCCAGTTCATGTATCTGAGGACACTGAAATCCTGGCAAGTACTGATAGTTGGCCAGTCTATGACCAAGCTGGAATGAGACCACGCTCCGTCCTGAGCTTTTTCACCTTCACCCGGCAGCTCCCCAGATCTCACACCAATGCCTCCTCCCTGCTGGAGCTTTGAAAAGCCACTGCTGACCTGAAAAGTCCTGGAACCATTCTGCAGAGCAGGGATGCGAAGGATGTTGTGTCTTCCCTTTAGGTACATAGTGAGTCTTCCTTCCATGCTGCCCTAGGTTTAATGCTCAAGATGCTGACACTGCGAGACAATGCCCTGCCCTCAAAGGGACCACAGACTGGCCTGTGGACATCAAATGTTCTCACCCTTGACTTCATATTAGAATCACCTGGGGAGTCTCTAGTTCCAGCCATGTTCCTACAAATGGCATTATTTTGTTCTTTTTATGGCTAAGTAGTATTCCATTGTGTATACATACCACATCTTTCTAATCCAACCATCTGTCAATGGCCATTTGGGTTGTTTCCATGTCTTGGCTATTGTGCTGCAATGAACATGTGGGTGCATGTGTCTTTTTTAAGGAAAGTTTTGTCCGGATAGATGCCCAAGAGTAGGGTTGCTGGGTCATATGATAGTTCTATGTATAGTTTTCGAGGGTACCTCTATACTGTTCTCCATAGTGGTTGTACCAGCTTACATTCCCACGAACAGTGCAGGAGGGTTCCCTTTTCTCCACACCCTCTCCAGCATTTGTTATTTGTGGACTTCTTAATGATGGCCGCTCTGACTGGCGTGAGGTAATGAGATCCTGCTGTGTAGCACTGGGAACTACATCTAGTCACTTATGATGGAGCATGATATTGTGGGAAAAAAGAATCTATACATGTACGTGTAACTGGGTCACCATGTTGCCCAGTAGACAATGGACAGAACACTGTAAACCAGCTATAATAAAAAATACATATAAAAATAAAAATAAATGAAAAAAAAAACAGTCACCTGGGGAACCTTTCATAAATACTGAGAGCCAAATGCTGGTGTCAATATGACTGTCTTAGTTCTTCCCTCTGTTTGCTGTGGGCTCTCCTGGGGACAATAGGGCAGGTATGTGTTTTGACTGGCAAAGTATAAGAACTTATATTCAAATGTTATCCCCACGGCCATGCTCTCCAATGTCGTAGGGAGAGTGACAACTGGGGGTGAATTTCATTTGCTTCTCAGAAGACACTGCTCAGCATCTCTTAATCACACTCTGAAATGATTGCGGCGGGAATGACTGTGGCTGGGGCTGAGGACAAGGAAAGTTACACAAGGCTTAAATCTGGATTGGGGCCATTTGGTCAAGATGCTTTAGCTTAATTGTTTGAACTCTCCGAGCTTAGTCAAAGTGCTAGAGCAGAGCAGTAAAGGAACAAAGACCTAACAATAGGGTCTTAGAGAGATCTCAGCTCTTCACAGTTAAAGGAGTGGGGGGGAATACCTCATTCATGCTAATTTCCATAAGCTGTTCCTTTACTGGCTGTGACATTTCACTCATAGCCTATCAAGAAGAAAGGGATAATCAGAGCATTAAAAGCAGAGAAAGAAACATTTTTTGGTCAAAAGAACATCCTGTTTTGAGTCCAAAGCAAGCTCTTAAGTCAAAGAGGGTGCTCAGCCCTTTGCCTTTGGCAAAACACAGCCTCCTCTGTCTAAATGTTTAAAAATGTTTAGTGGAACTAGAAAGTGCAATGACCTCAGACATCAAAAATCTATAAATTAATAAAACACATAAATAGAACTTCCATTAAACTGGGCAAGAACTTTGAAACATAGAAAGACACCTACTTAAAGAACAACACTGATTCAGAAACATAATTGGCAGAGAAAAGACCAAATATGCCTGCCCACCCCCCCCATACCCCATTTCTCACGGGTTTTCTTGAGAAAGAATGTCATCTGCACATCACTGCTTACTGCAGAGACTGAAATAGCAGACTGACGTAGGGTCACGCCATTAAAACATGGGAGCTACCAGTGCTTGCCTTGAAATCACGCACCTCTGTCTCATAATGTAGTTGTCAAAGAAAGTTCCACAGTCAGGATTTCAGGAAAGCTAAATTTCAAAGTCCATTGCAGTCCATACTCAGTTTTTTCTTCATATATCAATATTTATCACTCTCTAAAGTGCTCAGTCAAAACATTGAGAAAACAAATGCATATGCTTATTTCTTTTTTTAACATTATTAAAAGTTTTTATTCAATCATGGTTGATTTACAGTATTATATCAGTTTCAGGTGTACAACCTACTGTTTCAGTATTTTTAAAGATTCTTTTCCACTTAAAGTTGTTATAAAATATAGGCTATATTCCCTGTGCTGTAATAAATCCTTGTAGCTTGTTTATTTTGTACGTAGTAGTTTTACCTCTTACTCTATCCCTCTACCCCTCACCCCCTCTTTCTCCCCACTGGTAACCATTAGTTTGTTCTCTAAATCTCTAATTCTGTTTGTTTTGTTACGTTCATTCATTTTTTTGTTTTGTTTTTCAGATTCCATATATAAGTGATAACATACTTGTCTTTCTCTGTTGACTTATTTTACTAAGTATAATATCCTCCAGGTCCATTCTGTTGTTGCAAATGGCAAAATTTCATTCTTTTTTTGGTGGACTAGTATTCCAGTATTCATGTGTACATATGTGTGTGTGTGTGTGTGTGTGTGTGCGCGTGCGCATGTGTGTGTGTCTGTGTGTGTGTGTGTACTATTAGTCAGTGTATATATATATATGTGTCACATCTATATCCATTCATATGTTGATGGGCACTTAGGTCACTCCCGTATCTTGACTATTGTTAAGTCATGCTTCTATGAACATGGAAGTGAATGCATCTTTTCAAATTAGTGTTTTTGTTTTCTTCAGATATATACCCAAGAGTGGCATTACAAAATTGTATGGTAATTATATTTTTAATTTTTTGAGTAGACTCCATAATTTTTTCCACAGTGGCTGCACTAATTTACCTTCCCACCAACAGTGTCCTAGGATTCCTTTTTCTCCACATCCTTGCCAACATTTGTCATCTTTTTGATGATAGCCATTCTGATAGGTGTGGGGTGATATGTCACTGTGGTTTTGATGTGCATTTTCTTTGGTGATTAGTGATGCTGAGCATCTTTTCATGTGCCCGTTGGCCATCTGTAGGTCTTCTTTGGAAAAATGTATATTCATGTTTTATGTCCACTTTTTAATCAGGCTAATTTATTTTTGATATTGAATTATGTATTTTGGATATTAGCCCCTTACAGGTCATATCATTTGCAAATATTTTCTCTCATTCAATAGGTTGTCTTTTCATTTTATCAGTGATTTCCTTTGCTGTGCAAAAGCTTTTAAGTTTAATTAGGTCACACTTGTTATTTTTGGTTTTGTTTCCTTTGGCTTCAGAGATTTATCCAAAAACATATTGCTGTTATTTATGTCAAAGAGTGTTCTATGTTGTCTTTTACGAGCTTTATGGCTTTCAGTCTTACATTTAGGTCTTTAACCCATTTTGAGTTTATTTTTGTATATAATGTGAGAAAATGTTCTAATTTCATCCTTTTACATATAGCTATCCAGTTTTCCCAGCATCATTATTCAAAAGATAGTCTTTTTTCCATTGTCTATTTTTGCCTCCTTTGTTGTAGATTAGTTGGCTGTAAGAGTGGGGGTTTATTTCTGGGCTTTCCATTCTGTTTCATTGTTCTTTGGGTCTATTTCTATGCAAGTACCATGTTATTTTGATTACTATAGTTTTGTAGTATAGTCTGAGGTCTGGGAACCTACCTCTAGCTTTGTTCTTTTTTTCTTGAGATTGCTTTGGCAATTCAGATCTTTTATGGTTCCATATTTGTTCTAAATTTTCTAAAAAATGTCATGTGTATTTTGATAGCTAGGGATTGCGTTAAATCTGTAGATTGCCTTAGGTAGTATAGTCATTTTAACAATATTAATTATTTCAATCCATGGACATGGGATATCTATCATAATTTATTAAAATTCATTAAGCTTAGTAAAAAATCTTCCTTAAGTCTGTTATGGCCTCTTATGACACAAGAGTATTTTTTTCCTTCACACTTGTCTTCTGATCCAGAAAGAATATTATGTGCTATTCGCTGTTCCAAGTGCTATACAAATTAACTTAACATAATCCTTGGAATCTTATGAAGTAATTACAGTGTTAACCCCACTTTGAGGTTGAGGAAGCTAAAGCACAGAGGGGTAAAGTAACTTGTCCAAGGTCACATAGCCAGTAGTTTCTCCCCATGCAAATCAAAATACTCTCTTTTCTCTTCCCATAGTGATAGAATTTTAGACCTAGCTCAGGAGACATGGAGTCTTTAGAGCCAAAAAGGAAATTAAAATTATTTTTCTAGCCACACTTCATCTTACAAATGTTAACACTGAGTTTTGGAAAGATAACAGGGGTCATCCACAGCCAGGCAGCTGGTTATTGTCCATTTTCAGAGGTGGGGTCCAGTGTCATCCATTCCTCAATAAGAAGCTATCACATTAGTTCACTTTTATCACAGCCACACATTAGCATATTAGAGATCCCTCATCTAACATGAGGCAAATGCAGTGTAATTCCTATGAGGCCCTAAATCCTCTATCAAAAAAAGGTAGGAGTTCCCATTATGGCGCAGTGGAAACAAATCCTACTAGGAACCATGAAGTTGTGAGTTCGATCCCTGGCCTTGCTCAGTGGGTTAAGGATATAGTGGTGCTGTGAGCTGTGGTGTAGGTTGCAGATGTGGCTCAGATCTCATGTTGCTGTGGCTGTAGTGTAGGCTGGCAGCTGTAGCTCAGATTCTACCCCTAGCCTGGGAATCTCCATATGCCATGGGTGTGGCCCTAAAAAGAAAAAAAAAGAGTGGGGTTAGATTGGGGGTTTGTATTTCCCCACCATCCTTTGCAAAGATAAGTTTGATGTGAGACTCCAACAGACAAACCGATGGCAGGAGGGATTCCCACTGGGGCCATGACCATCAAGAGTGTTGAACATTGGCACAGGGATCCTTCCCAGCACCCCTCAGATGAAGCCATATGGTTACCTATCTACACCACATGTGCCCTTAGCCAGACACACTATAAGCTTCAGATGACCAGAAAACATTAAAGCAAGGCATGCCTTGTTCTGGGATCCCTGAATAGGGCAATTATTCTAGAAAGTGAGACTATCTGAATGACCCAAAGGTCTTCCAATCCATCATTCTATTACAGAAAAGGAATAAGGAAAAAGCCCAGGCCAGTTTTAAATAGGGTATTCCTTTTGTGGCACCCAGGGGCGGGTGCCAGGCTTCAGAGGTACTTCCTTTCAGGAAGTAAGAGGCAGAAGATCAGTCAGCCCAGGACTCCATGGGTGCTTAATAAAGGTCCTTAAGGCAGCCTCCTGAGGCTCCAGCATTTCTCTTTTAGGTCAATGAAGCATTGATTTTCCAAAGACAAGTGAGTTCCTGGCTGGCTCCAGGTAAGAACATTGGAACTCCTCACGTTTCACAAGCTACCCTGGCTCCTGGCTTCCTGTCACAAACATTTATATTTCCTGCCCATTTATCCCTAATTTTCCAGGGAGTTGTATGAGGACTTATAATTACCATGCATAGGGCCCCATAATGCTTTTCATTTTCAAAGCACTCAGCAAATATAAGCAAACACTCATAACACCCATATTGGCCAAGTCAGCATGTTTTCTCCCCATTTGGTACCTGAATGCCGGGAGGCTCCCAGGAGGTGACTTGGACAATACAATATTGTGAAGCTCAGATGCATGGTGCCAGCTTCTTTCTGGTGTCACCTCTCCCTGGCATCCTCCTGCATAATGCCATTTTTTCCACTGAGAACAGTACAGGGGCCTGACCTGGTGGCCCACTTTGTGCTCTGTAACCCACTGTCCTGCCAGGTGGGAATCATTCATTTGTAAGCCCATTGTTCACAGCAAGGCTGGTGGACAAATTCAAAGCTGAGGATAAAGAGAAAGTTTACCTCACGAGTGGAAGTAATTTTGTAAGCTGTGAGAGAGAAGCTATACATAGTAGTAATACACCCTGCATGTTACTGTGAGGATGGGAGAGAATAAGGATAAATTAGGGACAGTGAGACCAGAAGACCTTGTAACTTGGACCCACCTTGCTCAGTGTCCAGGGGCCTTGGAACCACAGCCCACAAGTGAGGCTCTCTGGCATGAGAACACATACACTCACAAAATTGTGTCTGGCGTGTGTCATAAAAACAATACTCATTGTCATTAAGTGGCTGGGTGACTATGTTTTCATTTAGTGGCCATATGTTGATGAAAGTGTGGACATAAAGGAGCATTTATTTATTTATTTATTTATTTATTTATTTTTGTCTTTTTGCTATTTCTTGGGCTGCTCCCGCAGCATATGGAGGTTCCCAGGCTATGGGTCCAGTCAGAGCTGTAGCCACCAGCCTACGCCAGAGCCACAGCAACGCGGGATCCGAGCTGTGTCTGCAACCTACACCACAGCTCATGGCTATGCTGGATCGTTAACCCACTGAGCAAGGGCAGGGACCGAACCCACAACCTCATGGTTCCTAATCAGATTCGTTAACCACTGTGCCACGACGGAACTCCCATAAAGGAGCCTTTAAAAAACCCCAAGTGTTGGAATTCCCATCGTGGCTCAGTGGTTAACAAATATGACTAGGAACCATGAGGTTGCGGGTTTGATCCCTGACCTTGCTCGGTGGGTTAAGGATCTGCCGTGAGCTCTGGTGTAGGTTGCAGACGAGGCTTGGATCCCGCGTTGCTGTGGCTCTGGCATAGGCTGCAGCTCCGATTTTTGCCCAAGAAGTGGCAAAAAGACAAAAACAAAAACAAACAAACAAAAAAAACCAAGGGCTTGAAACTGCCTAATATCATGTTCACCAAAAATTGACCACTTTTCTGCTCACTTGCATTACTTTTCTGTGTGTTCGTGATCTCCTTCAGTTAATCTTTGAGATGTGAATCTTTGGGGACTTTGTATTTTTAGGAAAATGCTGTCAATGGAAAACATCCTAACTAGAAGATCTCTCTCTCTCTGCTTGTGTTGTAGCAAAACGTACAATGACTCTCTCTGCAGTTAAGGCCTGGTGAAAAACTTCCCATCTTAAGTCACTGGAGAATCTTCTCATCAGAGCTCTGGGGTGAGCTTCTCATTTCAGGGCTTAGTACTGTGTCCAAAACCACCTCTCACCTCCCCTCCAAAAAAAAAAAAGAAAAAGAAAAAACTTCTCTTTTGAGGAATTTTGTCTTATAAACATGCAAGGAATTATTACAAATGTGCTGTTTTGTTTTGACTACTCATTGACTTTGTCTACTTTTACTTGCATATGCATGGGGGGGAATATATGTTATTTGAACTAAAAGAAATTTGAGCCAAACTCCTCTTGACAGTTAACCTGGTTGGAACACAGTTGACTTCTTGCCTATTCCAGAAAAGCAACCAAATATTCCCAGATGCTCCTTAATGCAATTACTTGATTAGAGAAAGGCATTTCATTTCCTAACCACTACAGGAATAAGCAATATAGCTGTCAATAATTTTTCAACAGAGCTTCAGGCAAGGTGGTCACCATCCGACCACATTTGTATATGCTCATTAACGCGTTTCCATCAGTGCTTCAAAAATCACCTTCGTAAAGCCTGGGAGTCTTTAGGGATTTTGTTGATAGAAGAATGACCTTCTCCTTCATCTGTTTTCAGGTTGTCATTTTGTTTCTGAATATGCACCACATCACAGCAATTTACCTAACCCTCCGTTTAAGGCAAATCAGGTTACATTCAGTGCTCCTGCTCTCTTGGCTTCCTTTGAGGCCAGAGTGGTAAGCCCAAGAAAACACAAAGCTTTCTCCTTCTTTACCCTTCATGTACTTGCCCACTTCCCTGAGTAAATTCGAGTTTTGTACCATAATGTTCTCTAATGATAAAAGTGTTTCTCCCACTTATTGAGGCTTTACCATGTGCCAGATATCATGCTGTACATTTGCTCCTATGATCTCATATAATCCTTACAATCCCTGAGAACAGTCACTCTCAAACTTTAGTAAGTATAGCACCCAAAGAGCTTATTAAAAACAGACTTCCAAGCCTCCCTGCATCTACAAATATTTGAGTTTAGTTGGGTTTGGATGGGTACTCAATGATTTGAAATTTAACAGTATTATAGGGTACTTCTGATACCTGTGGTCCATGAGACTACAGTTTGTAAAATATTGTCCTTGAAAGTAGGTACACCTATTATTCTCATTTTATAGGTAAAAATCTTGACCTTTAAGAGGGTAGGAAACTTGCCCAAGCTTACTCAAGAATCACACCAAGCCTGTATTATGCCAATTCCAAATTCTGTGCTTCTAACCAAAACTGTCCCAACTCTCATTTATTTTATGAAGTAATGTTGTTGATTTCCGTTCTAAGGCATAGTGTTAGAGTAAAATGAACTCTAGCTGAAAGTTTGAATAGTTCCCAAGTTCCAATGTCTTCATACCAAGGCTATTTCTTGCTCTTGCAAAGACTAATGCTTTGAAGGTAACTCATCTGCAAGGATCTCCTCCAGCCAGTGACTCAGGGCTCCAGGCTGCTTCCACCTTGTAGCCATGCCACCTGGAATGCAAAATCCAATGTCACCACAGTGGGGAGCGAGAGGGCTGGACAATCTTCTAGGACACTGCTTAGTCCCACCTGGAAGGGGTTAGATCATTTCTACCTACATCACACTGGCAGTAATTCAGCGAGTTGGCCCCAGTGTAACTGAGGAAGGCTGAGGAAAGAGTAGGATCATGGGTACACTTAGTGAACACCTGTGTGAGAGATCTGGCACCTGCCATCAGCGCCAGAGCCTCCCTCAGTTTCATTAACCACCTGGACTGGACCTTATTTCTTCATCCTTATGCTTTCTGTTCATCTCTCTCCTCCCTTTCAAATTCACCTCCAGCATGACTCCTACAATGAAATTGTCAGCAAAGCACCCTTCTACAGGTAGTAAGGTGTAAAAGTCATCTGTTGTAGTTAGCTTGGGGGGCTATGACAAAAATACCATAGATTGTGGGGCTTAAACAACAGATGTTTATTCCTTACAGTTCTGGAGGCTTAGAAGTTCAAGATCAGGGTGCTGTGATGGTCAGGTTCTGATGAAGACTCTCTTCCTGGCTTGCAGACAGCTGCCTTCCTGCTGTGTCCTCATGGAGGGCAAAGAGAGAGAGAGAGAGAAATCTTTCTGTTGTATTCTTATAAGGGCATCAATCCTATCATGAGGAACCCACCCTTATAAGCTCATCTAAACCTAATTACAAAGCCCCACATTCCAATACTTACACACTGGGACTTAAGACTTCAACATATGGATTTGTGGGGCATGGGGATGGACACAAACTTCTAGTCCTAGTCTAAAACATCATCCCAAAAGAGATCCCATATAAATGGCATTTCCCTTCTTGTTTCCTCCTCCTACCTCAAAGACCTCTATTTAATCCAGCCTTATAAATGTGAACTGAGTCTTGTTAAACACCTACCCACATTTTTACTCAATTGTAGTTAAATGCATAAAGGAGAACTACCCTTTGTGTAGCTTAAAATACTGCCACAAATGACATATATTTGAAGAAAGGAATTTGGATGAGCCAATAGACAATATCCCAAATGGCAAGAACTTGCTATTTGATTTACATCTATGTCCATAAAAGCGAGGCTTACAACTGATGATCAATACTTTGTTGAAAACCTCAATAAAGTCATTTCTGAATTATCAATGCCATTTGTTGCCACAAATGTGCCATTACTTCAACTTGACTTCTAAGTCTTCAGGCTTCTGCTCAATGAATTTGCTCTTCTACTTCTTATTTCCTCCCACCCAAGGAGCAAGAGGCATTCTGGACACCTTCCTCTTAGAAAAATTTTCTTTTTCTCTGGGATGTTCCCCCACTGGGTTTATACTTTTTTTTTTTCTTTTTTTAGGTCGATCATATTCAGAACATACTCTAGGAAGTTGTGGATTTGTCTTCCCCAGAGATCAATAAATATATTTTATTCAGTTCTTCTATATACCATCAGTTAGAATTTACATTTAGAGGTCAGAAGAAATTAAGTGGCTTAAACAGGATAAAAATTTATCTTTCACATGATGATGATGATCCCAGATGTAAGTAGTTCAAGGTTGACCTGGCAGCCCAATCACCTCATCAGGGATCTAGGCTCTTTGTATCTTTCTTCCCATCATCTTTAATACTTGGCTTCCATTCTCACTATGTCTCATGATCCAGAATGGCAATGAGAGCTCCAGACATCACATCCATAGTCCAGTCGTGAGAAGCAGGGAGAATGAAAGGGCCCTTTAAGAGTTTTCCTGGAGATCCCATTTAGAATGTATGCACATGACTGCCTAGATGCAAGAAAATATGGGAAATGGCATCTTTTACCTAAACACATGGCTGTCCTCAATAAAATCGGGAATTTTTCTAGAGAATAAAAGAGTAAATAGGCATTGGGTACAACACAGAACTTGTAGAAAATAGGCACTCCTCAAAGCTTGCTGGATTAAATTACTTTCAATAAGACAGTATAATAAAGACAGTATAATAATGCCACAGGTTTTTTTAAACTGTCAAAAACAAAGACTCCCTGAATGAGCTATTATAGTTTGAAAACTGCCTTAAGTCAGTGCTTGGTGCATTTCAGACTTAAAAATGAAAATAACAATAGCCTTACACTTTTGTTGGAAGAGCAAGCTGGGTTATGGCAGGAAGATCACAGGCTCTGGAGTAGAGACCCGACATCGAAGCCCAACGTGATCAGTCACAGCCTGTGTGATTTGTTCACATTGCGTAATTCCATTGAGCGTCTCCTCTGAAAAATGGGTATTAAAAAGAACTACTTCCTGGTGTGAGGCTTTAGGAACAAATGAAGGAATAACGCATACGAGACACACCTGCTAACATCATCATTTGGATGTTCAGTAAACTGAACTCTGATGAGCATGAGAATAAAGAACTGCCACAGCCCTGGGACATGTTAAACATCTCAAACCTCAGTCCCATTTTTCTGTAAAATGAGGACATCATTTTTTTACTTTTCCAGAGTGGCGAGGAGTAGGTGATTAAATCAGCTAAATATGACATAAGAACTTAGAAAAGCAATGGTGAACTTATGATACATTCATTCCTTCAGATACATTGACTCTCTGGTCCATGCTAGACCTTATTCTGTATGAATAAGTCCCCAAGTGACCCCAAGTTGGAATCTCAGGCACCCAGAGCGATGACATGCCAGTTCCACATTTTTTGTGTGACAGAAATGCTCCTGTTCAAAAGAATAACGGTTCATTAGAAAGACACAAAAGAAATTCCATGTAGCTTCTCAGGTTTAGGTGACAAGGCCACTTTCATGGGATTGCTGTCATTCTCCTCTCTGACTTGGAGAATCCACTATTATGTGTCTTCCAAACATCTGTGGGAGCCACCTCTGGGAAGACTCTTTGGTAAGATGAGTTGATGAAGCATCCTTACCTACAAAGAGGTACCTAACAGCTGGCAACACCGTAAACATAAATCCCTTGTCACTTGATTTCCAGAGGCTGTTGATAAATTGCTTCTAAAGTCTTTTCTAGTGAACTTCATAATGAGTTTTTACAGCGTGAAGCAGTAGTCAGTACTGTAATCTTGACTAAATGTCAATAAAGGATTTATAAACAGAACTTTATGCATTCTAGGATTGTACAGTATGTCAGTGCTTCCTCTAAGTCATGCTGGAAGTTTGCACACAGGGACATCTGTGGGGACTAGAGTGGGAAATCTTGGGAAGCCATCTTAGGATTCTGCCTGTGGCAGATACTCTATAAAATTCAACTAAATTATTGCATAATTATACACATAATTAATTTTTACTTAAGCTCAAGCTTATAGTGCTTGAATGTTTTGCAGAATAAAATTGCATTCCAGCATGTCCTAGTGCAGTTTCATTACCATAATTTCTATGGTTCTGTGTATAATTTCTGTTATTCATAGTATAGTTTTATAAATAAGGTATTAGTTTTGAGGAGTTCCCATCATGGCTCAGTGATAATGAACCCAACTAGTATACATGAGGATGCAAGTTCTATCCCTGGCCTTGCTCATTGAGTTAAGGATCTTGCATTTCTTGCATTGCTGTGAGCTGTGGTGTAGGTTGCAGATGCTGCTCAGATCTGCTGTTGCCATGGCTGTGACATAGGCTGGCAGCTGCAGGTCCAATTTGACCCCTACCCTGGGAACTTCCATACGCCACAGGTGAGTCCCTAAAAAAGACCAAAAAAAGATATTAATTTTGAATACTAAACAAAAAATAAAACATGAGTCATGATAATTAAACTATAGGTGTAACAAGGTGGCTTGAAGATCCTGAACAATGGCTTAACTTTGTGTCAATCTTTTTCCTTCATAAACTGAGAGGCTTAGACCAGATAATCATGTGTGTTTAGCTCTGGGCAGTTTATAAGCAACTATAAAATCATTTCATTTTACCTCAATTTGCTATAAGATCTCTAAGGTCCCTTAGTCTTATTCTGTGATCCTACGGTGGCAGCTGAGAAGTGATTCTGTAACTCTAAGTGCAAGATGCTGGTACCACATTCATGGTGACCAGTCTGTTCAGAAGGACCCTAACTTTGTTTGCCTGGAAGAACTATGAGCTTCTTGAAGGAGGGCCTCAGGTATTCACATTTGTTCCCCCAGGGCCTCACTTGATATTTTCCAGAAGGGATAGGGCCAGTAAACACTAGCTCTTGGTTGGCTAAACAAAGCTGGGTGACAACACAGAGATGCCCTCCCCAATTTCCCATGAGGCTGTGACAGAGTAAAAATATCAAGATGGGTGTCTTACTGGCCTTTTCTCTCCTTGGTGTGGTTGTCTCCAGGTTTGGGGTGGCCTTTGTGGCTTTTCCCTTAATGGATAAGCACACCTGGGGAGGCCTGCTTGGCAAGCAAAGTTCTCTTTCCTCATTCCATTGGCTGGTTACATATTCAAAATATCACTTTAATCACCCCCTGATGTATTCAATCCAACCTGATTGGGACGAAGGTTGCTTCTCTGTTTTTATTATGGAAAAATAGATGGTTAAAAACATACAAGATGTGTTTATGGAAATTAACTTTATAGTCCTCCAGCTGGAGAGCATATATTCAAGAAGACAGGTGTTACTGTCTTTAAATCCTTCCATGAGTTAAAAAAAAACCCAGGGAGCCCCAAAAGTAGGCTGATGGGAATATTCAAACTAATTGCTGCCCTGATATTGATTGTTGAACAGGAAGGATTTGGGTGTGCTCTTCACACCTTCACTTTTGGGTCACACTGAACTAAAACCTCACAAATGTCTGTTTATTCCTGTCTTCCCAATCTACACACAAGCCTGTTGAGTTGTTTGTGGTGATGCATGGGGCAAAGAAGTTATGTATAAATAAATGAACATCTCCAGGTGAGAAATTCTGCACATTCCCTTGATTCTGCACCATTGAGAGGTGCCGGAAGTAGTCTGTGGTCTGTTCCGCATGGTTCCAGCTGCCCAGGTAGCCCCATCCCTGGCAACAGGTCATTCCCAAATTAGAGTGCTGGTCACTCTGCCCCCAAAGCCACCTCAGTCCCCTGACAAGGCAGCTTGACCTCGTCACTCCAAGCCTGGTAACAAGCAGAGCCCTTGGGACCATCTGTGAGAAATTCTCCTCCCAGAGCCCATTCCTTTCTAGAATGAAGATTTTTTTAAAATTATAGTTGATTTACAATGTTTCTTCAATTTTTGTGGTACAGCAAAGTGACTCAATTACACACAGTTCCCTGTGCTGTACAGTAGGAGCCCCGTGCCCATCCATTCCAAATGTTATAGTTTGCATCCAACCCCAAATGCCCCTTCCATCCCACTCCTTCCCCCCACAGTCTATTCTCCATGTCTGTGATCTGCTTCTGTTTTGTAGATAGGATCATTTGTGCCATATTTTAGATTCCACAAATAAGTGATATCCTATGGTATTTGTCTTTCTCTTTCTGACTTACTTCACTTAGTATGAGAATCTCTATTTCCATCCATGTTGCATTACTTGCAGATGGCATTATTTTGTCCTTTTTATGGCTGAGTAGTATTCCATTGTGCATATGTACCACATCTTCTTAATCTATTCACCTATCGATGGACATTTAGATTGTTTCCATGCCTTAGCTATGGTGACTAATGCTATGATAAACATAGGGGTGCATGTATCTTTTTCAATGAAAGTCTGGATATATGCCCGGGAGTGGGATTGCTGGATGATATAGTAGTTCTGTATTTAGTTTTCTGAGGTACCTCTGTGCTATTTTCCATAGTGGTTGTACCACTTTACATTCTCACACGTTTTTTAAGCTAATTTTGTGGCAGGACACACTAGGAAGATGAGTTTGGATGAGCAAAATCAAAGTCTCTCTCAGTAGAGTCGGTGCTTAGGAGGCTTAAATCTCTTGCACAAGGCTCTGGCCTGGCCTTGGGAGGGAAAATGAAGTCACACCAGCCGTGTCTGAGGCCATTATGAAAGAGACCTTATTGCTGTGGTTTTTTTTTTTAACTCAGTGAATTCTATTATATTTATAGTTGTACAACAAACATCACAATCTAATTTTACAGCATTTCCATCCCAAATACCCAGCCCATCCTTCCCCCCAAAAGCTGTCTCCTTTGGTTACCAGAAGTTTTTCAAAGTCTATGAGTCAGTATCTGCTCTGCAAAGACGTTCATTGTATCCTTTTCTTAGATTCCACACATAAGTCACATAAGTGAGAGCATATGACGTTGGTGTCTCACTGTCTGACTAACTTCACTTAGCATGATAATTTCTACGTCCATCCATGTTGCTGCAAATGCCATTATTTCATTCCTTTTTATAGCTGAGTAATATTCCATGTTTCCATGGTTTTGCCAACAGTCGCCTCTTTCGTTTGGAGGAAGACATACATTTTTAAAATAGATAACCATTCTAGATCTAAAGATGAGATACACTTGATCCCCTTGCTGTACAGTGGGAAAAATAAAAAATAAAAGAATAAAGATGAGATGCCAGCTCTCATTTTGAAAGTGAAACAAGAAAAGGATTTTTTTTTTCAAGTAAAATCTGGTGGGAGTGATGAGGCTGAGGAGGGAAAAGAAGGGCCAGTGGACAATAACTCACGTAAGGAGGATGACCGCATGTCAGAGCTGAGGTCTTTGGCGTTGTTAGCAGAGGAGGTGACATGTCCATGAAGACACTTACTTTCCAAACGTGAGCAAAGTGCCACCTTCTCCACACAAACTCTTTAAAGCCCTCAGAGGAAATGCTTCTGGGAAAGGCTTGAACCTAAGAGTATGTTTATGTACAGTACAACCCTTGGTCCCCTAGGCAGAGGAGAAGGTAATGCAGGGAAGAAGGGAAAAAGTTCTCTGGGGAGAATTAAGGAGTGGTGTATCATTTACCACAACATATATGGCTTCTGTGGAAAGTATTTGTACCACCAGAGAAATAGCAGTGGATTCCTTTCCCATAAAGAACACCTTTATGAACACACAAATATATATATATATGTGGGGGAGGGAATTAACAAAAATAAGATGAGACTAACTTATGATGATAAGGGTTTTTCACTTTCAGGATATAAGTGAAAATTTCACCATATCCACTTGTATTTATATTTTTAAAAGTTTGAGATTATTCAGTCTTGATGTGAGTGTGCATATGAGTGTGTGTCTTCATTCTAAAAGCTGCCCTATCTATGGGGTCCTGCAAGATAGCACAGGGAACTCTATCCATTCTCTTGGGATAGGCCATGATGAAAGATAATATAAGAAAGGGAATTTATATATACATATATACACACACACACACATATATACATGTCTGGGTAACTTTTCTATACTGCAGAAATTGGCACAACAGTGTAAATCCACTCTAATAAAAAATTTTAAAAAATAAATGCTGCCCCATCTAGAAGCCCTATAAGAAGTTATCAATCTGAGTGATAGGTTGACCAATAGATACCTGTTTCTATAGGACACCTGTCAACATATCTGAGAGTGATGTTGACCCAAAGAATCTGAAATTTTATCCTACAATGCTTTCCTTCAATGAACATTTATTAAATCCCAGCTCTGAGCAAAAGAACATGTTAGGAATTATCATAATGAATAAAATTCAAGCTCCCATTCAAAAATCACATATCCTCTTTGGAGAGATGACATACATCAAATGAGGGATTATAGTGATCAGGCCAGTCAAGGTACCCATATGTGACTGACCAAGTGTGGACACAATAGGGAGAGACCATCTATATTGGCTTGCCTATTCTGAAATGATTTACTTAGCTGTACTTATTATTAATCTTAGTTATCTGAAAAGATAATTTAAAAGCAACATTGGAAACCAAAGGTTACACTCAAACACAATGCATCATTTGCCCAGCTTCATAAGACAGGCTTTGATGTTATAACAGTTCCCAAATAAGTCAGAACTAGATGTTAATCAAACAATTCATTTGAGAGTGGAAGTATTAACACTGAAACTATTACACTTCTAATATTGTTAGCTATTAGCCTATTGAAGTACACTAGCCAAGGAAGATATCAGAGTTATAGACTTATTCTCAAAATGCTCACTTAAATGATATTGCTGAAAATAAGTGAATAATTCTCTTTACTTACAGCCACAACCTGATTATGATAGCTAGTATATTCTCTAGTCATGTAAACATAGACCCAATTCTTCGCCATTCTAACATTCCTAGTGCAACACAGACCTTCTAACTTTCTCCCTCTGTATTGGTCATTAGGACTGGGGGCATCAAGTTAGCCAAAACTTCTCCATGCTAGAAGAAGCACCCATTATTTAACCACATATTTCACATGCTGGCATGCTTGTGCACCCAAATATTAACCTATCCAGAATACTATCCCTCTCTAATTCTCAAAAGAACTGCTCAAGAAAAGGAGTATTACATTATCTTCATCTACACAGTTTTCCCCTGATTGCTGTGTAACTCAGCGAAACTCTCTTTCTCTGTTCGATAAGGTTAAGAATCTCAAAGAAGAAGAAAATCATTGGGGGATATAGTAAGCACGTGAAATAGTTTCCTAAATCTCCTTTCTTCTCACTTGATTACAAAAGGAAAGGAGAAAACATTGGGGGGAAAGAGAAAAGGTATTGCACAAGCGAATGTTCTATTTAGGCAGACCTACCACCTGCATCCTTATCAGGTGTCTAGAAGTGAAAATATCTGGCTCAATCACATTTGTGTACAATGGATTGGGGAGGGTTGGAAGTTTTACCAGACCCTGTAGTCAATGTACAAGTAAATCCATATAAAATATTTACTTGAGTTCAAGCCCAAAGGCACAACCTTATAAACCTATGAGCCTGCCTAGCGGGGTGGGAAAACATCAACACGAGTAATGTACAAAAGATCATGAGGTCTAATACCTGAACCAACATGGGGACCCCATTACACGTTCTCTCCCCATACCCCCCTGGCTTTCTATAATCATTTCTCTCTTTCATATGAAGCAAAGTAGATTTTGATTAGTTGGTCCCCTTATCTCTTTTTGGATTAATCACTGGAAAACTGGCAATTCATGTGAAGTACTTTGCCAAGAGGGTATGAAAGATGCATTCTTTTATGCTTTAAGAATCCACATTTTAGGTACTGCGTGCTGGACTGGGCCATGGTGGGTTCCTGTTGAACGCTTTATGGGGTCCATTGGGTCAATACAGTAGAGAAGTCAAAGGGGTAAATCTTCCTCAAAACAGATTCTTTTTTTTTTTTTTTTTTTTTAGTTCCTGGGCAGTTGTTTGTATTTTTCTACCCAGTATGAAAAACATGGTCCTGAAACCAAGAACAGTTAGAAGTATCAGAGTGAAATTAGTCTATTTTCACTCAAACATTTGTGGTTGTTTTCTTCAGAAGCCAATCCTGATGACATGATTGATGGTCCCTCGTGGACCTTTTCCATTTGTGCTTCCCAATTACTTGGAGACGGACAATGTCTCAACACAGGCTGAGGAAGGGGGCTAAAAGCTGGCCAGACGTACTTGGGGCTCTCAACTCAGTGCAGGGGGCAGTCGTGATAGCTCTGAGGAACTTCTGAGTTCACGTTTGATGTGGCCATCCCTTTAAAGGAATGGGGAACCCTTCCTCCAACCTGACCCAAGGCTTCCAGCCCACTTTCTGTCCAACTGTTTTACGGCAGCAAAGTTTTGCCATAGATGGATGGAGTTTCCAGGGTCTGAAACAGCGTGATGTGCTGTACAGAAAAATGCAGACCTAAGTGTGTACTGAAGGCAAGTAACGGTGAGGCATCTGGTGTCAACTGATCACTGGAAAGTGTCCATTAACCCTGCTAATTGTCCTCACCACTCTGCCTTAAAACCCTGCTCACCCTCCCATGTGGATGCAAAGGATGCCTTGTACTCAATTTGTGGCCAATGCCGGCATTTATCACCATTTGTATTCATCCAACTAATGGCAATATCAATTAGGCACAATCAAGAACAGCTCTTAGAGCAATAATGGACATTTACCTGACCTTAGAGCAGAGTGAAGGAAGCTCCTTGAGGCATCTCGTGAATGATTGTCAAGTGACAATGAAACCTGCACAGTGGGCCAACATACCATGAAACTCTCCACACGGTGACACTGGTTGACAGTCTTACCAGACGCAGTCATCAATGTGTAAGTCACTGAACATGTAATTTTTTCTTGAGCACACTAGAACAAGTCCAAAGATGATACAGTCTTATAAATCCTGGAAAACTGCATTATAAATAACATATGGAAGATCACCTAGACTAATTATTGAACCACTGGGCCCTGGTTCCACATTCCAACCCCAGGAACCCAGAGGTCCACTCCAACGCAGGTGGGTGCCTCAAGGGATTGTTTTCTAAACATCTCACTACCGTAACATCTTTGGTATTTGAGTCTCATTAATTTAATCCTGGATTGGGTTGCAGGGACAAGGGGTGGGGGGACGCAAAGGGCTCATATATTTGAAGGTCCCTTTTCTTCATTGTTTTCCAATTTTCCTTGAGAAGTCAGGCCATATTTTGCATGACTCAGAATGCCTGCTGAAAGAAAATCCACAATTTAAAGGAATTTTCTGCATTACCAAGATGAAGTAAGCTTGCAAGCTTTAACTTCCTGCATATGTCTCTCATTAAATAATCCACTGAACTTCCAAAAAAAGCAAGAAAAAGAAATCATCAAATCATCATCTATAGCTAAACATCAAACAATAAAGCTATTATTAGCCTCCCGTGCCATTAAGAAATTAGGCTTTATACCTTCATCTTTCAAATATCTGGCTTTAGTAAAAATAACCTTCAAAAAGAATGTGGGTGAATAGAGGGAAAACATTTTCTGCAGAGTATATGGGCTGACATTTAAGAGAGTTCTTTAGTAAGAGTCTTAACATGCCATACATGAAAAGACAAGAGTTTTGAAAGGCTGATTGGGAGATTATGTCAAGAATCACAAAGTAAAGCATGTGTCTTTGGACTTGATGTTTGCATATGGATGAGTAGATGGCCATTCACATAGACAGTTCGGGGGAAGTCCCGGGAGTTGCTGCAGGAACAAAGAGGCTGAAATTCCAGAATGAGGGGAAGGGAGACTGGGTCCTGGTGTCTTAGATTATGGTCAGCATCAGTAGGAAACTGCCAGCTCCCCCTTTTCCCACGATAGGCACCCTCTGCAGTCAACCTCAGCTTTTTCCATCAGTGAGTACCAATGGCGTTCAATGTCTCTACCTTTCTTACTCTACAACACGTGGGAGTAAAAAGCAATGCATTGCACAGGACTGCCCTAAAAGAGAAAGGGCCTATGTAGAGGGTCCGCAATTCCAGTTCATGGATATCGTTGAACAGCCTTCGTCTTAAAGATGCAGAAACTGAGTGCCGAAGAGGAAACCACCCCATGTCTCAATCCGAGTTAGTGGAAGAGCCAGGAGAAGAAGGTAGGTCTTAACTCTTGGCTCAGTGACCTTTCTCTCTCTCCACATTTATTCAGACCAATGTCCTGTGAATAGACCTGTCTCCCTCAGAGGCAGAAGGATGCATCCTTAGCTACTTATTACCCTCATCTGGGATCCCTTGGAGACACAGAGGCTGAAGGGATCCAGATTGACTCCCAGACACCAGAGTGAACATAGGAATTGTCACAATTCTGAATGAAGCCTTGTCAGAAGGATGCTTTGATTGTTCATGCATTGATCGGATGATTAAAGTTACAGAAAGGGACAGAATAACCCTCAGTCAAGATCTTCAGAGTAGAGGAACCTGAGGGAGGACCACCTCTTGGCATCTCCTGTGCACTGGTAGCCACAGACATCCCTCCAGTGCGGGATCAGACATCTCTAACTCTCTGTACTGCTATTTGAATAGGTCTGGGTCGTTGCTCTCATCGAGAAGGAAAGCTAGGTTTGCATTTATTTGATTTTGAGTGGAAGAGGTCAAATATATTTTGGAGGAGCCAGAAGTACATAGGAATTGTACCAAGTTTTCCGAGCCCAGTGGAAGAGACACCTATTAATTATCATCCTTTAAAGTACCAGAGAGCGCCTCCATTTCCTTATGAAAGTTGCAGGGAAAGTAACATTTTACTTCATTTGAAAGGGAGAACAGTTCGAGGCTAAGTAGGTTTGACTAATTGTGAAACTTCTGAAGAACTCACAAGCCTCTTGCTCCTGGAAATAAATGTAGTCGACCTCATCTCTTCCCTCCCCCCAATCAGATTCAAGACTTAGAGACAGATTGGTTTCAAACTGTTTTATTTAAATCTATCTGTGCATTAGAGTATGTATACATATATAGGAATATTCTCCTGCACTCACTCATATTAGCAGCATAGGCAGTACACTAGCAAAGAACCAAGTTTAAAAGTCATGCAGATAATTATTCCTTTTACGTGCCATGTATTACTCTCTGTGCGTTTAGAGCTTGGCCTGAGAAATTCCAGATTTTGATGACTAACAGAAAACATTTAACTGGGACACTAAAGAACCAATGAGTACTTACCATCTGACAATACCACAAGCAACACGTTACTTACAGCCCAAGAATTCTGGACTGTGGCTTATGTGGGAGCTGCCATTATTAATCTGCCTCAAAAGCCGTTAATGTTTCCTAACCCATTGGCAGTTTCCATTCCACAAGATTCTCAGGAGCCACTTTCTGGCATTATATCTCAACTCATGCCACCCATTGGACATGCAAAGAAAGAGCAGTAGGGAGATTTGACTGTTAACAAGAAGAAGCTAGCACTTTCTCTTTTTTTTTTTTTCAGTTCTTTTTTTTGACACTGAAGAGAATCCAAGAAAGTTATAAGATCAAAACATCCCAGTATCTTTGTAGCAGACCAATAAATGCACTGGTGGTTGGCTATTAATTCCTCTTTTAAAAGGAAAACTAAACTATGAAGGGGAGAGGCCTACCTAGTTACAGATTGAACAATGGTGAGGCTAACCTGAAAAGTCTTGTCTGAGAGGAAGTGGAGGGGGGGAGGGAAACAAAACCTAGAAACAAAGTAATGCAAAGGTCACAGACCTTGAAATGTTCCAGAATTTTCCAAACTACCCATGCAGAAGCTGGTGGGGGTCTAGCATACCCACCAACATGGACAGCTCTGATTTCGCAGGCTCCTGATTCTGCAGATATGCTTAGACTCCCTGGGTAGGAAGTTTTAGGAAGTCTCTAATAGCCTCTGGCTTGGAGGGATGATTCTTTTTATTTTTTATTTTTTCACATTATTTTATTGAAGTATACTTGATTTACAATGTTGTATCAATTTCTGCTGTACAGCAAAGTGACCCAATCACATATATATACACTTTCTTTTTTTCTTATGTTATTTTTCATCATAGTCTATCCCAAAATTTGGATACAGTTTCCTGTGCTATACAGTAGGACCTCATTGCTTATCCATTCTAAATGTAAGAGTTCGCATCTCCTAACCCTAAACTCCCAGTTCATTCCACTCCCTCCTCTCTCCCCCTTGGCAACCACAAGTCTGTCCTCTATGTCTGTGAGTCTGTAGGTTCATTTGTGCCATATTTTAGATTCCACATGTAAGTGATATCATATAGAATTTGTCCTTCTTTTTCTGACTTATTTTACTTAGTATGATAATCTCTAGTTACATCCATGTTGCTGCAAATAGCATTATTTCATTCTCTTTTATGGCTGAGTCATATCTCACTGTGTATATGTATCCCATCTTCTTAATCCATTCACCTGTTAATGGACATTTAGGTTGTTTCCATGTCATGCCTTTGTGAATAGTGTTGCAATGAACATAGGGGTGCATGTATCTTTTTGAATTATAGTTTTGTCCTGATATAATGCCCAGGAGTGGGATTGATGGATCATGTGGTAGTTCTATATTTAGTTTTCTGAGGAACCTCCATACTGTTTTCCATAGTGGTTGTACCAATTTATATTCCTACCAATTGGTTGTGCCAATTTATATCCTCCATTCCCAGTGTAGGAGTGTTCCCTCTTATCCACACCTTGGAAGAATGAATTTTATATATATATATAAAATTATATATATATATAATGATTTTTATTTTTTTCCATTATAGCTGGTTTACAGTGTTCTGTCAATTTTCTACGGTACAGCATGGTGACCCAGTTACACATACATATATACATTTTTTTCTGAAATTATCATGCTCCATCATAAGTGACCAGACATGGTTCCCAATGCTACACAGCAGGATCTCATTGCTAATCCATCCCAAAGGCAATAGTGTGCATCTATTATTACAGTATGGAGGTACCTTAGAAAACTATACGTAGAACTACCATATGACCCAGCAATCCCACTCGTGGGCATATATCTGGACAAAACTTTTCCTTGAAAAAGACACATGCACCTACATTTTCACTGCAGCACTATTCACAATATCCAAGACAAGGAAACAACCCAACTGTCCATCGATGGATGATTGGATTAGGAAGATGTGGGATATATACACAATGGAATACTACTCAGCCATCAAAAAGAATGACATAATGCCATTTGCAGCAACATGGATAGAACTAGAGATTCTCATCCTGAGTAAAGTCAGTCAGAAAGAGAAAGACAAATACCATATGATATCACTTATATCTGGAATCTAATATACTGCACAAAGGATGAATCTTTATGCTTATATTCTGTACTTTCCTGGAGGTCTGGCCCCTGGGCCTTAAGTGCTGATATTTGTGTAAGTTGCTCAAGACTAGGGCACCCTGTCCTGCCTCTCATTCTGATATGGCGAGGATACTCTTGTTTGCCAGGGAGAATTCTTCCCTGTGTGTTTTCCACTGTGAATGTGTAGCCTTGCTATGTACCACACATGGTCATTTTGTTTTTCTCCAATGGAAGAATTCAAAGTTTATTTTAACATAAGATAAATCCATTGATGGACAATATGGTAGCAAACTGATGCTCTTAACAAGAGGCCGTCCAACCACATGTGGGCATTTCTGCTGTGAAACAATAACATTTGTTCTTTTTTGTTATCAACAAAACAGCTATTAGAATAAGAAAGTGTGTTTATTGAGCCTAGCAAAATATTAAATTGCTTCTTGAATTTTTTGTGGCCTAGGATAAATTTTTAGATTTTCAAAAATTTTATGGCCATACTAATGGCGCATGGAAGTTCCTGGGCCAGGGATTGAATCCAAGCCACAACTGCAACCTTTGCCACAGCTGTGGCAATTCTGCATCCTTTAACCCACTGCACAGGGCTGGAGATCGAACCCACAACTCTGCAATGACCCGAGACTCAGCAGTCAGATACTTAACTTACTGCACTATGACAGGAACTCCTGGGATAAGTTTTTTAATGAAAATGTTCATTAGAAGTCTCTAATACAGAAATTACCTGGTAGTTATATTAATCTTTTACTTATTTTTTTGAAATATCATATGCTGCCACAGAATGATCATTAATTAATCATCTGATTTGCTAATAAATTCATCTATCAAACTTTTGTGAATAAAACATTTAAAATATGAAATTTGCCTTTATCTGAATTGAGTCTAGAAATATAGTGACATATACAAGTTTTCTTTAGAATTATTTTTCCAGTAGAATGCATAAGTCTCTTTCGCCCCAACACTTTGCTGGATAAATAACAAAACCAAGATTAAACTTTTTCATCAGAATATTCTCAGGAACCCATTTTACTAAAAGTTATCTATCATTAGAAGATTATTCCTTTTCACTACTCTACATGCAGGAAAAGACTTAATAGGACATTATTACAGATGATAATATCAAGCACAAAAAAGTGTTGACAAAAAGAGAAGGGCTTTTGTTACATAGATTTTAGTTAAAAGCCAAGTTTCTGACTTTTTTATTATTAGTTTATAATTATATTTTAAAATTGTCTTTTTTATTATTTTTTTTTTTTTAGGGCTGCACCCATGGCATATGAAAGTTCCCAGGCTAGGAGTCAAATTGGAGCTGAGCTGTAGCTGCTGGCTTATGCCACAGCCACAGCCATGCCAGATCCAAGATGTGTCTGCCACCTACACCACAGCTCATGGCAACGCCGGATCCTTAACCCACTGAGCAAGGCCAGGGGTCAAACTGGCGTCCTCATGGATGCTAGTCAGGTTCATTACCACTGAACCACAATGGGAATTCCTAACTTTATTTTTTTAGTAGAGCAGTTTTAGGTTCACAGCAAAACTGAGGGTAAAGGTACAGAGAATTCCCATATACTCTCTGCCCTCTACAGGTATAGCCTCCTCCTTTATCAATATCCCCCGCCCCCAGTATTTTTTACAATTGATGAGCCTACATGGACATAACCTTATCACCCAAAGTCTGTAGTTTACATCAAGTTTCAGTACTTGGTGGATTTGGACAAATGTATAATGGCATCATACAGATTGTTTTCGCTGCCCTAAAAATCCTCTGTGTTCTCCCTATTCAATCCTTCTTTTCTGCCCTCAACCCTTGGCAACCACTGGCTACTCTCTCTGTAGTTTTGCCTTTTCCAGAACGACATATAATTGGAATCAAATGTATGTAGCCTTTTCAGATATGCTTCTTTCACTTAGTACAAGGCACTTAAGATTCCTTCGTGTCTCTTTGTAGCTTCACTTAGTACAAGGCACTTAAGATTCCTTCGTGTCTCTTTGTAGCTTTTTCCTACTGAATAATATTCCATTGTTTGGTGTAACCTAGTTTATTTATCCATCCACCTACTGAAGGACGTCATGGTTGACTTCAATTTTGGCAGTGATGAATAAATCTGCTACAAATATCTGGGCACCTGTTTTTGTGTAGAACTAAGTTTTCAACTTGGTAAACACCAAGAAGTGAGATTGAAGGATCGTATGTTAAGAGTATATTTATAAAAAACTGCCTGCCAAACTGTCTTTCAACGTTGACGGTACCATTTTGCATTCCCATCAGCAATGAGTGAGAGTTCCAGTTCCTCCACATCTTTGTCAGCATTTGGGGTTGTCAGCATTCTGTATTTTGGGCCATTCTAATAGGGGTGTAGTGGTATCTCACTGTTGTTTCACCCTGATGATTGATGATGTGGAGCTTTTCATATGCTTGTTTGCCACCTATATGTCTCTTCGGAGAGCATCCGTTAAGATCTTTAGCCCATTTTTAATTGAGTTGTCTGTTTTCTTATTATTGAGTTTTAAGGGTTCTATCTATTTCAGATAATGGCCCTTTATCAGATGTGTCTTTTGCAAATATTTTCTCCAAGTTTGTGACTTGTCTTCTCATTCTCTTAATATTATCTTTTGTAGAGCACAAGTTTTTAATTTCAATGAAGTCCAGCATGTCAATTATTTCTTTCATGGGTCGTGCCTTTGATGTTTTATCTAAAAAAAAAAAAAGAAAGAAAAAAAAACCATACCCAAAGTCATCTGGGTGCTTTTTACTACATTCTTTCCAGGAATGTTATAGTTGTGTGTTTTATGTTTAGGTCCGTGATATGTTTTATTTTGAGTTCATTTTTGTGGAGGATATAAGGTCTGTGTCTAGATTCTTTTTTTTTTTTTTGCATGTGCATGTCCACTTGTGCCAGCACCATTGGTTGAATCTATCCTTATTTTTACACAATATGTGAGCAGCACTTTGGCAGGAAAGAAGGATCCTCACATATAGAAAAGCATTAAGTTCCAAGGAAAAAAAAACGCAAGTGCAGAGCAGGATGAAAATGGAGAGGAAGTAGGAAACAAACAAAACTCTTTATAAGATGTCAGACTAAGAGACTATATCTAAGCCTGAGAGAGGCAAATCTTCCATTTTCTCATTCTAATGAGAAGAAATTTGGTGCAAAATTAGAAACTGGGGTAGTTTAGTTACATATTAAGTTCTGAGAGAATTCAACTACTTTTGGTTTTGAAAGAGATAACTCCTCAGTAAAAAAAGAAAACTACAACAACTTTAGTTCTTCTGGAAATGTAACTGGTGTGAGATGCCTTGAAAAAAATCATATAGGCCTTTAACATCTCAACTTCTTCTTGGTCAAATTGGGCCTTTTCACCTTGAATATCGTATAATTCATGGTTTATTTATTGCTCCTATTAATAAAACTGTAAACTTTAGAAGCCATAAATTAGCACTCTACAGTTTGTAAAATGCAGGATTGCCCTCCAAATAAAAGCTCTCAAAATCTTACATACTAAGATTTGGCATCTTTAGGGAGGATTCCATAAAAAAAAAAAGTAGTAAATTTAACTTCTCATTTCTTTGGAGCTCAGAGGACTTTTGTGTTAAATCCATGAGTCAAAAAGAAAGCACTTTTAAAGAGAGGAAGGGCAACTTCACCTAGTGTTTTCCACTTAAGAACCTCAGGAGTTCCCTTGTGGTGAAGCAGGTTAAGGATGCAGTCTTGTCACGGCAGCAGCTTGGGTCCCTGCTATGGCACAGGTTTGATCCCTGACCTCGGGCGAAAAAAAAATATCTCCACGTATGTGTGGAAAGTGGGGTCACTGATGAGAAGTGGGTGCTCCCTTCTCATGCCCGTACCCAGGAGACAGAGCATTTTGGGGTTTTTTTGTTTTTTCACTACAAAATCACATCACTTTGTGGAATGAGGTAGATGACATACAAGGTGAACCCCCAGAACTCCACACGGAGCCT